>NW_027466533.1:972500-1708333 GCF_050575085.1 Anarhichas minor | reverse complement strand
TCCACAAACCCAACTCCTCCATACACATGGAGCGGATTTCTGGAAGCACATCGCTGCACAGGCACACACACACACACACACACACAACAATCAGCTCTAAACTGAATTGTATGCACTGTGAAACCAACAGTGTCAGAGAAACACTTACCGATATCTTTTCAGAAAAATTCCTTTGAAGATGTCGTCCATCATGGTCTCTATCTCCGCCCTCTTCTCCCACAGCTTGAAGGGTACGAGTCAGACATTACTTACGGAGCAAAGATAAATACCTTCAGATAGACACTGAGTGACGCCGGTCTTACCTCTGCGATCTTCCCCTGTATTCTCTCCTGTTGCGGGGGGCTTCTCTGTCTCATCGTCTTCGTCTTCTGCACCTGGTACAGTTTCTGACTGTTTTCAATACCGACGCTCAGGCTCAGAGCCGCGGCCGCCAGAGAGCTCAGCAGCTTCACCGCTTACCAGGGATGTCACAAATACAAACCAAAGAGAAAGCAGAGATTCGTTTATTGATTGTGTTTATGTATCTGTATCTGTATGTGCTTCTCTTTTTTTAATCTAGATTTTTGTTAAACAAATTATACAGACTAAAGTTGTAACACAAAATATACAGACATTAACATAAGACGTACGAAACAGATGTTATAATTCGAATATGGTAAAGATTTTTGGTTGCTTTTGTGACTGGGAGCATTGTAAGTGCTTGTGTACGTATAGATCAAAGTGTGTTGTGTAAGTGTGTCATATATTCCTTTATGTGAATAGCTGTGACCACAGGTATGTACAGGAATGTTTGATGAGAAGGAGGAAGAGAAGAGAGACAAATGAATAATTAATCTATGAGTGAATAAATAAATAGATCAATTAAATAAATAAATAAATAAATGTTAACTATAATAACATTGATAAGTAAGTTTATTAAATAAATAATACATACAATAATGATAATAATATTACTATTATTATTATTATCATCATCACCATCATCACTAACAATAATAACAGTAATGGTCAGGATAGATAAAGGTAAATGTAATAATAATTTTAAAAAGGGAAAAATGTAATACAATAATAAGTAAAAAGGAATAGGTAAATTAATCTATAAATAATAAGGGCTTTGGTGTAGCCCTGGATGGAGGCAACAAGGGAGAGTTAATGGAGTCCACCCCTTTTTCCCCTCCTTTTGTCTCCTTTTATTCAGTTTTCTTATCTTTTTCTCATGAGTGTTGTTGCCTTTGTCCCTGCACCCAGATTTTTAGGAGGGAGCCGCTCTCATACTGGGCTAACCCAACCCGTGTGTGCTTTCTACTCCTTACCTGCTAGCGTGCAGGTGTGTCTGAAAGCCCGCACATAGGAGTCCGACAGCTCGGTGAGCAGAGAGATGAGGGTGTTCATCAGGTAACTGTCAAATATGACGCTGTGCTGACACCGAGCCACAAGCACCGACACAAAGTCGCAGAACTCAGAGTGGAACCAGCGGCCGTACGGTCCGGGTTGTATCAGAGGATACTCCACACTGTCCTGCAGAGAGGGGGGAAAGGAAGCGGAGAGAACACACTCTGAAGGGCAGCAACTACTTGAAGGTTAGAGAAGAGAGTCACTTAGATATTTGGCATCTTTACTTTCCTGAGGTGAAGGAGTATGTTGGGAGGGGTCAGGGATCACTCTGGAGCTTAAACCAATTGGATATCAGTTCAGTTAGAAGCAAAGAAAGAAAGAAGTTGGTCATCCTCAAAGGTCAAGGGAGAATTGCTCTCCATATGAAGTACTGAACAGGGGAGAGAAATTGTGTCCCTTCAGTGCTACGGTGTACACAGTGAAGAAACAAACAGATAGGAAGAATACAGCAGCATTAAGTAGTATTAACACGGTAAACGCATGATTGTAAAAGGCCCTGATTTCATCACGGTACCTTTAACCCGCTTAGTGTCCATTGTCTCAAATTACTGTTATGAAGGGAATAGATAACATGTGAATGATGGAGCGATTTTGAGTCATATTATTTGTATCAAATACAACACATTTTGCAACATAATATCTGACCATGTGGTCTTAATGAAGAACTTTTTTGGTTTATTCATATTTCGGAAGCTGAATACGTTGTTGTTTTTTTAATGGTGCTGCTTTTGTGTTTTTTTAGCTGTGTTGAATGTATTTTAGGTGTGGGTACTTTGTTGTTTCGTTGTTATTGTGATTAGAAGTTTTACTGTTGTTGATTATTTATAAATTTTGTAGTTTGCATGTTTTTCTTTAGTTTTTTTTGTTTCAATTTTTGACTAATTGTCATTTGTTGTTATTATTGTTATTAGTGGTTTTATTGTTGTTGATTTATTGGTTTTTGTTGTAGCGTTTCAGTTGTTCGCTTTTGTTTTTTGTTCCATGTTTAGCTTTAGATTTTGATTAAATAATTTATTTGTTTTTACATTGTGATGTAGTGGTTTTACTACCGACCCCAGGAAGAGTAGTTTCTACTTTGGTAGTAGCTAATAGGGATTCCAGGTAAAAAGATAGAACACCAATATAATTAATGCAATTAACTGACATGTTGATCACTGTTATAAACCTGGCTGAAGAAATAGTTGGGCATGAAGGCAAAAAAAGATGCAAATGTCAGGACAAATCCATTAAGCAGGGAGGTACTACTGACTGTGTCCATGGGCCACGTGACTGTGAGGATCCAGGGAAAGGCCAGGAACTTCTTGTACTGCAGACCGGCAACCTGAAACAAGCACAGTCATACGGATTCAGTACAAAGTGTTAAATTTGATAAAGACACTGGAAGAAGCTGAGATTGAAGACCTCTTACCTCATCCAGCTCCTCCACCATCTTGCTCATGACTTCACTGTCCTCTTTGCTCTGACACATCTCTGCTGTGACCACACCTGGGAGACACGGGAGAGAAACGTCTGATTGTGTATGTTCTGTGTGTCTGTGTGTGTGTGTGTGTGTGTGTGTGTGTGTGTGTGTGTGTGTGTGTGTGTGTGTGTCTTTGATAGGTCGGTATTGCAAGACTGCAAATTCGCTCTTGGCAACTTCTTTAAAAAATATAGCAATAAAAAAAAGAAATCACATTTGCTGTAACATTCTGAAAAAAAGATCTTAAAAAAAGATCTTAAAAAAAGATTTGTTTTATCCTATTTTTGTATTTTTCAAAATGACTAGAAGGTCCCCACTCGGTTGGAGTAGCCGATAGTCCACTGTTGACAATGTAGGAATGCGTGAGTGTGTGTGCGCGTGTGTGTGTGTGTGTGTGTGTGTGTCGTCTGCTTGCCTTTGCAACCGCAGCATTGGATGAAGAAGCTGATGAGGTCGAGGAGAGAAGAGTCTCTGTCCGTCCCGTAAGCCTCGATCCAATCATCAATCACCGACTGCTCAGACATTACACAAGAGTCAATTAGTGTGTTTACTTCTTGTATATATCCCAGCTAGTATATTCAGGTGTTTTTATAATCAGGAAATGGGCTCATTCTTTTTTCTTTTTTGCAAGTGCTCATCAGTTAGATTATAACTGGAATATTAATGTGCATGTAAACCTACCAACAGAACGAGAACTTTTTTATTAGAACTCAAAGGTGAACGCATGTGTTCCGTGCACGTCTCTCGCACTACTTCTGAGAAAAATACAAAAACACTTTTGACTTTCAAATTAAGGGTGAGCTGGCCTCACCTGCATGGCACTCCTGCCCATGGTGAGCACCTCGAACAGGGTGACGGCCTCCACATGTCTCCGTTTGCGGCGGCTGCCTCCTGCTCCGCCAACACTGCTGCAACTGGCTTTGGCCCTTTTGCGCTTGACATTCTCGGAGCCCTCGTGTGGTCTCTTTCTTCGTCTCTGCGGGTTTAAATATATGAGTTTTTAATAACCAGCGCGCTGCATCCTTAACAGGCCAAATACAATTTTCTAAATGACAAATTCCGAGTAAACACTGAAGTACCTCGAGGATTCAAGGTGCAAATTCATGAGAGTCAGTCGGACACAAAGCAATGAGAGATTGGGAGCAATTGGGAACGATTATTTTATGATGAATTAATCTGCGAATTATTTTCGAAATTACACAAATAAGTGATTTGTCTGTAAAATGTCAGAAAATATTGAACAAAGCTCATAACTTCCCAGGGTCCTCAAATGACCAAAACTCAAAGATATTAACTTTACGATTATATCTGACAAAGAAAAGCAGCAAATCCTCACATTTGGCATTTTTTCTTTAAAAATGAGTGAAATCATTAATCAAAAAAGTTGCCAATTAACTTATCGTTTCTTTACTTTAAATATCCAATCAACTAGTAGGAAAAGCACAGGTGTTATCTCTTATACTCATAACATCAACCACGGCACGGTATCAAGGTATTACGATATATCAGGGTATCCTGAAGGTACGATACAAAAGTTTATTGGCCAAATGATTTGATTCAGTCAGTCTATCACCACCACCTGCATATCATCTCTGTAGGTAACCGCTGCAGCAATAAGTGGGCGTACATTTCCTATCTATTCATTATTCTATGTGCCATAAATATTTAAGTATTTAAAGTAGGCTTGTTGCATATTAGACACAGCCCTGTAGGCTAGACAGTGTCATGTATGGTAGAATGACTTCATGTAGCGTATATCCTGGTAAAATGTCAGGAAGGTATGAAAAATACAGAAAGAAACTGCACCAAGCCTACTGGCTCTCTTCTATTCAGGTGTCCCAGTAACTCGTGACAGTGTGACAGTGAGCAGGCACACCAGAATGGAATCCAGCCATCTTTCATTTTCTTATTTACAAGAGATGCACCAATATCGATAGTGATATCGTATATCGGTCCGATACCCACCTCAAACAGCTGGATCGGGTATCGGTGACAATTGGTCGATCTGGTATCGGGATACCATTATTATAAATAACAAATAAGTACATTAATATCTATGTATTTATCTGTTGCATTGTGGTTTAGAAAGTTAGAAAAGCAATGTTTAAGTCAAGTCAGATGTTGCCTTTACCTATAGGAGAATGATCCCAGTCTCTTCCACACAGTGATATTAAATCAGCACTCTGTATCGGCCGATACCCAAAGACCATGTATCGCTATCGGGACTGAAAAGGTCGGATCGGTGCATCCCTATTATTTACACCTGTGGTTTTTAACTAATGTGTCCTTTCCTGGTATCATCATAGCGCTCTTCTAATACTACTCCTCTTGTGAACAGTTGCTATCAGGCCTTTAGAACCTGCATGCTAAATGATGAACAGAAAAACACCTACCACGCTCTTCTGTCTGTTCTCATTCCCCGACTCGTCCTCCGATTGATTGACAGCCCTGGAGGAGTTCGCCTCATCGTGAGAGTTCTTACTGGGAAGTGAAAACATTAAATTAGATTACAAGACTGGAAAATCAAATTGGCATCAGGCGGCAACCTCCGGTTCTGCCGAGTGAAGCCAATGCGGAAGTGTCTTAAAACCTGCTTTCTCTCTATATTGACTCCTCTGGTTAGTAAAAGAAGTCAGATTATATAGAAGTCTATGTGAAAATGACTCTACTTCTCACTTGATTTATTCCCTCCGTAAACATTGTAAACATGAGTTTATGGTCTCAATCTCTAGTTTCAAGTCTTCTTCAATACAGCATGATGTTCATTTAATAAATGATGGTCCATTAAGAGTCAAATAGACCATAGAGCGGAGAATGCTACGTCCACTTCTTATATACAGTCTATGATTGGTATTCAAGGACTAAGAAGTAACTAAGAACATGTGCTCAAGTAGTGTGCGTAAATACAATACTGAGGTACTTGTGCTTTACTTAAGTATATTAATTATAGGTCAATATATACTTTTACTCTGCTACATTTCAGAGGGAAATATTGTACCTTTTACTCCATTACATTTATACAACTGCTATAGTTACTTTGATTTTACAAACGAAACATCAACTTATTAAATATGATAAGCATGGTTATAGATTAAAGGGCCCACAGACACAGGTGTTTTCAGTTATGTTGCTGATTGGAGGTCATTTTTACTCAGAACAATAAAGCCGATTTTTTTATCTTATAGCACATGATAATAACTTGCGTGTACAAATTGTGTGCATTAAAAAAAATGCAATCATGTTTCCTGTTTATTACTTATTTATATATTTATAATACTTGTTTGCACGATCCATTATGCCGCTGTAATCCTGTAAAGGATTATCTTATTTTATTACACTGTGGTGTTGCCAGTTTTACTGAGGTAAAGGATCTGAGTACTTCTTCCACCACTGTCAAGGACACACACATCAGGCGTAACCATTCCACTCTCACTTCACTCTGCACATTTTGTCTCCGTCTGTTCTTGTGCTTGTATGGGTTTTTCTATTCTATTTTCTTATTCTATTATTAATTTAGTTTATTATACGCTCTTACATTATTTTTGTCTTTCTCTAGTTATCTGTACTGTTGCTGTCTTTGTGCTGCTGTTACAACAGAATTGCCCCCGTCTGGGAATCAATAAATGTTTATCTTGATCTTACTTCTGCTCTGTGGCCCTGGATGCAGCGGTGGGATCTGGTATCATCTCCTCCTCAGATCTCAACACGGGGCTCAGGTGTGCGTCTCTGCATCTGGAAGTACAGTGTGATGAAGGAGGGTTCAAATAAAGAAGGTAGTTCAAACAGTTTGTGCAACAGAAAAACAACATGGATACTTGATCAACATTGACCCTACATCTGTATAGAGAGAGAGAGGAGGTTGCCAATAATCTCCAGTTAGAGGGGTGTTGCAGGGGGGTTTTAGGGCCGATGCATGAATGTATGCCCCCCTCCACAGGGAGGAGCTGTCAGAGGGGATTTAAAGGGCTGCTCATGGACACTCCGGCAGAGCAGATGCTTGTGGCCCCTTCAGGCTTTCAGAGACAACTGACATACAAAACGCTGCTATGCTGCGACTCTGCCAGCCGACACGTGTTGTTTTCTAAAAGCTGAAAACGTCCGTTACAAGTCCCTGAATTACCCTAAGGTGTGTTTACGTTGTGACAAAGATGACTGACAGGTAAACACACAGGTCAGTCGCCTGTCCTAAACTTGTTTAACTCACCGTCTTCACATTGATTCATCCTGCCTTGATGTTCATTGATATCTTATTTTAAATCCGAAGGCTATCACATTTAATAAATACAAAAAAAAAAAACGTTTTCCACCACGAATATCCTCCTTGTTTTCCCCCCAGCTCTCATAGTCAAGCTGCCGGACAGCCTAGCCGCATCTTGATTGGCTGGCGAACCAAATCGAACGTATGCAATTGGTTATTCAAAAGCGTCACTCACATTTTAGTCCCTCCCCCGGCGGCTGTCACAGACAGAAGGGTCTGTCCGGTTTGGTTTTCCTGCATACCTCAGCACTGTAAACAAACATCTGTAGGGCGCGTGAGACATGAGGTAATCTGTAGACAGCAATCGTCACAATGTAGTGCTTTAATAAACAGCATTATATATCGTCGTGTTGTATCCTTCCTGCTCTGAGTTTGGTATAAAAATGCCTCAGTGTAGCGATTATTTTAATTAACCAGACCAGAGGTTGTTAATTCAGAAGGGAGCTGTCGCGGTACTTTCTGATTTATCATTGTGCAGGAATTGAACAGCAGGAGGAGCCATTTACTCATCATCGTTATGTCGTGAGTAATCCTAAAATACATTTAAATTAAATTAAATGAAGATCTAAGTCAAAGTAGCAATACAACAGTGTAGAGTGAAATACTGTGTTACAAGTAAAAGTCATGAGTTCAATTTTATACTTTAGTGAAAAAAAATATTGGCATCAAAATATACTTTTATTTTTTATTAAATACTTCGTTGTATTTTATCGTACTATACTGTACTATACTGTACTCATACTGCATACTATACTGTGTATTATTTTACATTACTACATTTCACCTGATATGCTACTATTTCTTATTTCCATAATATATTACACTGTACTATATCACGATATATTATGTGAGCATGTTCTACTTTTTTACTGAATTATACTGTTTCTATTATATTTTTATAGTCACACAGACAGACAGAGTAAGTATCATTACTCAATAACATTATAAGTTAGTCTGGCAGCAGAAAATGGAAATGCTCAGACTTTTAAACGAGCCATAACAGCCTACTAGCTGTGTGAGGCTAATGTGTTGCTAATAATTTGAAATAACTGTTAAAATTACCGTAGGACTAACTGTTATGTATCTTGCAATTTTTTTCACACGTACTCTTGTGGACTTGTTGAATGTTTCCTGGATTATTGACTTCGTTGACCTTCCTATGAAAACGGAGCCCCGCCCACTTCAAAAACACAAACAGAGAAAAACCCTCATGTGAAACTACCAAAACCGTTTGCAACTGCAAAGTTGTGTTCATGTCGGAGGTCATCACTCAAAACTGAAATAGGAAAATAGATTTTTCAGGGCCTTTAATGTTGATATTTCACTAATGATACTTGTACACATGTATTTTATGAGGGACAATGCAACGCTAATCGAATCTATATTGTGCATCTTTAACAATACATTTTTACAACACCACCAAGTTTGTTTGGCTCGCTGCATAGCTGTGCACCTGCACACACACACACACACACACACACACTGTAGTGAGGGAAGAGGAGCCTTTGCTCATAGTCACGCCTGTGATTTAACTGTAATGACCGCTCAAAGTTCCTGCCTTATAGCTCCATCCTTGGAAATGATCATCACATCTGCTCGAGAACAGGGAGAATACAAACACTTTCCCCTATTGCATTCAATTTTATTATTCCACTTTCGGTAAAAAAAATGAAAGGAAAGCATAACAGTAGTTATAGCAGTAGTGCAAGGAGGGATTCATACATTACATTCATCTCCACCTGACTCACCATAGGGACTAACATAGGCCACATTCAGGAGGACGATGTATAAAAACCTACATGATTCGTAAATGGAGCACCCAATCTCACCGGTCGAATCGAATGACCTAGCACCTTTTCACAGTTCATCGAGAGGCTCCTGGAGGGACCCGGTGCACCGGAACGTCAGGGTTCATAGACACAGAGGCGTTGGGTATGGGGGGGGGGAGTCAGGACAGGAACTGGGACACGAAGGTCACGGCCTGGTCGAGGTCTTCCGTCAGCTCCTCCGGCAGCGTCAACACCACCGACGTTAAGCTCCGAGTCAGTTCCAATATCCTACGCAGGGAGCAGGGTTGACATCAGCTTGTTGCTGCAGTAATCGTCATCAAATTAACGCTCGGACTCTTAACTCACCAGTTGATGTAGTGAGCGGCCAGCTGAGGTTCGTGCCTGGAGCCCTCCTCCACCACCAGAGACTGCTTCATCTGTTTGAAGTTGGCCTCGATGTCTTTCTTCATTTCGGAGAAAGCCTGAATTCCTCTGAAAGAGCTGACGACTTGCTGCAAACAAAACAAAAAAAAAGCAATGTTAAAAAGCACAGTGGAATGAAAATATAGAGGTTGATGCACTATAGGAATGTATTCTCCTCACATAGAGGACCGACAACTGGTGGGCAATGTATTTGTGGCTTCCGAGGTGCCTGATATCTTCTTCCAGCTGCTGACTCAGCACCAGGAGCTGGTTCAGTTTGGCGACGTGGGAGAAGTATTCTGCAGGGAGAAGCATCGGCTCACGTTAGTCGATATCTTCGGAGGAAAAAAGGAACGCATTCGAATCACGTGGACAGCCGGTACGGTGTGCAGAGAGAACATACAGTAAATGTAGCTCCTTTACTGGAGTGTAGGGTTAGCAATACCACAGTGTAAAAATACTCTGTTACAAGAAAAAGTACCACATTCAAAGTCTTACGTAGAAGCACAGGAGGATTATCAGCAAAATGTGCTTATCATGCAGAATAAAGGCCCCTGTGAGTGTTTTATCATGTCTATACATTTAATGTAAAGTCAAGGTCGAGCCTATTTTGAACATTTTATAAACTACTGGTTTAATCTGTTTAATCTAGAACGAGGCAAATTAAACTATAAGGCAATCTTGTGCGTTGTGTGTGAAATCTTCCTTTGCAAAGTGAATCGTAACTGAAGTCAAATAGAGTAATAAGTCAAATATATGAATTTGAAATTTAGTGTATTTTCTGTATTATGTAGCATTAAATAGAAATAATTGAGTAAAGCACAATTGCTTGAGTAGTTAAAATCCCATCGCTGGCTGGGTGTCCAAGTTTAGAATAATACAGAACAGAAAGATACAATATACATATTTATAAATTAGAAACAAGCTGCTTTTTGACAGCTTTGCACTTTTATTTCTTCTTTTTTTACATGTCTTGAACTGAATCCCAGCTAGAATAAAATAGGCCTTGATATTTCACATGCCTTTCTAAATCCATACATAATCTGTCGTCAAAAACACCAACAGACTGAAATGTGCTTCTTCTCCCTCCTCCTCCTCCTCTTACCGTCCATAGGCGGCCTCTCCAGCATGTCCACTGGGCTGCCTTGAATGAGGAACACCTCCACACGGGGGAACATTACAGACAGACCCACCATGTCCAGGTAGTCCTGAGGAAACACATGACGCCTCTGCTTTTAGGGCAAGCAACAGTAGCCTTTAATTCAAGCCCCTTTTAGGGAAGCGTGTGACGTGAATACTCTTGTTTTATTCAGACAATATCATCAGACTTTATACCTCCAGCTGGGGCATGGGCTTTGGTAGATGTTCAAGGCACTGCAGCATCTGGTCGAGAATCTCTGATCCTTGAGCCTGGAAAGTGTCTGACTCCTCTGGGCTACAGCCCTGTCCTAACTGCTCCTGGAACTGGAACATGGAAACTATGAGCGATAATATCGCCGGATTAAAAGGAGCGTCAATGCAGAGAATGGTGTGAAAGTGCTTAATGAACAGTGGGACCTGAAACCAGTTCATAAGTCTTGGCACGTTGGGGCATAATGCACATGATCGTGCTTCAGCTGGCAATGACTTCTTCAAGTCTAATGCTGCCTTTGAGTGCCATCGTAAACGTCAGAGTTATAATATGGGAAAGGATCATAAGGACTTCTCAAAGAATAGCACGTGTGTGTGTGTGTGTGCGCACAATTTAATAAAATTTAAGAAGAAGAAAATGTGTGCTCCTGGCTAATAAAAGCACCCTTAATGATGCCCAAAAAAGGTGTTTAGCTGAAGGGATATTTTCCTATTAATGGGTTTCCATCAAGCAGAATGATGCAAATTACGATTTAACAAACGCTGTATTTAGTTTAAAACTAAAGAAAAAAAAAAAGAAAGATGCCGGAACAGCATGTGCAAGCCCTAACTGCAGCTCTACACACATTCTTTGCAGGCCGTTGCCAAGTGCATGTCTTGTCATCCTCATACAACGTGATGGACGGCCAACATTAGCTGATGTAATTAAGTTGCTGCACACCCAGCGCTAATTGACTCTTGTTTAATGGGCGCGCATTGTGCATTGGTTAATACATTATATAACCGTTAATTAGCTTTGGTTAAGGCTGATGGAGATGCATGGGGCTAATTTTTTATTTCTATATATTTAATATAGTATATGAAATGTGACTCAAATTTGACTTGACAGTTCAACAGAAACAGAAACAGGGACAGAAAGTGCAGGAGTTAAATGTGATCTTTGTCAGCACCGGTGGAAGTGATGCATTTAGGTGCTCGGGGTCAACTCTACCTGCTGCATCTGTGCCCTGATGAGGAGGTCCAGCTGCCCGCAAAGACACAACATCTCCAGGCCCACCTGCTCTGGACTCAGCTGGACCGGCATCAGGGGTCTCCTCACCTGTAGCTCCACTGACCACACAGCAACCAAATCAGTAGGCCTGTCTGACATCTCCCCTTATTAATGACATAACTAAAAGGGGGGGGGGGGGAGGGGGACAACGTGCATGCGTCATCTAACCTACAGGTCCTACAGGGAGGATGGAGGAGTTTTACAGGGACCGAAGGGGAGTGGTCAGTGTGTTGAAATGAGACGCGGCCCGGTTCACAAACTCCTCCGAGATGCAATTCGAACACCAGAAAGATGTCAACGCTGCTACAGCCCGAAATAATTAAAATAAAAAACTTGTGTGCAGCGCCGGGACTTACCTTTGAAAGCTTCGTGGTAGACGCACGGCCGGCAGAGCGGCTCGGATGTGCTCACCGCCATATCGGACTATGGTGGTTATCTCGCTATTCTCCTAAATGTGCAGCGCCGATGAAAGCCATAAGGAGGGCAGCAAGGGCAACGTCACCATTTGAGTCTATTTATTTATCTTATGTCATTAAGTATCCAATCCATCGCGTGGGGATGCGTTCGAGTGTCAAACGTGCAGTCGGGGTGAATAAAAGCCGACACGGAGTCTCTTCGTCCGCAATTCGTTCGTTTTCCCGCAGATGCCGACGCTCACGCGCAGCCGCGAGGTGAAGAATACATCCTCAACACCCGTACGATCCATGCAGCTATGTAATAATACAAAAAATAAAAACAATGCTCACGCCCTTTGCAACGACAGCCGTGCAGTCACAGTCCGTGATTTGCGGCTCTGAACGCCCCCTCCCACCACACAGACTGGGCCTGTCTGGATGATGTCATGCTTTAGGGATGAGGATGCAGAGCGCCTCTCTCCAGGTTTAACACAGGAACAACAAAGACAACCAGGATGTAAGTGGTGGAGATTAACGAAGTAGATTTAAAGTACTATATGTAGTAAGTAGTATTTTCTTTTCATTCCGCGTCTTACCTGTAGTCCACCAAATTTAATAAGGGGATTATTGTACCTTTTACGCTAAAACATTTTTTTGCTAGGGTTGCAACTAATGGTCATTTTCATTACTGATTAATCTGCCAGTTATTATCTCAATTGATCATTTGGGCTACACAATGTCAAAACATATTGAAAAATTGCCTTCAGTTTCAAAAAGCAGCAAATCTTAACTGAGAAGATTTGCTGGAACTAGGAACTGATTGGCCTTTTAGCTGGAATAATGACTTGTAATTTCTCATCAAACTAGTTGCAGATTCATTTCCTGTTGATCAAATAACCCCTGAATTGTCCCAGCTGTATTCATTACATATATAAGCAGGACATTTACTTAAAATATAGTATTTGTGTAGTGATCGGATGAATTCAGTGCTGCCAGTGGAAGATCCTCGAAGCACAAACCAACTCTGGGCTTGGTTTATTAAATAGCAAAGTCAGACAGGAAGTCTCAAATCCTCCAATCAGGACTCAAAATGGGTCTTAATAAAATACGACTGGCTTATAAAGTTTGTCACAGTTTTTACAGTATCCAAAGTGAAAGTTTGAAATAAAAATGCAGAGGTCTTGGCAAAGTAAAGGAAAGAAAACATTTAAATAGTGTGCTAAGGAATATATCTCCTGATACTATAATAATATCAGTCTGGCGTTATAAAAAAAGAACTAAAGACAATTCTCTAGCAAAAACTCTAACTCACCTGATTCTGTTCAACACTCAAATATACAATATAATACATATTTTCGTAAACAACCTTAATTTCAATAGATAATCTTGTTTACAAGTGCACCTGGAGGAAAAAAAATAACATTTATATCCCCCCCTCGTCCATGTTCTACCTCAATGGCAAATCTTGTCTGTGAGCTCCTATCAAGAATAAAGACTGTGGTCCACAACTGTACATATTTAAATTCTTTTCATAACAGCATTTCCACATCGGGTCAATAGTCCAGTGGCTGAAGCGGAGAGACACGGGCTGGATTTTGACATCTTGGGACCACAGTTGTTACTTTCCTCTTTCTTCTATGCTCAGAGATGGACCAGTCAGGTTGAGTTCCAGAGTTCTGAGCGTGTAGTTTCTACTGACGAGTGCCGGGGGGTAGAGCGAGGTTGGCCATCAGCTCGTGAACAGAAGCAAATATCGTACACTCACCTGACAGAAAGACAGAAAAACACCACAGCGTTAGAAATTACATTTTGCATAAAGTATAAATAACAACGGTGAATATTCAGTTGACACCACTTTCAGTTTAGCAAACGCTTTATCGACGCAGTCAATTATTCAGTGCGAGTCTCACCCTGTCTGGCTGGGTGCAGTTCATTGAACCTCTTAAGGATATTAGAGACCATGAGCGCTGCGGCGCCAGAGGAGCTGTGCTGTCTGGGGATGTCGGCCTGCTGTGTGAGGCCGGTGGCCATGTCGTACACGATGGGCACGATGATGCTCACCGGCTCCTGGGGCACTGGGATACGTTGGGTCAGCTGCAACTGTGAGGCAAAAACGCACCAAACACAAGGGGGGGGTCAGGTTGTTTCAAAATGATGCTACACGGAGCTGATGTCGAGGCTCTGAGGAGACTTACAAAGAAGAGCATCTTGGACTTGAGCACCACGGCGATGGTTCCAGGAGGGGCGATGGGGGGGGCACTGGGAGGGATGGTGAGGCAGAACTGGACATTCCACTTCAGCTGAGCCGCCTGGTCAGGGAACTGCAAGGAACGGCAATATATAGGTATAATACCTTTCAAACACATGGGCAATTCTAATGGCTTTATTCAAAAAGGTAAAGAACAGCATCAACATATAAGATGGATATCTTGTGTCATTCATTACACACAAATACATTTCTCTACTACACAGCAGTACAGTTTATCAGAGCGTTTAGTGTACTTGTTTGGTATCTTGTTGCAATGTTTACTCTTGTTTGCCAGCAGGGAAGTAAAGGTCTCATTCATTTTGCATATTCATAAATTCTTATGGAATCTGTGTAGAGACTAAGCCATTTTAGCCGTTTGCTATACGGATCAAAATACTTTAAAAACAACAACAGATAAACTGAGGGGGCTTAGACACAAGCATGATTCAATACATTGTAACAACCGCTCTTAAAAAAAAAAAAGACAGTGCCACCCACCAGTTCGAGCTTCATGATGCGCACACAGTCCCTCAGGATGTTAGTGGGCGCTCCCAGCAGCTTTGTGAAGGCATTCAGAGTGTTGTATTTGAAGGGAGGACCAGCAACCTAGAAAAAGGATCACAGCAGATGAATCAATGGAATAATAACAGCATGAGTGCAGGCATGTCTTTCTATGAATGGCCTTCAAGTCCATCCCTGTAAACCTAATTGACGAGTCTTTTAATTGAAGCACAACACTTCAACTACGTTTTAAATGCTTCCAATATATAAATATAAACACAAAAACTTTTATCATGTATATGTCAAACTCAACTATGTGTGTACATATGCCTCCAATGCATATGTTTGAATAATGTATGAATAAGGCTTCAAGTGGCTGCTGCTCTTTCTTACCCGTGTCTCAAAGAACTTCTCCAGCACCTGAAGGTCCTCCTGGGACCAGGGACCTGCATTTTCTGGAGTGACTTTGAGCTGCAGCGTCTGGTAGTTCTTTGGGTTGAGAGCCACACGGCACTTGAGCACGTCCGTCTTGAACATTATCACGCCCGGCTCATTAGAGTTCACAATGGACAACTGGACGAGAGTTGACAGAGCAGGGTAAGTTAGGGGGGGGGGGGGGGGGGGGGCAGAACACATAATGTAATTTGAGTGGAATTATCGCTTCAAATGAGTGCGGCACTTACGTTGGCCTCCTGCTGGATGATCCTCTGAAGGTGCCGCCTCATGATGACCGACCCCAGAAAACGCTCAAGTGGCGAGCAGAGGTAGCTTCCTGCCAGGCCCGGCACCAGGCAGGGAGTGGGCGAGGGGAGCAGAAGCACGTGCAAGGCATTGTGGGTGAGTATGGTGGGAATGGAGGCAGCCCAGGGGCGCTGAGGTAGCTTGCGGGGTGGAGGCATACTAGTGGGCATGACTTGTGAACCTAAACCAAAAACAAGAGAGGGAGAAAGAAGTTGTAGAGCAGGGGTCGCCAATTGGCGGACTGCGGTCCGGATCCGGACCCAGACGCCGTTGTAGCCGGACCCAGGACCTAAAATGGATTTTATTTTGACAGAGTGCTTCTATTTTAACCGGCGCAGCTTTTACGGCACTTGTTCAGTGGTGCAGGAAATGCACCGACTAATGCGTTGTAAATCACATCACGTGAAGCAGCTCAGCCAATCAAATATGGGTATTCTGACAAGTTTCCTGAATCGAGTGAGATGTACACTCACCGGGGGAGAGACGAGGAAAGAGAAGGAAGAGCAGGAGAATAATACGTGAGTCAGAGAAGTTATTTCACGTGACGTTCTCCAAAAAGAGACAAGTGGTCAGAGAGACCAGTCTTTAACCAAGAATGAACAGACTCTTATAGGTTAATTCTTCATACGGACAGTTTATAACCAGTGTGTCTCATATGTTTAGAGACCGTGGCGATTATTAAAAGCGGTAAATGAAGCGACACTACGAGACAAAGCACAACTCTTTTGAGCAAACGTACCCACTCACATCTGAATGAAGACACAGAAAATAAACCTAAGAGTCCAATATGATCAGAATCATAACACATGAATTCACTGACCAATGATGTTAACAGAGAGAATATAACTGAAACAAGTGGTTTAATAACCACAGATAAAGTCCATGCTCACTTTATCTTTTTAGAAGATGAGAAAAATATAATATCGTGGCTTTTTTTATTGACATCACTTCACACCTGAATGAACTGAATTTAAAGCTGCAGGAGAATTCAGTGAAATTAATTTTTCTAAAATGAATTACTTTATTTTAAGATGCACATTTTTGAAAAGCTTTCTGCTATGTCAGTTGTAATGTTCCGGACCTTTACACGAGGACATTTTCTCAATCTGGACCTTTTGGAATTTTAATTGAATACCCCTGTTGTAGAGAAACATTTAAATATTTGAATAGAGCTACGCTGACACATCAGACGACATCATCTCGTTGCAAACATATCTGTATCTGTATACATGTAGGGTAATAAGTAACAAGCAAGTAAAGCAGTGCCAAACTAGGTTTGAGTACTTACTGGATCCGGCACGTGGAGAATGAGGGTCGGGGATAGGTGAGTGCAACGATGGGTTGCCAGGGGACATGCCATGGATCCTAGCCCCAGGAGAAGGCCCTGAGACCTGGGGTGAGCCTGGCCACTGGCCCCTATGGCTGGGAGACACCATGGCATACGGAGAGCTGGGGTCCAGAGCACCTATGGTGAAGGAGAACCAGAACATCAGCGACGAAACAACAACCTAACGTACAACAACAAACACTGTGAAACAAATACACCACCGTGTGCCCACTGACCACAGGCCATTTGTCATATAGTCTGCAGTGCCAAGTGAAGCTCTTCAGTTCCGCCCATTCCAGCCCTTGTCCCACAGACCAGAATTACCACTGGGGCCAGAAGTTTTACGGCCACCCTGCTGCTTACCGTGGGGACTGGCAAAGCTGGTCTGGCCCATTGCTATGCCCAGAGAAGACGGAGACGGGGTGGGCCCGAAAGGAGAAGGTGCCCTCAGAGCTCCGCTAGGGGAGCCAGAGGCATGGATGTTCCCTGCACACGCACACACACACACACACACACACACTCGTCAGACTCTTAGGTTGACAAGTTCTTCTTACACACACACACACTCACTCACGCATGTACACACATGCTAAAGCAGGGCGGAAGGGCTGTAGTCTCTGGCTGGTGGGCTGAGATGGAGAGGAATGGAAGGAGCAGGACTAAATGCATGCTTTGTTCCCTCTCGGCTGTGAGGTGTGTGCATGTTGCATGAGAAACAGCTGATCTCATGTTTTTTTTTTAATGAAAATCAAAATGGGCACACATGGTTGCTCTTCCTCATTTTTCGGAATATTCACACGATTTGCTCGATTGGCAACGAAATGCGTAAGTCAGCAGGGAGGTTGATGGCAGCAATGGGATATATTCAAAAACAATGATTTGCTGGTCGTAATCCTGCATGGCAGCTTAACAAGCTCAGATGACACAAACAGTACGGGAAATCATTCACTCACACAGACTTGGGACGAGCACAAAGTTTGCCGTTACCTGGCGACTGGGTGGGCATCATGGACGGCGAGGGAGTTACGTTAGCGTGGTAGTTTGGTGGCGGCGAGGTGAGAGGTGGGTACACGCCTCCCGCGCCCCCTCTCATTGGTTGTGGCTGCTGCTGAGCTTGCAACTGGTTCATCAGACTGTCCATCACGTCGACGCCCACCGGCGAGGGCGGGTTATCGTCTTCATTGACGGAGCGTCTGCGAGCATCCTGATTACTGTCTACAAACATATTCAGGAATGTCTGGACGGGGGACACGAGAGAAGGACAGAAGTTTATGTTAAAAGATGGACCAAAAAAAGGTTTGAGTTGTTTATCGTTGTTTATCTGTATTACATTTGGAATCAAATAGTATTTTGTAGTGCTGATTAGAAAATACCCTTAGTGTTCTCAACACATAGAATTTAAAAGCTTTTCACATGAAGGGAAATATGCAGTTAGCTTAACAGCTGGCCTGGTAGTCCAAAGATAACAAAATCTGCCACCCAAAGCATCTCTGAAGCTAACTAACACGTTATGGTTTCATGGGGGGTTATGTGTAGAATTAAACTTTGAACAGAGCCAGGCTAGCCTTTTCCGGTCTTTATGCTAAGCTAAGCTAACCAGCTGCTGACTTCAAGCTTCATATTTAGCGTACAGATATTAGAATGGCATCTCATCTCCCCCTTGACAAGAAAGCTAATTTGTGGATTTCCAAAACAGACAGGTCGCGATTTGTGGATTTTGGGTGGACCCTGATTAGTTTACTTCATAGATGCATGTCCATTAGAACTAAAAGTGGCAGGATTTTCTTTGCTCAGACAGAAACTTCATTTTTTAGAGAGACCCTTTCCCAGATAAACTCTTGTTAGTTGACACCACCGCTGTGTCTCCGAGCCTGGGATACCTTGAGTCCGGGAGCAGGGTAGAAGCCTTCGACGATCTTGGTGTTGTCAAAAAGACTGTAGGCTCCATCTCTGATGGCCACCACGCCGCGGCTGCGACAGTAGATGTCGATGCAGTACATGTTTCTGAACGCCAGGCGGATGTGTGTGGGTGACTGGGGCAAGATGGAGAAGCACTGGTAGGCAGTGTTGGTGCGCTGGGTCAGGCCCAGCATGGGCACTGTTGGTAGCTTGTTGATTGCATTCAGAGGGGCCTGTGTGTCAGAGAGCACCTGAGGAAGATGATAAGTAGAAACGTCACCCAGGAAATCACACACAACACTGTAAGTAGATGGTATGTGATGTGGATAGAGAACGCAGAACAAGGGAGGAAGTAATGTGAACACATTTAAGTGGAACCTTAAAAGTCACTTGTACATGTTGTGGCTGCGGTTTACCTGCAGCAGCTGCATCACGTTCGGACCCTTGTTGAACATCTCTTGTAGCTGATGGAGGATGATGTTGTGGCAGTTGGAGCAGCCGGAGTTGGGCCCCACGGTGCCCAAGGCCAGGTGGAAACGCTGGCTGTTGGAGTTCCACTGGATGGTGACGGAGCTGCCCTTGGTGGTGCCGTAGCACAGCACCAGCTTACGGTAGTTGTACAGCCGCACCTCTGAAAACAGGCTCAGGTAAGATGGCATCTCTGGAGGGAAGCAGTCACAATGCGCAGCTGCATTAGATCAGTGGGTTTCTTTTGCTCAGCATTGACCAACTAGCGTGAGTGACACTGATCAGTGCGAGCCTTAACTAACTGGAATTAAGTACGTGCAGAATTCTACACACACACGGCTCAAATTTACTAAAGTAAATCTGATTATTCTGGGTTTTAAATTTGAAAATAAGCCAATAAAATAAGGAAACAATGTTTGTATCACCGTCATTGCAAATCCACACATCTGCACCAAAATGACCAGTAAGATATCAGCTGATTTAAGACAGTCTTTCATTTACATGCCAGTGAAATCTTTGCTTTGCGGATGACCGAGCACGTACCTGGCAGCGCTCGAGAGAAGTTGAGGACACACTGGTAGAGCTGGCTGATGGCGTTCCAGTCATTAAGGAACATCTCAACCACCTTGCGCCCGCCCACCGGCTCTGACAGAGGGTTCTCATAGGTCAGATACACGTGCCGCGTGGAGGCTAGTACAGGGGACAGATGGGTTTGTTTAGACGCTGGGCCGCGTTGTAAACTTTTAGTGACCAACTGGGAGCACACTGTGTGTGTGTGGTGTGTACCTTGCTCCTTGCTGTGTGTGCTGTTCAGAGGGCAGTTGGCCAGCATCAGTTCGGCCACCCAGGTTCGGTTGTTCCTGCCCTGCAGCCGGAAGGTGCAGTCCAGCAGGGACCGCTCTAAAGCCCTCCTGGTCTCCTCTCCTACACCTTTACAGGGAGGAATCCTGCAAAATAAAAGCATTACACTGAATAGTCGCGATGGCTTTGGGCAAAAATTATTCACGCTTTATATTACAAAAATATTACATTTAGCTGTGGTCGTGTGTGCATAAATGCATGCGTGTGTGCTTGTGACTGTGTGTATTACTTCAGTAGACGTATCGCATGACTGCTGCCATCCCCCTCCACTTGGACACCCTGGTTTGGGATCTCCATGTTGGACAGCTGCTCAAAGACGGACACAGACAGACAGCATTAGCCAAAAAACACTGAGATTGCCATGTTTTGATATTGTTTTTTACGAGACATCTATAATTGGCATGAATGGATTCCAACTCTCTGAGCACTGTGACTTACCTCTGTTCTGAGGCCAATGAAAGGCATGTTGGTGTCGCACATCGCTACTAGGTGAGCCAGCTCTTTGTTGAAGGCACACATTTCTCCAGACCGCTTAGGCTTCTTTGGCTCTGGGTCCCCCTGGTACCCAGATGCCTACGGAGACAAAACAAATGCATATTGAAGGACATTTATTTAGCTTAATTTATCCAGCTGGGCTCACATGGTTTTTCTTATTAATGGCTTGTCTGTCATTGACAAAAAAGGTCCAAGTTCTAAATTCTAGGCAAGCACCACATCCATTAAAACAAAAAACAAATGTGTGTATGATGAAATAATGAATGGTTGGTGTATAACTACAGTAGCACTAACTACCTTTCTCTTAGTCCCAGGCCGGACCCCTCTCCCTGTTGTGTCCTGAACGAGGTGCTCTAGGTTGGGTTTGAAGTGCTGCAGGAGCTGTGCACACATGGGTCCGTCGTCTCCTTCCAACTGAGACACGGACAGGAAGGAGTACTTGTACTGCAACGCTGTGGGGCTGCTAGGCACTTCGAGCATTTCCACCAACTACAAAAAAAAAGAAATAAAAATAGAGGGACATAACAATGAAAGCAGATCATAACCTTTTTAACTTTGTGGAGAGATTGTTCTTCAAGCAGCACTTCCCAACAACATATTGGTTGAGGAACTCACAATGTAGTACTGCGGAAGACGCGTGAGCTTGATGAAGAGTTTGTGTTTGGACAGGTTGCCGACGGGATGGGAAGCCGAGTTGGACAGGTGAAGGACATCAGTGCACACAGTGGGAAGGTGTTTCACGGACTGCCGACAGCGCTGCTCCCCTAACCAGAACCTTACCACGGAGAAAAAGAACGATTTTGGTGTCGAAACAAAATCTAAGTAGTGAAAAGTCCCAGATTTATTAATAGCTCATACTATTACACACAGCATTCCCACAGTTCACAAGTGCAAGACTCGGGGAAATTCAGAGCCATGGCAATCCTTCTCAACACCCATCTCGCCACCTGCTAAGCCAAGTGTTGCTACCGACAGTTCTTAGTCAATTTTGACACGCTAGCAGGCATCAGACTTCGCCGTCTACTGTTGACTCCAAACAGCCTCTGCTATCTTTTGCCTGTGCCAAACAATACTTTAAACGGTCAGCTGGTAATATACATGTCATGTGCATTGCTATTTAACAAATGGAGAACTCACTTCAGTTGTTGAAGCCAGGATATGATGCGCTTCATATCATCGTTAATGGTCTTTTCAATGTCATCCAGCATGGACTGATCTAGAGAGAGAACACACCAGGGTTTCACTCTCACAGAGCAGAGCAGACCAACGTTTAAATCATCCCAGATACACTACCAGCCAAACTGCTGATTCCTTTGTTGTCACACACACACAAACCCTTATACAAACCCACAACCTGAAAAAAAAACGGACACACAACACAATGAACTAACATAATGAAAAAATAGCGACGAGTTAATGTGTGCTACGACTTACCTAATCCATACAGCATGGGTTGGAACATGCCAGAATGCAGGTCTACAAAAATGTGTAAGCACTCCGAACGACCACAGGGCCCAAGTATCGGAATAACGAGTGTGGGTAAAGCAGTCTCGATGAACGCTGAAATAAACAAACACACACTTAGTATCTCTTTTGCACAAGGCTCAAAATCATGGTACAACATTAATTGACAGAACGCAAACGGGTGAAAGCGTGAGAGAGCAAGTCGCTCTGAGCTAATGGGAGTTTTGAACATGTAATTTATCATAATTAAGACCAAGAAAATCCTCCCATTAGATTTCTTTCAGTGTTAAAGTGAAGCGTTCCGCATCCTTAAGAAGGCCTCTTTTTTACCAACTGTTGTCACTGATTAGCACAGCAGCTGCTGGAGGCGACAACACGGATTTCTGTGCATTGGCTCGATATATACCCAAGAATGTGTTTCACTGATTTAATGACGAGAAAGTAGAGTAAATACACACAGTTGTCGCTGGGATTGTTGGTCTTCAGAATGGCCTTCAGCTCCTGAAGCTTCTGATTGGACCGTGCATGCACACTGTCGATCAAAAGCTTCTCCACCGACAGATGGTCGATCTAAGGGACGAGCGAGAGAACACAAACATTATTTGTCCGTAGGACATTTGCACAGTAAGCCATGCTGCCCATACGTTATATTACGCCGAAAACATATGTCCAGTCTACCTTACCCTCATTGCTCTCTCCATTAATTTGGGGTCGCAGGCCGGGAGAGGAGGCTCATGAGATATTTGCAATGGTTTAGATCCATCTGATTCGTCAATCCTGACAGTGACTTTATGCACTGAGGCTGTACCTGTTTTCCGCCCCAAAACCTGTTGGCTGGTGAAACAAACAAAAAAAAGAACAGAGAATAAGAATGAAACCTACATTCATGCATCCGCCAATTTGAACTTTCTCTCATCATTCAATTTTGGTCGTTTGTTTTGGGAACACAGTGTTCTCTTCAATTTCTATGTAAGGGCAATTGTAAAACGTCTTACTTCCAGACAGTGAGCGTGAGGTATTTTGCGGGCATATATCTCTCCTCCTGCACCAGGTCTCCCCATCGCTCTCTGATCAGCATCAGAGTCTGAGAGTGGAGCACCTCTAGCTGCAGTGACAGACAGAAGGAGTCTGGAAACAATGTGGTTAAAGAAAACAGTGTGGGAAAATACCAGGTCCAGGTGATTAGAGATAAAAATATAAAAAAAAAAAAGAAGCACTATACTGATCTTTCCATTAACATTCAAATCACACACACACCCACACACACACACTCAAGACACATACACTTTGTTGGTAAAAAGGGGTATCTGTGCCCAGCACAGACTGCTCTTTGACACGGTGAGCTGCACTGCTGGCGATGGTGGGGGAAAGGCACAGCAGAGATGTACTGATTAGCATTGTGATTAGCACAGTCGTGGTCGGCTTGCATGCTTGATTAGGCCCTTTGATATGTGCATGAATGCTTACAAGCTGTTGTATAGGCATGTGACGGTCAGAACAAATCCTCTCCCTACTTTATGTACAGGTTGCAACAACATAGTGAATGGCACACTCATCACTGCCTGAAAATACTAATGCTCATGGATTGGTTTTGATGTTGAAATGATGGTACAAAAATGTCACAAAGGCGTTTTTTAGCACAGTATTAAAAGATGTTGGACAAATATTCCATAGGGAATTAATTACACCTCACATGATATGACTAAGTGACAGGTTGTAGGGAAAACAGTGCTGCCCTTCACCTGTCAGCAAGAAAAGGCAGTTTAGTTTTGTTTTTGAGAATTCATGAAAAAACAAAAAACAGGGCTTTAACTCGGATGCAATTCTGCAGCTGTGTTACTCATTGGAATGCTGCAAGCGTCTGCTTGACCAGTCAATACTCTATATGCTCCGACAAACACTCCCGCCCCACTGCAGCAGTTCCCATCAGACTGGGACTAAAGCCAAGTGGTTTTGTGCACGACGTAGACAAAATGCAACGTCGATAGAAAGGATACGCAAGCAGTTGTACATGTCCTGTAGGGGTTTATCATCCGCACACAGACGTGCCTGGACCAGCTCGTGGATGAAGTTCACCTGCAGACTGTGGACTAGGGTGCGGCCATCTGTCAAAGTGGAGGGGAGGGGGAATCAGGTGACGGAGAGACGAACCAGGGAAAACATTAGCAAATTAAGTATATTGTCAATCAGTGTGTCAGCGGTACCCACTGTGTGTGTGATGAGTGCACGCCTTACCTCCAGTTTCTTTGTCCTCTACCAGAATCTCCAACTTCAGCAGCCTCCAGGGAATGTCGGGGTCATCTCCCATCACCGTCAAGGTGGCCTCAAACTCTCCTTCCACACGAAACTTCACGCGCCCATTAGCTACGAAAATATACACACAAGCAAACACATGCATGAAATCTTCCCATAGCAAATACATCTAAAAACAAAATGCTAAATACGTTATTGGAACGGCTGTCAGTTATAGTACACCCTAGTGGGTTTAGCTGGCTGCTTACCAACGGTGAGGTTTGCTAGCTGGGGCGGTAAATCTGTGGTGACGAGGCGGTGTCGTAGAATCTGATTGAGCTGGCTCAGGGTGGTCTGCTTCTCAACCTTGGTGATGGGGTCTGGAGGAATGATCTTGTCCTAAAGAAATGGACGCGCATGAGAAACTTTTTTTTAAAGCACGAGTTTGATCTCCCAACATATTTTCATACACGTTAGCAGTATTAGCCAGCAGAGAAGGGGGTTCAACAGACTTACTCGTATACATGTGGGCAGGCGTGGGTATGACCCTGTGGTGAGAACGTCAATGGCAAAGGGGATGGCGAAGCTGGGCAAGCGAGCATGTACCAGGGCATCTCTGGCCAGCGATGCCAGCCTATCGGCTGTATCCACAAACAGGATGGTCTGCTGATCCAAGAAGCTGGAGATCATCTGTCACCATGGATACAACAGAGAGAAGTAAGCTTATTGGTGTTCTAAAGGAAACAAGTCAGTTTGCAGTTGATTATAAAAACCCACCGAAACAGGAATGTCAAATTACAAGCAACATACCGCACACTTCTCAACTTTCCCCGCATTGCTGGCCCACTTCACCAGGGATAGCAGACGCACAAACAGCTGCCTGCTACGGCTGGCAAACTGGACAATCTCAATTTTCCTAAAAAAGAAAAATGAAAAGGGGGATTTACAACATTTCAAAACAACAGCTTAACAGAATGCATGACTAAAGGAGTGAAGGGATAGACAAGTTCTGAATAGAATCCAAAGAAGCATACCTCTCCATGTCCGTTTTCCTGGGAAGTCTAGAAAAAACATTAAAACGTTTAATTACTGCAATTGTTCCTCATCCGCAACAGTAGAGCAATAGCACAACATTACATTATTACATGCATAAATACTGCGCATCCTTTATATGAGACTACTTTGATTACAGCAAATGTAAACGTTCATATTTTCAGTTAACAGCAGACTGTTGCAAGTGGTCTATCATAAAGTCACATATCTACGCCCCACATAAACGCTAACTATTAACGCTGGTTAACTTAGCTATAACTTTAGGCTCTTCAGACAAATTATGATGTGCTGTTTACCGGTACGCCCCCTCGCATAACAGTAACGACAGTTATCTGTGCTATCCACGTTTTTAGGGTTTAAAATATCAAGAAGCATCTCCTAATTCCTCCATTAGCGCCAACGTTAGTGCGCCCGTTAGTTGTGTTATGGTGGCTGGGAGAAGAGCATCATCTTGAGTTCGTAAACGTTAGCTTATTAGCCCGCCGGTTAGTTAGCTTTGAGGCCTACAACGCTGAAGTGTTACTTACAGTTCTGCCAGCAGCGTAATTTCGTGGTAGGTCCTCTGGAGAAGAAATTCAATCAGCAGGCTCAGCCGGACCCCCTGTGTGGCCGGTGCCCCCGGTGGTGGCGGCTGCGGACCCGAGACAACCGGACCCCCAAGTGGGACAAGCTGCCCATCTGACCCAATCTGCACCGGAGCCATTTTACAATGACGATATGGGCTAGTTAGCTACGGTGATAACCACCCAGCGCTACAACGGGGGGAAAACTATCTAGTTGTAGTAGGTAACTCCTTGTGAAAAGATGGTCTTCAGTCTCACAACATCTCTTTCACGAGACCAGTTTCTCGGCGTGGACTTGGTTCCGTTATTCGGCAGAAAACTCAACAAATGTACCACATTTGGTAACTCATTACGGAGAAGGCTCAACGCCGCTCAGCCGCCATCTTTGCTGTCGGGAATGCCTACCATATGTCCGGTGGGAAAGAAAACCCGGACAAGAGCCTTGAGGAGCGAGAGTCGTGAAAGTCTCCTCATAATTGTGTTTGACACCTGGTTCCCAGACTGGATTAACTGGGACCAAACAAGGTGGAAAGTGTCAGGTTCACAACACCAGAGATGTGCTTGTGTGTTTACAGACGTAGTTTAGCTTGGCAGCTTCGATCCGTCTGTCATTTTTTCATTAATGTATTCTCTCATCTGTTGCCCTGATACTAGGGTAGAAATACTGTTACAAGTAAAAGTACAAAAAAATATAAACATCATGATATACTTGAATTGTGCAGAATGACCCATTTAAGAATATTGTATTTTAAACTAGAAAATTCCTAAAGAAATTTTGACAGTGTGGCTTCTACTGCCTGAAGAAATCGCAATATATACACACGCCAATGTTACCGGTCGTGTCATTCAGGTTCAATTGAGATAGCGCTACTCTCTTTTCTGCATTTTAGATTCATACTCTTGGATTGAAACTTGTATTTGTGGGGCTTTTATTTTGAAAGGGTGGGACTGGGTGGGTGAGAGAGGGGGAGAGGAGACAGAATCATAATGTTTGTCACTAAAATGAGAGGCTTCATCACAAGCATTCCAGTTAGAATTCATTCTGTGGGGCTTTTAATTTGAAATGGGGGGGGGGGGGGGGGGGGGGTGAGAGGGGAAAATCCTCTAAAAATATCTAAGACCTGAATGACTGTATGATAGAGAGAGACACAGAGAGAGAGAGAGACAGACAGAAAGATAGACAGAGAGGAGAGAGAGACAGAGTGAGAGAGAGACAGGCAGACAGACAGTTAGATGGACTGAGTGAGTGGGAGAGAGAGACAGGCAGACAGTTAGATGGACTGAGTGTGTGGGAGAGAGAGACAGACAGACAGACAGTTAGATGGACTGAGTGAGTGGGAGAGAGAGAGAGAGCCTGCATGCGTGTAACTGGTTGCCATGGCGAGGACGCACCTGGTGTTAGAGGCAGACTGATTAAGAAACATTACAGTAAACAGTGATTTTGAACAAAACCCCTAACTCCTTTTAACAAATTAGCAGGAGTCTGAGTGCCAAAATATGGATACCGTGAGAAAGATAAGACTCTGGCAAACGCGCTGATGTGTTTTTTATGTTTGTGGTGTTAATAATGTGAGCTCCAGAGCAATAGACAAAACTGGTACTGTCTGCTTTCTTTGAGAAATTAGTGGTGAGATTTAACATGGAGTCTAATGGAGCAGTTGGTTGGAGTTCATGTCGCTCTGCGGCTCTTTGAGCCAAATGTGTAAGTCCGTTGGATTCCATAGACACTTTACTGCGACCAGCACAACATTTCCAAGCTTTTTGGCCAAAATGGTGTTTCAAGAGTAAAAATTGTGGGAGCTGGAGCAATTTGTTTGGAAAAATCACAGAAGATTTTCAAGCTCCGCTCCACTCTGACAGTTATGCTCTCACTCTAGCTCTTAATACACACCCATTATAAAATCTGAAACGGACCCAAAATTTTCCTGAAACTTAATCTGTGACTTCATGAAAACTGTGATAGCTATCAAAATGTCCCTTTGGCTCAATAAAGTGCAGCGTTTTGTCTACGTTTTAAACTTTGAATCATGTTTCTACGAAAATGTACAGCTAGTCAATATGGGCCCAAAGTTAAGTGTTTTTTTAGCTCTCTTCACGCCGAAACCCCATTCAAGTGAATGGAGAAATTTTGCTCCGTTTTTGGGGATTTTCGGGAATTTTCGGGAAAACCGCTTGGCGAATTTCTCCGAAAAATAGATAGCACACTATTCCCGATCAGGCCGCACGTTTTGATGTATTTTTCACGCCGCTGTTGGCAACGCTGTGTGAGGAGAAGCTGCCAAACTTCATTTTGCTCAGTTTTTCGGGGTTTTCCGGGATTTTCGGGAAAACCGCTGGGCGAATCTCTCCGAAAAACAGTTTCCGCACTATTCCCGATCAGGCCGCACGTTTTGATATATTTTTCACGCCGCTGTTGGCAACGCTGTGTGAGGAGAGGCGTGCCAAACTTTTGGATAAACCTGATTATTATTATGGGTAAGCCCGATGGATAATATACAGTGTGCTTTGGCACAGGCAGTTTTACTGCCTTGTGCCACAAAGCCACACTGAATTATTGGATTATAATCATTGATAGATGATGTAATGCTTTAATGTTGCAGGGGGCAACGGTCATTGTAATTAGTTTATATACTGCTTTGTAGCTTAATCTGCGATAACGTAACTTTGTATTTGTTGGTTATAATTTGTATTAGTAATCTGAGTAGAAGTATAAAGTAACATAAAATGGAATTACTCAAGCGGACTAAAGTACAAGTACCTCAAACTTGTACTTAAGTACAGTAGGCTACTTGAGTAAATGTACTTTTCAGTACTACTCACTTTCCACCACTGCAGATGACAGAGAAGGTTAACGAATAAACAAAGAGCCAAAAAATCCATTACTTAATGAATCACAAAATGCTGTAACAATAAACAACTTAATATGATATTAAAACTCATAAGCTCTGATGTGTAGAGCTTTTGACAGCGATACCTCAGGCATCAGTTAAACAACTTTATCAAATCTTAAATACTTGATATTCTTGTGTTCATGTGCTTGATTTTTTTTAACACAGATGTGATTATAATACTATTAAATCCTGCCATCTTTAATGGTATGTTATCTTGGTCAAGTCTACCTTGAAAAGCATTCCAAGAGATGGTTTATAGGAGATCTGAATGTATTAATAAATTTTGTTTCGTTTCGTTTGAGAGGTCACAATTTATTTGTATTTTGATTTACTGCTACATGTCCCCACCTCTATAGCCAGCTCAACACTTCTCAGTACCCCTTTGTGAAACAGGGGTAATTAAAGTAATATAAGAATTGGATCGGAACGTTATCGTCCGACAACCCCAAAGCTCAGGTATTGGGACTGAAAAAGTTGGATTGGTGCATCCTTAAATAGAAACATACACAATATGCAAAGTGACACAACACATGCATCCATTCTCACACTGCAATGAGTCATACCAAGGTTCTTCTATATTTTCTATTATCTCATTTACTGACTTTCATTGCCTTATTTTGTAAATATGATGCTATCCTAGTGGTGTATTTGATCAAGATTATTATGTACATGAAGTCATAAGTGTTACAGATTCATGTCTGAAAGGGGCTCATATTGTTCCCATATAACCTTGTTGGCTTCCAGGGGTGGTGGAGTATTGTGTATTTGTGTACGCCGATACATAAAACACATTGGGTATGGCAGAAAAGATTGACTGACAATATATAGCATATTAAACTGACTCCAAGAGGCAGGCTTTGAAATTGAATATTAGAGATATGAAAAGATTTGTATCATCCCTCAATGCTGCCAGTGAACTGGTCATAAATTAAATGTTCCCCTTCAATCCATAAATCCTGCCAGCTGCTTGTTTACTGAAGCTGTGAGGAATAGAGTATCTAGAAAAATGCAAACCCCTATTCATTGTAATAGAATCAGTACAAATGCCCTGTAGCAACCCCTTTTCTGAAATCCCTCTAATTTGTTGATTGAAGGTGTTGACTATTTACTGTGCTGATTGATGAGTTTGGTGTCTTACAGACAGACATAAAATATTGTGACCATATCCTTTAATCTGGCCACAATCTATAACTGAATTAACAAAAGTGAAAGTGATCATAGTTTACAGAATATTTCCATGCCCAAGCAGTCTTGCATGACTTTGACATGAGCTTATATTAAATGTGTCCCTATGTGTGTCCTTGTAACCACACCCTCTCTAATTAAATACATGATTTAATGTCAGTTTGTGTGTTTGCTTGACAGACACGATAACGTTACCCATCCATGTATGACCACCCCGTGCGATAGGAGGCGATATAGTCAAGTGCGCCAGGTTGCTCAGTTTCTTTCGCCTGGTTTTTATCAAACTACGGACTGGATTACCTCGCTGGAGCCGGAGTCCCTTATCAGAATTGAGAGGGGTTTTATGCCCTTTCCATTCAGCGGGTGTTGTGTTTGCTGCGCTGTTCTCCGTTGTGGTGCAAACTGGCTCATAGACAACGCCGACTGCTGGAGTTCACACAGTCGTCTGGCCCGTTTTACTGAGCGGCATTTGTGTCCGACTGCGCTTCCGCCATGTTGAACTGATTCAAGTTGTGAGTGACTGCTGGGACCGAAGTGACAAGCCCCAGAAATTGGACTAGATAGAGTTAGGGGGCTGTTACCGCGCCGGTGACGCAGGAAAAACACCCAGAAGCCGAGGAGAAAACGTAGGAATTAGATATTTCTAGTAACAGGTTTTGGGTCCTACAAAACTGTCGCTGATATAGGCCGCGTTTATGTAATATACGACGATACCATCGTTGAAGGCTGGACGTAGCCCGTGAATAGAGGGGGAAGTCATATCAGATTCCTGGTGAGTTGTTAGCTAACTAGCTGGTGATTGTTAGCTGGCTAGTCTTAGCGTCAGCTGGTGGTGGATGCAAGGTAACATTACTGGGGTTACTTGTGATGTTCAGTTGATGGTGGTTTTATCTCTGCTAGCTACTGCTTATTGAAAATGTGACGGTGTCAACGCGATTAAACTGCAATTCGTGATTTTAACAGTACGTGTAGTCAGATTATCTTAACGTTACCCCGCAAGATTCACTGAAGCTAGCGCGAGCTAACGTTAATGGTTCTCGACCCAGTCTACATCCTGAGAACATTTCCTTTAACGTCTCATGTTTACAAGTTACTGATATTTCATTGTCCTCCGCACACAATTTGTATATTTAATTAATAGTTGATTTGTCAAAACCACATTGCTGTTAACATTTTGCATCACTTGGGCTTCCAATAGCTCATTTTCAGTTTGTTTTTGCTAACGTTAAGTTCTAACTTGACGTTAGACGATACAGATCAGAACACTCTGAATTTCAGGAAATAGACGCCTCCCCTGTCACTAACATATTTTATGTTATCTAAAGTAGCCAGACAGGTTCATTTATTTTGAATGCCGAAATTGCTACAAAGTGGTGTAAAGCTTAAACGCTGGGTGTTTATTTTATAGATATGAAAACAAGTCTGCTAGTTGTCGAGTCATACCAGCAAGCCGCTTGTCAAAATAGGAACGTTAACGTTAGCTAAACGCTCCTCCGGGTATTTACTCGCACGGAAGCTAACGGCTAGCTAACGTTAACTGTTTATCTAGATTGCCGCTCGCTAGCATACTAGCACGACCGAAGCGCATTGTAAATGGCGTTATATGGACATTGTTAGTCAACAATTAACCCGGGGAAAGTGATGTTGGATGATGATTTAGGTTATTAACTAAACTATATGTGTGTTTAAGGTCATCCGTTAGGTAGCGACGGTTTGCTGGGCTAGTTTAGTGTCAGGCCCGGTCGAGTAATGAGGCCTGTGTGTCTCAGGGCTTTGGACGACTAGGCCGTCACTGGTCTGGGCGGATCGCCTTGCAGGCTAACCTAACGTTAGTTGCCGAAGCTAGCTAGCAGCTAGCTAGCAGCAGGCGTTAACTAACTAAACCATCAGCTGTTAACGGTGGTTGACGATGCTTGTGTGTATTGATACTTACGTAATGTCACCGTGTACTTTATATGCACCTGGGCTATTTTATTTTGACAATATTCCAAAGGTAACACACATAATGTCATATGACCGATTTATCCGTCCATAAAATATGTATTTTTTTTTCTAAATAACATCAACGAATGTTCAGTCCTAAAGGCCGCAGTTGTATGTTACATAGCTTAGCGCTTGTTTTAATGGTGGCTGTTAAAGTATGTGTCACCTTTTTGACACTGTTGATAAAACATTGTTTTTTGTGCGTCATGAAAGTAACCCACCCTATCTCCCCATTAGTAGATAGTTAGCTACTAAGTGGTTTCACTGATTGTGGCATTCGATACATTCGATGGAATTTCGTTTTCTGAACGCAGAGCACACTAGCCAGATTTAGCCTATTATAATGACTTCAATGTAATGTTCTGTCTGTAATGACAGCTGCAAAACAAATTGCTGATGCTGAAGCAGATGTCGCTGACCTGTAAAATAGGAAATAATCTAGTTTCACTACCGTTACACTAGGAAACACTGTAACTGAAGATAAACCAAACATACGTTTTAACAATTGGTTTCAATCAATACATATCTGATGAGAAATTCATGGATACTCACTAAATATAGTTATGGTGAACAAAATTCATATCAGCCACTTTAGTGTACCCATGTTAACTTGTAAGGCCCATGTTTGCCCCTCTACCAGAGGGTTATGGTTCTTAATGATGTTTATGTTTTTGGGGTTGACTTATTTGTATCTCTAAACTTTGTATTATGTGCATCATTCCACTTGAATTTGATTATTTCCAGTCATTTGTTGATCTGGCAAACTATTGATGTTTCTGGGCAGAAGATCCAGGAGACATGGGCTTTTAGAAAGTAATTGAAATTGAGATCATAATAGCTCAAGGACTCCTATCCTTTGCACCTTGCAAAGGGTCAATCTAAGACGTAGTGTGATTGATAATTTTGTGAAAGCTTTGAGTTGTTTGAACAGCATTGGGGATGTCTTGAAAATGTTCCATTTTGTCCAAAAAAAACATCAAGTCACGTTCCCTTCACTTTATGATGCCCTGCATCGTATTGATTTTGATCACAGGAATCGCGATGGAAAAGGGTTTTGCCTTCATTGCCAGTCTGTAACCCTGATAAAAGCCCTTTCCACCTTCAATGGCAAAATGCATTAAACACAGCATTGACTCTGAACTAGCATATAGCCGAGTGTTAATGTGAATGACTTGAAAACAACGGTGGGGTGTTGCATTTGCCTTGTTTGTGTCTTTCAGCCATCTACTTTATCTTTAACAATTGTGGTTTGATTTGTTGTCCAATGGCCAGTCTTGAACATCGTAAGAAACAGGAACTAATTGGTTTATAAATATATATAGTATTAAACTTCAGGTTTTTGGCTGCTGATTTAAAGGCATGTGTGCTAATGTATAGGTCCCAAATGTCATAGCAGTTCATTCATAGTTCTATCGTTGTACAGTTATCCTGACCAAAATATCTCTTGTTACATGTGGCTCTTTTCAAAAAGAATGGATGCTAAAAAAATGAAAACCACTCAAACATATTGTGTTTGAAAGTTATCTGTAATGAAAGCTGAAGCTTGGACCTATTGGATTGAAATGCATTAGGACATATTTTTCTTCCGGATTTGTTGTTGATCAGACAGTCAAGTGCTGTTGCCAAGTGCTGAATTGGCAGGCTGAATCATGTCGTACTGATTGTCATACTGACATTTAACAGGGGGGATTCCTGTGTCATACAAGTAGGGTCTTTTCCTTGTATTTTTCATCGTTCCTTTTTCTAATAAATAATTGCAATCACTCAAGTTAATTGCTTGCGTCTGAGAATGCCGTGCCATCTGCAAGAAGAAGTCAGACGGGGCAAGGTATGACAAGCCACAAATGTGCTCTGGCTGGAATCTAACCGGGGCAGTTGTTGTTATGTGGAATGCTCCTTAAAACATTTGGCTCATGGGGCGTCCTGATCACGCAGGTTTTAAAGAAACCTCCAGATTATATAAAGATTTTTGGAATAGAAATGGAAAGAAAACCGGTATTGCCCAAACACTGCAGTAAATAACGTTTCCAGTTTACGGACCAACTTCCTGGCTCAACCTGTCAGTGAGGAAACGCTATTGACGCTACATGTTTTACCTCCAGATGAAGTCTGTTAGATAATCTGGCCGAACTGGCGGGTTGTTTGAAAAGATCAGACCATGTGACTGCTCAGGGTTTCTGACCTATCGGCAATGACAATGTCCCCATGTTCTTAGATCTCTGCAATTCACTTGGTGAGCTCAATTGTATTATAATTGGTGAAAAAACAATGGCCAAAACAACTAAAATAACACCCAAGTTGCATTAAACAGAATCGGGCACAGAAAAAGAGTGACTGATAATACGCATTACAAATGACTTAGTCAGTCGTTTTTCAATATGCCAGTCAGAAAAACTAGTAAAGTAAATATAAAACACTGTGTTCACTTAACAATTCATCATTGTTGCCCTAACGCCACGATACACACCTGAGGCTGTATGTTCACCTCGTCCGTGTACACATTTGAGATGATGCTGTCGACTGTGGTGGGACTTGAGATGGACTCAGGCAGACTGTGTCCTCCGGCTACTTCTTCACAGCAAGTGTTGAGGGCCCTGTGTTAGCGAGATGCAACAGAATTTAGTTCAAATTTAACTAAGCATTTGTAGGATTACTTTTGGGGTGACTTTGATATTTGATATTATTATTAATTTTGCTGTTCATTATTGATTTTATAATTGTAGGGCTAGATGAGCTAGCGAGCCCCAACACCACCGGTCACTGTAGTGTTGTCTCATGGTTGGCAAAATTACTCGATGTAAAAACTGTCTGTTAGCAATTGACGATCTACAACTTTAAGTGTAAGATGATGCGGGTCCTGACTTTATAAAATGTAATTAAGATTTATTGAATCATCGATGCTGGATATTCTACATCAAATTTACTTCAGTGATCCGTGTCGGCCCTCCAAAGCTTGTCTGTAGCATCCTGACTCATAACGCATCCAGTTGGCCACAGAACATTTGTGAGGTCGTGAGAAAAAAGTGGTTGACTACCAGACACCGCCTCGTTCAGAACAAGTTGATATAGATGGTTGATTACAACCCCCTTGTGTGTTTCTCTTGTGCATTACAGTTTAACCAGTCTGCTGATTGTTGTGACCTTTACCCCTTCTTACCCGCTCCAGGTTATGCAATGGTCTCAGCGGCACGTCCAGATCTCCAGGTGCTTGTGTCCCTCTCTCGTGCGTCCGGGCTCTCTTCCCTCTGCTCTACAGCTGAGGTGGCTGTGATTTCCCTCCTGGCCAGCGCTCCCTAAGAGGCCAAGATTGCCAAGATCTGCCCCGTGGCGAGCATGACGGCCACCACGCGTGGCTCTCCGGTGGGGGGCAACGACAGTCAGGGCCAGGGCCAGGCACCTGATGCTCAAAGCCAACCCCCACTGTCACAGAACCAGGTCAGCATCATCGTTCCAAAACTTTAGACTTTTACTCATTGTCTGTCACGATATTTTGTCCTATATGTTGAATATTTCTGTTGTCCCCTTTGGCTGGCTACTGCTTTCATCCAATCGCGTTGTCTCGTCTTTGTTTTACATGGCTGTGCACTACACTGACGGTAGACACATGCTTTTAGATTAACCTGTGAAAGGAGAAGGGATGTAATGTCTTTTGATATATCTTTTTATTTTGTTGGTCCAGACACTGCAGCACAGTGTTTAAAAATAAGAAGATATTGCTCCTACCTAAACCACACACAGATGCCCAAGGGGACAAAAAGGGAGGGGAGTAGGGAGCGGAAAAGAGGGAGAAAGAGAGTGGAGGCGAGGCATCAATGAACAGAGCCTCCTGAGTGATGGATAAAGGGGTGTGTGTGTGTGTGTGTGTGTGTGTGTGTGTGTGTGTGTGTGTGTGTGTGTGTGTGTGTGTGAGATGAGCCGTGGTGAGAGGCAAGCTGCCTATGTAGGTCAGCCAAGCAGAAGGAGCCTTCACCACACACCCCCACATTTCATATTTCTCAGTTATGCATCTCCCTCCACTATGTGTGTCGCTCTTTTACTCCGTCACACACAGACACACACACAGCTGCTCACACCACCGGATTAGGAAGGAGATAAAGACGGAAACGGTCACGTTGGCGCTTAAACTCACATCCGTGGATGTACATTGCTGCCTTTTGTTTCTCAAGCACTCCTTCCTTCAAAAAAATGTCTGTTTGACAGCACCGTAACACGGATACACCCACATGCTAACACATTTATACTTCTAACACATCCATGTCGGCCTACAGGTTTTGTTTCCTTTGGGTGGATAAGGATGAAAAGAGCATTGCTCTGTGCGCCAAATGCTACGAGCATAATGACTTGAATGGCTTTGTTTAAAGGCCTTTCAGGAGAGACACCTGCTTCTTTATGCCTACATGCATGTACACTTAGTGACCGGGACAATAGAAACCCTATCCCATGCAAGAAGTGGGCCTTGCCTCTCCATTGGTACATGGTCCTATAGAAACCGGTGTGTGTGTGCAACAGCAATTCAAGTTCCACTCTCTCTTTAGAGGATTTTTCCACTAAAAATGACTGAATTTGCAGCAGCTTTACTGAAAGTTTAAGCGAGTTTTGCGGTTGTCGTTTTGTTCTTTTGCTGCAGATTTGGATTAATTTATGGAAGAACACAGTATTTAGTAAATTCAGAATAATTCTTCAAGGGATTTGGTGAGGCTGGTGCATTGTTCAGGGCCCATTTTTAAAGAATTTTGATGGATTGGTATCCGCTACATAAAGCCGGGGCCCGTATCGGATCCTTTGTTTCGATACACCAGTGATCAAAAGTGCCCCTTAATAAACGACACATAGCACAGCCTCGTTAGCGAGTGATCAGACGAGCACGCACATTGGATAAACAGCAGCCTGCTGTTTCAGTTAATGATGACTGTTAGTGAGCTGACAGGCAAAAAATATTTAAATATACCTTTAAAAAGTGTTGTCGCTATTTCAGTGTTTCTTCTCACCTTAAATGATGCTGTTGGTTCTCATATTTATTTATGGCATAACATTTGTGTTAATAGACACAAAATCCAAACAGATTGACAGGAAACATCCTGGTGGTTGAATGGTTCAATACACCTGCCCTGTTACCACGACATCCAGTCAGGAACTAGTCCTCACCTCTGTTTCCTGTCAGTCACACTATCAAAATAAATATACATTTTTTTAAATAACTATACAATAAATAGATTACATATGAATTAAATACATAGAAATAAATAATAGATGTGTAACAACATGGCTGTTACTTAACTTGAAATTCTTCACCCCACAAGTGGAGAGAAACAAACGGAAATGAAGTTGCTTCTGTTTTTTGTCCCCAACAATTTAGTTTTCCATTGTGTAATGGACATAAAAGCTAATCGGGAATTTATTACTTTTCTTTTGCATTACATAGTACAGGTATTTCAATTATATTACATTTCCAAATGTTAAAATTTTTCCCACAATGTAGCTATGTTGCAAACATGATGCACACAAGCTTTATATCTGAAGGATTTAATCTACTCAACTCTGTGACTAATTCTTTGAATTAAGTACTTTTTAGGTATTGTGTTTTTGATACCTGGTCTGAGGTAGTACTGTAGTATATGATACAGAGATCAGTAGGCACTGCATGATACAGAGATCAGTAGGCACTGCATGATTCTGATTGTGTGTTTTTTCTAGACATCATCTCCTAACTCATCCAATGAGAACTCTCCAGTGAGCCCACCGGATGAGCAGGGCCAGGGGGACGCCCCCCCTCAGCTGGAAGAGGAGGAGCCCGCCTTCCCTCACACTGACCTAGCCAAGCTGGATGACATGATCAACAGGTATTTACTCACATGGCTGCATCCTCGCTCACAGAAATATTGTTTGAAAACTCCAAAAAAGTGAGTTTCCACGGCAGGATTCCTTGTAAAGTGGGATTTCCTCAAATTCCAGTCTGTAGGTAATTGTGACAATATCCACATAATTGATCATTAGCAGTAGATGCTCACAATACCCACAGGGGACAACTGAATTTCAACAATTACAGAACTAACAGGCTCTCACAGAAACATTTTGTTTGCATAGTTTGTGATGTTATGTATTTTTGATTTAGGTTAAAATATTTTCAAATCCAGCTCAATTCAGTGCTCCATGAACCAGCCTCTCATGTCTTCCATTGACTTAGCATGTAGCACTTAGCATGCCTTTGTTGATTCATGTTTTTTTCCCTCCCAGGCCTCGTTGGGTCGTTCCAGTTTTGCCAAAAGGCGAGTTAGAAGTCCTCTTGGAAGCTGCTATTGACCTGAGTAAAAAAGGTATGAATATACAGTGTGTTCTTCTGTCTATAGAGATGCTTTGTGGCACTTACATCCCACAGTCATTGCTTTTCAAGGCTAATCAAACACATTATTCATCATCACAAAGTCAATTTAAGTGTAGAGAATAAGGCCACTACTATGATTACTTTCATTTTTAATTAATCTGTTGAATATGTTTTCAGTCATTTGATTAATGTTGTTTATAGAATCTCAGTAAATAGTGAGTAAGACCCCGCCACACCTTCCCAGAACCCAATGTGTTTAACACATCACACACAGATATGTAATGTACAATTTTATCAAACAAATGTTTTACCCTTTTTGCTTGAAATAGAACTTAAACGATTAGTAGAAATATATGGATATGGTCATTTTTGATGTTATTTTCTTTGTGGATTAATCTCTCCGAAACCCAAAGATTTAAATTTACAATGAAATGAAACCGAGAAAGCAGCAAATGTTCACATTTAAATTCTGGTCTAAAATTTGTCTACTCGGTGGAGTCGACATATTCAAATGTCTGTAACCAGGCAAGACACTTCCTCTATGCTGAACCAAATATTAATGGCATGTTTGTTTTTCTACTCTTTCTGCACTCATTATGTTATGAGAATAAATATTTTGTCAACAAAGGATCTTTGTCAGGTCAGCGTCTGAATCGTACCCTTCCTATTACACTCAGGCTGTTGATAAATATTAAATGCTCTCTGAATCGACTCAATTATCAAAAATATATTTTCAATATATGTCGGACTGCAGCTGCTCTGTACTGCGGTTATAGCTGATAACGCCGTGCCGGCAGACAACACAGTCACAGAAGCGTAGCACCCACACTCTGGTGAACACTGTTAGCTATGTCAGCTGCTTCGCCGGAGTTTGCACTATTAGCGCTGTTAGCACCATAAGCTATGAGCCACCGGCTCTACGTCGACATGTTGAGAGATCATCGAAATGCTCCCAATCTCGCATCTTTAAGAAAATGGAATCCTAAAATGTTCCTCTTTTTTTTTTTTTTTTTTTTGCAGGACTGGATGTGAAGTGTGAGGCTTGTCAGAGATTTTTCCGAGATGGTCTGACCATCTCCTTCACAAAGATCCTGACAGACGAGGCGGTCAGTGGCTGGAAGTTTGAGATTCATGTGAGTTTTCACTGTTGCTTTATATTTGCATACTTAAATAGCTTGAAAGATGTATATTTTCTTCTTTTCAAATGAAATACGCAACCCATCATACCTGAGCTCTTCATTTTTTTAATGAATGAAATATGGCTGCTTGTTTGTAATGCATGTAGAAGCTCAATTTAACAGGTAGAGGATAACCATCTTTGTAATTTGACGCCACTTTCAGTTCCCACAGAGCACGACAACTACTTTGTACTGGTTGATATGGGAGGGATCGAAGGCGTTAGGTTGACAAAAATCCATATTATTGTCAGGTGGTAGGACTCAGCATGGTCTCCTTAGCTTTTATTTATTCTTTTACACATTTGCCCTTATGTCAGTGGATGCTTGCAATGCTCAGACCAGGGTCTTGCCTGTAAATTGAGTTACCTGTTTGCTTTTCTTAGAGCTGAGGGAAAGAGGCAACGCCAGAAGTGATCAATCAATGATCCGTTTGTTGGAGGTAGCTGAGGCTTGCTGTTGTGTTGTATTAAGGAGATTGATCTCTGGAACGTAAAGGAGCAAAATGTCCTTTTCTTTCTCCAGTCACCCTTTAAATATTGTTGACTACATTGTTTTAATCTATAACTTTAATTTAGTACATTACACAGGAAACACTTATTTTGTTATTATCCACAGCTGCTCTGATTTATTCTCATTCCACCCAAAAATGTTCAGGATGCAACCAGATGCTAGTAAACTACACGACTTTACTGATGTCTGAAAGCTTCTCTGGAATGCTTTGATGACCCAGTCCCATATTGATTACTGGTATCTGGCTCCTTCACATCTGTGAATCTGACAGGAACCATGCAGAAGGGTCATTTTATTAATGATCTGACTAGCAGGCACGTGTTTTGTTTTGTTGTGTAAAACATCCGAGTTGACAGTTAGTCTATTGTAGAGGTGAAGTCTGTGGCAGCTGCTCTATCGAGGCTCGCCTGACTGCAGGGTAACCGGGCAGAAGCCATGAATAATATAGTGTTTCTAATATTTCCAAGTAAAGTGTATTAATCTTAAGGTATCAGTGAAAACATTGAGTTTTTAGAAACGAAAACACAAAGTAATAACACATTAATTTGAACCGTCGACCCAGACTGTTTAGTTTTGATTCAACTTGTTAATTAAAGTAAATTCTTATTTGGATACTATGTATTGTACATGTATGTATTAGGCCATGGCATATGACTGATTTACTTTAATTTGTGCAAAAAACGTTAATTATAAATGGCTTACACTGTGACAAATATCTCTAAATTGCATTCTACATCCTTTTCTAACCTGTTTTCAACATACCGGGCCTCTGACTTCAACTTGAAGTGCTGCAGAGGAGTTGATCCAGGAGATTAAAGGCTCCATTAGGAGAGAAGATTTGAACATTAGTTACAGGCTACTGTGCTAACATTATCTCGCCAACTCGTATTGTTCCCAAAGTGCATACTTTTGGTAATATTGCAGCGGTTTGAGGTTTAAATTGGTTTAATGTAGTTATATTTTTGAAGTCAAGAAACGGTAGTTCTGCAATTCTGTTGAATTGACGAGGTGAGCAGGTGACGTAGCTGTGCACTGTTCTGTGGAATGGGTCTGGGGATTCAGGGCAAATTAGATGTCAATCTGTATTTATGAACTTTTGTGTAGTAATAAGTCAGGATATACTCGGACAACCCAAGCAAATCCTGTGTGGGGGAAACACTAGATTTTAAGGTCAGAATGTAAGATTATTGTTCCTAAACCAGAAGCGGATCGCAGCGTTTCTGAGAAAAGACATTGGACTTGAAATTCTCTTCCTCGCCCCATCTGGCTTTTGTTCTCCATCTCTCATGGTCTGATTGTTAATACCACTTTTTTCCCCCTCCATACACCCCTTGTCTCACAGAGGTGTATCATCAACAACACACACCGGTTGGTGGAGCTGTGTGTGGCCAAGCTCTCTCAGGACTGGTTCCCTCTACTGGAGCTACTGGCCATGGCCACCAACCCCCACTGCAAGTTCCATATCTACAACGGCACACGGCCCTCTGAGACCGTCCCCGCTGGAGCACAGCTGGCCGACGATGAGCTGTTCGCCCGGCCACCAGACCCACGCTCTCCTAAGGTGAGTCACCACCGCATGAAAATTGTGCCTCTTTAATATGGTGTTCAACAAGTTTAATGGGGCTCATCGTACACTCTTTCATCCTTGTTCTTTCTTAAAACTCACCCTTTTTGCCCTACATTATGTGATCAGATGATTGTCTACTAGACACTCTTCAACAGTTTAGATTGTGCATGATGTTACTTAACAAATTCTATCATGTGGTAAATGTTTGGGCTTGTGTTCAATTAAACAAGAAACAGCCTGTGTTCTTCCTCCAGAGGACAGTCGACCTGTCTTTCTTCCCGCCAGACAGAATCCATAGATTGGCATTTTAGTCTCACCCTAAGGGTCCTAGTGAAATAAAGAGAATCCCTCTCTGGAGTAGCCTGCTAAAGAAACATATGGTACTCGCAGTCCATCGGGCACTTGTGTCAGAAAACGGATTGTGTTAAAGAGAAGGTGGATACACCAGAGAATAGACATTTTCTAGTGAAAAGTGATGAATTCAGCGTGGGCAGGGGGTCAGTGTGAACAGTACTGCAGCACTGCTCGCCTGTCTGCCTCTGTTGGCAGGGGGCCCAGGACTACTTAGGGTCCCGCTGAGACTATTAAGTCACATTTTGCAACTCTTTTGTTTTTTTTAAGCTTAAAAGTATTTATTAGCTACAAAGCAACGGTTACATTTCTTGTCAGGTGAAGGTATTTGTGGTCTCTTCTAGTCCCTCACTAATACTAATAATGCACAAAATGTTTGTTTTTTCAAGCTGTGATTGTGAACTTTGGTCGTCTGAAAAAGAAACCAAGAAATGTGTTAATTTAGTTGAAGAAATGAAAGCTTGGATAGGCAGGTTTTTTTGCATCATTGGGCTAAGATTCCATAATAACCTGTCAGCATATTGTAATTAAAGTGGTCTGAGAGAAAACATCCTCCTGGCTCTGCTTCAGTCTTTAGACAGTCTAGCTTGTGATGGGAGACTTTGGCCAATCACAGGTCATTTCAAAGAAAGGGCGTTTCTATTGGCTGTTGCATACGAGCGTGCACGTCTTCAGGTGGTGAAAGCCTGATTCAACGGTGGAATATCCTGCACAAAAAGTTGCTATATATCAGAATTGGCAACATTTGCCGACACTGCAAAGCAACCCCAAAAAGGGAAACGGATTTATCAAAAAGAGTTTGAAAAGTGTTTCAGAGATGGAGATAAAATGTCTAAATTTTTCCTCTTGTTTTTTTTCTTTCCACAGGGCTGGTTGGTGGACTTAATAAACAAATTTGGCACGTTAAACGGGTTTCAAATGTTGCACGACCGCTTCATGAGCGGCCAAGCACTGAACGTCCAGATCATCGCTGCACTTATCAAGTGAGCCCGTTGTTCCTTGAACACAATATTCTGCAACATGTCCATGTGCTGTCCTGGATGTTTTCTGTGTTGTCGGTGTAACGCTGACCCTGTTTTTTTGTGCTCCCTGCGTTTACAGGCCTTTCGGCCAGTGTTACGAGTTCCTCACATTGCACACGGTAAAGAAGTACTTCCTTCCAGTCATCGAGATGGTTCCCCAGTTTCTAGAGAACCTCACGGACGAGGAGCTGAAGAAAGAGGCCAAGAATGAAGCCAAAAACGACGCACTGTCCATGATAATCAAGTCTCTGAAGAATCTGGCTTCTCGTGTACCAGGGCAGGAGGAAACCGTGAAGAATTTAGAGATTTTTAGATTAAAAATGATTCTTAGGCAAGTACCAAAAGATCATGTCATTATTATTTGTCAACATTTTGGTGCAATCATCCTTAAACACATTTAATGATTTGATGTTGATTAAATGAATTCTCTATTTTCATCCCCAGGTTATTGCAAATTTCTTCTTTTAACGGCAAAATGAATGCACTAAATGAAGTGAACAAGGTGATCTCCAGTGTGTCCTACTACACTCATCGGCATAACCCTGAGGAGGAGGAGTGGCTGACTGCAGAGCGCATGGCGGTATGCTCAGCCCTTGACTTTTTGTGCGGTGCGTCAAATGATTTCTCCACCTAACATGCACCTCTCCTCTCTTGTGTGTGTCAGGAGTGGATCCAGCAGAACCACATCCTGTCCATTGTGCTGAGGGACAGTTTGCACCAGCCGCAGTACGTAGAGAAGCTGGAAAAGATCCTTCGCTTCGTTATCAAAGAAAAAGCTCTTACAATGCAGGATCTGGACAACATCTGGGCGGCACAGGTACGCTACAAAGACCAATATTCTTTCAGTATTAATGTTATTCTCTTACCAAAAGATTCAATAACATGAAAGGTCTCCGCCAGGTGTGGCTGCAGTGACCACTGCTGTAATGTTTGGTTAAAAAAAAAAAAAAAAGGTACAGAATAACTGCCTCTGGCATCAGAGTAGGGGCGAAGCACTCAGCTGCGTTATCACTTGCAGGTTAAGAGTAGTGAATGATGAGTCAGCAGTAAATCAATGGCAGTGTCAAACGGCCACCAAAAAGTGAGTTACTGCAGCCCTCACTTGAGTGCGTGGTTCTGTTTTGTGCGAGCAAACTGTATGCTGCTGTACTTTTTTAGAATGTTAAATGAAAAGAGCTTGGAGCTATTTAGTTAGTTAATATTGTATGTTTTGGATTTGCACGACCGCGCCTGTTGAACATCCAGGTGGTTGTCCGGTCACGTTTTCTTGCCCAGCTATGTTTTCAGACTAGAAATGGTCCTCATAGTCCCCTTTTTATTCCATTTATACCAGTCACTGGGTTGCTATCACTAGCGTTTGCGTTACCGACCATACCAGTACTAGTTGAGCCTGCGTGGCGCGATCACCACACACAGCTGTAGACTTGGCTCTGGTCGCACTTGGAGTCGCAGCAGAGGAAGGATTTGTGGAATGGCTCCACCTTTTCCCAAGCTGCACGGAGAAAGGAAAAAGTCTGAAGAGATGAATTCCACTTTGGTGTGGCAGCGTCTCACAGTAAAGTTGTCTATACGTTAAAGTGTTGCTGGGAGTTTGACCTCTTCACACCTAGAGTAACGCAATGTAACAGAGTTCAGATGTACATTTGTTACATGTGTTTTGAAAAACAACCAGGGTACCGGTCATGGCTTACTTTCCAACACATCCGCATCACAGCTGCAACATATCCCTGACGCTGCTTAGAAGTATGTTGTTAACCCAGCGGTCGGCTTGTTGTATCTGCAGGCCGGTAAGCATGAGGCCATTGTGAAGAACGTCCACGACCTCCTGGCCAAGCTGGCATGGGACTTCTCACCTGAGCAGCTCGATCACCTTTTTGACTGTTTCAAGGTGAGTAAGAGTTTGATTAATAACCCAATCACAGATCATAAGAAGGGTTTTGTACACAATACGCTGCATCTTTTCATTCGGTTCTGTCTCAATTACGTTGCTGCATCACAACAACATACTGCCGAACGCGCCGCCTTAACCTCTGGACCTGGTTGTTCTCTCGTGCAGGCAAGCTGGACCAACGCCAGCAAGAAGCAGCGTGAGAAACTGCTGGAACTCATCCGGCGCTTGGCCGAGGACGATAAGGACGGGGTGATGGCCCACAAGGTCCTCAACCTGCTGTGGAACCTGGCGCACAGTGATGATGTGCCTGTAGACATCATGGACCAGGCGCTTAGTGCTCACATCAAAATTTTAGATTACAGTTGCTCACAGGTGCATGTTGGTGAATTTGTTTGAAGTTACACGGCACGCCAAATACCAGATGGAGGACTTGGTGGAAGTCAAAAATCCTGACGATGTTTAATTTTCACTCACAGGACAGAGACACGCAGAAGATTCAGTGGATAGATCGCTTCATAGAGGAGCTACGAACCAATGACAAATGGGTGATCCCTGCCCTGAAGCAAATCAGAGAAATCTGTAGCCTCTTTGGAGAAGCCCCTCAAAACCTTAGGTAAGTCATCTTTATATCACAGGACCGTGTACAGGACCGTTCTAATGTCGGCAGGTTTGAAGTGTTTATTTAATGTAGTCTTAGAGTGCTATATTCAGAATTATTCATCTGTATTTTGCACATAATGCATGAACACCCAATAGGAGAGCGACGAGACTCGTGATTTTCACATCCACTTAATTTTGACCAGCTGACATTTTAATCACATTTGCACAAGACCCGAGGCATGGTGACTCTTTCTCTTAGTGCCCAAGAGAGTAACTGGACCTGCAGTGTAGTGTCACATCATTGTACAATAACATCACAATTGTCCTCTGCAACTCATCCCGCTGCACACATTTACTATCGGTGCTGACCAGTGGCTGGGCGTTAGACACAAAATTGACTGCTTTTTTTTTTCTTCTATTAAATATCTCTCACCCAACCAAATTTTGCACCCAACTTGCTGGTTTTGACTGTTTGTATGTTCTTAAAACATGTCCCACTGTGTGGCGCCTTAAAACAAGCATTACAGATATTTGGCTACTTTTCTTCTTGTTTTTTATAGTTTAGTAATGGGGTGATCTGGGGCAAGGGATGCACACTTTTCTTTTTAGTACACTGAAAGTAGCTGAAAGGTACACTTCCTTCATTTGCTTTGTTATACTGGAACAAAGCTAAAACAATAGCGCAGGAGAAAGTATACAGACTCAGGTCCAACTTAAACTACTCCTAAGCCCGTGCCTAATCGGTCACATCCATCCAGTCAAAATGCCATTTGTCTTTAGCCGACTAGCTCGTTACCTGTCTAGTCTCGTAGCTAGCTTGTAGATATTAAGTTAGTTTGTGTTTACATGAATATTTTTTAAAATCATAGGCCTTTTTTCACTGTGGACATTTTGACTCGTTGTAGTAGGGAAAAGCACAGTTTGTACTAGAAACATTAACAGTGTTATTGGTAGAATACCAGGACCCCGAAACAGATGCACCTGTGCTGTTCTCCTTCTGACACAAGTCAAAACGTGTACAATGGAAAAATGCCTTTTTGCTATACATGCTATTAAGAAGTGTAGCTTTAGTATAATTCAGAACTTGTTCTGTCAGTGAATCATGTTACAAGGACTTGTAAGTTGCTAGGGAACTGTAAAAAAAAAAAAAAGATTTTACAAACATAAGCTTTAACTTAACATTACCATGCTACATTTGTGAAAGAATTGTAAGATTGATATGAAGTCATATTGTTTAGCATTAATCGCAAATTATTTGATTTGAAGTAGTGCTTTTTTCTAGTCCATGTAGAAAACATGTAGTATACATGCCTGTTGTTTTTCAGAAAGAAAATGCCAATTAACATACAAACGAACTTAGTGGGGTAAGTTGAGTGCTAATTCCAGGGTTCTACCTATTTCTGTTTCACGTCAAGTCTGACTTTCTCTTTGAACATGTTTATGATATATTTACTATATAAAATGTAAATCTCTGTCATGAATCCGCTTAAGCAATTCTTTCTTGGGTTTCATCTCAAATGACTGATACCTCATCTTATCTCCTGTTCAAAGTCCTGCACATGTGTAGTTCAGTCGAACAACAGACAAGATACTGGTATTCTGATAGCAAAGCAATGAGCTATAGATCTATTTTATTGAAAAGGGGAGCCTTAGCAACCCAGATGCTCATCCATCACATTCTCTGTTGCACTTGACCTTAGGTCAAAAAAACAAAAAAGACACACCTAGAGCATTGATCAATAGGACCAAAGGCTGTGGTCACAAGTTTGTACTTGTTGAGATCAGAAACGGTACTGGAAGATGCCAGCCTCTAAATGACAAATAAACTAGATTTGAGGTACGTGTATATACTAAGCATTACGGTAAACCTATTTACGAACTGGCAAAAAATTAAAGCGACCTGCATGTGAACGTGACGCGGAATTTCACATTCATTCAATAAGTCAGTCAGTCAGCCTGTCAATAATAATTTAATTAATATACACAAATAATGAGAACAAAATAAATATATATTAAATAATAATTAACTAAATATTGCCTAGAAACTTGAAAATAGTTTCAATTGTGTGAATAATTAGTCAAACTTGATGATAAAGAATCCATTTCCAAAGATCAATCTAACTTCCAAATTTCAGTACACCACCTCAGAGTCATTGAGAAACTTCCTGTTTCTGCAACTCAGTTTAAATCAAAATAACAGCAGACCACCTCAGAGTGTCACTCAGACAATATTAGCATATTCTGATGAGGAGTAAAAAGTCATACAAGCAGTGTTCCCTGTAACGTCTAGTTACTAGAATGATCGCACTGCTATGATTAATACCAGAATCACCGTCATATATTATGAAATATATAAAATACAATAGCCCCTTATTAATATTGAGTGTTAAATAATAATGACTTTTATTACTATGTTAATTCTGTTTATTCAACATAATACAAAAATAGCTTGAGATGGAATGGTTTGTTCATATTGAATGCAACTTCAGGTTCGATCAAATCAAAGTCAAGTTTCTAAATGTCCATTCATTTGTATGAGGCGTGGTTACCATAGTTTCTAAAACAGACATCTTTGGGATAAGTCTATCTGATGTGCATCATTTCTCCAGAGGCACTTTCTGTGCAGTTTGTCAGTACTGAACACAAGCCATAATGCATGCACAGAATAGTCCTTTTAATCTAGACTGTTGCACAACTAAATGAAAGGTCCTTTGAGATGGAGCCCCATTCTTCCTGATGCCAGCTTCTTTCAGCACAAATCACTCACAGCAACATATCAGGGGTATTTCCTGCCTTGAACCCACTCAAACTGATACTAATAATCTGTAGTAGCTCTAGAATGTGTTTTAGAAAGTAGTGGCTCTATTCAGTTTATCAGCAGCCGCTAGATTATGCAGGAGTCTTAATCTAACTGCAGAATTTTAATAAATCTTAGCCAACTTTTTAAAATGTATTTTTGTTTTCATTTGGCATTGGTAATTAACACTGTTTTTAGTGTATATCAGATTTCCATGTGGCTATCAAAACTGAAGCTCATCTGGTTTTTGAATTTAGTTTTCAAGCCAAAAACTTTCTTTTTATGTGGAAAACAAGGCAGGAAATGACCTTCATTGATATGACTTCTTCTGCTGGTTCTTCTATGACACACACACACACACACATATATATATATATACACACACAAATACACCAAACGCTGCTTTCTTAATCTCCCTGATAAAAAACAAACAAATGAGAAATCAGTCATGCTATGTTTTTATTTATTTATTTATTTTTAATCAGAAATTGTGTTCAATTGTGTATGTCAGCTTCATTCTCACTTTGTTTTTTAGTCTTCCTTGCTTCCTCAGCGTATTTCAGTTTTCTGTCCCCCTGACAACCTCCCCTCCTCCTGCTGTTCTCTCCTTAGTCAAACTCAGAGAAGTCCTCATGTGTTTTACCGCCATGACCTGATCAACCAGCTGCAGCATAACCACGCTCTGGTCACCCTGGTGGCCGAGAACCTCTCGGCCTACATGGAGACCATGAGGCAGTTCTCCAAAGGTACGCTGTTGGGGGGCCACAAATAGCGCCCTGGTTCAGTGGGTACAGCAGTTGGGTCAGGGGTGTGCACTGTCTGCAGTCTGACCGCTCGTATGTGTGCTCTTACAGAAGAACAGGCTGAGTTTGACCCTCAGACGGTCAGACCGGGAAGCCGCTACAGCCATGTGCAGGAAGTACAGGAACGACTCAACTTCCTGAGGTACAACATCACATCTCACGTTTTAGTAAAAGCTGAGACGACCACTAGGAATGGAAGAAATTTAGATATAAAAACCTTAGTTATCGATCATATTCTGCCTTAAACACAGCTGGATTTTGTGTGAAATCAGGATCACATCTCTCATAATGCGTTGGCTCGGTTCAGCTGTATTGCTACTAGATCCATTCAATTACTGTCGTAGTCCATTTTGTAAAAAAAAGCCGAGCAGCTACACATTACATCCGCAGTCGTGTCTTCTAGCTACTGAGCCACTCAATTGAAGTAGCTCGTTCAAGGACAGCAGTGGGTAATTAGGGAGGAGCAAGTGGTACCCGGGGACTTCACCCCACCAGCTATTATGATTCACGTCTGGGAGGAACTAAATGACCTTCACGAGCATATTTCTTTAACCTTCTGGCCACCAGCATCTGCTATTGATTTTCCTATTGGTTTTACTTTCCAGGTTCCTGCTAAAAGATGGTCAGCTTTGGCTGTGTGCCCCTCAGGCCAAGCAGATCTGGAAGTGTCTGGCTGAGAACGCAGTGTTTCTCTGCGACCGCGAGGCCTGCTTCAAATGGTACAGTTGGATTTGATTTCTTCTCATCTTCGGCTTAAATGAATTCCTTACATTTATGAAAAAGTAGAAAACATGTGTTTTGAATGCTTATTCAAATGCCACCCAATAGGTACTCCAAGCTGATGGGTGATGAACCAGACCTAGACCCAGACATCAATAAGGACTTCTTTGAGAACAACGTTCTGCAGTTGGACCCGTCCCTGCTGACGGAGAATGGCATGAAATGCTTCGAGAGGTTCTTCAAGGCGGTCAACTGCAGGGAGGGCAAGCTGGTGGCAAAGCGCCGGGCCTACATGATGGATGACCTGGAACTAATAGGCTTGGACTACCTCTGGAGGGTGAGGAGTACCATGCAATGGGCACACACACACACACACACACACACACACACACACACACACACACACACACACACACACACACACACACACACACACACACAGTGTGTTTATTGGGGAGGGAGGCAGACATTTGAAAGTGCCTTTAAATGCGTTTGCCAGTTTTCTTTTCTTTTTATGCTATATACTTTTTTTATTAGCTTTAAGAAACAATTTGAAAACATAAAAAACAGATCTTAATTTAGTCACCTTGAGCACCACTTAAATCTTACTTTATGTCGTAAGAAAATGCTTCAAGACTTACCTCTTCCGAGAATACATATTCCACCTAATATTCTCTCTCTCTCTCGCTCTCTCTCTCAAAAAACATTTGTAATTGCTACGTTGCTTCATTTATCCACAAGGTTTGTGGCACTTAGTCAGGTGGAACTGGGTGATGAAGCACTTATTCTCAAAGACCTTTCCTTGATTTATTGTGGATTGGATTGCACCTCATTTTTATGTTGCTTTTGTCCAAAAGCATCTGCCAATTGAGTAAATGTACCTGTGAATAGGTAGGCTCACATTCCACTTGCACTCTCTGCTCTGACAACTTAAGCTCTGATATAATGGCGCACATGTGAGCTAACGATGCTCTGCAGTGCGTCACTCCTGTACACTTGTCATTGTAGCCTTGAGGTAGGAATTGCATCGACAGAAAGAGGAGTTGACAGTGGACACAAGGTATGACTGTACACGTGTTTTTGAGATCCTCTCTTCCTCCAGGGCCATTTCTGTTTGGTTTTGTCTCTTTGACATTCTCATGCAAGAGATTAAACGTCACTCTTGTAGTGCATTGCACCGTGCCTCGTCATGTAACCGAGCGTAGTGTTGTAGTGAAATCGGCTGGAGAAGAGCTAGTAACATTGGCAGCACTGGGGCTAACGTAAGGAGGTTCCATTGAGTTCCATTATGCTACAGTCAATGCTCGATTCAGTAAAAATAAGTTGGGTGAAGGTGTATCATAAAGTTATGTGTTCAGATGTAATCTTGTAGATGTTTGCTCTGAGGAAGGTCCTTATGACTGAAAGCTAAAAGCTCTGCATAGATTTAAGTGTGTGGATATCTATTCTATCAGTTTGAGCTTTTTGATACTTCCAGCACCTTATTGAAGATCAAGCCGGGTAAAGCGGTGGTTATCCTGCAAAAATCCTAAAATGTAGCTCTTTGGCAAGAAACTAAAATAAAAACAGTTGTTTGAAAGAGATTTTTTTTCACAGCACTATACGGATATTAGAGAGAGAATTACTTCCTAACACAAGCAATAACAGATTTATAAAACCTAATCAAAAATATGAATGCCAAAGTATTTTATTTCTTTATCATTAGAAATGTTTTTTATGCAAATAACCACTATAGATGACTATGACATAGTAGAAAATACTTTTACACTCACTCCAGATTGGTTGAAATTATTATAATTTAAAAAAATTCCAGGACGTTGGTGAAAAATAACAGCCTGGAGCCCTGTATACCAGCTGCTATAACAAAATAGACCAACAACAAAAACGATCTGTATCGGCAGATATGGCTCATAAACGAACGCCAGTTTGTGTCAGCTGCGAACCGAAACGTGATCGGGGCATCTCTAAAAGTTACAATCAGAACTATTAATAGTAATAATTCATATTTTGTGAACCCTTGCGCCCCTCGCCTTCCCCCTCTCGTGTTCTGAGTGGGCAATAATAAGGCTCCTCTTTACTAAAGTGCTTCGTAGCGCCACAGACGTGTCTGCATGAAAGTCAAGCTCTCAGCTCGGAGTATGACTTCATCCTATAATCTCCTCTCTCCCCCAGGTGGTAATTCAAGGAAGCGATGACATCGCCAGCCGAGCCATAGACCTGCTGAAAGAGATCTACACCAACCTCGGACCAAAGTTACAAGTCAATCAGGTAGACTGGTCGTTCTGTTTCAGTCGGGGCAGAAGTTTAATCTGCTTTGTCTGTTTTTGTTTTTTCTTGTCTCCTTCCTGTCCAGATTTATTTGTCAACAAATATAACTATTTAAAATCATTTGGTGATAAATTGTGTCTCTTCATCATTGTACCTGCCTCCTTCCCCTTTTAGGTGGAAATTCATGAAGATTTCATCCAGTCATGTTTTGACCGTCTGAAGGCGTCCTATGACACGCTGTGTGTGTTGGATGGAGACAAAGACAGCATCAACTGCGCCCGTCAGGAGGCTATCCGCATGGTGCGAGTGCTCACCGTACTCAAAGAGTACATCAATGAGTGTGACAGTGACTACCACGAGGAGAGGACTATACTGCCTATGTCAAGGTACAGCCACAAGAATGAACTACATGCCCACCCAGAGACTGAAGTAATATTTTATACAAGTCTCTTACTAAAATTAATCATGTAGATTACTTTTCTTAAAATCGGTACATTGTTGCCCAACATAGCTGAGGACCTCTGTGTTCCTCTCATTGAGTTTAACAACGGTGGCATGTCTTTACTCCGTCACTGAAACCTCAGGGCAACCTGTCTTCCGTTTTCTCTTGCAGAGCCTTCCGAGGGAAGCATATCACATTGATCGTCCGTTTCCCCAACCAGGGGCGTCAGGTGGACGACTTGGACATCTGGTCACACACCAATGACACAATTGGTTCGGTGCGGCGTGGGATCCTCAACAGGATCAAAGCCAATGCTGCGCACACCAAGATCGAGCTCTTCATTGGTGGAGAGGTCGTTGATCCAGCTGACGACAGGAAGCTGATTGGGCAGCTCAATTTGAAGGACAAAACGGTGAGAATGTTTGACTGTTGTTGTTCTTTTGGAAAGGTGCTGTGTTGCCTCCTTTGTGCTTTGCACTCTCCTTTTAAAATTAGTGATCCTAACCACAGTGTCCTGGTCAAATGGTTTGTTTTTAGATCAGAATTAACTCACTACGATTTTTTTGTTGTTGGTGTGTGTAGCTGATCACGGCCAAGCTGACCCAGGTGAGTGCCAACATGCCTTCAAGCCCGGACAGCTCATCTGACTCATCCACTGGTTCCCCTGGTAACCACGGCAACCACTACAGCGATGGCCCTAACCCTGAGGTGGAGAGCTGTCTTCCTGGTGTGGTGAGTTTACAGCACAGATACTGTATTAACGCTGGGGTCTGCAACATTTGAGAAACCTCATTTAAAAGTATTGTACCTTTTAAAATCCAGCCCACTCTTTATCAATCAAAGTAGCTAGCTGCACAAGTCCGACAGAACCTTTTAATCAGACTGCTTATTTATCATTTTATTATAGTCAGTTAGGAACATTTATACTGGACATCACTTTTATTTGTGAAGTCAAAATCACATTGTGAAGTTGTCCCTCTGCCCTCCTTCACAGATTATGTCGCTGCATCTGCGCTACATCTCCTTCCTGTGGCAGGTGGCTGACCTGGGCTGCAACCTCAACATGCCACTGCTCAGAGATGGAGCTCGAGTTCTCATGAAACTCATGCCCCCAGGTATACACGCACCTGTGCTCTCCATATTGTCCAGCCAATTTACTTGATGTAAACATAAACGACGCACACGGGCAACACTCGTATTCATTCACGTTTGTGCTGTTCCCCCTTCAGATAACACTACCGTGGAGAATCTGCGAGCCGTGTGTCTGGACCACGCCAAGCTCGGCGAGAACAGCCTCAGTCCCTCGCTGGACTCGCGCTTCTTCGGCCCCTCACCCTCACAAGTGCTCTACCTCATTGAGGTGGGTCCCAGTGTGCTGTTGCTCCGCAGTTTGTGATACATTTGTGCCCTGGTAACCATGTTTTTTTTACATTCTCTTGACTGGCCTGTGAAATAGCATTAAACCATTGTGAGTTGATTGGTGTTTTAACAGCAGTACTAGAACTCTATTAGGACATGGTAAATTATGATGTGGCCCCTGTCTTGCAGAGCAAGACTACAAAATTAGCTGCAGTGAATACAAAGTGTGTACAATGTACCACGTTAGAGAGTTCCTGTTTTTACAAAGAAACCAGGATCTGCCACTGATCCTGCTGCGTGAGACGGGCCCGTGGTTTCGGTCCCATGTCCGTTGATCTATAAAAAGGTTCACACTGTTCTTCCCCATGTTCCAGGTTGTTTATGCTTTGCTGATGCCAGCCAGTTCCACTCTGGGCGAGGACGCCAGCGACTTCCAGTACAACTTCTTGAAGAGTGGTGGGCTGCCCCTGGTGTTGAGCATGCTCACCAGGAACAATTTCCTCCCATCGGCGGACATGGAGACACGCCGCGGTGCTTACCTCAACGCGCTGAAGATCGCCAAACTGCTCCTTACAGCCGTAGGCTTCGGCCATGTGAAGGCTGTGGCCGAGGCCTGCCAGCCCAACGCCGAGGGAAATATTCCTGTCTCCCCGGTTAGACCACACACACACACACACACACACACACAATTCCCACAGACCCATACCTGTAATGACTGGCTCTTCAGTACTCGACTGGCATCTCTAACATGTTTTCATGTTTCTCCACACCATCATCACCTTCCCTGCACTGTCTACAGATCAATCAGGCCACTCACGACCAGGCCCTCGTCCTCCAGAGTGCCCTGCAAAACATCCCGAACCCGGCCTCAGAATGCATGCTGCGCAACGTAGCCATCCGCCTAGCCCAGCAGATCTCTGATGAGGTCACAGAAAATGTAAGCAAATGGAGGTTGGAGGTTTGTAAGAATAGAATACATGAAAAATGAGCAATGGTAACTCATTTTTGTGAATAGTTTTCATAGGCACCATGTTTGGACCAATAGATGACAATCTTATGGGGCTACTTTTTTCAATAGAATTTCTTCCAGGCATCGAAGTACATCCCAGACATCTGCGTGATCCGAGCGGTACAGAAGATAGTGTGGGCATCAGGCTGTGGCACAGTGCAGCTCGTCTTCAGCTCAAATGAAGAAATTAGCAAGATATACGAGAAGGTAAGTTCCCTTTGAATGTTACTCTTTGTGAGAGTTTAACATTGTTGTTGAATGTTGCTCAACTCCTTTAAAAACATAGTACAATAAGCTGGATAGGAAGTAGGAGCACAGTAGAGGGGCAGTTGTGCAGTGCAGAGTTCCGTAATAGATGCAGACTGTTGTAGAACCTCGGAGACAGGACAGTAAAAGCTCACAGTACAATCAAGAGACAAAGAGCTCTTGATGGGCTTTGTGGACTTTCAAGGGATTTACAACGTAGAAATTGCAACGCTATGTTTTCGCATAATGGGTTTCATTGTTTCTTTTTTTTCTCGTTAGACAAATGCAGCTAAGGAGCCAGATGGGGAAGATGAGCAGGTGTGTTGCGAGGCCCTGGAGGTGATGACACTGTGTTTTGCCCTCATGCCCACGGCTCTGGACACACTCAGCAAGGAGAAGGCTTGGCAGACCTTCATCATCGACTTGCTGCTGCACTGCCACAGCAAGTAAGTACACCAGGCCGCGTTTCCCGAAGCCTAAATCTACTGACTTGTGTAGCGGAGACGTCCCCAACTCCAGCCATTCGTAGTTCTGACAGGATATCGTGACGGTGATGTCGTCATTTGTGTTTCACAGATCTGTGCGTCAAATGGCCCAGGAGCAGTTTTTCCTGATGGCAACTAGGTGCTGTATGGGCCATCGACCCCTCCTCTTCTTTATCACCCTCCTCTTCACCGTGTTGGGGGTGAGTGGATATTGCCTTGTTTTTCTTAAAGACCATCATTTTATAACGAGTCAGAGCAGTTAACTGCTCACAAGATCCTAATTTCAAGTTGTCCGTGTCCAGAGTACGGCCAAGGAGCGAGCCAAACACGCTGGAGACTACTTCACTTTACTCAGGCACCTTCTCAACTATGCCTATAACAGCAACATCAACCTGCCAAACGCTGAGGTGCTGCTCAACAACGAGATCGACTGGCTGAAACGGATAAGGGTAAAACAGCCTGCTAATCGCAAGTTTCATCCGATTTGTTGTATTATGCTGCCTATAAATCAACCTAGTTCAGTGTGGGGCAGAGTTGATGGTACACAAACATGTTTCATTCACTAGGACGAGGTTAAGAGGACAGGGGAGACCGGCGTGGAGGAGACCATCCTGGAGGGACACCTTGGGGTTACCAAAGAGCTTCTAGCCTTCCAGACGCCAGAGAAGAAGTATTACATTGGCTGCGAGAAGGGAGGCGCTAACCTCATTAAGGTGAAACAAATGGACCACACCTGAAAATGTCAACATTGTCCTTTTATAATCGTTTCCTTTCTCGTAACATTACTCAGAGAATGTTTCTCCCTCTCTTTTTGATCAGGAGCTGATCGACGACTTCATCTTCCCAGCGTCTAATGTGTACCTGCAGTACATGAAGAGTGGGGAGTTCCCCACAGAGCAGGCCATCCCAGTGTGCAGCACCCCCGCTTCCATCAACGCTGGCTTCGAGCTCCTGGTAGCGCTGGCTGTCGGGTGTGTCCGCAACCTCAAGCAAATAGTCGACACCCTGACCGACATGTACTACTTAGGTATGTAAACAGCGGTGCGGCAGCTTCACTTGATGGTTTGTAAACTACATCATGCATGAGGGTGTTGTCCCTTCCCTCTGCTTTCAGGTTGCGAGACACTGACAGAATGGGAGTACCTGCCTCCGGTGGGGCCGAGGCCCAACAAAGGCTTCGTGGGTTTGAAGAATGCCGGAGCCACCTGTTATATGAACTCTGTCATTCAGCAGCTGTACATGATCCCTCCGATCCGCAATGGCATCCTGGCCATTGAGGGCACAGGCACCGATGTGGACGACGAGATGTCAGGGGACGAGAAGCAAGAGAATGAGGTACATATCTGATCATCATTTGGTGATTAGTTTTTAGTCTTGTTTCCCCATGAACACAATGACACACGGTTGCAAAACAATGAACAATTTTGGATGGACTTGCAAGTCATTTTTCACCTGCGCGTTTGGTCTCCACAGAGTAACGTAGATCCTCGTGATGAGGTGTTCAGCTACCACCATCAGTTTGACGATAAGCCCTCCAGTAAGTCAGAGGACAGGAAAGAGTACAACATCGGGGTACTTCGTCACCTGCAGGTCATTTTTGGACACCTGGCGGCGTCCAGACTTCAGTACTATGTCCCCAGGGGTTTCTGGAAACAGTTCAGGTATTTCAAAGACTCACAGTAATTTAGCATTTCTCCTCTTTGGCCGTTGCTGATGTCTAATCGTCTCATCTCTGTACCGTCTGTTTTTAGGTTATGGGGTGAGCCAGTGAACTTGCGGGAGCAGCATGACGCTCTGGAGTTTTTCAACTCTTTGGTGGACAGTCTGGACGAAGCTCTGAAAGCCCTGGGCCACCCCGCCATGCTGAGCAAGGTGCTGGGGGGGTCCTTCGCCGACCAGAAGATCTGTCAGGGATGCCCCCACAGGTGAGTGCAGTCCTGCCTGCGCTCAGTCACCAGAAACAATTTCTGAAATATAAACTTTGGTTCCTGTTATGCTCCTAATAATGTTTTGCGTTGCCAGATATGAGTGCGAGGAGTCGTTCACAACACTCAATGTGGACATCAGAAACCACCAGAACCTGTTGGACTCCATGGAGCAGTACGTTAAAGGAGATCTTCTTGAGGGAGCTAACGCCTACCACTGTGAGAAGTGTAATAAGAAGGTGAGAATGAAGCACCCACCTGGTCGCCTGCCAATATTAGAATGTGATAATAAAGTGCTATGGAGAAATAGAAGAGGCTTTCATGGCTGTCCATTGTTTCAAAGCTTCCGTTGTGTCCGCTCTCTTCTTCAGGTGGACACCGTGAAGCGCCTGCTGATAAAGAAGCTGCCGCCTGTACTGGCCATCCAGCTGAAGCGCTTCGACTACGACTGGGAGAGGGAGTGCGCCATCAAGTTCAATGACTACTTTGAGTTCCCCAGGGAGCTGGACATGGAGCCGTACACGGTAGCTGGTGTGGCGAAGCTGGAGGGCGACGACGTCAACCCGGAGAACCAGGTGATCCAACAGAACGAGCCCTCCGAGCCCGCGCCCCCCGGCAGCTCCAAGTACCGCCTGGTTGGAGTGCTGGTCCACTCAGGCCAGGCCAGTGGCGGACACTACTATTCCTACATAATCCAGAGGAACGGGGGCGACGGCGAAAAGAACCGCTGGTACAAGTTTGACGACGGCGACGTGACCGAGTGCAAGATGGACGACGAGGAGGAGATGAAGAACCAGTGCTTCGGAGGGGAGTACATGGGCGAGGTGTTCGATCACATGATGAAGAGGATGTCGTACCGGAGGCAGAAGCGCTGGTGGAATGCCTACATCCTATTCTATGAGCGCATGGACTCACTGGACAAGGACAGCGAGCTTGTCAAATACATCTCTGAGTTGACCATCTCCTCCACCAAGCCGCATCAGGTCAAGATGCCTGGTGTCATCGAGTGCAGCGTCCGCAAGCAGAACGTCCAATTCATGCACAACCGAATGCAATACAGCCTGGAATATTTCCAATTCATTAAGAAACTTCTGACCTGTAACAGTGTCTATTTAAACCCTCCTCCAGGTATGCCTCTTTCCTGAGTGTGTGCTGCTAATTCATGAATTTATTCATTCCGTGGATTATGTATTATTGTATGTTAAAGTATTACAACTAAATTAATCTAGGTAGCCAGTTAACCTCAACTCAAACCTTGGGTGGTGGGGGGGGTTGAGAATCACTTTTGAAACATAAACCAACAAAAACATACACAAAAGCTGGCTAGTACAACAAATATCATGCTGGTGATATATGATGATGTTATGAGCCAAATGATAGTTATGAACACAATCTGATGTTCCCACGCTGTGTAGCTATTTTTTACTTATTCTATTTAACCAGGTAAGTTCCCATTGAAGTTGAAAACTTCTGAATAAACTTGTAGGCAAAATTATACAAAATATGCACAAGAAATAATATTAAGTAGGATAAAATAAGCTAATAACTGACCGATCATTAACCACACAAGTAATTAGTATACATGTCTACAACATGCGTACGTACCTCAGGGACAGTATACCCGATAAGAAAACCATTGATGCCACAAACAGTTCAGCCCCTGCATGTGCGTCGTCGTGTGATTTGTCGTCGCTGCACAATATATCGTCACTCCTCCAGTCATGACTCTGCACATCCAACACCCCCAGAGGGCTGCTTTGATCCTCAGCACAGTAATGAAGTCCACATCGTAGCTCCACTAGATGTCAACGCTTCCCTCCTAAAGACATAGCAGCTGCCGTTATGATTGTATTGCTGATCTCTGGCCTGCGTGTCTGAACAAATGTATATATTTAAAGTGACGTAAATGCACAGCATCCCAGTGGAAATAATTGGTGGTCAGTAGCGTTTAGCACGGGCTTCCCAGAAATGCACTGCCTCTGTGAATGCATTATTAATGGAACCAGAGCCCCGTAAAGTTAGACAGGAAAACACATGTTTGAGGGCAGTCATGTTTATACTTTGTTAGCTACTTTGTATCCATTTGAGATACGTTTTATATTTTCAGCAGCAAAGATTAAAAAAAAAAAAAAAACTTATTATTGTAAGCTAGATTTTTAGACAATGAATGTTTGATTTGACATATTATTTTCTGGCCTTACTCAGAGATCACTTGATATTTTTTGGAGCATCCTCTGAGCCTTACCTCTTAGTTTTTACTGGATTGAACAAGGATGAGATGTGGATTTTCTCGATCATTCCGTGTCTTTTACGTCACTATTCATGATATGATGTATATGTAGCACAGTATCCGTGTACTGCAGCACATTGGATTTTGATTGAAACTGTGACCGAGGTCAAGCTGCCGACTGCTTTATTTTAAGGATGTTTTCATCTGTGGCATTTTATTTATAGGCATCAAATTGGGGAGACAAAAGACGAATTAGACTTAATTAACAATAAACACCCTTAAAGCAGAAAGTCTGCTCTATAACCTCGTAGTTATAATTTAATTTCAAACCCAGTGTGCTGGAGGACAGAGCCAAAACACAGGAGAAGTGTCTCACTGCCCTCCTTGCAAACTGCAATGTACGTTCATGTATGCTGTGGCGTGTACTGTACATATCCACGCTAACGCTCTGTCTGGGTCATCACTATTCATGTCAAATCACTGCTCACAAGATTTACTCTTTGTAACAATTCAGTAATCCAACAGCGAGTTAAATGAAGCCTTTACGTTGGTCTCTTGGTTAAGCGTCATAGATTGTCAGCTCATGTTAAAGTACTTATAAGCAAATTACCAGGAAGATTGTCACTGTTTTTATCGTTGCTGTCCTTTTTTAAAAATTTTTATCAGGACAAGACCATCTTCTGCCAGAGGCAGAGGAGATTGCTATGATAAGTGCTCAGCTGGCTGCTAGGTTCCTCTTCAGCACAGGTTTTCACACCAAGAAAGTAGTACGGGGTCCCGCCAGCGACTGGTAAGCTCCGTCCGCCTCGTGTTTTTGGTTTTCCGTTTCGTCGTCCTCTCTTAATCATATTCTCTTGGTCCTCCCCTCCAGGTATGACGCCCTCTGCATCCTGCTGAGACACAGTAAGAATGTACGCTATTGGTTTGCACACAAAGTCCTGTTTGCTTACCCCAACCGGTTCTCGGAGTACCTGCTCGAGTGCCCGAGCGCCGAGGTCCGCGGCGCGTTTGCCAAGCTCATAGTCTTCATCGCTCACTTCTCGCTGCAAGACGGCCCGTGCCCCTCCCCCACTGCCTCGCCCGGACCCTCCACTCAGGTTGGTTCCAGACTTCCGAGCTCTGTGGAGGGAAAAAGATTTTTTTATTAGGACTCTCTGGAAGATACTTTGAAGCTGTTTTTTGAATCACGAGTGTCCTGAAAGATAACTAAAGCAGTTTACCTCACAGTTTATCACAGAGGTTTCTCTTCCTGTACTTTAGCTTGTTGTAACCCTGCTGCCGCGTGTCTGCTATTTCTCCCGTGTTTGTCTATCAGGGCAGTGATAACCTCAGTTTAAGTGACCACCTGTTGAGAGCCGTACTCAACCTGCTCAGAAGAGAGGTGTCTGAACACGGCCGTCACCTGCAGCAGTACTTCAACCTCTTTGTCATGTATGCCAATCTGGGTAAGAAGCACACGGCAATCGCACGGCTGACGTGTACAGCTGTTGTTGAGTGTATTGTACAAGCAAGGTTTATGTAAAACTAATTAATGATTTGTCCTGGAACTTAAAATGCTGCTTCTCCCCCCCCCGTCCCCGTCCCATTTGCAGGACTGGCAGAAAAGACCCAGCTGTTGAAGCTGAACGTCCCTGCTACTTTCATGTTGGTCGCTCTGGACGAGGGTCCCGGCCCTCCCATTAAGTATCAGTACGCTGAGCTGGGCAAGCTCTACACTGTGGTCTCCCAGCTGGTCCGCTGCTGTGACGTCTCCTCACGCATGCAGTCCTCCATAAATGGTGAGTTGTTTTTTTTTTGTTTTGTTCTTTACTCTTCAGCCACACAAAATGTGACGCGAACGCTGCAGATATGAGCCAATAATAAATCAGGAAGCAGAGTTGGAGCCCAATGAGGATTTTCATCCTTGCTCAGGATCTAGTGACTGACAAACCAGGCAGTCTGAGCCTCTGCGTTGTGTAGAGCTTGGAGCTGAGGGCTTTAATAGATAGAAACACCTATTTTTGCCTTTTTAATAACTACATGCATTTCAGATCACTTACTCTTAGTCCCTCCCCCTTTTACCCTCCCCAGGTAACCCTCCTCTCCCCAACCCGTATGGTGACACCATCTTGACGGCCCCGGTGATGCCGGTGCAGCAGCTGGTGGCAGAGATCTTGTTCGTGAGGACCAGCTACGTGAAGAAGATCATCGAGGACTGCAGCAACTCCGAGGAGACGGTGAAGCTGCTCCGCTTCAGCTGCTGGGAGAACCCTCAGTTCTCCTCCACCGTGCTCAGTGAGCTGCTCTGGCAGGTAAATGTTTCCACTGACTCTAATTCCGCAGGGGGCTCACTCGCATGTGTCCGCGGTCACTTCACATTATGCGTGTTGTGCGTGTGCAGGTGGCGTACTCCTACACCTATGAGCTGAGGCCTTACCTGGACTTGCTGCTACAGATCCTGCTCATCGAGGACTCCTGGCAGACGCACAGGTCAGACCGATTGCACGGTGTTTAAAGTGCGAATGCTGCATTGTTGGTTTTCTGGGGTGTGATCAGAGTTTATATATCTTCTTTCCCCGTTTGCTCGTGTAGGATCCACAATGTGCTGAAGGGCATTCCTGATGACAGAGATGGGCTCTTTGACACCATCCAGCGCTCCAAGAACCACTACCAGAAACGGGCCTACCAGTGCATCAAGTGCATGGTGGCCCTCTTTAGCAACTGCTCCGTGGCTTACCAGATCCTCCAGGTACACGTAGTGACAGATGGAGCTCTATCTCTATCTCTGAGGAGCGGCTTGTCACTTAAAGGAACATTGTTGGACACAAACGTTCACAGCTATAATGTTAATGCTAACTTGATGCTCATTGTCGCATACACTATCTTGACTGGACAATCGCTAACATCCACTGGCGGTTTTCCTGTGCAGAGTGTCCCGGCAGACGCATAGCTGACAGCTTCGCAGCTTAAACTAGTTGATGCGGTGGAGACTTAAGGGAAAGTGACCCATGTGTCTATGACAACGCGCACAACACTGTGACTTCTAACTCTCAGATGGGTGAACTGGGGACTCGGTAGCTTGTTTTGCACGTACACTGCAGCTGGTGATACATTTGACATTTTAGCCTGTTTGTGCATCAGTTGTTGTTGCAGCTGGCGGCTTGTTGGGCACCACCAGCACAGTCCCCGCATGCAAGGCACTACTCTTGCTGGTTAACAATTCATGATCGATTAACGAGGGCCGGCTATCGGTCAGAAAAATAGTCCTTGTATTTCAATACTCACTACACAGTTCTTGCTTCTCCACTGGTTTCAATCTCTCTGTAACACCAGCAAACATACGTCCAAGAGTGACTGAATAAGAGCCAACGCTCTTTTTGCTCCTTTTTTTCTGTCAAATTTCCTGTTAATAAAACTCCTGCATTCAACAGGTGGAGCCGCGATTCTAATCCCCGTTTCCTTCTTGTGCACACAGAGCAACGGTGACCTGAAACGGAAGTGGACGTGGGCGGTTGAGTGGTTAGGGGACGAGCTGGAGAGGAGGCCGTACACGGGAAACCCCCAGTACACTTACAACAACTGGTCCCCTCCAGTCCAGAGCAACGAGACCTCCAACGGCTATTTCCTGGAGCGTTCGCACAGCGCACGTATGACACTCGCCAAGGCCTGTGAACTTTGTCCCGAGGAGGTAAACGGCATTGACATTGTCCCCGTCACACACACATTACAGTGCACATTGACATTATCCTCCAGTCTTAGGGACCAGTAGTGTATGAAGCTGTGGGACACTGGATGTAAGTATACAGTGGAAAACATCTGTAGTTCAGAACAGCTGTTCAAAATCGCTGTCGGACGTTGATGATTAAGTAAAACATACCTATATGGCAACGTGTAAACAATGGTGTACAGTGGAGACTGAGCCAGATGAGCTTTTACAACACGATCAGCTGTTAACTGGGTGTATACATGTGATAACACTGAAGGGGTTAATTAAGTACTGGATTGAACATTTATGAACAGTTTTAATGATTCATTTCTATCTCATGTCTTTATAAATTGAATGTTTGGGTTTCTTGGGCTTGTTGATTTTTCAGACTTTTGATAGAATAAATGATTTTTTTGTGGATAATAATTTTGAAATCTGACATTTATTAGATTCATTGGACCCATTAATTGTTTCCAAAAAGCCATTAAATGTTAAATGTCGGCCCTAAGCTACAACTATGACTATGTTTGCTATGCTGAATATGTTTTGTCTTGATTCATGGCTGCCGTTCACAATGCATAAAAAATATCTTTTTTTTTGTTCTCACGTAAAATAAGTTGCTTGTATTTTTATGTTGACAAATCCAGTCCAATGACACACTTCTCCTGTAATATTCCATACACAGCTCAAGTGTACTCAGGGAAGCCCAGGGAAGGTCAGTATTTCCAGGCACCACAACATAAAAGGAAGGAAATGAAAACAAATCTTTATTTTTTTAATTTGTTTTATTAAAGAATCAGCAGAGAAACGATGAACAGTTGGCCAATGTTTAGATCACCAACACAGTGAACACTTTGTTTAGTTTCCTGTAGCTTAACCAGTCGTCAGTGGCAGAGGCTAGAAGCAATGTGTCATGTTGAGTCCTCGTAGATTTTCCCATTTTGTCGACTTTGCTCCATTTTCTTTTTGTACCCTCTCGATATGCATTTATGTGATACAAGTGTTGCATAAATACAGGAGATTCGAGTAAGGCTATACCAACTGCCAGATTGAAAATGACTTGCACTTTGAGTCGTCAACAGTTTTATTCACAGTATATACCTGAGACGTGTATTATTGTTGTTCTGTTAACTTCTCAAATGATGTAAACGTACACGAGCAACACAGATTGTGACCAAAGATAAATGACAAACAAAATTGCCCCCCCCCATCCCGACGTCCACCCATACAGTAAAGAGAAGGACGGCTGCCTGTGAGACCACTTTGTTCTCCTGCTGGTCCTGTTGCTCGGACCCAGTGATTCGCCAAAGCCACATCACTGACATAGCTCAATCTAGCCTCTTTTTATTTTTATTTTATTTTTTGCCCAATATTTGCTTCCTCCCCAACTCAAACTGTGATGCCACCTGCATCTGACAGAAAGCTCTTAGCCTCATCTATACTTCAGTGATCATTAGTAAACGATATTTAAGCTGTGAGGTCACAGCTGTACTGTGCTTTAAGCCAGATTCTGTTCTCCATTATGCCATCGTATCTAATATGTACAGCTAATATGCTAGGTATTAATAGGCTTTACTTGTTAGTTAGTTGGGAGAGCCACTCCTTTAGAAAAATAGGACACAATTTGACAAAACAACCTCTTAACACAAGGTTGTCAATCTTTTTTTACTCAATTTTTTTTTATTTAAATTAAATCAGATTCTTAAAATATTGTTAAAAATCTCAAAGTTAGTAGAAATGTCCAGTGTTGATTGATAATAGCTAGATTGTGATATTATCTATTAGTACACAAGCTTTTACATTCTACAGGATCTGTTGTATTTCCATGTTGTAATATATATATATATATATATATATATATATATATATATATATATATATATATATATATATATATATATATATATATATATATATATATATATATATATATATATATATATTTATATATATATATATATATAAATATATATATTTATATATATATATATTTATATATATATATATATATATATATAAATATATTTATATATATATATATATAAATATATTTATATATATATTTATATATATATATATATAAATATATATATATATATATATATATATATATATATTTATAAATATATATATATATATATATATATATTTATATATATATATATATATATTTATATATATATATATATATATTTATATATATATATATATATATATAAATATATATATATATATTTATATGTGCACATGTTAAACACAATACCATGACACATAGATACAGTTGTGTGAAAAAGTGTTTGCCCCCTTCCTGATTTCTTATTTTTTTGCATGTTTGTCACACTTAAATGTTTCAGATCATCAAACAAATTTAAATATCAGACAAAGATAACACAAGTAAACACAAAATGCAGTTTTTAAATGAAGGTTATTATTATTAAGGGGGAAAAAAAATCCAAACCTACATGGCCCTGTGTGAAGAAGTGATTGCCCCCCCCTGTTAAAACATAAATTAACTGTGGTTTATCACATCTTTCGAAAGCTGAGTTCAATTTCTCTAGCCACACCCAGGCCTGATTACTGCCACACCTGTTCTCAATCAAGAAATCACTTAAATAGGACCTGCCTGACAAAGTGAGGTAGACCAAAAGATCCTCAAAAGCTAGACATCATGCTGCGATCCAAAGAAATTCAGGAACAAATGAGAAACAAAGTAATTGAGATCTATCAGTCTGGAAAAGGTTACAAAGCCATTTCTAAAGCTTTGGGACTCCAGCGAACCACAGTGATTGACAATTATTTAATGAAGCTGGTATTTCATGACAGTAAGAAAAACATGTTATCATTTATCTCCAGCCTTTTGAAAGTGTTGCACTGTAAACAGCCTCCACAGTAGAAAGGTGCATGTTCGCCTCCTGTTAGCCCTTTCTCTAAAGAATTAGCAGCAGGATGCTCTCAGGTGGAGAGTCCGCACACGCACACTATCGAATCCCATCTAAACCTCATTTACTGGCTAGCCTAGTGCAGTTGGAAATTTGGCTTTCCCACACAACCCCACTCTCTACTTCACACTGAAAACCCAGGAGCTTAGCATCGCACCCACTGTTGTGTTCAGATAAAACTAGCGTTTCCTGCTGTGCATACTTTCTATAGAAGTGTCTGTTTAACTGTTGTTGAGTTAATTTACGATAACGTCTTTCTCGTGTCTGCTCAGGAGCCAGATGAACAGGAAGCACCTGATGATCAAGACTCCTCCCCACCCGAGGACACATCTCTGTACCCGCACTCTCCTGGAACCGCTCAGTTTCAGCAGGTAGCGTGTCAGGGTTCACATGTTCACCCGTTCACATGTTTACCTGTTCACCCATTCACCCGTTCACGTCCTCATGACAGGCGATGACGTATGAAATGTGATGGGAGTAGGAACGTGGAAGGTGACTTTAAATCGTAGCCAGTCTCTCCAGCGACCATGGCAAAAAAGATTATTTGATGATTTTTATTTAACTTTTGATACACAGATATTTGTTAATACTATTAGTTTATTCATCACATTAGATGCATTACAATAGAGTTACGTTTGAATGTACTTAGTTAAACAGTTGAACTGATTTTCGTCCACTTCTCTCCCCCCCCCCTGAACAGAACAACCACCCACATGGGCAGCCGTACACCGGGCCCGCTGCTCAGCACATGAACAACCCTCAGCGTCCCGGTCCTGCCTCTGCCCCAACTCCGGGCCCTGCCCAGACCACCCCCACACCAGGCCCTGGTCCCACTCCCGGCTCAGGTCCGCGAGCACAAGAGAACTGGGAGAGCACCGAGGAGGTCGCCCCGGCCCCGACCCCAGCTCCGGCCCCGGCCCCAGCTCCGGCCCTGGCCCCAGCTCCGGCCCTGGCCCCGGCCCCGGCCCCGGCCCCCGCGCCCACCACCTCCTCCACTACCCCAGCGCCTGCCCCACCTAAGGAGTAACGTCCCCCCCTCTCTCCCCTCTGCTGTGCCTCGAGCCTCAATCGTCCTGCTCTCCTTCCTCTCATCCTTCGGTCAACAGAGCTCTTTGTTGGGCCCCTCTCTTTCTCGCTCTCTCTTTCTCTCTCTCTCTCCCCCCCTCTCTCCCCCCCTCTCTCTCCGGCCCCAGGGCAGGGCAGAGCCAGGGCTCCCATCCCCTCTCCAGGCCACCTCCGGGCGGCGCTCTCCCCTGGCCTGGAGCGGCCTGACCGTGCGACATGGGGCCTGCTGGCGGCCGCAGAGGTCGAGGGGAGTGGACAAGAGTTCTAATAAAGAAAAAAACAAATTCACCCGGAGCTGACGATGCTGACGCGCTTGTCTACACGACGAAAAGGTGTACATAGTATGTTAATGTTTCTGACTGTTCAGATCCCCCAGTAGCATAACTCTGTGTGGTTTGCTGTTGGGAGATGTCGCAGATATTATGAAAAAAAAAAAAAAAAAAAAGTGGATATTATAAATAAGAAAAATGCCCCAAAAAACTGTAAGAAGACAACGACTCCTCTTTGTTTTATCACCCATGCTCAGCAGTAAAGTTTGTTCTACCATCGGAAGGTTACTGGTCATTCAACTGTAGAAGGACGCATTGTTATTATCATAATTATATTATTATTCTTAAGCTCCTTGGCAACCTTATGACCCATGCCAAATCAACTCACGAGCTGTGGTTGGTTTTAGTGTGATGGAATGGTTGGGTGGACTTTTACGGTGTTTTTGGTTGATGTGAAAAAGCAGTGATGCAACATTGTTCTGAAACTCATTGCCTTTCTTTTTCTTTTGTTTTGTTTTGTTCTGGTAATTAATTCAATCCTTTTTGAAGCTCTCGTTAATATGCTGTAACATTTAGCATGGCTTCTCACCAGAATAGTGTAGCCCAAGGGAAGACTTGTGATCATAACAACCTAAAGCTGTTCTTAATCCACATCTCCAGAGGGGTGCTGTTACCCTGAGGTTCTTTTGTTTGGGTTTTTTTTCTACTCATCTACCCTATCTACAATGAGGGTGATATTTTGAACCAATGTATGAATAAGTGGCTTTTCAATTGCACATTATAATCCTCCAACTTCAACATTTGGCAGTCCGTTTTTTGGTGGGCTAGACAGCTTAGCTTTCATCGTTAGGAATTCTGAAAAATGAAACATATGCAACAGAAGCGCTGCACTGGGGTCACCCGGTGTCACATAGACTGTGTGGTTTGCTTCCGTCTCTTCAATAGAGCCTAGTCGTAGACAGACTCGTTGCCCATCGGCTGCCTTTCTGCCGTGGAGCTGGTCTGGTTCAGTGAGACCCTCGCCCTGTGGCAACAGGGCGAGGGTCCCCAGGTCCCACAGCAGGGTTGTACTGTAAGAATAGTGGCTGGTTAGTCATGTTGCAACTTGAGCTAATTTGTAATTCTGTAGGAGTAAAAGGTAAACATCAGTAAATACTGTATTTAATTGGTAACTTGAATGCATGTATTCTTTTGAATTTTTTTTCTTTTTTTTTTGTCTAAAACATACCAAATACTCCTGCAAATGAAAATATTCTGCCCATCGTATTATATTTAAATATTTTGCTCTTATTTTATAGAATTTATTTTGTTGTATTTCACAAAAAAAAATAGAATTTGATTTAAGAGGAACATTTTTGTCCTTGTGTTATTTTTAAAGGAGATATTGACTGTACAGAGTTCTGCGCCCTGTTTTTTGCCGACTTTTGTTTTGGCCATGGTGTGACGTTGAATTCTGGAGCTACAGTCGCGATGTGGACTTTCACTTTGTGAGGTTTTTTGTGCACAGAAATATAACAAAAAAAGCATTGCGCCCTTAGCAAATAAAGAACATGGAATCTTGCCCGTGTCTCATTTTTACTTGTGGACAACAACCGCCAAGCTTTGCCAACGTTCTTCCACAAAGCATGCAGCTATACACACAAACTAGATTACTTTTTTTACTTTTTTATTAACCAAGTTTGGAAGTTGTGTGTGGTTTGTTGTTTCTGCATCTGATAATTTGGGTTCAGGTTATTGGGTACACCTAGCTAAAACCAATGCATGTTATTTTAGAGGATGTAGTTTGTGCTGCAGTTGAACTTATTTATCCTGCCTCCATTGATCTAAGTGGGTTGGACAAAATAACAGAAATAACTTAATGTAATTCAGTTCAGCAGCACGACAAACTACATCCTCCAAATCAGTGAAAACAAGAACGTAACTGTTGTGAAGGTAGAATGTATCGCAGTACTGTTGGATTAGACTGTTTGTTTTAGTTTGGTGTACCTAATAAACGGGCATAAATTAGTGTTTCTGTAAATGTGACCGTGTAGACCAGCCTGCAAGTTTTGAACTCAGGACGTCAACCCTTCAATACAGCCTTTGAAAGATGTACCTGCCACTGAGTTGCATTATGGGAAATGTAGGAACCAGTGTTTCTGGAGTTACTGGCTACTACAGACCTGAAGTCACGATGTCTCTGCTGCTTCAACTTTGACTGTTCTTTTTTTGTTTGAAAGGTCTGTCTCTTTGGAGAGCCTCAGCATTATTGATGTGACATGGATTCTATTGTCGTTCCCAACTCGAGGGGGGTGGGGCAGCCTTCAATTGGTCTCAAGAAAATACCTAATGCTTCTGTAATATTTTTTTCAGTTTTTCTTGAGAAATGCTGGAGAACTTCTGCATGTCTAAAATCCCTTCAAAGGAAAACAATCCCCTCACTTTGTTCCACAAAAAGACCTTAATCTTTGAGTGGCTCACAAAAACCATTCCAAATAAACTTTGGAATGTCTGCGCTATTAAATCGGCCTACGAATACATCCATCACTGGCATGAGGGCTGACAAGTGTCCTGATGCAGGGACACCAAGCTCAGACTAGTGTACTAGTTTAAAAATTCTACCTCAACATTCCTTCAAACGGCTGTAGTTCGTGCTTTTCTAGTATTGAACAGTACATAATCTAATATCTCAATGGATGAATGATGTTTTGCAACATTGTCCTGCATCAGTCCGAGCTATATGTATCCAATACTATCCTCAAAATGGAAGATTACCTGCTGTAATAGGGTAGTTTGATTAGTAGCCAACATCATAGTCTCTGGTTTTGTAATTATCTTAAAGTCAATCTTTTTAATGTAAAAAAAACAACCCTTAAAAGCCCCACAAACCTGTTTCATTTAACTGTAAATAAATCCTATTTGTCCATCTGGAAGCAGAAACTTGTTTTGTGTTCGTAGTACACTTGAAATAGAAAAACAGGTGATCCTGTTTTTTTAGTAGCTCCGCTTTATTCTGTTGTGATGATGATTTAACTAGCTAAACAGAGTTCAATCATTACATTCGTGATGATCTACAATAAGGTGTTTTGTTAATCTCTGACCCGTGTTTTGACCCAGAAATGAACAAACTGAACAGCTTCTTTTGGAACACGTTTTATTATCAAGAAAGTCAGATTTAGTTCTCCTTCTCCTGGACGGTCTTTGTTCCGCGCAGTCTGCCTGTACGACGGGCAGCGATGAGACCGACCTTGCGACCAGCAGGTGCATCCCTCCTGATTGTTGAGGGTTTGCCAATATGCTGATGGTTACCACCACCGAAGGGATGCTCAACAGGCTGCACAGAGAGAAGAAAAGGGACATTAGTCAGAGGAACCATCATTTGTTCTTGGAGACTTCACAGTGATGGAACAAAAATAAACTTCCTCCTCTCCCCTTGCCTTGTTTTCAGTGCATAATATTAGCTCCAGACACCCGGCATCAAACAAGCTTGTATTTAGTGAGTGGTTATATTTTAAAGACATTACAGTCACAAGGTGCTTCACTTTGAGAGACATTTGTTTTTTTAAATGAAGACCCTCACAAGGGTGAAACCAACACCATCCTATTAGGTAAAAAAGTTTAGTGGTCCACCCCTCTAACACGCATCTACATTAAGACCACGTCCTCATGTCAGCACCACCTTCTACATAGACGAGCAGTCTGACCCACGTCACACATCAAAATGTGCTCGATTTAACACGTGCAATGTCTGAAAAACTCTTGTAACTTCTTCAGATAAAAAAAATACAGGTTTGGAAAACAGTTCCCATTAGCTATTGAGAACTTGAGGGGAGCCATGTAGAAATGACAAGACGTTAAAGCCTTATGGTCACCTCCTCCTCGTGAAACATCCCTTTCTCCAGATTCTGATATGCTGCAAAACATAGCCTACCAATAAAGCTGTTTGATGGGACCAACACAAAAAAAAAAAATGCAAATTCCAGTGATCGCTCTTCCCACTGGAACGATCTATTTTGCAAAATATGAACCAAATGAAATGCGTTCATACGTGCACCCACTAAGTCAAGATTGCCATCTGTCTACACGTCATCTCTCACTTCTCTCAGCTGTTCCTCATCCTTAGTGGACTTCAGAAAATCAGTTGTACCTGGTTTGCGTCACAGATAACATTGCTGCAGTGTGCTCGTGTTCACTTACGTTCATGGCCACACCACGGACACGTGGCCAGCAGTTCCTCTTGGCCTTGTACTTGTGGTAGGCACGACCAGCCTTTAGGATGGGCTTGTCAATACGACCACCTCCGGCAACCACACCTTTAACAAACACACACAAACAGGGCAGAGCTGGTCAAAAAATGCACCGATACACTCATATTCTGCTGATCGTCACTTTACGTCCAAGTGTCAACGAGGAAACATCAGCTCCGCAAGACACACTGAGGTCCTTACCGACAACTGCTCTGTTGGCAGAGGAGATGACTTTCTTGGAGCCTGAAGGCAGCTTCACTCTGGACTTCTTGGTCTCGGGGTTGTGGGAGATGACGGTGGCGTAGTTTCCTGATGCGCGGGCCAGCTTGCCTCTGTCGCCGGGCTTCTCCTCCAGACAGCAGATGATGGTTCCCTCGGGCATTGTGCCAACAGGCAGGACATTGCCGATGTTGAGCTGAGCTGTGGAATTAAAAAAATATATTTTTTAAAGGCACGGGCTTCACACTGAAACATCTTACACTTCCATCCAACAATGTGACCTCAATTTCACTGGTTTACAAGAACCCATTTCTGTCCTTATTCTAACAATCCCATCACACAACTTTGAAATGGTGTTCCGATCGTCATCAGCTGATGATCATTCTAAGAAGTTTAATTGGTGGTCTCTATAAAAGGCCAATCAGATGACGCACCGATTCTAAGTTCAAACATGTTCAATACTCATTTGATTGCTTTCTCTCCTGCTCAGAGCTCCACAGCTGAAGACGCATGCATGCGAAGGCCCGGCACCGCGGAGCTCCACAGCCGGTTCGTCATCTGCACCAATAGCTTCGGCGCCTCACTGATCTATTTTTTCCATTAGCTAATCTGGCAAGAAACCACACTGCTAGTTAAAAATATAAAAGGATATATTTTATACGACATAAACAAATGCTTGCCTACCCTTTTTAATGTTCCTGCCCAGAGTGAATCAAGCACACAAAGAGCAGAATCGCTTATTGACCGGCGTGGAGAAATTACTCCAAACAGACCCCGTGATCTGATTAGACTATACTGCTCCCCGTTGATCGGCACCAAAAATCATGATCAGAGCACCCTTACTACTTTGGATGCAACTCCCTGTAGGCTGCCACATGCAAGACTGAATGTAAACATGAGATTCACTCATGTTAAAAGGATTTTGAGGCATCATAACAGCATACAGAGCCAACAGAAAGATGCCAGATGCAGTGAAATTAGTCCAAAATGTTTCTATTTCAAACCCCGGTGGGACTCCTGGATTAATAGGAACGCACTTAAAACACTGAAGGTGAACTAAATTCACCAAAGTGTTTACTATCCAAATGTGCTGACAATTTCAATGTTTAAGCCTTCAAAATATTTTTTCCATTAACATCGTGACTGCAATCTCACCAAGTCGGCCATAATAACATTTCCGAAAAACTTTAAATGGTCGTGGATTTACTTTGAGTTCAACATTAAAGCAGAAATAGCTTTTCAAATCCATCGCTTGATGGCGTGCAAGCAAAACAACTGTATCTATAATGACCCCGTCACATGTGAACCACGTTGGGAGTGCTAGGACAGCAGACTGGTCCAAACAGTTGAGGTACTGTGTTCATCTGCCTCATGCTGATCCAGGAGAGTCTACTTTCAGCCTCGTACCCTTCTTGCCGCAGTAGATGAACTGTCCGGTGTGGATGCCCTCGGCAGCGATGAAGAGCTCCGTCCTCTTCTTGAATCGGTACGGGTCACGGAAGGCCACTTTGGCCAGGGGAGCACCACGGCCAGGGTCGTGGATAATATCCTGAGAGAGAGGGTAGACCACCATAGGAAAACAAAGTCAGTCTGCATTCACCAACAAGTATGAGGACTTCAATCTGCTCCTATAAAACGTGTCTGAGTGCTAAACTAACTTTACCTTCACGATCCCCTTGATGTAACCATGGCGTTCAGCAAAGTCGATGTGACGGAGTTTAGCGGCACCTTTCCTGTGCTTGATGTGGGCTTTGAACACGGAGCCCGCACCTTTTCTCTGTCCCCTGATCACACGTCCCATCGTGTACTGAAACAAGACCACAAGACAGCGTTATTTACCAGCTGGGCATGCGAGTGCTAGCTTTGAGGCCTGTGGCTAATGCTAATGGCTAATTACTGACTTCATTCAACAAGTTCACTTTCTGAAGGGAAGGTTATTAAGCAGCCATGACAGGAGTTTGCTAAACAGCAGTTAAGAGCAACTTTAACCTGATGTTCCAAACTAAATGTTTCACTTAGAAGCTATCCTCAGCATAGCAAGCTAGCCACTGTGACCTAATGTATGCTAACGTCACGGTATACAGCGGGATATCGTTTGACAGTAACAGCGCAACTTGCTGTAAATTTACTGGCAGTTGTAAATACATCGAAATTAAATATAACTTGTGTAAACGGCTCACTTAAAAGATAAAACACAGACCCTTCCCGCTTGTAGCGGCTACCGGCCTTTTAGCCGTTACGGCACCATGTTATCACGGAGCTACTCACAACCACAATTAAATGCTTCAAAACATGTCTACCAATAAAATACTCAGTACAACTTATTCTCATACATTTAGCGAATATTTAGATCTGTTGTATTACAGTGGATGAACTAACAAAATCATGATTTAGAGCAGATTTTAGGATGGGAATCAGACTGTAGATGTCATACCTAAACTCCGTTGACGGAAAGAGGAAGTGCAAGGGAGAAGCGGAGGTTTTCTTCCGGATAAATCACCGCGGTGGATGATGGGAGTTGGAGGACTACCTTGTGTAACTTCTTGAAATATTTCAACCCTAGAAACAAGTTTATTTTTTTCCTGAAAAAACTGTAAAAACGATAGGAGAGCAATCACTCCATTATTACAATTTTTTCCACATTTGTTCGCTATTTTACGAATAAAGCCAGTATAACAGAATATCCTGAAGTCGTATATCATTGTAAAGCTTAAACTATAATCTATCTACCAGTCACATTTGAATGACGCTAAGGACAACATAATTTGACCTTTGCCCTCTAACGATGCAATAGGGCAAATTCTGAATGTATCAAATGCCCGATAACTAACTTCCTATCTGATGGGCCTTTGGATGTGTCCACCATAAAGAGCTTTAAAAATGATATATTACATGAATAACAACAATAGCAACATTTCTTATCAGAATAAATTTAACTTTTTGTTGTTTATTTCTGATAAAGCAGAAATACAAAATAATACAAAAACCTTCGTGAGAAATGAATTCTCTAGGTTTATGTTTGAACTTGCATTGTGATACAAGTGATTAAAAAATATTTTGCCACGCATGAAACACTGGATTGTGACCTGAATTGTTCCTCATTAAAGCCATGAATTTGTAGGAGAACAACCTCAATGTTGCGTTAAACATTTGGGAGCTGCAGCTCTGTCATCAGACTAGCTGAGGTTTTAGGTGCTTTTCATGGAGCAAAATCACAGCTGCAGCTACAAACTGCAGCTGTGATTTAGCATCAACACTGGAGAGATCAGCTGAAGCCACTAGATGTCACTGCAGCTGTAAACAGATCCTGATGCATGCTGGTTTTCAGAGGAACTTCTGAATCTTTAAATATTTAACCACCCAATGGAGGACAAGTTATTATACTGTCCAACTAATGTAATATCATTTCATTATACTCAAAAAATAAAAAGACATATGCTTCAGTTGATGTTTGATGCCAAGATGAGGGTTACTGACTATCTGTCAAACTGAAGCGGTCGATTCATTCAGGTCACAGATAACAAAACCAAACTGAAATCATTAAAACAATGTATTGTATGACTGATTCCCGCTGCAGTTTTAATGTAAGCTAGTTGACATATTATTGATACTATAGATTAAGTGTTATGGATACGATGTACTTTTTTTTAGATAAAAATATAAACCTGATGTTCGTGATGATCAAAAGTGCAGCTCCTGATATATTGTTTTAGAGGCATTTCTGAATATTTCCTTTCAGGAATTAGTGTTAATGGTGCAAAGTAAAAACAAAACAAAAAATAAGCTTAATTGCAGTTTTACAAAGTAAATTAACTAAATGAACTCACAGCATTGTGTGAAGTTGTCTGAATGATGGAAGGATCGTTATGTGTCCAGTTTAACTGCAGTTTAGCTGAACGTATGTCAGAAGAGAACGTAGTTATTTGCTGTTACCTCTAAATCAGATTTACATTTTATAGCTTTGAGGGAAGATAATAACCACTGCTGGAACACATTTGTAATCCCCCATCATTCATGTGCTAAACTGGTCTAAAAGAATATGAAACAAGCTACGAATCGTTATGCTTGGTGAACCTTTCTCGAGGCTACTTCTTCCATTATTTTTATTATCAGTGATCTCAGGCCAATAGATCAGTAATCATTTTTACACAACCTTTACTTGTAGCTCAAAGACATTCATGACATCTTACAGTTGGTCTGCCAGAAGAGTCTCTACAACACCGGAGCAGAGCCTATAATATTGTGATATCTGTCTGACTTTGTACAATATTTGTTGAAATTATTTGTTTTTGGAACTATTGTTCCGTTTCATTTGTTTAGTCATCATGTTGGCTAAAGGTTTGTCCTCGAACACAAAACCTGAATCATTCAATATTCCACATGACTGTATTAATCAGCTATTTAAAAAAATGAGGGAGCTGTATAGGAAGCAAATATTTTCCATTCGACAGTTTTAATTATATTATGTTTAATTTTATAATATGAACTGTTGGCTATTGGGTCAGTTTTAATCGTTAATAACTAGGTTATGACCAGGTTGGTGGTTATTAATCCTTTCAGATTACAATATATTATTACTTTGATTTTACTCGGTTGGCAACTAAGTCATTTCTTGATATGTAAATGAATATCTGTCAATAAAGTAGTGAGGACATTTTTCTTTGTATGAGATGCTGCAGGAGTTTCTGCAGAGGCAAATGAAGATGAGACACATCATGAAACAGATAAAATCAGTCCAACGATGTTTTATCATCCATTAACCGTCCATCAACCCTCTTACTCGCTCACACGCATGCACGCACATCAGTGAAAGTCATGGAAACCGAACGGTGACGCTCTACCGAGGTTACCTCAGGTCATCAGGTCTCTCTGAATCCTCATTCGCACTTGGACTTTACACGAGTTCGCCTGTGAAAACTTTTCTGCTGGAAAGCTGAAATCTTGAAAAAACCTTGATCGCCTGGAAACTAACTTCTGGAGAAGCAACTGTTGGATAATTGATCTGAAGAAAAACCCCAAGGACCAAACACATTTACAAATTATTAAATTATTATTTACCATTATCATACTTTCCTTTAATTCTACTCCACCACCTGAGCTGCTGTTGTTCACTGTGGACGAAGAAGGTACGTAAGAGCTTCTGACATGTAAACAAAGTGACATAGTCTATAATGTAAAGGCAAAGTAACAAATGTGTGCTATTGTATTTTAAATCTGTTTATCTATAGCATGCTTATCCTTACTTTAAATAATAGGGTGATTAAAGAATCTGACATCAAAATAAAATCACTTAGAATAAGCTAGAATTTAAAGACTGAGAAAATAATATCTGTTATTTGGTTGAAACTCCATGTAATACTGTTTAGTCAATAAATTCAATAGTTTCTGTCGAACCATTATTTATCTTTTTCTTCTCTTACTCCGCCTCCCGACCCAGCCTCAGTGCTCCTGCGATACGTGTGACGTATAGGTTCAACAGTAAAATAGTGTTTCTAAAATATATGTTTTAAATAAACCTTTGTGTTTGACACATTCCTTTTAAGCTAAGTTGTAAAGATCAATTTGAATATTGTTATACTCTTTAAAGTCAATGTATTTTCAGGGTTAATGAACAAAAGGGTCGTTTTTAAAACACAACATACATGCAGACACAATATTATAAAGTCGAGCATAGGTTCTTTGAGACTTTGATTCCCATCTCACAATGTCACCGAATTCACCATTGATTAATCACCTGAACAGTTTATGATGTATGTGGTTTCATTGTAATCCTTGACCACCAACACATAGGGGTACACATGCCCTTTAAGGTGTTATCATATTTGATTCAGGAGATGATGCAAAATGCATAATTTGGTTAGGGCAGAACTTGAAATGGCCACTATCGCCACCACGAGGCGTTTTTGCGATGGCTCCATTTCTGAAAATGTTCAAGATTAGATTAGAAAACTTTACCCTAGGTCCCAAACTGTTCAAGTTTTGTGCTTTTATGAAAATAGGGCACATTATTTTCACATATTACATCAAACATTCCATCAGAAACAAACTTCACAAAGTTAAGTTCATTCTGATGAGAAATGTTATTGTTGTTATTCATGTAATATCATTTTAAAGCTCTTTTTTGGAACTACCCATGCATAGGCACGTCAGATCAATAGGAAGTTTGCCCTATTGCAGCATTGGAGGTCAAATTATGTTGTCCTCAGTGTCATTAAAATGTAACTGTTAGATAGAATTTTGTCTAAGATTTACATTGATATATTACTTCATGATATCCTGTGTAGGTTACCCTCTATGCTGGCAAACAATATGGAAAAATTGTAACAATGGAGTGATGAAAAGGGGAGCGATAGCACATAGAAAGCTACCATTGCTGCAATGTTATCACACATTTTTTACCACTAGGAACCCTGAAAAACTGGCAAAAAATCAGGTTGCATTGAGCTCCTGAAACTCCCAAAGATGCTGGATACTAGACAGGAAGTTACTTAGGGCTTCGCATTTCGGTCGTTGAGTTTTATTTTGAAAGTTTAAAGCGGATGCTGTATCGTTGAATCACGTGATTTTGACATTCGTCGTTGAAGCAACATGGCGAACGCCAGTAGAGTGACCGTTGACGGAGGAGACATGATGCGATACGCTGAATATTCTCCTAAAACGAACCCCAGGAGCGACACAGATACAGACAGACGACTGGCAAGTATTTGTTTTCCCGCTGCAGGCCTTTGTGGAGTGAATTAAACTAAACCAGGCTGGTTTGTACCTGCTAACGTGTGTGTTACGTAACCTCAGTGACCGCTAACGTAACGGCACGTCACGACTGTCGCAATAGCGCCAGGTGTATTAACTAGCTAACTTACTACAGCTAACTAGCTGCTAAAGCCCCTTTTAATAGTGGGTCATTTTGTGTTTTTTTATAATTTTTTTTACCGCTGACCGATGGTTTAATATAGCGTTACGTTTTTATCTTTTAGGACAAGTTGGTACACACAGTAATACTAACGTTACTACTAATGAGAAACTTAACATGATTAATGCCTTTTGAATATCGATTCAGGTGAACGTCCTGCCATTTAACTTAGCTAACAGCTACCTCCATGTTGCATCAGGTACTTAACATTCTTTTTATTTTGCATATTACTATGCCTAAATCAAAAGATGTTACCCTGCGTGCACATACGATGCTCACCCTGCAGTATGTATATATATATAACAGTTATATAATACGATTGTGGATAGATCTATGTTGTACTAACGTTTCTTATGATGGAGAATAACTCTTCACAAGGGATAGAAACACCTTTTTTTTTTGTGGAAAATAATTCATAATATTCATAAAATTGAGGCGTCTTCATGACTTTAATTTCGATAGCTGCACAATCTTTATAGTTATAAAATCATTCGTACAACTTATTGACACAACACAATCTAGATGTGTTAAGTCACTAAATATCATCAGTATGGCACATTATTAAGTAATCGTAGAGGCCAAAATGGAAGAGATCCTGAGAATAGAAAATATAAACTTGGCAGAAAAAAAGCCTTTGTGAAAATAGTTTTCTTAAAATCTAAATAGGAAATGTAGTATTCCATTGGAATTCCATCTATTTACTTGCTAATTGAAGTACTCATTAAAGCAGGGGTCACCAACCTTTTTGAAACTGAGAGCTACTTCAAGGGTACCGAGTAGTACGAAGGGCTACTTATTTGATACAAACTTCCTTAATAACAAAGTTGCACAGATCACCTTAATAATAATAATATATGTGAAGAGACTGTTTGATCACATGTCAGTTAATTATTCCTCACAATAATTATTAAGAATGATTTCCACAACAATGATGGTATAGCTACACATATATATATAAACATGCAACTTTTATTTCTGTTAATCTGTTTCAACATTTGAAAGTCAGAGGAATCACATCTCTGATATTTTTGTATCATCACATGATTAAAGCCGGTTACTTTTGCACATAGCGCCTGCTGGTGAATGATCCAGTGGTAATGTAGAAATTTTGCGAAGTCTGGGTCACCTTTGCATTGCGCAATGAAGCCTGCATGCCGGCCCGTCATCGCGGGAGCCCCGTCTGTTGTCACCGACACCAGCTTTTCCAACGGTACCTTTTTCTCAACGAAGAAACTAGTAACGAGTCTCGTCTATATCCGAGCGGGGGATCCGACCCTCCGAGGCGCGCGAGCTTCTTCAGGCGCCCGCGTTCAAACCTCTAGTCTGGGCCTTTTCGGTCGGATTGCGTTGCCTCGCCTCTTCCCCCGCCACCCCTGAGTTGTTGCCCCGCGGCCTGTTCCGAGGATTTACAGACCTGACGACGGGGTGCGCTCGCGGCGCGCGTCTGGCGCCAACGGGAAGCGCCCGCCATTCGGAACCTGAAAACCTAGTGCGCTGCGGCGGCCTCGTCCTGGCTGTCCGTCGTGCGCCTCCGGGTACCCAACTCTCTTATGACAAGAAATATTGTCATTTTAAAATCTACACTAATGCAAGCGTTTTTGATTAAAAAAGAACAGCAACTACAATTTTAGACGGAGCTCCAATGGTGACTAGTGCTATTTTTAGAACGTGTCTCGCGGGCGACTCACGTGGTCCCTGCGGGTGACAGGGTGCCCGCGGGCACCTCTGCATTAAAGTATACCAAGTTTTATTGGAGCACTTATTTTCTTTTCCACAAACAATCGCTGACAAACGATTATCCATCAGGTTTATTTTTGTAGACCGTGGCTCGCTGCTCTCTCTTTAAGAACCTGTGTTGTGTGACGGGTGTTTTGTTGACAGGGAGGGACTCTGATCGCAGTTGGTCTCGGTGTGGCTGCTGCAGGTTTTGCGGGTAAGAACAGTTTGATATAAGATCAGTAATTTGCCAAGATAACATTATCTGCATGTGCACTATTCTTTTCCAGGTTTCGGCTTATTTTCACTCATTGCTAAAATGTTGACCCCTTCGTGCCGTCTAATTATATTTTTAAGTGAGACTTTTCCATTCAGATTTCTGCTTTGCTTTTGTTGCTCCCTTTTCATTTAGAAGATGTGTTTGTCTTTAAACTGTTCCATGAATGTTGATCCACAGGCCGCTATGCATTCCAGCTGTGGAAGCCTCTTGGGCAGGTCTTCTCTGAAACCGTCAGGAAGATGCCCTCATCCGTGAGTCATTATTTCACCTCCTGTACATCAGCCGTGATGTTTACCATCCAGACCTATTCCTGTTTGTTTTTGTTGTGCACGTTGTAGGTGGTTCAAAGAAACTCTTGCGATACCTCAGAAAAGAATATATAGAGAAACCTCTGGAAATTGAAAATCAAAGCTCTAGTCCTGTTCTGTCACCACAGGCTTTCTCGTCGTATTACAAAGGAGGTTTTGAGCAGAAGATGTCCAAACGAGAGGCCAGCCTCGTTCTCGGCATCGGGTAATAAGATGTGTTGTGGTTTATATCTCTTAAATGTTATCTGAAAGTCCTTCAGTGTGTGTGTGACTCACTGCTCAGAGTAACGGGATGATTGCTCACATAGATGTATTATTTGTTTATTTTGTCCAGCCCAGTCAGCACTAAGGCCAAGGTACGCGAGGCCCATCGGAGCATGATGGTCCTGAACCATCCAGATAAAGGTGAGCCTAAACTCTGACCGTCAAAGTGACAGAAAGTCAGATGTCTGTAAGACTGCAGTTAGCGCTGTGCCAGTGCTGGAGGAAGGTCTGGCTGAATCCCTCATAATTCTGCACTAAGGGGGAAGAAAAGCCACCCTGGGTTGTTAGTATTTATTAAAACCAATCAAAGTAGAGGGAAGTTGTTTTGGTGGAACATTTGCACGTGGTGAGGCGAGTCCTGGCATTGATAGCTTAATCCGTGCAGAAAAAAAAACTTGCCACACAATCTATACGATACGACTTTTACTGTTTAAAAAAAGACAAACCTAATTTGATCATTGGTGCCCTAGAGGTGAACCCTTTCTATACTTGGACTCTGGAGCTCACTGGACGGGCAAAAATGTGTCTGTTAGACAGTGAATGTTGTAAACATATCCTTTGTATACGTTTACAACTATCCACCGAAAGAACCAATGGCAGGCAGTCTACATCCCGTGAGTCAGATTACATAAACTGTGACATGAATACATGTAAATGGTCACAAATTCTGCACAATCTGAGCAGAAACTGTTTATATAAGTTGTTCATGCATAGTTAAAGTATCTGATGGTGACAATATGTAACTTTACAGAATAGTCTTTAGGGCTTGACATATACATTAGAAATCTGGCACATGTAGGCCTTAATAAAAACATGAATACAAAAAAAGTTTTGTTTCCCATTTGGAGATCAAATACAAAACAACACCCAGAGCGGACATACTACACATACACACTTTAAAATGAGAAAAATGTGCATGACGTAGAGTTAATAGAGAAGAAATAAATCCGTAAGTAGCCTAGGCGTCGTACCAGAAGGTGACATGTATTTATTGCTTTTATAAGAAGGGTTCTATGTCCAATTCCTCATACTGACGTATCACCCAGTGACCCGGGCCAAAGACCTTGTGGATGGTTGAGTGTTAAAGGAGTGATCACGGAATCAGACTGTTTGTTTGTGTGTGTGCAGGCGGGTCACCATATCTGGCCGCTAAGATCAACGAGGCCAAAGACCTTTTGGACAAGGAGAACCGGCGATGACCTGCACAGTTAACGAACACTTTAAAGATCTCCGCTCTGTGGCTCTGAGCCAACGTCAACACCAAGGCATCCACTCCGGCTCCTGGAGGCAAAAAAATCTGTTTCCTTCTCAGCGTTATTTATCCAAAGTTAATTTGTCAACATTGTGAACATATAAATATGTATGTCAACCAAGGGTGAAGGTTACTGCCTTGAAATGTCTTCACACATTCCCATGTACTCATTTTGAATAGTTTAGGTGTTACAGCTGAGGGAACGTCTGGGTGAACAGTCGCCCTCTAGTGGTAGCTGTTGTACATCAACAAGAAACAGATTGTATAAAGTGTACAAATGGAAGCATGTGAAGCTAAAATGTAATGATGTAATCTATTTAAGGAGCAGGACAATGTTGCATGTCCATGTTTTAACAGTTAGTGTGGAAGTGGTGAAACACATTTTTTTAAATAAACTATTTGAAAACATTTACAGTTTCATTTAGAATGAGTGACTGTGGTTGAGTGAGCTTCAGACAAATAACAAAAAACACCTCGGACAGCAACTTTAAAATGCTTCTTTATTTAGAGGATGATGTCATATGTATATATTATTGGACAGAGAGCAAGACGCAGTATTTAGCGGTTACATTTACAGCAGCAGTTATTGGTCAAAAACACCAACCAGTCACGGCTTTGCTTAAAAAAAGTGAAAATAAATAGAAAAAGGAATCTGTCCTTTTCTGATTTCAGTCTGGATCAGAAAAAAGCGGCACAGGTTTGATTTTCACGTCATGAAGGCAGCGAGCTTATTTAGAACAGCGAAGTGGTCAGAGCCTCTGGGTCCTTGAAAGATGTTAAGCATCATGGAAACACTAATGTTACAACTACAAGTCCCACAGACCATTTCAAGAAACGTCCAGTCAGCCGAACTCGAGTTGAAGTGAATCTTCTCTATAAATCAATCTCTTCCTCCTTTCTGTGTGTTTCCACTCGAGTATTCATTTGGTTAAATCTGTAATTGCCAAGATACAGAGTCCGGGAGAGAAAAATAATAAATTTGTGCACATAATTCAATAATCAATGCTCTAAATTGAATACATTACATTATTTGGCCAAACTCAGGCAACTTAGTTTGTTACTTTTTTCCGGGATATATCCTCGGGTCATCCTCATCCTTTGGTCTTAGAAGGCAGAAATAAAATATCTTGTTTAAGGTGCAACATGCTGTGTCCCCACATTTAAAGGGGAACCATAAAGTTCAACTTCAAAGGAAGACTCAATGTAGGAACTTCACTAATAATGGAAATGTTTTACTTTAAGCCGGTTGGATGTTGTTGCTCTTTGGGACTAGTAGCTGTCTCCACAAGTTGCTATGCTTATGCTCATTTGTACATGTCATTCAGCCCGTCACCTGACGAGTCTATGGTGCTGCACACCTGATATACTGTGGCTCCGCCCCTTCCTGTACAGGCCAACGAGTTAATCTTCTGTTGGGGGAGGGAAATAAAAGGGGGATGAGGAAGCAAGAAAGCCGAGAGGTCGGGGGAGGCACAGACAGAAACCTTGGTAACCGCGGTAGCACCATGGAAGCTCCACCCACTTAGGTAAACAAGTGGGAAAGGCATGGGAAGGCATGCTGGGAAAGATGAGGTGGCGTTAGCTGTACATTAGAAGAATTCTTATCCAAATATTATTTCACAGTCGAGCCGTCGTCAACAGAGCATCCAGAGATATGAATATTAATAATTCCAGTATTTTACAGTTCTACCGGATGGCGTAACGGCATAAAAACAGTTGGAGGGCGCTGTTTTCCCAGAGCAGACGGCGGTAGAGCCCTCTCAGTTTCTGCTGATCGGAGTGACAGGATCACATCCAACATGTCTCCCATATTTCAGGAAGGGTAAGCAGTGAGGCTGATGGAAAGCTGCTGGGAGACAGAAGCAACCGGTCGCAGGTTTCGATGGAATTTAATGAGCTGCCTTTCGTTAATGAGCTCCGTTTAACGCCGACAGCAGTCCATTAGCAGTCCTGCGTGGTCCTCTCCAAGTCTTCATCCTGCTGCCCCGCCGCCGCCGCCTCCTCCTCCTCCTCCTCCTCCTCCTCCTCTTCTTTCTCGCCGATCACGTCCAGCCGCGCCTCCTGCCCGTTTAGCACCTCCTCCTCCTCGTCATTATGAAGCTCCACCTCCTGCAGCTGCAGCCGTCGCTCCTCAACCAGCAGGAGGCGCTCCCTGACACCCTCCGCCGCTGCCGCCGTGTCGCTGGGACTCCCGAAGTACTGCTCGGTCCTGAAACAATAAGGATTTTGAGTTAGGAGTCTGTATCATATGAAGTGTGTGTCACATTATGGGGACTCACCTCCTGAGTGGGCACGAAAAAAAAGGTGATTGAATTTTAGGCTTATAAGCAGCGATAATCAATATCTCTATATCAACAATGGCTCACATGACTACTTGTAATCGAACCAGGGGAGTTGCCGTTATGTGGCACAACACTAACATTCAGCTACCAAGGCACCGTGCTTTAAGCGGCTTTCAACCAGAGACTCTTGCCGCTCTCATTGCAGCTGTTTTCAGTTACAAAGCTCTAAAAACCCACTGTACACAACCTGCTCAGCACCAAACAGCTGACAGACACAGTTAGTGAACACAGTGTAGCATTTAGCAGCTACAGAGCCAGATGTTTCCCTCAGGAGTCGGTAGAGACCAAAACAGCTAAAAGAGAGGGAAAATTGGACTTACATTTGACTTAAAAATCCAAATGAATGCTAATGTTGCCCCATATATATATTTGTCAATAAACAGCTGTTTGCTAACACGTTCCCGATATCCTTAAACATAAAAGGTGAATATGTTAAAGGTGATAAAGCTGCCGGCTCAGACGTCGCCATGTTGAGAGCTGTGGAGCGGCAATCGAAATGCTCCCAATCTCTTATCTTGTCCCTTTAAGAATAGGGTTGGAGTTAGGCATGTAGTGCTTAGTAGTGTTTAGACTCCAGGGAACGTACGTCAGTGTGTGTGTGTGTGTGTGTCCGTACCCATCGGGAAAGATAACAGGCAAGGTCAGTCTGTCCAGCAGAGTTTTCCCAGAAGAGTCGACTTCATCCAGAGACTCTGGGTCCACACATTCCTGCTGTAACACCTGAAACACAGTAAAAATCTAACTTTCAACATCTGTGTAGCTACAGTGGTGTGCCGGGGTCCCTGTGCGACGTTGATTATAGCTGCTTCCACTGAAAAGACCACCAACAAGTGCCCCGACTGCACATGCCTTTTTAAAAAAATGTTTACTGCTGCTGCAACACCTGAGACATAATTTTTTTAAAATGGTGAGGTCTTTTCTCTTTCATCCCGTCTCACCCTCTCGGCGGCGGTGTGGAAGTTCAGGGCCAGCTCCAGTCTCTGCTGTCTCTCCTCAGCGCTGACGCTGAACTGCTTCCAGACTCGGTTGAGTCTCGGCAGAGTGTCTCCGGACGAGCGCGTCGTACAGCGCAGGGACTGACAGAGGACGACGGTCGCCTGCAGCAGCTGACGGCCGTAGTCGTACGTGCTCTGCAGGAAGAGACGGGAAGACGGAGACAAACAGAGAGTCCGTTATCATTTTCAGCATCAATTCGTTATTTTTTCCGACTCTTAGAGTTGACAGTTTTACATTTATTATTTGAGTATCCTAAGAGTTGTCTGGAGGTGTCTCACCTGAGCGACGTCCACAAACTTCCTGTGTTTGTCCAACATGATCCTGGTCTCCTGAGAGTCGTCGCCCAGTCTGACGTGGGTCTTCAACAGGGCGTCCAACAGCTCGCCAAGCCACTCCACTGCCTACACACACACACACACACACACACACACACACACACACACACACACACACACACACACACACACACACACACACACACACACACACACACACACACACACACACACACACACACACATGATTATCTCATCAATACAGGAAGTATTGTCGGTTGTGTTGTTGTTTTTGTGTCCTACTTGTAAAGCATCTTCTTCACATTTGAACAGCTGGACCATCTGTAGCATCTTCAGCCTCCTCACATCCACCATGTCCTCACACCTGAAACACACACACACAGGCTTCATTCACATATCCTAACTAACAGTTTGTCGCGCCGCTATCGGCCCCTAGAAGCTGCAATGTCCATTACAGCATTAATATGAAAGAGTTGGATAAAATGAACGACATATTGAGGATTTATCTATTCTCAAGTGTTTCACCTGTAGTGGAGCTAAAAATGTCAACTTTCTCCTGAGGGAGGGGGGGGCATTAGAGGGAAAGTCTTGGTCACATTCAAATTGAATAGAGTTCATCCTCTGAGGAGCAGGAATGACATTGGAAATTTGATGAAAATCTGACCAGTGGTTGTATACTTGTAGTTGTAAATGTGTTTTACTCCGTGCAACATTAGCATTAGCAAAAAGTCCTACCACAGGACCTCAACAGGTAGGGAGGAAAATGTCTGCAATAGCTTTAACAGTCGCACAGTTTGCATGTTACATACATAAAAAAAATTGAGAGTGACCCCATAAATGCATAATCTAGAAACAAAAGTCTTGTTTCCCTTTCAAGCTTTTACTTTAAAACCAAAAAGTTGTATACAAATAAAAATTTGATTGATCAACTATTGGTCTTAACGTACAGTAAAAATCGAAAGACTCCTGGGAGCTGTAGTTGTGGAATGTAAGCAAAATACTCCAGGTGCCTAAATCTGATCATCTAGTTCAGCAGTAGACACACATTTTATCTAAAACAATTGAAGTTTGTATCATGTTCAAGTATCATCAACCCCACGTTGCTCCCCGCTTTGAACAGAAAAAGAAAAGACAGCTACCTCTGCTTGCGGAGCTGCATCTCCTCCATCACGGTCTGGACGTGCTGAGTGTTGTCCTGCTGATCCCCAGCTGGAGTCTCCTCCGCTTCCTCCAGAGGCCACGGCGGTTGGGTGCACATCTGCTCCATTAACAGCCCCCCCTTCTGACGCAGAGAAGCGAGACCTGCCTCTGCACGGATAGACGTAGACGCACACACTTCGATTAACGCCTCAAAAAAGCATTATCATTTCAGAGGACAAGCTTTATCATTCGTAGAGCACGGACCGACAGTCTGCAGCTTCTCCTCCAACAGCTTGAGGTTTTGTTGAATCGAAGCTCCGTCAGATGGAGCCACGTCAGCACAGAGCATGCCCAGCAGGCCGTCCAACTGCTGGGACAACTGCAGAGGGGGACACAGAGCTTTAACTGTTCAGAATAATTAACATGCACTTATATTTTCATGCCACTTGATCCACATTCGGATTCATCATGGAACATTCTGGTTTTAGTTTGTGGAAAGAACAACATGTGATCCATCAGTTTACCTCCTGAAGAGCAAATCTTTTTCACTTTTGATGGGGCTAGCAGTTTCTCTCCATCTACAGTCTTTGTGCTAAGCTAGGCTAAATAGTCCCGGACCTATCTCTGTACTGGATGTGCAAAAAGTTCCTTTTTTTGGAGGCTGTTTCCAGTTTGAACATCCAGCAAGCTTATGCAGAGTGTGTGTGTGTGCGCGTGTGTGTGCTTACCTCCTGTGTGATTCCATGGAAGCCCTGCGCCGCCTGCAGGACATTCTGTCGACCCTCCAGCTGAGCAGCCTGCTGGTAGCAGACGTCGCTCAGCTGCTGCTGCAGCGCCTTCAGCTCCAACACCTCCTCCTCCTCGCCGGCACTGAGCAAGGCAGCGATCTGCTGGTTCAACTCCACATACACCGCGAACCACTCCTGTACAGAACACACAGACCCAGAATGAGCCCGACACAATACAGAACTAGCATACACTTTTTAGGTACACCTAGCTAAAACTTCTAATACGACAGTCATGCAATAAATGCTGCTTTCATTAAGGTTAAGGTTGAATTGTGTGGGCAATTTACTGAGAAAAGTTGCTAATATTTAGTCCACTCTGACTGAGCGGTAAAATCTGTAAATATACCATGAAAAGGAATTTTCAAGAGGAGAGTTTGACATGTTAGGAAATAAGTTTATTGGCCTTCTTGCTGAGAAGATCGAGACCACCCTCAGATTTGTGAGTCCAATGTGAAGTTGGAGTCTGGAAACAATTAGCTTAGCTTAGCATAAAGGCCGGAGACGGTTTGTTTAATTTGAGTCTTGACTGTAGGGTGTGATCTCTCCTGGCCAAGAAATGGAAATGGTCCTTTAATGTTTGTTGAGTCGATTCAAGGGATATTGCTGTAAGTCGGCCAACAGTGATGAAGATTTTAAAAAATGTCATCCAACATTTATTTTACCGGTATATTCCCATTGAGATTTAAAGTCTCTTTTACGAGGGACTCACGGCCAAGACAGCAGCATAAAAAGTTGCACATAAAGGCACAAACAACAGACTTTTAGTGAACGTTTTTTTATGCTGCTGATGGTATCAATCACTTAAACCCCAACATGAAAGTGTCATGTGAAATGCATTAAGAGTGAATTTGTTTCTGGCGGACTTCTTCACGGTCAAAACTCTACTCAGATCTGTATTTAACCCCAAATCTGATTCATCAATGTGCTTGTCACATGATGACGTGTGTGTGTGTGTGTGTGTGTGTGTGTGTGTGTGTGTTTCCTCGATGCGTTGCATTACACTGTGCTGGCTCTCGATCTCCTCGTGTTTCTGCTGCAGGGCCTGAGCCGCGCGCATCGAGTCCCCGATCGCCTGCTGAGTCTTCAGCAGCTCTGAACCTGGACCCTGCAGCCAGGTGACCACCTGAGATGAAGAGGGAGAGAAAACACACAACACACACTGAGTGATATGCTTTAGAGGGAGCAAGTGGGAGACGCCGGTCCCATTCATTTTCTCCCCTCCGACTCATAGCTGGAGCACTCGCACGGTTTGGAAACCAGGGCTCAGAAACTGAAGCAGAATATGAATGAACTCAACCACCATTAATTCAGTGTGCCTTTGTGGCACAAAGGCAGTAAAACTGCCTGTGCCAAAGCACACCGACTGTAATCCTGCGGATTTAATAATAATAATCTTTATCCAAAAGTTTGGCGTGCTTCTCCTCACACAGCGTTGCCAACAGCGGCGTGATCGGGAAGTGTGCTATCTATTTTTCGGAGAGATTCGCCCAGCGGTTTCCCCAAAAAAACAGAGCAAAATTTCTCCATTCACTTGAATGGGGTTTCGGCGTGAAGAGAGCTAAAAAACCACTTAACTTTGGGCCCATATTGACTAGCCGTACATTAACGTAGAAACATGATTCAAAGTTTAAAACGTAGACAAAACGCTGCACTTTATTGAACCAAATGGACATTTTGATAGCTAGCACAGTTTTCATGAAGTCACAGATTAAGTTTCAGGAAAATTTTGGGTCCGTTTCAGATTTTATAATGGGTGTGTATTGCACGGCTCGTTAAGAGCTAGAGTGAGAGCATAACTGTCAGAGTGGAGCGGAGCATGAAAATATTCTGTGATTTTTCCAAACAATTCACTCTTTATACACCATTTTTGGCCCAAAAGCTTGGAAATGTTGTGCTTACAGACTTACACATTTGGCTCAAAGAGCCATTAGACTCCATGTTAAATCTGACCATTCATTTCTCAAAGAAAGCAGACGGTACCAGTTTTGTATATTGCTCTGGAGCTCACATTTTTAACACCACAAACATAAAAAACACATTACTGCATTTGGCAGAGTCTTATCTTTCTCACGGTATCCATATTTTGGCACTCAGACTCCTGCCAATTTGCTAAAAACCTCCTCTCTGTCTGTCTGTATCTCTCCGTCTGTCTGTCTCTCACTCAGTCTCTCTTTATGTCTCTCTCTCTCTCTCTCTCTCTATCATACAGTCATTCAGGTCTTAGATATTTTTAGAGAACCCCCCCCCCCCCCCCCTCCCATTTCAAAATAAAAGCCCCAGAGAGTGAATTCTAACTGGAATGCTTGTGATGAAGCCTGTCATTTAATAACCTCTGTGTTTGTGTGTCAAACATTATGAATATGTCTCCTCTCCCCCTCTCTCACCCACTCAGTCCCAGCCTTTCAAAATAAAAGCCCCATAGAGTAACTGTATCTTAACATGAAGCTCAGAATGAGGTTTGTACAGAAATGATGGGAGCGTCATCATTTCCAAAAGCATTTCCAAAGGCTTCTCAAACAAAGATGTATATGTCCAGTACAGAAATGACGGGAGCCATTTGTGGACTGTCCATCAGGAATACAAGATTGAATCCAAGAGTATAATCTAAAATGCAGAAAAGAGAAAAGCGATATATCAATCGAACCTCAACGATACTACCGGTAACATCGGCGTGTGTAGCCATATATTACGACGTCTTCGGGCAGTAGAAGCCACACTGTCAAAATTTCTTGCGAAATTTTCTTGTTATATTATTCATATCTGCGTGTCTCCTACTGTGACGTGTGAGAATGTGTACTGGGAGACGTGATGGCGATTGTGAGGATCTCCTTCGGCCTCAGGAAGTCTGAGGTGCAGAGCAGCAGAGCGACCAGCAGGAAGCCCTCAGCCTCTACTCGTCTGTCTGTGATGCTATCAGATGCAATCAAACATGATATCACGTCATATCATTTACTGCGAGGTACACTGTCCATAAATCTATTCTTATGTAAATAGGAATAAGTACCAAAGTCACTTTTCCTTTTTTTTTAAAATAAACTACGTTTTCCACAAATAAATTGACATGTTACAGTGACAAAGTGAAATCGGAAATCGGAAATCGGAAAACATACAGAACTCATCAAAGTATAACTTAATTTATGAATTGGGTATTAAAGAGGCATTCCAGAGATTTAGCACTGCTCTTTCAGGAGACACAAGAAGTACATTCTAAAACAGGAAGGTCAAAATCGAAGCAGCAGAAGAAGAAACTATGAGTCAAGCTCCAAGAAACGCTTGATCCTACATTTCCCAAAATGCAACTCTTACGATAGACCCTCTCGACCTAGTAAATGCCCGCACCTTTCAAACACCATGCCCCGAGTTTGTCACGCCAGCAGCCTGTTCAAAATGTGAAGTGTCAAGTCTGATCTGAGACAACTTCAAGTGTGAAATTGGTGGACTGGCCCTTTCAATTTTACCGAAATAAAAAATGGGGAGAAAAACGCATTGTGTATCTTTTCATAGTTTAAATAATGTATTTACTCATTTCATTTAATTCTCTAATACAACATGTTTGTGTTTTACATAATATTTACAATGTATATTACAGCTATTTGTGGAAAAGTGAGTGTGCCTTGTTTAGTAGTGACCCCGTGTTTTATGTTTAAATTCTTTAAAAAAATAATTCAGTTAAAAAAGCTTTTCTGTGTTTGTTTATTGCAAAATATAAATACACAATGATCTAGTCATGAGTATTTCCTGTAGTACTATACAGTGCAGTATTACCTAGAATGGTCATCCAGATGTGTGTCAGTAGTATCATGATTTAATTGTATTTATCAGGTCAGTGATGCCTTAAAGAGCGCACACACACACACACACACACACACACACACACACACACACACACACACACACACACACACACACACACACACACACACACACACACACACACACACACACACACACACACACACACACACACACACACACACACACACACACACACACTTCGATCCAGAAGTAGGCCACCCCCCCTGCCCAACCTCAAATCCTCCAGGCTAGCGACTGACACGGTGCGGTTCCCATGGCAACCCCGGGCTCATCTCCAAGACAGCGGTGTTACCCAGCAGCCCCTGCGGCTGCAGGAGCCCCAGTAACCACAGAGGAGTCTACTTCTACAGAAGAGCTGCTCGCTGATACCGTTTCAGAGGGTCAAAGGTCAAAGTCTGGATGATAAACGAGTCGGGACAGGACTTTAAAGACTCAGGAGGCTACTGTAGCAATGTATGTAGCATACATCGTTTGTCTACGTGTGAACTCGGGGAAACAGCTAGTCTGGCTCTGTCTAAAAGGTTTTTAGAAACAATTCCACCTACCATTAATGTCTCAGCCATGTTTTAGTCTCGCTGCATTTTGCAGAAAAAAAACAACCCATCATGAATCATCCCCAAGGTTGAAAAAAAAAAGAAAACGAGATTCTGGCCAATATATGAAATAAAACAGCATTTTGACACGTGATTCAGAGATGGAGACAGAGAGTCACAGCTGTGTGTGTGTTACCTGCATGACCTTGGCGTGGATCTCGTCCAGCTGGGTGCGTTTGTTTCGCTGCCTGCAGAGCTCCTGGTATCTGGTGTACTGCTCCCTGAGCGAGTCCAGCAGCTTCATCACCTGAGGCTGAGCCAGCAGCTCCTCCTCCATGGGACACCAGGCTGGACCTGGAGGTCAGAGGTCAGAGACGGGTCAGGCGTGAAGAACTGCGCGGGGGGGGGGGATCTCTGGTCTGATCGTACAAAGTGGTTCCTTTTCAGGACATTAAAAGTTTGTTTTCTTTAAACCCCTTGTCTGAGAAGAGGTACCTTTTTTGGAGTGATTTAGACATCCATCACTCGTACGTCTCATGAAAATGGTCAAATATGTGTGGACACTCACAGGCTGCATGCTTATGTGTTTTGTTGAACATGTCATTCTAAACCCACGGGCCTTAATCTGTTGCTATAGCAGCCTCCACTTGCAGGCTTTCCACCAGATTTTAGGTAACCAGGCTCGCAGGGATTTGCAACCATCGGGCCTCAAGAGCATTAGTGAGGTCCAACACTGATGTTGGGTGATAAAGTACCAAGGACTGTAGCAGTCTACGCAGCACCTTCATCCACTGCGTCGTACTGTAGTAGAAACTCTGGAACAACTGAATGATCTCTTTCAGCTGTTCATCTCTGAGAAAGAAAATTGCACAAAACGATACAAAAGACATCCACTCATCCATTCATTCCTCCATCTGTCCGTCTGAGCTCGACTAACACAGTGACACCTGGATGACTGACAGCCGCTTCCTCACCTCCCTGTCCTCCTCCCTCTGAGCCGTTGAAACGCCGCTGCTGCAGCTCCGACAGCAGCTCATGACCTGCAGACAGACAGACAGACAGACAGAGAGGGGTGGGGGGTTGAGATTTAAAAGCCCGTTATACAAAAAGCATCTGAAACAATAACGTGTCAGTGTTTGTGTACATGCTGCAGAGGGAGGAGGGTGGCACCACAAACAAAGGCCTCCTTTCACCTTCCACAGACACAGGCCGCTCAGTCCAGTGAATGCAGCCATCCATCGCTCATCCATCCTCGGCGTCTATTTAGCTCCAGGTCTTGGTGGCAGCCGACCAACTATCCAAGACCTCTTACTCTCCACCCACATCGTCATCATGCATTTTACAAAAATTGGCAAACAATGGAATCTATATATACAACTTGTTTCCAAGTGTTACGAATGTTGGAAATAAAACAGAGGCTCCACATAACATATATATTAAGCTATTCACAGTTTTACAACCTCTACTTACAACCTTTCCTGTCCTCTCCTCAATGCACTGTGCTCAGCAGCCTGCAGTTTAGTGGAAGTTTCGCAGAATTTTTGTCAAGTGACTCTTGGTCTCAGCAGAGTTGATCATGGCTTTGTAGTTGCGCAGAATTTATTGTTTTTTAGAGGATCTGGTTAGAGCAAAAGGTTTATTCGGGGCGAGATTTTAAATGAGACGCATAGAATAAAAAATATTTTGGTGAAACATCACAATTTTAAGCTTAGTTTCGTTTGCTTTTAGTGACAGAAGCGTTTGTCACACAGGATGTGTTAAAGGACTGTCAGAAAGATGAAAATCTGATGATGATGGCATTTTTTACAGTTTCTGGCTATGATAAACAGTGCAATGTTGGCGATTTTTTAAAATAAAACATGCTTTTTCTTTCTGCCGGCATATTAACTACCATCCTAAACCAATTAGCAAGGAGTGCAAATGGGTTATAAAGCCTCCAGCAGCATTACATCGATACTGACTAAAAACATGGGCAGCTGGTGGTGTTGGAACGCACTCCATACAAATGATTCAGAGCGACTATCCGTACAAACTCGTAAACTGCTCAAAACTAAGTTAGGCATCTAATGTTATCACCAAGATCCTGACAACTTAAATGTTACTCTGTATTTAGAATCAAATATAGCCTGGTCTTGTCTAGAAAACGCTAGATAAGAGTTGTCTGTAATATAACATATTTTGACCCCTATCAGCAGCTATAACCCCATCATTTAACTATTCTACTATTCTTATTTATCTATACTATTCTTGCATTTCTACATACTTAATCATAAATGCCATTTTCAGTATTATTATTTGCAGTTCTATATTTTAGTGCACATAATTTACAGATTTCTCATTTAGATTTTTCCATATGTTTTGTTGTTATACTGTGGATTGATGCACATATTTTACACATATTTTCTTATAATTTATCAGTTAAATATTTATATTCTAGAATGTGAGCAACTGTAACGTAACCCTAATTTCCGTCCGAGGATCAACAAAAAGTATTTCTGATTCCGATATGTATTTATAGTTTCCTTGCCGGAGAGAGGGAAGTTCTTCCTGAAGCTTGCCGCTGTATTTATAACACACACCTTAAAGAAGGCCGCTTCATTCAGCTGTGAGTGTGACTACAAACAGAGCTCACTCTGTCATGGAGTGGGAGGTTTGGCTGCTTGGATGCACGATTCTTTCAGTCACTACCCAGAATTCCCGACAACAAGTGAGAAGAGCTGTGTTGACAGTAAGACAATAAGACAATAACTCTTGTCTTATTGACAATTGTTGTTTAAGTCTGGCTTAAAAAAACAGTCAGATGTCTATTTGAACATCGAAAGAGATTTTGCTTGCTGTGATCATTCCTCCTGTTCATACTGGGCTGTAAAAATAATCCCCTCCTAAAGTGTTTTCAATGTGAGTGACGGGGGACAAAATCCACTGTCCTCATTTTTATGCGAGAACACCCTCTTTGTGTTTCCCAGTAGCGCTGCAGTGGAGGCACAGTCTCTTAAAATCGGTCTCAGACATGAGGGCAACATGTCTGAAAGGGGTTAAAAAGAGAGGCGATGATATTTACCGGTCTGAAGGACAGTCTCGGGGTCGACAGACGGCAAGAGGGCGCAGTCAGCTGATCTGAGGACAGAAAGACACACAGCTCTGACTGTCATCTGTCTACTGTTGGTGCACTTTAAACTGTAGCTCTGTGTGAGTGTGTGCGTATGTGTGTGTGTGCGTACTTCTCCCTGTCCACCGCGCTGCCCTTGTCGCTGTCATTGATAATCAACAGCTCGTCCAGCAGCGACGTCGACTCTTTGGTGAACTTCTCAAAAACCTGCGACAAATGAAACAAACGTCAACAAACGGGCCAAGACCTGGAGCCAGGTTACCATAGCAACAAGCTTCCTTTTTATTTTAGTTTAGTAAAAATATCAAACACATGGATTTATTCAAAATAAAAATACTGACCAGTCTCTTGTTGAGCCAGTCGTTGTGGTCATAGTCCAGACTTCCCCCAAAATCGTCCGTCAGCTGACAGGGTTCAATGTAACGAGTCAACTTATTGGCCGACACCAGGATCACCTGACAGGAAGCACAGACGCCAGCACTGAGTAAACTGTTTATCTTTAAGGCCCAATCAATGTTCCCCCTAAAGCCTCAGACCCTCAGGGACTTACTGACGTCACCTGGTAAGTGGTTGAGTGTGAGAGACTGTGAGGGCTTGAAATGGTGTAAATATGAACGGGACAGCACTTTAGTGCAACTTATCACTTTACCATGACAACAACAAATAAGATCTATAATGTGGGTATTTATTTTATACTTTGTACTCCCTGATTTGAACGTCTTCCAGACTCTTTCCTCACAAGATGAGAGGCAACTTCAAATAATCTATTCACTCAATTTTGTCAAAATAGCTTCAATGACAAAATCAAATATTTGATGAATAAATAAATAAATATCTGATTTCATGTTATTTTTGTTCCATCTTTAACCCTTAATGTTTCGGAGTACATTTAATATAACAGGCTGAACACCCGTGACCCGTCCTCTTTGTTTACGTCTCCATGCGTCCACTGGTTACCCCGTGTTAAGAGTCACATTACAATGATTTGTGGGTAATTCCCTTCGGCAAAGTCTGCATCTAATGCTGACTTATGGAAAAGGTTCACAAAGGGCTCAAAATGTCTGCGAGAGACTCAAACACTCGATGATTTGACAGTGGGACAAATCCTGTAAATCCATAAGGGTGGAGATTGGGTTTGGGCCCACATGTAAAAGAGACACAGACTGTCCAAATACCCGCACTACCAATGATCATGATTCAGCATGATTACAATCAAATATTCACATTAAGTGTGATTCCTATTAATTACACATCTGAGGGGTTTAGAATGTGTGTGTATCAGACTATCAGAGCTGTGAAATACAAGAGTTCTGAAGGAAAATGAAGAACGAGTCATTGAAATGACAAACTAACCCGACGCTTGTGTTCACCACAGACCTTATTTCAGGCATCTAACCAACAACACACACAAAACACCATTGACGTCCAGACGAGGGAACCGGAGTTGCAACAATGCTGAATCATTTCCAGGTTTTAGGAATCATTCCTGCACCACCACTATAGATCTACATACGGAGCAGGTCCTCATCCCCGAGCCAGCCGCCATGTTTCTACAGTAGCCCAGAAGGGACAAACACTGGCTCTAGATAGGGGCTCATCGCGATCTCACACTTTTGCGTCGGCCACCGTAGTCTTCCTGCATGCTTGGCACACGGGAGAAGTTTGGGTTGGATGCTGATCATCAACCTCACCGCCAGACGACGACAAACCCCACACACTGCACATTTTTATATTTCTATACATGCAGGACAGTGGAGATGATGAGCGTAGTGAGTCATTTCTATTCCTATGTCCCCGGAAGAGGATGAGGGATGTGAGGAGCCACGTCAGGCGAATGGAAAGCACTCCATGTGTGCATGAAGCTGTGATGCAGCTGGGACACACAAACAAAGTTCCCTACACTTTAGAAGAACGTTTTGACACGTAAATCAAAGTTTAGGACCATTCTTAAGACGGTTTCTAAGACGTTTTATACCAGCTGTTCACAGCAGCGCTGATCACAGATTACACAGATCAGTTTACCAACCCAAAGGAGTTCATGGATCACAAGACGCACTTCTCCTTCAGCCTCCCAGAGCACATTCTAAATCTGGAGATAGAGAGCTCACTGTTCATCAGCAGCCTGCGAGCTGATCTGGATCAGGTTTTTACAGAAGTGTTTTTTATTTGTGCCGGTCTGCACATTTGATCCTTTCCTATTATCACTCAATAACGCACTCTGACCTGCACTCGTGTTGAGGGACAGCTGGTAGAGAGCCGTTCTTCCAGCTGTCGCTGCAGCAGATGCTGTCGGAGAAATTGGACTCTACTCAGTGTGTGTGTGTGTTTATTCAAATGTTAGGTCAGACTCTAGAGCAGCTGTGCGACACACACCCCACTGTGACATACACACACTCTCCATAGTTTAGATGAGTCACATTTCAACACTGTCACCGGAATCTCCCTTCCAGCAGCTGTGTGTGTGTGTGTGCGTGTGTGTGTGTTAAAATAAAGTGAAGAAGAAGAGTTCTCGAACACATTTAAATAACAAACTCAATCCCAGCGCGTTATCTATCGAAGCACCTCAATCCTACAACCATTAAACTGCTGCTGTTAACGAGCCGACTGTTAAATGTCGGAGCGTCTTTGAACGCACTAAATGTCTATTATGAGCGGCAACTTTACAAGTTGCTACACACCCACCAACTTGCTCCGGTTACCGTGGCAACAACTATAGAGCTAACATGGCTGCAGAAATCTGGGTCACAGCGACTACTGATCTCTGTCAGTAAAACCATCTGTTTCAATAGAGAGGGAGGTTGGCCGGTAATCACGACGCACAAACGCTCACTCACTCACACACACACACACACACACACACACACACGCCATCGACCCCGGCTCAGGTTTCCAGCAACAATAAGGACAGTTAACAATGCTCAAGGTTATCATAACTGGCTCAGTTTTTCTCTCTATTTGATATCAGCTTAACAACACAATGAAGTGCGTGTGTGTGTGTGTGTGCGTGCGCGCTTTTGGACCAAAATATCGTCACAAGAGCAAAAACTGAAAATACAGACCGTATGTTTGTCTCTGAGGTTATCGCAAAAGTTGGATAAAACTGGGTTTTCCACACTGGTTCTTCTGGTTCAGAACGGCTATAAACACGGTTGCCTGTTAGGCGTGGTGGGACAAAAAGTCAATAATATGAAGCCCTTCACTATCTGGGGAAAGGAGGCCAAAGAGTGGAGCAGAAGATTTCTCAACAACTGGCTGAGAAGTGAGGAATCAGCACACGGCCGAACCAAGCGGTAACCTCTGGTTCTGCCAAGTGAAGCCAATGCTAAAGAGTCTTAAAACTTGCATCCTCTCTACTGACCAGCAGGGGGCGACTCCTCTGGTTGCAAAAAGAAGTCAGATTGTATAGAAGTCTATGAGAAAATGACTACTTCTCACTTGATTTATTCCCTCAGTAAACATTGAAAACATGAGTTTATGGTCTTAATCTCTAGTTTCAAGTCTTCTTCAATACAGCATGATGTTCATTTAGTAAATTATGGTCCATTTAGAGTCAAATAGACCATAAAGCAGGGTAAGCTTTAGTACTTCGCAGTCCAAATATGGTGACTTCCATTCACTGGTTGCAAAAAAACGGGATGGCGACGAGTAAAATGCCAAATTCGAGGCTTCAAAACGGCAGTCCAGAAACCAATGGGTGGAGTCACGTCCACGTCTTTTATACAAAATATGAGCCAAACAGTGCAGGAAACATTAAAAACAGGTGAAATATGATTATAGAATAGAGATCATAATGCGTGCAGTGGAGCCAACACCCACTTTGAGACACCAACAGGGTCGGCGGTCCCCAGAAAGCACTTTTAGACAAAAATAATGTAAAAGAATTGAATAATATCAGCACCATTTCTTCCACTGTTGTCAGTCCCGGTTTACTTCCTTGTACGTTCTTAAATCCATCCAATAGTTGCGATGTTTAAATCTGGACCAGCCAGCAGACCGACATTGCCGTCTTTAAAGCCAGGCCGCTAGCGTGGCAACAAAATTACATAGTTGCTTTTTTAATGACAAACTGTATATCTGCAACGTTTCAATTTGTAAAAAAAGCAGAAGGAGAAGCCTCACAGGGTTCAGAAAAGTTCAGGTCAGGAAAACCAAATGTGACAGGCTGTTAAGTTCCCACAGAGGGAAAGGCAACCAACACAACAACTTCAGGTTGACCAGGGAAGATTCTCTGGACTGTGCCTAAGCTCAATAACAGCTTTCACACTTCGACATACAGAAATCTCATGGAAAAATAGCCTCCGATTGAGAAAACCTTTCGTGATCGTTTGAAGTGAAAATTATGTTTGACAGAAAACCACAAAGACCTCAAAATCATTCCAGTGACCTCTCGGCGCCGGAGAGGGAGCGAATAAAACTCGGAACGGCAGCTGAGAGACTCACCTCGAAGCCCAGGCGGTCTTTCTCCTTCCAGAAGCAGAAGTGCGTGACCTTCTTGTCCCAGAATTCATCCGGCTTCACCACGCAGACCAGCGACACCTCGGCTGGAATCACATTCTGAAACGGCACCAGCAGCATCATCGTACTCGGCTTTGTCACAACACGAAAGTCATAAAGTCATTCATGTCATCACTGGGATCCATATCACGTGTTCGTACCTGCAGCATGAGCACCACAGTCTTCACTATGTTCCACTGAGACTTCCGTCCGTCCACGATAACGGTGAAACCCCGAGCCTTACACTTCTGACTGAGAGAGAGAGAGAAATGTTATAAGCATTTTATAAGACAAGTATATTACTCAAACTATGAACAACACTCACTGACAGGGTTTCCTGCTCATCCAGCATTTGGGCTGCACATCCAAACTGACTGTATGTGAATTAAGATTAAGTGTGAAGGTTACTTCAGGAGCGTCAGAGTGGTGCATTCATGTCCACTTACTTAGATCTGAGGAATGAGTTCCCAAATCAGAAGTTAGCTTGCGAATGCAATGCCGTTTTATTGCTGGCTCTTCCGAATACTAGCAGACTACAAACCATACCAACAAGGCTCATTCAAGTTCATTACAACTTTGGTGTTATATTTGTACATTGGGAAATAATTTCAGTTACGATAACATTGGACTCAAGCAGCTGCTGTGTTCTCGAGTCATCACCGATATGAACCGCATCCAGAAGTAGAAAAATAAGACTTGAAAATATGGTGTTGGCCCGAATAAAAGACTTTTTGTTTGTTCTGGAAATTATTATTAGAGTGTAACACCAGCTCCTACAGAGAGTGTTGTCGATTGTAGCCTTGATGCTCCTTGTTTTCATGAAGCACAGTTTGACCTACAGGAATTTCAAACAGCGTGTGTTATGTGTTGTGGAGGAAATAAATTCCTGACAAGTGCTAACGAGTTGAAAGCATCGGACGACATCTTTACTGCAGAAATAAAACGGGGAATAAATCACTTGTCAAGCTGCCATGGGAACTCTCATCGCAGGGAAACTTTTCCGACCGATCGGAGAGAGTTTTTATATCTTCACAAACAGCTGTTGGAAGAGGGAGGGCTTATCTAATAATCAGGGTCGTCTGATGTTCGGGCCAAGACGAGGTGTAATAAACTGGAATCATCCTTTAAGCCCTTTAAAGTACAGCTGGACATGCTGGATTCAGACGCTGCCTGGAGACAAGATACAAAGATACAAAGACCCAGCAGCTCCTCAGCGACGAGTTGACTCCCAACATACCTGGGGATGCTGAGCAGGTAGTCCAGTGTGGCGCTGAGCTCCTCCATGCTGGTCTGATCTGAACTGAGAGGGATGGTCAGGATCAGACCACTGCGCCGGTCTTTGCCCCCTGAAGAGAGACAGATGAGTAGATTACTGCAAGTACACTGAGATTATAGAGTCCTCACATGTAGACATGATATATCATGGTTTCTGTGTTTGTGTGTGTGTTACCTGACAGAAAGGCCAGTTTCTTCTTAAGGATGGGGAGCATGTTGGTCGCTTCCACGGTAACGTTGGACATCTGTAGACAGATGCAAACACAACAATTAAAAGGAGGAAGGTTCAAATTGTATTCATTTAAAGTCTACCTTAATATGACATTCACAATACGTACACTGAAACTGTTTTTGGTTGCTGCAATATTTCCTCCTGTAAAACACCTGTCTGCAAGTCAAGTCACTAGTCCACAATCTCAGTCACTAGTCCACAATCTCAGTCACTAGGCCACAATCTCAGTCACTAGTCCACAATCTCAGTCACTAGGCCACAATCTCAGTCACTAGGCCACAATCTCAGTCACTAGTCCACAATCTCAGTCACTAGTCCACAATCTCAGTCACTAGTCCACAATCTCAGTCACTAGTCCACAATCTCAGTCACTTGGCCACAATCTCAGTCACTACTCCACAATCTTAGTCACTAGGCCACAATATCAGTCACTAGTCCACAATCTCAGACACTGGTCCACAATCTCAGTCACTAGTCCACAATCTCAGTCACTAGTCCACAATCTCAGTCACTTGGCTACAATCTCAGTCACTACTCCACAATCTTAGTCACTAGGCCACAATATCAGTCACTAGTCCACAATCTCAGACACTAGTCCACAATCTCAGTCACTAGTCCACAATCTCAGTCACTAGTCCACAATCTTAGTCACTAGTCCACATGCTCAGTCACTAGTCCACAATCTCAGTCACTAGTCTACATACTCAGTCACTAGTCTACATACTCAGTCACTAGTCCACAATCTTAGTCACTAGTTCAGATGCTCAGTCACTAGTCCACAATCTTAGTCACTAGTCCACAATCTTAGTCACTAGTCCACACTCTTACTCAGCAGCTCACAGCTGCGTATGCTACCTGTCTCTCACTGATCAGATGACTACTACTGGGTCACCAGTAAACACGGTAGCAGCATAGACATAGACAGACATTAAATTTCCATTGTTTCATCATGTAACGATAGATACTGGTTTATATACTAGTTTCCTATTTAACACTCCGAGTCAGATGTTGGTAGGTGGATTTTGTTACTTTAGGAAAGAGCCATGCTAGCTGTTTCCACCTGTTTCCAGTCTTTATGCTAAGCTAACCGTCTCCAGATTCATATTTGACGACAGACATGAGAGTGTAGTCAAACTTATCATCGAACTCTAGGCAAGAAAATGAATAACCATATTTCTAAAAATGTTTTACTATTCCTTGTGAAATCTTTCAGGATGACTGTGCATTCGTTGTTTGTATTGCCTTTTGTGATAAATAATTATTATTAATCTTTCTGCTCAGTTCATTCACAGGTTATAATTTGGGACACAGTAGCCGGTGAACCACCCTTTGATATTGTACATGCATTGAACCATCATTTGCACTTTAAACCTCCTTTTAAAAACATTGTTTATACTTCTACTGTATTTCGTATAGTGTGTGCTTATATAAATAGTATAATTATACTATGTTATACCATATCTATGTTAGTATTGAGCATTTCAAACTAACTTTTTCTCACTCCCATCCTGGCACACCTTTGGGTGAGATTCAAATACTGGACTTAATATAATTTGCCACAAACATTGACTTATCTCTTTATCTAAGCATTATTTGGGACCAATGTTATGTCCCTGTCCCTCATGTTTGCATCGTTTCTTTTTCTGATCATTCTTTGATGCTATAATGTTATTACAGTTGACTTATTAATAAATGAAACAAAGCGTTTTTTCCCCCAAAGTTCAACTCTAATTGTTGCTGTTTACTTACAACCAAGACACTTACTCCTCAGGGCTTTAATATGTTGAGCTTTTTGTGTTTACTTTTATACTGTTACTAAACATTTGTATTGTTTGTTTCCATTATTTGATACGAGTGTTATTATGATCACCATTAGTCGTATTATTAGTGGTAATAAAAGAGTGTGGTTACTGCAGCACCAGCCAATCTTGCTGCAGGGCTTCATCTTCATCCTCCTCCTCCTTCTCCTCCTCTTCCTCCTCCTCAGCCAGCCTGCCTGCCTGCGGCCTGGCTGCAGCGGCAGGACGGCCCGGCACGGCTCGGTTTGCCTCGGCTTGGTTCGGCTCGGCCCACAGAAACAATGACCTACATTCAGCGGCTGCAGACTGCGGCTGCTGCGGCTCTGACCTCCCTCGCCTCAGCCTCGACCCACACGCAGTATCGACAACTTCGGGATCGATCAACAATATGTATCGATCGGGCGGCTTTTCTTACCTTTTAGTCAAATTTGCAGCATTATCCTGTCCCGGTTTTTCTCTCCCTGTCCTTCTCCCTTACTCCTCCCGTGTCTTTCCTTCTCCTCTTCCTCTCCTCCTCCTCCTCCTCCTCCTCTTTCTCCTCTCGGGCTGATTTGTCAGCGGATGGTCAATCTGCTTTCCATCAGACGCAGAAGATCCCAGTTTGCTTTCCGTTAGCTTTGAACAACAGTGGAAACACACAGGGAGCAGGCGGTGGAGCTCGCGACTCTGCGCAGCCTCAGTGAAGCCCAATAAAAAAATACGATTTCCGGTAAAGTGACTTTCCAAATAAAAGCCTGGAGGAGCCGCAGGTTCCGCACGTTTTCAATAGAGAAGCTGGACGACTGAATATCATGCATAATATATCTAATGGGAATTTTCAATTACATGTCTTATCCATATTTATATTTGTTAACAATTTGTTCGATTTTTTCCCCCCAATATGTTTTCTTCATGTACATATTTATTTATTATTTATTTCAATCCATAATGTTTGGTAAACCATTTTTAAAACAGTAACATTTTAAGTGAACTTGCATGCATTAAGATGTTTTATGTTTGAGCTTGTGGACCGATAAAATGTATTTTATTGTGGCTTTGCTTTTATTGTGCCAGACTGATTTATCTTTGTTATATGCTTCTGTTTTTGCATGTGTCAATTAGTGTCTATGCAGTACAATGTCATCTCATTTAGTCTGTATTTCGAGACTGTATCTCCCATTCTATTGCTTTGTATGTCTAGCATGTCTTTTAACTAAATTTAATTTTCTCTTTTATTTTTTACCTCAGAATATACCATATTCCTTTTTGAACATTTGTAAGCATGCAGAATAAGGAAAAGAGAACATCAATATCAGAAAACCAAACCAATATGAAGGATTTACATTGTCAGGTTCTATTTTATCCATCTATTCTACAGACTCTATAGAGACTATAGCAGTGGTGGGCCGTCAGGGCCAGCTAAGCCTTCTCTGCTGGCCCAAACAGAATCACAAAGTTATAGCTATTTTATAATTTAATGTAGTATAATTATTTTTCCCATTAGCTTATTTTCTCATTGCACAGCTCCTGTCTTTCTCTGTTGCTCTGCTTCCAGCCTGCAGTGCTGCTTCCAGTGCAGCTTGTTTTAAAGAGAGCTTTTATCCAATCAGATTCAGCCCCTATGTCTCTAGAGAGGCCCGATGCCCGCTAGAGAGCCTTTGCAGTTTAAGTAAATGGGGACGTTATTGTTGATTGTCATAGTCTTCAACCAATCAGATCTTTAGTTTGGCATGTTGGGCGTATTCTTTGACGTGCCAGTGGCACCGAGGTAGTACGTCAGCATTAATGTGCGCCTTGATTGGTCAGTGACTAATGTGAAATTTAAGGAAGCTGGCAGAAGTTAGTTGGAGTAGTAAGAGTTCAAATTGAAAGATATGGAAGAAACTATAACATTTTTAGGGTTTTGCTTAGTGTACTTTATTTATTTGTATGAACGGTGTTCCTGGCTGACAGCATCGCACATTTTATGGCTGGGAATGTGTTTCATTTTAACTGAGCATCTTGGTGTTTGGAGCTGTTTGGAGCTACGCTAAGCTAACCTGAGGACGCCAAGTCACGGACTTAGGTAAAGTTAGAAAGATATTGACAGATTCGGACTTCTCTGTGAATATCTTTCTAACTTTACCTAAGTCCGTGACTTGGCGTCCTCAGGTTAGCTTAGCGTAGCTCCAAACACCAAGTCTCAGCAAATGTGTAATATCCAGTAGTGCAATATCTCAGCTATCTTACTGTTTTTAGGCCACAGCAAATATATATTTTCTATTCATAATATATATTTTATACTATATATTTTGTATTACTGTGTGGTGTGTGAATGCACCGTCTAGATTGATACTTCATTTCATTGTACTTTGTGCAACGGCAATAAAGGAATTATATTCTAAGTAGCTCAATAATAATGATCATTTCAATCATATAATCTGTTTTTAGAATGACTTTGTGACATATATTCAGGGATCACGGATACAATATAGCCTCTTGGCTAACTTATTGTTATGCATGGTCTCTGTTTAATAAACCAAGGGTAAACAGTCACACTATAGCGGGCCTGTAGCTTCATGAAACTGGAACCACGTATCCGGGGCGGAGCCACAGCCAGACAGGCCACGCCTTATCCTGTTCAGACCACTGACACGTTCAGGTGACCTCAGAAACTGCAGTATCCGATTTATAGTATCCGATTTATGTTCAAATTAAAACAATAAGCCCTATATATGAAAACATCAAGTCAACAGACATTACATTAATATAATAATTAATATAGAGGTTTTGAATGACTCCATTTTGATTCATTAGTTTATTCATCACATTAAATACATAGCCTACATATCCATATATTTCTTCATTGCAGCAATAGAAACCAAACAATACATTCTTTATATACAAAACTAAAATTCAAGTTTATATTACCTATCTGAATCTTCTAATGTGGCATTGCTACTGCTGTGACTGCTGCTACAGGAGCAAAATAGGCCTACTACTGACGGCCTCAAATCTGTTCAGAATACACATTCAAATTTCATCTTAAATTCAGTTTATGATCTATATTACTTTCCATCTTCATATCTATGCTGAGATTGATTGTCACATTCATGTCATGTTTATCATCTCATGTGCCCCAATGTTTCAAACCATCAGTAGAAACATAGTAAACTAAGTCTAAAGCAAATGAAGCTATGTACATTTTAACGTCCATTTTAAAGTTCTGCTGACTTTTAAAGGAACTGTGTGTAAGTTTTGGGGGGTTTATGGGAAGAAATGCAATATAATATTCATAACTATGCTTTTATATATATTTATTTTTAGTGTATTATGACCTGAAACTAAGAATTGCTGTGTTTTTTAGCTTAAAATGAACCGTTTATATCTTCATAGAGAGTGGGTCCTCTGCACCGAGTGTGCCATGTTGCACTGCCATGTGCCAACAGTAGCAGAGAATAGACAAACCAAACGCTGGCTCTAGAAAGCCAGTGTTTGGTTACGTTACCCGAAGATCACCATATTCTCCGACATGCTGGAAAAGGGAGGGGTGAACGGAGGAGTGTTGAGTTGGATGCAATCTGCAACTTCACCATTAGATGCCACACTGCACAGCAACATGTCCTTACTGTATGTGAAAACAATAAACAGTTTTTACTATTCATAAGGTGTAAGTGAATGCATCACTCTAAATGTTCACAAGACTAAAATGCAGTTCATTAAATCTAACAGATGTGGGTGGTTTTAGTTTTATCCATAGCTCTGTTTTTCCATCCATTTGTGTCAGGAGTCTTATAGGCGAGTTGTGCAGATGATCTCAGGTGCAGTAGTCAGGTCTTTAGTTGATTTCCCATCATCCTTTGGAGGAGGTGTGGAGGCCCATGGCCACTTGAACCTGGATGAGGAGAGCTACATTATTCAATCTGCACATTAACAATGTCTTGCTTCACCCTGTAGTCAAGTTGTTGTTTTTAAATTTCATATATTTTGTTTTAGATTTCTTCACAAATGTTTATATTGGATACGTAATTCGATATGGTAGATCTTCCTTTCACATGTATATTTTCTCTTTTTGGTTCTTCATGGCCAGCTGCTGTTTCTTCTTGTGCCCACGCTATTTTGTTGTTGCATCCATTGAAAACTCAAACCTGCTGTTTCATTTTTTAATGCTGTTTTTTGAGAACTGAGCTGCAAAGATCTAAGCCACGCTGGCACAGTGTGAGTGTTTTTCTAAAAAGCAGCACTGTGGAGTAAAAGGTGTAGATGACCTTTTGGTGGTGTGGCTGTTTCGGCTTGTATTATTCCTCCCAACAATCAAAACTGACCAGAATAAGCCCATATGTCAATTTTTCTGTTTTACATTGTCTTTTGATTTTTGCAATGTGTTTTTTGATAAACACCAAATCATCAAGAATCATCAATCGTATTTTTCTGATTTGTTGTTGTGTAGACTAGTATTCCAATAGTTTCAGTCACTAAATTTCAAAGATTCACAGTCAGATTCGTAGACTATACTTTTTCCTATGATGATTGCATCACCACTCAAATGTGCAGACTGACCGCTGTGTGACCGCCATCTGCTGGATGGTGTCGGGCAGTGGCTGTCTGAAGGTCTCCGGCAGGAAGATGCAGATCACAACACTGAGCAACGATAGAGAACCGATAATGATCCACGGCAGGAACTGATTGAAAACAGCTGGAGACAAAACCAGACCACATCAGTGAGTTCATACTATGCCCAATACGGTCCTTTATTCAAATCTTTACCAAATCTGTATCCCCAGATCAAACCGAGGGCAACTGAAAAAATATTTTTTTTGTCATTTGGGTGAACTGCCTGTGACCAGGGGCCCATTGTCTCTTAATCCGTCCATGGCTACTACTTGAGCTGGTACTGGCGGTACCACTACGACAACACATATTTTGTTGTAATAAGTTATTGTATATACTCTATAAACTCCACAGTATAATGTGTGAAGGGAGAGGTCTCACCCAGCTCCAGCAGGTATGGGGAAACAGAGGATCCCACTCTGGAGAACATGGCACAGGTAGACATTGCTGTGCTCCTGATGACTGTGGGAGACAGCTCACCGGTGTATATGTACAACATCCCTAGGCCGCCCAGAATGCCAAATTTACCCACCAGCACCAGGATCAGGGTGAGAACTGGTTGACCTGCAGGAAGGAGGAGGAATGTAAGTAATTGATTGGGGGATACCAAACATTTCTGAAGCACTCCCCAAGACATGGGGATCGTACCATGACTAGGCACGGCAGGCCGGCCAAGATTTGTATTTCTCAACAGGTGTGATACACATGGGGCTGTAATGAGAGAGATATTTTGTATATAAAGTGGTTGAAAGGTGGCGTCTTATTTTTTAGCCTTTCCAAAACCACCAGAGCAAAATTGCATGGAATAGTTTAAACCCCGTTTTTATCTACTCTAACATGAGTCGATAACATGCGAGGCCACCAAGTTTACTGCATAATTTACAGTAGGAACCTAGCGTTAGTCCCAAAGCCAAAGAGCAAAAGCTAACTACGTTATTTTGTGGGATTATAGGTTACGTTAGAAACATCCCTAATTACACTTTGGCCTGGGATAGACAATTTCTGTCCCAGTGTGTTAGCATTATATCATGTATGCAGCCTTCAAGTGCACATTTAAAGGTTCAACTTGATCTTTAGCAGAGCTATGGAGCTCTTACATAACCTAATATTTGTTTTGCTGCGTAATCTCGTCCCCAAAAATAATTCGTGCCGAGTGACTTCACAAAAATAGACAATTCGTGTCCCAGTACACAAAACCAATAAACCAGCAATGGCAGTGAAGTAGACAAGCATGTAAACTATGCTGATTTAAAATACTTAGAAAATACACTTTGCACATGTTACAATTAACTTCCATGAACTGAAAACACACGGTGAAAGGGTTAAAGTTGTAAAACGAAAATACAGATGAATCCCAGACCGGACAATGCCGTGTTAGCAACCTGCCAATCACAAGGGAGCCTGCTTTACCCTGTGTTATCTTCTATTTTGCTTTTGATGGGACCATAATTTACTAAATGAACATCATGCTGTATTGAAGAAGACTTGAAACTAGCGATTTAGACCATGAGTAATGTCTACAATGTGTAGTGAGGTAATAAATCAAGGGAAAAGTAGGGTAATTTTCTCATAAACTTCTATACATTAAATCTTCTTTTTGCAACCAGAGGAGTTGCCCCCTGATGGCCATTAGAAAGAATGCAAGTTTAAGGCACTTTCAGATTGGCTGCACTTTTCAGAAGCCAATGCCACCTGGTCCTGCCTCGTTCTCAACCTCAGTCACATGAATGGCAGAAGTAAAATATCTCTGGATTCAGCTATTAGTGCATTTACAACTTTTAGGAGCTAATTGTTTAAACAAGGGTTATTCAAGTGTTACTCCTGGGAAGTTGATTAACCAAAAACGCATCCCGAGAAGGACATGTAATTTGTAGCTACGGGGCTTGGCAACTATGTCAAATTTTTCCTGGCGGCTTTGTCTTACTTAGAGTGATCTGGATGAGCAGCAGCGCTAGCCCCCCCAGCAGTGTGAAGAAGATATATGACGGGCGGCGAGGAAGACTGCGTGCCGCCAGCCAGCTAGCAGTGTACGCTGGGAGCTCAACAGCCGACAACAGGAAGTAGTTCAGGAAGGGGTTGCCATAAAGACCTGACATGTTGAATGACAATCCAAAGTAGCATACACTGATAGAAAACCTGCAGACAACAAGAGAACAATACTTTATCACAGTAAAAGTTGTGGAAATGAACAACTAGTCGTTGAGATACTGTATCATGCTCTCGATGGAAAAACAAAACAACCTTGGTAGCGCAATCAAGGGTTAGCAAAGAAAGAGGAAATATTCCTGAATTTCAAGTAAATTCTGGTGATGGAAAAGGGCCTTAACTCACCATATGAACCACAGAATAAGTGATATATGTCGAATGTTTGATGTCCTCAGCAGGTCCAGAAAGCTGGGGGACTCTGCCTTCTCACTTGTTGCTTTTTCAACCTATGGAAAGACAGAAACTGCAGTACAATGTCCATCGTCCCTAAGTTCTCGAAACAAGGCTGAGGTTTGAGGTTCTTACATTGGCTGAGAGGAAGATGACATGTGGAGCTTCCACTCGGTTCTCCAGAGCCGCTGACCTCAGCAGGAGTTCTGCTTCCTGAATACGGCCACGAGACACCAACCAGCGCGGAGACTCTGGAATCAGCCTTTTGGACAGAAAATTGCAAATGTTTTGGTGAGGATTGGAGATGGAATCTAGATCACCCTGGTTCATCCATCTGTGTGCAATGCAGTCCATCAAGGTCAGAAATGATCTGAGAAGCATGGCGAAAAGTTACAAGACACAACACCGTGCCTTGGGCCTGGCTTAAAATGTATTTTCTGAATAGGTGCAGAATATGCTCAAGCTAAAACGGGGCGTGAAGTTGAACTTTCACAACACGTTCCAACCCCAACTCGTCACATAATGACGCTTTTTCAGGAGTAACTCAACAACGCTTTGGGACATGAACACGGGCCTCGAATCCCAGCCTCCTGGTTGAAAGTCCTGTATTTGTTTGACCCACCTGCCCAATGTTGGTATTTAGTTTTTAAAATACGTCATCACTCTCCCAGGGCATTTTCTCCGTGCGTCTAATAATGACACGGATAGGTTTATGTTGCAGTTAATTAGATGCTAAAATAAAAAGTCGTTATCGGATGCTGAAGGCCGGGAAAAAGCGTCAGTATTTGACTCCCTGGGAATGAAAATGGGCTAAATTTAAACATGCAGTAGGGCGTTCCTTAAGTGGGGTGTTCCCAAGTGGCTGTGTGGATGGGGAAGGCCAGTTTGAGTGATGAATCCATGAGTCTTAAGGCTTATCCAACAGAAAAACACTGTACTGCAACCCTTTATGATACAATGATACAGGATTTTAGAACAGTGATACGGTATCACGACGACAATTCTTTTATCGTTTGGTAGAAGAACATGGATATATATGGTGTCCATGTAACAAAGTAATATACCATGGAATGTTCACATGCATGTATTTGACCGGGACAATGATGCATTACGTTGCAGCAAACACTGAGCCACGTTTAACTTTTTTGCCGCACGGCACTGCGCGTTTCTTCCTGAAGCCCAACCTCAGCAAGTGGTCCCATTCAAATGAAAGAAAGGCTTTTGGTTTTTCACGCAGTTCTTTTATCCGTCTGATCGTGGCACGAAGAAGTCTTTGACATTACGGAAAAAATAATCTGAAAACGAATTAATTGAATAGTATCAAATGCAGATTGATCTTCATAGTGTACTGAGGTCATTTTACCACCAGAGGGGGATACAGGCCAGGCCTGGCACAGCCATCGCCAGAGACAGGTGTCTCCAGCTCCTGACCAGGTATGCAGTGAGAGGCAGCATCAATACACCTAACACGTAGGCCCAAGGCATGCACAGGCTGGAGAAGAGAACTCTGGTTGAACCCATCAGGATCTCTGAGCCTGTGAAGGAAACATTTTTTAAAAAGTGTCAGGCAAAGCATCGACCAAAACATACAGAAGAAGATTTCAAATGCGTCCTCATCGGTATCGACATGGTCTTATTCCGTCCTCCAGTGAGACTCCATCGAGATCAACAACAATAATACAAGAGCACGCAACCGTGGAGTGAAGGACAAAAGTCAGCAGTCACAGTAAATGAAAAAGCCATACCCAGTACAAACACAACTACGTAGCAGGTGAGCTGACCCAAGCCCAGCATGAAGAAGAGCACGATGAAGACGGGCCAGGATGTAGCAAAGGCCAACGCGCTGCTGAAGATGCTCAGGGTGATGATGGCACCAAACAGCACCGGCTTCCTGCCAAACCTCAAGTATAAATACAACAGAGTGGTATCAGCCACAACTGCAGCACAGATGTTCCTCTATTCAGATATTAATTAGAAATAGGATGGTATTGTTGGAAGATACCATGACGGTCGTCCAAGTCCGGGCAAACCATGTTTTTGAATGTTCAGGTTGAACATCAAGTATCTTTCAGCTAACCTGTGGCTACAGCTCGGGAGAGAGAGGGATCGTCCACCAATCGTACAATCAGCTGTGCCAGTCTACTTGTCAAAGTGTCCTTGGGCAAGATACGGAACTCCAAATTGCTCGATTTATCCCTCCTTGGTAGCAGTTGGTACCTTGAATGGTAGCTTATACACCAGTGTATGAACAGTGAATGCTGGCTTGTGTTGTAAAGAGCTTTGAGTGGTCGCTAAGACTAGAAAAGTGCAATATAGATACAGTCCGTCTGACCCAACCTCAAACATATGCTGTATGTCTAAACTTAAGTTTTTGCCATACACTTCCTTTTTTTCATGACGTGTGGCATGTGTTTAGTCAATGCTTGGTTCGGTCACAGCTAACTACCAGACATACTTTGGCAAAACATTCTACATCTGAAAAGTACCGGTCAGAGATCTGTCCAGAGACGAAGCATCCGGACAATCCTCCCAGGAAGTAGACGAGGGAGGACAGCGGCTGTTTCCATTGGTCGCTGCACACCAGGTTGAACTTAAAGACAAGGCACATATGCGAATTCTGCAGCAGACATAAAAACTATAAAGTGAAATAATACTATGGATACACTGTATTGTATTGTATTGTATAACACTGGAATACAAAGCAAACATGGGAATGGAGGATTAACACAAGAAACAGACATTAAAAGCATGAAGTGGTCACCAGCAGTCTTTTGACCAGCTGTGCTTGTTTTGCTGTTATCCTGAGTCTAAATGCCCTGAGTCTCTCTTCATCTCAGGCTTTTGCCCAAGCTTCTGAATCCCTGTTTTCTGCTTAAACCCACTTCCACTGATCACGGTCCTCCAGCAACCAACTCCTTTGAGTCTGGTCTGCAGTGTTCAGCTTCTCATATTCTGGTCCTTCAGTATTCATATTCTTAGAAACAGTCTTCTATTGTCCTGCTCTGCTGAGCCCAGTTTCAATTATGTTCTTTGTTAATCTTACAGTCTACCTCTTAAGTAAGTCTAAGTGAGCCAAAGTATTTATTGTGTCAAACTCACAAAAGAAAAAAAAGGACAAACAAGCTGCAATACCTCTACAAACATGGAAACAAAAACTAGATATGTATTCAAAATCCCTCTCTATATGTAATCAATAAACTATAAAGTATACTATTTAGTTACCTGCACTGTTTTGGCAGTTAAAAGATATACAGACGATGCTTTATTCATCCTCTTGGGGAAATTCAGGTGTCCAGTTTCCCTCAGTGAACTCAGAAGTCAAAACCCAGTCAGAAGTAGTTTGTAGTGTGTAAATGGGATGCAGGTTAGATTAGCGCAACAGAAATTGAAATACTTCAATTATTTTCTGTATGTGCACATAAAATAATCTGACTAAAAATTCAATCCAGATTTAATAACAAACACAAACATAGGTTTAGTAGCTGCAGCTGTTGTGCAACAGAAGTTGTGGCATTACACCACACAGGTAGATGAATTATGCGAGAGACACCAATCCAGTAATTTCAGTTTAATCACCTATAAGGCAATGGTTGGTGACCAGTGAGAGAAGTCATAAGCCATTCAGTGTTTTACAGACCAAGGGTTTTCGAAGTATATAACAATCTAAACAGTTATGAACAGTAGATGGATGAAGGTTGTGGGTGACCAATGGAAACAGTAAAAATAAAACGTAGTGTTTTAATACTCGCAATAGTAAATTCCATAGTAGCAGCAGCAGCAGTAGCTCAGTACCTCACTGACTACAGTAGACTGGTAGTGTTCAGTACTGTAGGTCCATCCATCTTTACAGCCCTCCTGTGTCAAGCTGGAGAGGAGGACCTCTGGACTTGACACGTTGTGGATCAGATCATGGCTGGGTCTGGTTCCCAGGGCAGACAGGTTCTGCACCAGGTCCAGCTCGTACCGGCTACAACTGCTCCTCTCTGGCCGTCCGGCCACCTGCTGACCAGGAAAAACAACATCATCATTATCCAACTTGTGCTGCAACAACAGGAGGTAGACTGAACCCAAACAGACCGTATCCGATCAAACTAGACCAGTTCTAACCTGCACGAGGCTCGCTTCCTGGATCAGAGATGTGTAGTGAATTATTAGCTGACTGGATTTCACAGTATTTGAAAACCCTAGCTTGTGCACAACATCAGCTGTGTCGTGTCTCAGCATTCATCCAGATGTATAGAAAAACATTCTATTTGGAAATCATTTACTGTATTACTGTCCTGTACACTGTAACGTGAGCATTTGATGAAATATGTGTAGTCTCTTTCTATACCTTGCTAGTTTGTATGATAAACTAGGCACCTAAACTTGAACAGAATTAACATGACCTTATCTTAAAGAAAGAAAATCACATTACTGGAAATGAACTTAGTACATTTTGAGGTACTTGTACTTTACTTTCTGCTTTATACTTGCTTAATACACTATTCTTATACTGTATATTACTCCACTACAAGTCAGAAGTAAGTATTGCAGTACATTTATTCGACACCTATCATTACTCTTTACTTTGAAGATACATTTTTCATATCCATTTCTTTTAACAAGACAATAAAATCTGATAAATTCTTATAGATTAAACTTCCCAGTAGTTGTTAAAATGAGCTCAACCTAACCTTGAACAGTAAAATGCTTCTTACATTTTTATGCATCAGTACAGGTGATGAAATCATTTCAGATATAGTAATATAACAAGCACTTTTAATACTTAAAGTACATTTTACTGATTCTGTGCTTTTCTTGTTTAATAGTTTGAATGCATGGATTTTTTTTACTTGAGTATTTTTTGTATTGTTTTTCTACTTTTAGTAAAAGGTCTGAATACTTCTGCAAAAACATATAAATGTCAATGCTTTGTGAACCACAAACAATATTTCAGGACTATTGTAATTGTAATGAGATGGGAGTTCAGGTGGCAGAACATAAAACTTGTTACACAGCGGGGAGATAAATAAACCTAAAAGTGTTTGGTCAAACCACGGACAAAGGAAAAGTTAGTGGGATTTCATGCTTTCGGATTTAGGTGAGCTGACCTTTTCAATGTGAGTCATCAACTTTAATATAAGTATTTTTGATGAGGTCTAATATTCATTCTCTTTTAACTCTGTTTTGGTCCCTACCAACTCCTGAGGGAAACATCTGGTTCTTTAGCTGCCTGATGCTTCACTCGGTTCACCAACTGGTTGCTAACTGTGTCTGTGTGCTGTTTGGTGGTGAGTAGGTAGTGTAGTGGGCTTGTGTATTAAAAAAAAGCTGCCCGCTATGACCGAAAATAACGATGAAATATCAGTGATGGTAAAATACTCCGTAGAGCCAAGGAGATTTTGTGGATCACTTTTGGAAGGCACAGACACAGGCGCAGTTCTGACCTGTACTGGGATGCTAGCCTGGATCCAGTCCTGGCTCAGGTTGCTGTGGTGGGGGATGGAGCAGTGGTGGGGGGGCGTAGCCAGCAGGAAGATGACGGACAGCAGGTTGTATCCACCTGGGATAATGGTGAGACAGAGCAGGAAGAAGACTCTCTTCTGGAACGGGCCCCAGGTCCCCAAAAAAGACAGAGACTCCTCATAGTCCTGCATTTTACTGGACTGTACTTATACTCTATTCTGTTCGACTCTGTTATGTTTTTTGTTTTTTTTACTGTGCACCTGCAGTCTGTAATTTATTAAGAACTACTATAACCACAAAAGTAATTGGCAATCAGCTTGACTATAAATGCTCAACAAATAGTTTGAAGCTAATAATACTTTTAGACGAAAATTAGAAATGTTACTCTGACAGGTTCAAAAACTAGCAATATGTAGGCTAGGCAATATACCAACAAGAATAACAAATACAATTCTCCTAATACTACAAAAAACTATAAATGTTTTTTTCTCTCTGAATAAAAATACTGCTAATGCACCTGTTGCAGCAGTTGTCAGCTTCTCAGTGAGGCTTCACACCCCCTTTATCCCAGACAAGACAAAATAACTACACCTCTCCTCCTCTTTTCAAAAGACTGTGCTCATAGCTAAAGTACTTGTTGCAACTTCTCATGTTGGAAAAAAAAAATCCCCACTTCATATGAGAGAGAGAGAGAGAGAGAGAGAGAGAGAGAGAGAGAGAGAGAGAGAGACCCAGTTGTTGTGACTAAATGACAAGATAAGGAAGTGAGTCATAAGTCTGAAGACGTACAGTTTGATTAAATAAAGTTAAGACTATATGTTTTTTGTTGTTTTGTGCAAAAGTGTTTATTGAAATGTCTTTCATTTTCTATTTATGATTCTTGATATTTGTTTTTTCAATGCTTAAAGTGTAAAACATAAAATGCCAGTACTCCCCTTATTCAAATGTTGTAGTGTATCGGCCGCTACCAGCAATCTCATGCTACTTATTTCTATTCATGGATTATTTCTTTAAGCATGTTATACTGTGTCAGTCATAATGAGTTGTAATCTTATTGTTATAATAATACACTTGGGCTATGCATCTTCTATAGTGTGCCTATAATACTCCAGCTGAAACATTATGGGGTGAAAGTGGTGGGTTTGTACATTTACCCATAGTGTAAATATTTAAAGTTCTTTCCTGCTTAATTTGTAGCCTATAGTATCACTCTATAATATATTCAGCACTCATATTACATATTATGCAGCAGTATAAAGAGATATAGTCAGCAGCATAGTCCATGCCTTGTCCGTTCATACAGTTCTAACTCTTGGACATGTTGGGCACCTTTTGCTCTCTGGAACGACACAGGACGGGTGAAAAGGGTGGGTGGGTGGGTGTGTGTCGGTTGTGTCGCACTGACTGAGCACAACAATCCTATTGTCATGCGAGATGAAGGACCCTGAGGTGAGTCCTGAAGTCCTCGTCAACTTTGAACTGGCCCGATCATTAATTTCCACAGGGCAGGAGATACTGGATGTTCAGTAAATGATAAAACCAGTGTAGCCAGTCCAATCCAGTCGTCTCTCTCTATGCCACTCCTGCCTGTCCGATGACCTCAGTAATACCAGTTTGTTCAGCTACGTTAAGACTGACTCAGTGTTTTTTCTTTCTTTCTGCATTCCACTTTTGGTGGTCAAAACCTGCCACATTAAAATCATTTTGAGTTTTTCGAGGCTGCACACATTAAATAAACATTCAATCTGGAGTCCTGAAATGAGATTAAGACCAAAACCAACAATACAGACTCTGTTACAAATGATCCTTTGACTGTCATTATCATAAACACAGCCTGCGGATATGGAATCAAGAGGGGGGGAGGATGAGAGCGAGCAGTTTCCCATCACACTGTTTTGTCCATCGTAGGCTCAACGTGATGCTTCGCTTCAGTGAAAAAGTTACTGTGTTTCTTCTATCTATTGAGGAGTAAAAGGTCAGAATCTGTAGTTTCTAGTTTGTTGGCCATTTTTGCTGCAGCTGTTAAAATTTCTGCAGCTCTTTCCTGACATTGACTCTCCACGCCGTCCATGTTTCAGAGTCAAACCAGCGAGAGTAGCAGTTTTCTTATTAATGTCATTCATGAGTCAACATGCCCCTTCACGTGGATGTGGGTTATGTGACCTCTAGTGGATATGAGATAAGACTCTAGTAACATTGGAATCCTATTTCCAGCAGTTGTGGAAAAAGTAGTCAGATCACTTACTGAAGAAAAATTAGCAATAAAGTCCTGCATTTAAAACCTTACTTAAGTAAAAGTATATATGTATTAGCAAAATTAAAAGTCCTCATAATGCAGAATGGCCCATTTCAGAATAAAGTATTATATCACTGGATTGTAATAGATGATGCATTAAAGGTGCAGCGTGGATTTGGGGATATCTAGTGGTGAGGTTTCAGATTGCAACCAACTGAAACTCCCATGTGCCAATGGTGTAGAACAGGGGTCACTAAGAGGCGGACTGCGGTCCGAGTCCAGACCCAGACGCCGTTGTATCTGGACCCTGGAGCTAAAACCGGTAATTGAGAATTAAAGTCCCTGTACACAAACTTCTCTTATTAGAAGATGACAATAATGTAATATCATGTTTTTTTTTGGTTGACATCACTTCACACCTGAATGAACTGAATTTAAATCTGCAGGTCAATTCAGTTCAATTCATTTTTCTAAAATGAAGTACTTTATTTTACGATGCAGATTTTTAAAAAGCTTTCTGTTATGTAATTTATTCTTAAATGCATCCCTTATTTTACTTGAAGCGAGATAAGAACATTACTTTATTATTAGATTATGTATTATTTATAATTCATCCAGTTCAATTTGAAAACTGACAATAAATACTGTTGAAATATTATTCAATTGAACTTTCATTATTTGATTTGACAGTCAGTTGTTGACTACATACAGACGTTAATACAACTGTTGGCTACTTCAATATATATATATATATGGGACTAAATCATAGCGCAAGTTAGACATTACTGTGAAGTTCCGGACCTTTGCACGACGAAATTCTCTCTAAATAGACCTCGTTGAATTATATTTAAATGCCCCTGGTATAGAAGAACTAAGGTGGCGGACGTGAAAAATGTGAAAACGTGAATGTTCCTATCTAGAGTGTTGGGTTTGTCTGTTCTGGGCTACTGTAGAAACCTGGCGGCTGGGTGTGTGAAGAGGAGCCGCTCTGTATGTAGGTATAAATGGCTCACACCAAGGTAACAAAAACACAACAATTACTATTTTCAGTCGATTATACCCTAAAGAAAACATCCTTATTAATATTATGTTCCATTTCTGCCAATAGATCAAAATCAAATCAGCTAATAGCTTTATTTAAAAAGAATGCAGGACGAATGTATGTTAAGCATTTTTTTTAATGAAAACAAATAAAACAAAGTTACATAAATAAAATGGTAAGGAGAGAAATGTTACATATGCTCAACCTGACAAGTTTGCATTGCATATTTGCATTATAATCATCATAAAAAAATAAGTTCTGAAAATAAATACTGTACATATGAAGTGGACGGAGGTTCTCTGAAGCAGGAAGTGTCACGTTTTAGCACGTATGAGTACGATTGAAAGCTGCTGATCTGAGCCAAAGTCCAAAAGAAATATCAGTCTATTTTTAACTCTGAACTTTTTCTTGTTTCATTGTCAACATCTTGATGATTCAATTTTTTAAGCGATTCACCTGTTTCTATTCAAAATAATATCTGAAAGGTTTAAAAGGTGAAGATGGGTTGAATTGAATCTTTGACTTTCCTTTTTATTGCGTGGAGAAAAAATGAACTTGATGTGTCAACACGGTTCAGACATATTAATAAAAAGTCTGTATAAATATTATTCTTTTTAAATACCGTAAGTGAAAAATGTCAAAAGAAAAAAAACTTGATTTACTGTTTACAATTTTGAAAGATAAAATTCAATAACCACTGGTGCAAATAACTTTTCAACGAAACAATATTACAGATGTGTTAAAAACAACTCCTGTCTGGCTCAGAGTGGAGCCCTGTCTGTAGCATTTTGGGTGAACTGCTCCTTCAAACACTTCAATTTTTCACTGTTTGCACATCCTCTTGAATTAATAGAAAATGAGCTTTGGAAGTGATTAAATCCGATGATTCATTCCAAGCACGGAGAGAATACACACACAGACACACACACAGTTGCTTTCACATGACTTTTGGGGACATTTCATTGACTTGCATTCATTTCCTGGAGACTTACCCTAACCATAACCTAACCTAACCTAATCCTAACCTTTACCTTACACTAGACCTAAACCTAAGCCTAAACCTAAACCTAACTTTAAACCAAGTCTTCACCCTAAAATGTAAAGATTTACAATATGGGGACGTGCATTTTGACCCCAAAAGGAAGGTGAGTCCCCACAATGTGACCGTGTGATCAAAATGTGTCCCCACAACACAGGTAAAAAACGTCCTCACACACATATACACACACACACGCACACAGACAGATATTCATACATACTCAGTTTTTCGCCAAAAACATTTCGACAGTTTAAACAGAAATGAAAAGTTTATATCCTGTCAACTCGGAAACAAATCAAACAGTGCAACCCTGTTTGTTTAATTTCAGTATTACAACCCCAGTATCAAGACTCAGGCTAGTATCAAGACTCTCAGGCCTCCGTATTGCTGATAAAGAAGCGGAGCGAATAGAAAAGCAGCAGCTGATCTGTACATTATTGCATCTTGATGACATCATCGGACAGAGGAGGAAGTTTAGTTGACGAGTTCAGAGGTTCGTTTTACAAGCATCATCAACATTTGATTTGACACTTTGTCTTCTTTTTACAGTTTGCATGTTGATAAAATTGATTAACGTTACTGCCCCGTGAGACCAAAATACTGCATAGATAAACACACACACACACACACACACACACACACACACACACACACACACACACACACACACACACACACACACACACATATTGTCCTTAAACCTGTTTGTTCATTATTGGAAGACTGAGATGCTTCAAGTTCTTCAGGAGGAGGCAGGAAGACAGACAGAAAATATCAACCATTTGTAACCATAGATAATAATCGCCACTCAATCCTAATGGATTGTTCTTGATCTGAAAAGTTTGGCTGGTTTCAAACCCAAAATGTTTAGATGGGGACTTTGTTTTAAGAAATACCAAACAACATTTATTTTTGCCTGAAAATAACTTTTGTGCACTCTAAACAGTGTTTCTTACTAAGTAAAACAGCTTAGAAATATGTTTTTGTACTTACAAAAACAGCAGCTGTGGAATGGCTGACATATTATGTATTCCTTTTATTTTGAGTCCTAATACAACACTCACAATTACATATTATATCCAAGAGTTATTGGTCACTAACTGTTCCTCCTGTCCATATTGGCTGTATAGAAACTGTGAACTGTGAACTTGTCCTGTGTCTACTCCAGCCACTTAGATTGAAGCCCTTTCAAAACACTTTCACACATTTCATCAGTTTCTTTTGAATTATCTGATTGCTGAGCGGAACAAGCGACTCTACCCCCAGGTGGTTCAGTTATTCAAATTGCTGATAGCCAATCAGAGAAGAGCCTTCAGACTGAAGTGGACTCCCTAAAAAAACATCCTGTTACATCATCAGAAGGAGGAACTTTTACACCTCTTCTTTAACTTAAAGGTGTCACGTTTTCTATGGTTTCTCCTGGTTCTGGGAAGCCCTTTCACGACCTTCAAACAACCACCTGATCATTTTAAATTCACTACATAGAAGTCTAAAAATGCAAAAAGGAAGGTTCTGCTGGTGCCCCTACAGGCTGCTGTGTTCATTACTCCCACAATATGAAATCGATGGCGAAGCAAGACAATATGCTGATGTTGAGCAGGGAGATTCAGTTTGTGTGACAAAATAATCTCAACTCCACTCAAGCTTTTTTTCTGAGCTTTCAACCACATCTACACTTCTTTAGCGATTGGATCTAGCTCAGGCCTCATCACATGACCTAAATCTGATACATGATGAAGGATGATGAAAATCTCCTAATTTAAGACCAAAAGGGAACAGCCAAAACTTTAACAAAACACATGATTAGGATATAGAAATTATTGTTTCATTTATGAGCAAAAAAAAGGGCAGTGTGAGGAAAGTAGGGTAATCAAGATAACCACCCTCTCAGCACAGACATGACAAAACCCATTTTTTTAAAAGTCTCGCTGTTGGCTGCCTTTGAACTTGAATATTTAGTTCAGTGCTTGGGAGGCTGTCTGAACAGACCAATAAATACAAAATACTAAAGAAGACCATTTGCCGTTCGTCCTGATATTTCTAGGTCTATTATCCAATTTTGTCCAGTGTGATTTCTATTTGGTCATTATTTTTGATCAATTAATGCTGTTTCGTTTGGTTATGACTGTTAAATACATGTACATAGACAATTATATCTGTCTTTCCCTTCCATCATAAAGTCACTATTTAAACATTTTCCTATTTGAGATATTTTTTAAATTGTATTTTTGCTTGTGCAGATGCCCCTAAGTGCGGTTATGGACCTACAAGTGAGATTTTTTACCATCACAGGGTCGCACAGTGACTCATGATGGAGACGATGGCAGAGACGTAAGTTATTCAGAATTGATTAGGGTTAATGTCGTGACATCTCAGGGCAGCAGCAGGCATTTTTTCGCAATATTGGAGCCATAAAAGCTGGCAAAGTAGTGACACACTTTAAGCCACTTACGGGTGACATTTTCTTTCATTGAGAAACTCCTTTCCAATCCTCAAAGGTTTCACATTTAAAGACAGCTTGGGTCGCTGATCAGGCATTTGAGCCCTTTAAAGTCTGTCAGTCAGTGTCTGGTGGGCTGCATGCATTTATACCCACCTACAGTAGTTAGTCGTTTTCTCTGCTCAGATGTCAACAGTCATAGGTGAGTTTAGCCATATATACTTGTATTGAGATGGGGTGTAAAAATACAAATACACCTCAGCTACAAGAGACTGAATGAATATAACATCATCTGTCTGGAAATGCCGGATCAAAGCCAGTGACAGCATTGACTGGGAAGAGATCAAAGGTCATCGCAAAGGAGTCAGTGGACGGCCAGAGAAAGATCAAGGTGGACTATCAACATCTGAAGTCAGAAGCAGATGCATTTGAAAGCTTAGAGTAAAGGTAGTAAGAGGAGGAATATTTTGTCACACATGTTCATTATTAGCTGTTCGTAGAGCCTTACTAGGAGCAGAGATAAACGTGTGATGTGTATCCTGAGGGTGGCACTAGAGGAAAGGTAATGAGGCTCTGGACCAATGTTGGCTGGACGGAAAGATCATGCTGTTGTTTGAAAGTCGTGATAAAGCTTAGGGTTAATATTTACAACATACACTGTAAAGTAACTTATCAGAGCTCAGAAAAAATCAACGGGAGAAATGTTTATATGTTCTGTTTCCTCGTGGAGAGTGAGTAAGCTTCATTAAGAAAAGAGTTCCTTTGTTGTGGCAGGCTGTGAAAAGTTCCAGTAATGTGTTAAAAGTCTTAAGAAGTTCCTCGGGTTGAGTAAAAGTTTCTGCTCAGACGCCTTAAAAACTCCAGAAAGTTCTGGTCAGATTCAGTGACAGCAGGAAGGTGAAACCGACGGACTGTTCCCACCAGGCAACAGTCAGGACGAAAGGCCTCTTTCAATGTAAAACCAGGAAGTAGCCGGGTCCAGAGTGTAGAGTGAGTCTGTAACACGCTGGCAGTGGAGAGGACAGCAGGTATAAGCAGTAGTGTGGATATCAGCCGTCTATATATCATTTCAAAGTCTGGTTCCAAACATACAGCAATTGAGTCAACGGTAGGCGAAAACAAACTGTCCTGGATTAACAATCCTGATTTGGCTTAAGGCTTATTGTTTGAGGGTTTTGGGGAGTTTAAATGGAAGGAGTGAACACTGATTTTTTTTGTCTGGATTTTGTGTTGCCACAGAACCAAAAGAGAGAGTTTAAGTAGTAAAGGATAAAGGATAATTCCTCTATTCCACCTTGGTAGGGCTGTAGACACCATTGAGGACACGTGATGTCCGTGGTGATATTTAGGGTAGTTTGAGAAGGGTTACATGCCATCAATTACACACATAATACACATTTATAGTTTTTTAAAGATAATTTTGTTTTGTTTTTTAGTCTAAATATATTTAGATTTAATTGTTTTTTGGCAAAAAACTGAATGAATTACAGTTGAGGGGAATTATTTTTTTTCACTTTATATTTGGAAGTTGTTATGAAAGATTTATGTCTTCAGTAGAAACCAGTGGGCTTGGAGCTGAGAGCCACAGACATGAAGTCAGAAAGAACTGAGAGACAAATAAATCGTTCCGTTTGGTCTTTTCCTTTGTGGTCTTTTCCTTTGTGGTCATCAGACGTAGGAGGGTGGGGGAGGGCCACTTTACTCCCCAGGCCCTGATTTGCCATCGCCCCTGGTGTGATCCCATCCCAAGATGGTGTCCGGTTTAATTTCTCTTTCTCAACCTCGCAGTTTGTTTTCTCAAGACGCTGTATTTTAGGAACGAGTTGAGCATTAGTGCAGGGACGACTGAGGGAGGACATTGTGGCATCACAGTCCAGTGTTTATATAACTTGACGACATCTGCAGTAGTATTCGTTCACGGTTAGCTCGTCCAGCAAGAGGAAAAAAAGCGTGTTCGGAGGAAATTTGTCTCCTCCAAACTCTGAGGACCCGACCCAAACAGACCTTAACTGAGTCCACACGTTCTTGTCTTTGTCTTCTTCTTTGTGGTTGGTCTCAACACAAGCTGCATCTTTAGCCTGTGAATCACAGCGATTTATCCAGGAGCGGGTTTCGAGGATTGTTGAGATATTTTTTAGATTCTTGTAAATTCTGGTTCCTACCGAATCCTAGTTTTGAATTCTTATTTCAATCAAACCAAAATATATTCGAAACAAACCCTAGCTTTGTTTTCAGTAGATTCCGGCTGCCACAAAGAGTAATTTGTCAAACATGATGAGGTACTTTGGGGTTCTTTTTAGTTATAACGTCAAAGAAAGAAACAAATATAAATATTCTCTATGATTGGAACATTTCAGTCTCTGTTCTGTTCTGGTTTGGATAAAATCACAATCGGTTGCTGGGACGTTTCAGACCCGAGGAGGAGATCCAGACAGGTGAGGGTTCTGTCCTCTCAAGTCTTCTTTTGAAGGAGGTTGTAGGATTGAATCCCTGCAGACGTGATCGCAGAGCTGATGTCTCTCCAACAAACTGGAGGTCAGAAGTGAAAGGTAGCCAGGTCCGACTCCCCCCCACCGACGCTGCCATCAGTAGGGTGTGAAGAGGATCGATCCTTGGCTCGCTCTCATTGGTCCAGGAGCCGGACGCAGGAAGGAGGTGGTGAAGAGGGACGAGGAGGTTGGAGGGCGAGGACAGAGAGAGATTGTTGGGGTGAGGCGGGAGGAGATGGGAGTGAGGAGGGAGGAGGAGAGAGGGGCGGGAGGAAGGGAGATGGTGGAAGTGAGGGAGCAGGGTGGAGGAGCAAAGGGATTAGAGAGGAAGGGCGGAGAGAGGGAGGGCTTCACCAACTCCTTCTGGAGGCAAGGAGAGGAAACAAGGGGAGGAGAGGAGATAAAGGGAGGAGAGGAAACCAAGAGAAGAGAGGCAACAAGGAGAGGAGATGAGTGGAATGGCAACAAGGAGAGAAGAGATTTTTTGAAAAATTGAGTAAATACAAAATCAAATAAAAGTATTAAACAATTAACCCAGGAGCAAATAAAAATGTCTTGTGAAATCGATTCTTACAGTCCTCAAGTATTGATTTATAGCAGCTTTTATCGATTTTATTGATTTTATTGATCTGCACTACACTCTACTTAATTGTGGTTCATACCAATAAAGCATATGTGAATTTGAATGAGAGAGAGAGAGAGAGAGAGAGAGAGAGAGAGAGTGTGGAGTGTGTGGTAGAGAGACACTTACTGTGAGCGAGCTGTGCTGCTGTTTGTTGTAAGGACTGTATTTGGGTTTGCTGGGTTTTCCTGCCACTCTGTCCTTGTGCCTCCTGCTGGAGATGTGCTGCAACAACAACAAACATTGATATTCTACTAATATATCACATTGGTAAACTATGGCTGTGTCCAAAAATCACTTCCTCTTTACGGTAGCGCACCATATTTACTATGACCTTTTATTTTAATGTCCGAATTCTGAGTGTGTAAATGTGTCCGCAGTATAAGTGCTCTCAAACATTTCACAATGGTAGCTACAATAAAGAGTAGTGTCCATGAAGTAACATGTAGCCTAGTTTATGCTAATCCCACAATGCATTTTATAGATGTAAAAACAACAGTCGACAAAGCAAAATGATTTATAAGTGCCCGAAAATAAGTACAATACCGGGACCCTGAAACTCAGCAGCTAAATGGAATTCAGCCACCATTCATTTGATTATTTACACCTGTGCTTTTCCTACTGTGACATGTCAAAAATGCATTCTGTGAAAAAGGCCTAAATCATTTAATCAATTAATGATTTGTTTTTTCATAAATCACTGTATTCAATGTAGTAATGTCCAAACCATTTTTTCTCCAAATTATGACGTATTCTAACTAAACTACTCGTACAATTTATTTTGGCAATACTCAACTTATTTAGGTTTTATGTTAATAAAGCAAATTTGCGAAAGAGAATGATGAGAGAAGACGTTAAGACAGTTTTCCAAAAAAATAAAACATTTAGAGAACGAGCAGAAATCAATAATCATTTTAAATCCCGTAAAGAATTCGTCAAGTCAAATACAGAAAGATAACACGTTGCTGAAACGTCAGCTTATAGAGTAAAGGCTATGCTGCATATCCGGCAAACTACACTGCTGCTTCATTTTCAAGTTGTTTCACTTGTTTGCTGTCTAATGCAGTGGAACAATCGTCCCCTTAGCTCCACAGCACACACGAAATAAAGCCATTAACTAAAAGCTGAATATGTTAAAGTTTCAATGTTTTAAGCTGCTTTACCATGAGTCTGATCATGAGGAGATTGTTTGTAGATCTGGAGAAGAACAGTGAAAGATTTGCGTTCGTATAAAGTAACGTTGAAAGTAAGAATGATGTTTCTACCTGTTTGAGTTGGATCTCGGAGTTGACATGGACGTCACAGATCTGGCAATGGAAGGTTTTGTTCTGCAGGCCGGAGCCCTTCAGCACAGAGCCGCTGACGCTCTTCAGCTTGGCTCCGGTTCGAGGGTAGGCCTTGATTGGGCCGGCACCGCTCCGAGCCTCCAGCATCGTCTTGTGCTTTGAACCTGCAAACAGGACACACGGAAACCAAAGTTCTAATAAACAGGAAACGTGATGACAATCACAAACCCTGTGTACTTTCAATTTTTGCTGCTCCTTTTTCAAATCATCCATCAGTTTTAAGATAGAATTTCTTCCTTCCAGCCCACTACACTGCAGAGAATTGAAATTTGCTGTAATAATCATAATCACGTGGTAACACAAGTGTTGAAAGCTCTCATGACGTATATGAAGCATGGGATTTAGACATCACTCAAGCTCCTACTGAAGAAATAATAAATGGTGTCAGATCAGATATCTTCTTGCTCCTCCTCACCTGCATTATGAGCCTCCAGCTGAGACAGAGAGTTGACAGCAACTTTGCACAGAGAGCAGTACAGCAGCTTCTTGGCCTTCTCCTCCTCGGACTCCACTGAGAGAGGAGCGTCCTGGGAGGAGGCCTGGGAAGGAGGAGCTGATGAAGAGGAGGTGACAGGAGCTGGAGGAGCAGGAAGCTGAGAGGCTTTGGAAGACGGGGGAGAGGAGGAAGAAGTGGAGAAGAAGCCCGGGGCAGGGAGAGCGGTGGGGGGACTGGAGGGAGGAGGCTCGCTCCCTGGTCTGCTAGAGGAGGGGGAGGCGGAGGAAGAAGGGGAGGAGGAGCAGGGGAGGCGGAAGGGTTTGAGAGGAAAGGAGTCGGCCAGGCTGACTAAGAGATCTGGAGGGAGGAAAGAGAGGGGGAAGAAATGAAAACACCTTGCGATATACAAACCGTACTCAACATTAACAGTGTTTACATCTGTCTTATTAAAATCAACCTGTGTGCTGATTGGTGCTGCAGTTAGCTGAGACAGGAGGGGCGGGGCAAACAGGACTTGGGATGCTCCCATTGGTCTCTCCAGTGATCGTCTGCTTGGCCTTGGTCTTGTTCTCCTGAGACTTGATTTTCTTGACGTGACGACTGCCTCTGTAATGAGCTTCTGCCTGAGACTGAAGCAAGAGACAGAAATGTTTTATATTTCTGTTTGTTTCTGCCATCTACAGAAGTCCTGATGTCACTTCTTGTATAGCCACCCTTCCTCTAGCTTTAGAGACTCGGTACAATCTTGAGGGTTTTATTTCACCAGTCTTTCTAAAAACTGTAATATTGCAGTTTTCAGAAAGACTGGTGAAATAAAACCCATTTATTTATAAAAGAGTATTCCATAAATGTAGCATTGCACACCTATAACTTTGTTGGACTCATGAAGGAAAGTTTTTTTTTTTTAAGTATAAAAATTGATGCAGCAGAACCAGATCATCTTTTTTATCCTGGCTCCTACATTACCCAGAATGCAACTCAACCATCACAGTGCATTATGCTAGCAGCTGCTAATGTATAGCCTCAAGCAGAGATGAGGAGAGGTCCGGTAACCTCACTTCTTTCTAACTCCACACCTCCCTAATTTGACATTTCATGTCTGCTGTCTAAACAAGAGTAAGAGCAATGGTGCTTTAAACTAAATGCTAATGTCCGCATGCTAACATGCTCACAGTGCTGACATGCAAATGTTAAGCGAGTAATTTACCAGGTTTACCATCTTAATTTAGATAGCATCTTAGCATTTGCTAATTAACACTTAACACAAAGTGCAGTTGCTGATAAGAATGTTAGTAGTTCTGAAAGTATTAAATCACAAATAATAAAAAAAATACCTGGTTGCAATAATCTGTGTGCATTAACATGAGATTTTCACATAGACTATTATTGAAGTGGACGTAGTCACCCAAAATGTCACCCAAAATGTTACAATTAACTTTCATGAAGTGAAAACAGGGTTAAACTTCTAAGATGAAAACACAAACAACTCCCAGATCGGACAACGGTGTTGTTGCGACAAGGTAGCCCCGCCCTAAATCATACCCTGCTGTATGATCTATTGTACTCTAAATGGTCCATTATCTACTATTAACATCATGCTGTATTGAAGAAGACTTAAATCTAGTGATAGAAAAGTAGGGTCATTTTCTTATAGACTTCTATACAATCAGGCTTCTTCTTGCAACCAGTGGAGTCACCCCCTGATGGCCATTAGAAAGAATGCAAGTTCAAGCCACTTTCACATTGACTTTACTTTTCAGACATAGAGGTTGCTGCCTGTTTTTGTCATTATCCAGATAAGATATCCAAATACAGATAGCCTGCTAATACCAGGTGGAGATGGAGTCTTTCATCTGTCTGCGAGCCACTGTGTTGTATATGGACTTGAAATGTGAACCCTGAATTGTGTTTGTGTGAGCAGTTCAGATAAACAGAATAACTCGACACTGTTAAAACATCATCAGTCATGTCACCACGCATTGTAACAATCCCAGAGTGACAGAGACAGTACACTGAAACAAACCTCCAGGTTAACAGTGTCCTCATGTGACTGTCTGGAAGCTCTATGATTCAGCTTTTTATTCAGTTTATTAGACTGAGTTAATGCTGCCCTTTTACTCCTCTCCTTGTCTCCTCTCCTCAACAGTGATTCCTGTTTTCATGTTCACTCATGCTAATTTTAACAGCTCATAAATTAGTCACGTTTGACTGGCGTGTCACCAACGATGCAACTTGCACCTCTTAGCAGTCACTGTGTGAATGAGCTGAGTGTCATTTAAACTGCACTGTAATAATATAGATGGCAGGGGTTATACCTGATTATACTAACCTGCTGTTTTGCAGGAATGCCTGACAGGATGATCCAGTATACAAAAACAAAAAAGCCTCAAAAATATCAGTCTCATCTAAATCAAGCATCATCAGGAAATCTTTTTTTTCTTAGAAGTGCAAATAAAAATGTTAATCGTGTCCTCAGGAAATCTCCTCAAAGGACGAGTCCAACATCAACTACTGACAGTTAATCTGTGCATTTAGACAAGGAGGGTCATTAGCCTAGCTTAACAGAAACTGGTTGCAGGAGGAAACTGTTGTGAGAAAATACACTGCAAATGTTGGTCATTTAGCAAGGATTTACAGCTAGCTATGCTAATATTAGCTAAAAGGTAAATAATAATTTTAGAGCCTACTATTTGTTATATATTATATTCTTCTCTTCAATACCGTTTTCATTTTTTCCCTAAAAAACACAGATTTAAGTTGCTAATGATATAACATTTATAAGCAAGTGATAACTTTATCTTTTAGCAAATATGTGAACTAAAGTAAACAAGCAACCAAGGAATATAGAGAAGCACCAGGAACCGGGAATCCCAGGAATTTGATTAAGGTATAACTTCAGCTTCAGTCAAAACATATATATATTTTAAGCAGTACTAATTGGTTTATGCCTAGAACGTAACTAGTTTTTCCTGTTTTCATGAAATCATATTTGTTGGGATGGACGTGCATTCCCGGGACTCCCATTTAAACCCTAGTGTCCAGGTTGTATTTAAAGCTAAGCAAAAAGACTAGAAGCTGGGGAGAATTGCTTGTCTCTTGTTCTTTCAAAAGTAAAAAAAAGAGAAAATACACTGTGAATTTGGTAATTTTCAACATCATAACACTCTGTGAGGTCCTGGTGGGACTATCACACATGATCTCTTGCTATTTTCACAATAATGAAATAAAAGAATGAGGGCAACATAACATAAGCTAGCAAGCTAATTTTGGAGCACACTTTATGTTCAACACTGTTTTCATTTCTTTCAATCCTGCACTGAGTTTGGTTGCTAATGAGAGCTGAGGTTATCAGCTTGACATTTTAGCAATCACCTTTCTGTATGTCTTCTGCAAATTTAGATGAGATGATTGATATTTTCATCTCAAAACATCCAGTGCGAGATCCAGGATATTTAGCCTAGCTTAGCACAACTAGAAGCAGAGGGGACACTGCTAACCCTAACTTCAAATATGTCTGATTTACATGTAGTATGTTGTTTTATCAGCAGGTTTAGAAATAGAAATGTGAAATTGTTGACCAAAAACCACTGGGCGCAGTGACTGCATCTCAAAACGTCTGTCCATTGTTTGGAGTAGGCAGGACAACAGCATGTAAGTCAGATAGCTTTGAATTACTCGTTGGAGGGTGTATATTTTTTGCTTCTCTCCCTTCCAGTCTTTGTGCTAAGAAAGGCTAAACAGGTCCGGGATGAAACACCCGATGTTCTCATCTGACTCTGGGGAAGACAGAAAATAAGAGGATTTTCTAGAAATGTCAGACTAGTCTTTTAAATGTGCTTCAGACATTTAGATCGCAGCATGACGAGAATGCAGATGTGCAGATGCAGACATGACAGGGAGATGATCATAGAAGAATACAGTAATCAAAATGAGTGGAAGGGTGTGAAGAATCAGATTTAGTAAACAGGTTAAACACACATAGAAAAACAAACATTGACACTTACATCAGAATTAAACCTTAGCTGGCAGACGTTGCATGAGATGACCTGTTTCCTCTTGGGCACCAAACTAACACCAAAGGTGTGGTTGATGACGGCCTTCTGTACCGGGTCCATCTGCGGGGTTACACACAGAGGTCAGAGGTCAGCAGCCTGCTTGGCAGAACAGTGATGACAGAGTGATGTTGACAGAGTGACAGGTCTCTTTATCACAATCAGTCTGTACCGCCTTCAGCTACAGCACCCTGTCACTGTTACTGTCCCTCACACACACACGCACGCACGCACACACACACACACACACACACACACACACACACACACACACACACACACACACACCCTGTACTTCTATCTCTGTCTTCTATCTTCTATCTCAGTGAGGACCATCCAAGTCTGAACCATGAAACAGGCCTTTGCCAAAATGTCCTCTCTTTCCAAAAACTAAAATTGGTCCTCATAAAGTCATATGTACAAGAACACACACACAAAGTCATACCGTGTTGAAGTTCGGAAAAAGACCAACTGGCGGCGTTGTCTCGACAGGAAACGTCAGGAATGGTTTCATCATCACCGAGGGACCAGTGGCGCCAATTAGCCCTGGCACAGCTCCGCCCACTGCACCACACCCACTTCCTGGAAACAAACAGAGAGAGTCTGAATAATGGATTTACAATATCTGATGACACCGTTATTGATTAGGGTATTCTTTAGTTTTTGGTACATCACTGGAGGTGATTGGCGGTCCATTTAACCTCAAACAAAAAAGGGGATGTCATTTCAAAATGGCTCCACACATAGAAATAGACAAGACATCTTTAATACTTTGGATGTTCTTACAGAGAGAATATTAAACAACACTTTGTGATCTTACAGATGTGTACTCTCTTGTGTAAATAATAACATTTTTGCCCAGGGTGAAACTGATATTTGAATATAACATTTCTACAAACTACATCACTCCGCTCTCGCCTTCTTCTTCAATGGAACGTACATATTGCATTTCGCAGGCAAGCTGGAGACACCTGTGAAATTATGAAAATACCTTTGAAGACACAACGCATTCTAGATAACAAATAAAACATTCCGATGTTACTTTTTCTCTAAGGTTTGAGTAGGGAGTCACAAACAAGACCAAATACAGGCTTTGATTTGAGAAAAAAATAATAGTAATTGATTCCAATTCAAAGTGCTTTGCATAAAACATCAAAAGACAAAGTGCAAAAGAAACACATTATAAAAGGACATTTAAATACAATTAACAACAGTCATAATAAGTCCAAAGCAAAAATGTAATAAGGCAGGTGTAATGCAAGAATAAAGGTTTCAGTGCACTACAAGAAATTACTTAATAAAGAGCCAAGGCAAACACAAAATACTTCAGCCTTGATTAAAAAGAATTGAGGGTTGCAGCTGACCTGCAGTTTTCTGGGATATTGTTCCAGATATATGGTACATAAAAACTGAACTGTTTCTCCGTGTTTGGTTTTGGCTCTGGGGACAGAAAGCGGACCTGTTCCAGACAACCTGAGAGGCCTGGATGGTTCATAATGTAGCAGATAATCAGAAAAGAAATTTGGCCCTAAACCATTCAGTGCTTTATGCACCAACAGTAGCATTTTAAAGTCAATTATTTTACATACAGGAAGACAGTCAAAAGACCTTATAAGTGGACTGATGTGATCCATTTTCTTGGTCTTGAGGACTCAAGCAGCAGTAGGCTGAATCAGCCCCTGTCTAACCCATTTTTAGGGAGACCTGTATGGACACCATTACAGTAGAGAACAGAGTACAGAATATAAGTGCATGGTTTTTCCAAAACCTGATGAGACATAAATCCCTTAATCCTTGAAATATTATTCTTAAAGTGATAGGATTGAGTGAATGTCTCAATGTGGCTGCTGAGACTCAAGTCTGAATCCATAACTACATCGATTTCTGGCTCGGTCTGTGGTTTATTACATTACCGTTGAAATTGAACACTGACTTTTAATCATTGCTCCTTGGCTCCAAAAAAAACTACCTCAGTCTCGTCTTTGTTCAACTGAAAAAAACATCTGACACATCCAGTTGATTTGTTCAATGGACTTACTCAGTGCTTGTATTGGACCATAGTCCCCTGGTGATAGGCAAATGTGTGTGTCATCTGCAAATTTATGGTAACTTCAATTCATTTTGTATAGCCCCAAATCACAAATTTACCTCAGAGGGCTTTACAATCTGTACACATACGACATCCTCTGTCCCAGGACCCTGGGGAAAACCTCCCCCCACAAAAACCTTAAGAAACTACAGGGAGAGCAACAGAGGAGGGATCCCTCTCTTAGGATGGGCAGAAGTGCAATAGATGTCATGTGTACAGAATGAACAACATAACAGAGTTATGTTCAATGCACCAACTTACTTTGTTGTTTTCCATAATCAGTGGAAACATGAAGATGTTAAACAGAGGAGGCCCCAGAGTGGAGCCTTGGGGAACTCTGCATGTCATATTTGCCCACTCAGATATATGATCATGTCGAGACACAAAGTAGCCCAGTGTTCCAGTCGGTCTAGTAATATGTTAACAAACTGTTGGACCAGTAACCATTAGTGTTAACGTAAGCAGGTCAGTAAATCTACCCTTCTTGGCAAAGAGGCACAACAGAAATCCAACTCCCACTGATATTTATGTAATTTCAACCTGGAGATCTGAGCAGCTGATTTGCTCTACAGTAACAAGCATGAAGAACATATGGAGCTGCAGCTGCTGGGGGCAGACAGAGTTAATACAAAAAAAGAGCAAGAAGGTGAATGTGTGGCTCACATAATGAGTCTATGTGCTTTGTTGCCACAGGGCCAGTAAGAGTTCATCTCCATTTAAAGAGGCAGAGGGTTGCTAAGAACATTACAATACACATTTAAAACCAAGAGTCGTGCACATCATTTTTGTAACATTCATGTGTGCGGTGGGCCGTTTGAGGAAAAGTAGTGCTGCATCTGACGGTGTGAATCCAAATGTAATATGAGGAGGTGTTACATACACTGTATACATACACAAATACAAAAAGTAGATCGGATGAAACAAAAGTTTATTTCTTCTATCTGTTTATGGTCACAGTTTGAAGAAGCCCTGCAGTGAATTCTTTCATAACAACATAGTGTGGGAGGAAACACTGAGAGCAACTGAATCAGCCCTGACAGAGGAGGAGGAGGAGGAGGAAGAAGAGGAGGAAGAGGAAGAGGAGGAGGAGGAGAAGTTACTGGTTTTGTCCATCTGTCTAAGTTTAGTTAGGTAAACCCATTCTGTCCCATTTTAAATACACTATAAACCCATCAAACCAATCATTTTTTGATCAAAACATTTTTCAATTTATCGGTATCGGCTATGAGCCCGATCCAATGAATTTTACATCAGCTTTCACACAGGTGTCAACTCTCCATCTCTCCGCTGTGAGCTCTTTGTGTGTGTAAGAGTAGCGAAACATGCATTATGTTATTTACCTAATTTATGTGCCCTCCTTTCATGTCAGTTCAGTGTCAGACCCTCTTGCATTCTGCTGTCATCTATACTGCATGGTGGTTCTCTGTGAACAGCACAGACAGCGGTGGAGAGTGGACCAAAGACAAACACACTCACCGCGCCACTGCGAGTGCAACAAAAGCATCACGAGCAAAAAGCCAATAAGCGTAACTTCTGAATGTAATCCGCCCAAAGGATGTGCTGACGACAACAATAAACACTCAATAAAATACAGATCATTCAAGTAACTCTGGCAGAGGCTGCACTGTAGCAACAGACACTGGAGGACACTTTTAAAGGGAGAGAAAAAATCCTACGATTGCTGAGACGGTTTGTTACATGACCCACTCTGAATGTACTGTGGCCTATTTTAACCCATGCTAAATGAACTGTACCCACTGAAAATGACTTATAGCACATGCTAACCCAATCTAAATGCCTTACAACCCATAAACCACTGTAAATGTATTGTGACACATTTGAACCCATGCTAAATGAACTCTTACCCATTTTAACTTACTGTAAATGCCTTATAACCCATGCTAACCCAATATAAATGCCTTATAACCCATTCTAACCCATTATAAATGCACTATAATCCATACTAAATGAAGTGTTACCCATGTCAACCCAGTCTAGATGCCTTATAATCCATTCTAACCCATTCTAAATGCCTTATAACCCATTCTAACCCATTATAAATGTACTATAATCCATTGTGACATGTTTTGAATTCAGTTATAACCCTTAAATATTGATCTCAATAAACTGGATTGAGGGGTTTGGTTAGACCAGGCCAGGCCAGGTCAGCTGTGGGTATATTTTCCGACTGGCATTAAGATAGCTGTGGATTAGAATTCTGGGACAATGGAAGCCTTACAATCTCTTCAAGGACCTCTGAAACTACCTCAAGGACCATTTGAACCTCCTTAAGGACAACTTAAACCACAACAAGGACTCCTCGAACATCTTGAAGTGACTATTGAAGCCTTCTCCGGGACTCCTTCAGCCTTTACGTTTAAAAGAAATCAGATCTTTTTTCCGGTATAATTTTTTCAGTGTCCATCAACACTGTACTTGAATATCCAGTGATTGATATCCTGCGCTTAATTTTGTCATTTAAAAAATGTGAATGTATGACATACTGAAAACAGAGTCATATTAAGAGTGCAGTCGGACATGTTTTCCTGTATCAGTATGAATTAGAGATATGTTTTGGTATGTGCGTGTGTGATGAATGGTGTGGTGACAGGGTCGTTTTAATTCTGTCCTCCTGTCCTCTGAGATCTTGTTACAACACACACACGCGCATGCACACACACACACACACACACACACACACACACACACACACACACACACACACACACACACACACACACACACACACACACACACACAGTAACCCTGCTGTCTTACAGTAAGTTGCTGATCTAAGAAGTTGCTATAAATACTGCCACACATCTGCTACTGCATTTGCATGGAGACGACCAGTTTAGTCTGATACTACCTAATAAATCAGATCACATACAAGGAATCTGCCTTGGTGTTTTGGTGCATGACGATCACCATAAACATAGTAAGAGAAAAGTAAAACAGCAAAAGTCAGGATTATACATTATTTCATTCAATAAAGAGTGACTGAAGCGGGAAACAAGTTCTCAGAGCCGGCAAGCTATAGATAGGTTGGTCGCTAAACAGACAATTAGTTCACACAATTTATTGTTCAACTCCTGTCACCAACTGTCCATAAACTATCCCTCTTTTGTGGAGCAGTTTAATACACCGACAGAGGTCAGTGGCCTTGCACACCAGTACTTATCCTGGATAATGCAGCGTGAGGATGTGCAGAGCTAGCCTCTAACCACAGCTGTTCCATTGAATTGTTTATTTTGCTGCAGAATTTCAATATTTTAAATGCAGTTCTTAAACTGTAAGTGATCAAAGGGTCTTTTACCGGTGTAGTGTTTGCTGGCATCAGCAGCTGCTGAGATTAAATGGCCTTTGAATTCATTGTAAACCCTTTCTGATTCTTCGTGTCCAGTTTCCTGCGGGTCAGTCTAGTTTTATCTGCTGCGGTAAGATTTATGATTGTGGCTACAGCCAGGGTTATCTCTGGCATTCACACCTCACAAAGACACACATGTATATACACACACACACACACACACACACACACACACACATTGTCATATGATGAAGACGTAAGAAGGAAAATCGGCTCGGCTGTATCGTCAGCTGCAGACTGAGGCTCCTGTAACTGATCTGACCTGCAGAGCTCTGTGTCATCTGTCACAAACCACCCCCCATAATGTAGCCAATGGCTGTGGTTTCTAGGAAGTGTGTCTGATATTTAATTACTCACATCCCCCCACTGGTTTATGAATCCAAATGGGACAAACGTCACATTTATTTGCATGAAATGTCAAACAGAACATCCCTGGTGTTCCTACGGTTAGAAAAAAATTATCGAGGCTGTGGAGAGGTGCAGTGATGAGCCAATATGCATCACAGCAGTTTAAAACAAAAATCCATTTATAAATACTCTGGAATAATGACTTGTGTTGCCGATGGTTTATCCACAAATAACTTCAGTTATCTGGTTATTATTCTTAAAATGACATATTTTTGTAAAATCTGGACTGTTAAACTTCATAAACAAACAATATCACCACTTCAGTAACTCGTTGAACCTCCTCGAGGATCCCTTTTTTTCAGCTATAATGCAAGAATGCAAACCATAATGTTATTCTCTTACCCTTTGTGTGTGCTTGTGTTTGTCTTCTGGTTTGCTTTTCCACAAACAGATATAAGATTAAAAAAAAGTAGAGAGGAATAAACTTAGAAGCAAGACCTTTTCAGTTTTGTTTTAAAAACGGTACACCTCAAGCTATGAATGGACTAAGACACTGGTATATTTAAATTATAGTGATACTTTAGCAAACCAACTAGAGAAAATGACATCTTCATTTGAAAAGAAAAGAAAGACAGAAAGATTCACAACAGCTTGGCATTTTTCAACTTAACAGCTTAATATGTTGTGAACGTTACACAGCATGCTGCTGTCGCGCAGCCTGAACCTATACTGTGAAAGGAAACGTAGTGACAGAACGACGTCTGTCACCATGAGCTGCATGCTGGTTTGAGATAGGACAAAAATTAAGGAAGGGAAAGAAAAAAAAAAGGTTTTTGGGCAACTTACACACAAACACACAGTGCCAGATATGCGTAATTAAAATAATACTTGCACATAGCAAGCAGTCATACCGGTGCTTTTCTGAATGACAGAGATACTTTGATATCCTGCAGCAGTCATGTAGTCGTTAATCAACATTGCTCTTTTGTTGTTGTACAGATTTCAGCTTTAACACATACAGAGGATTCACTTTAAATCCATGAAAAGATTTTTAAACATTAGTAAGCCGAGTTGACAGAGCCGACCTTTGAGGGAATAAAGAGCCTGAAAATCTGAAACAGAGGAACATATAGTAGCTTATTTGCTGCGTTGCACCATCCAGTTTGATATAAACTGCTCCACTAAAGAGGAATGATTATGAAACGGATTTCATACAACAAATATTTCTCTTGAATTTATTGTCCCCTAGATAATAAGCTAATGAGCTAATGAGCTTGCAAACTTACAAGTTGTACAGTTGACTGATATTTTGAAAGTAAGTAAGTAAGTAAGTCAAATTTATTTATAAAGCGCTTTTCACAGACAAAAGTCATGAAGTGCTTAACAGGGCAGAAATTACAAGCATAAAAAACACAATGTGACCATATGGCCAATAATTTACATACACACAAAATTAAAACATAGTTTAAATGCAGGTCTAGGACATGGGTTTTACCCAAACGCCAGTCTAAAGAGGTGCGTTTTGAGATGGTTTCTGAAAGTGTTTACAGAATCTGCGAGGCGTAGAGGTGCAGGCAGAGCATTCCACCGCCTCGGTGCTACTGCCTCCAAAGCTCGGTCACCACGGGTCTTAAGACGTGTGCGTGGGACAGACAGAAGACCTAAAACATTTGACCTGAGAGCGCGGGCGGGTGAATAGGGGTGAAGTAGATCAGCTACATATGTAGGAGCCTGTCCGTGTAGTGCTCTGTAAGTGAGGGTGAGCATTTTAAAGTGTATCCTAAATGCTACAGGGAGCCAGTGGAGAGATCGGAGTATGGGGGTGATGTGAGACCGTCGATTTGTCCTGGTGAGTAATCTGGCGGCAGCGTTTTGGATGACCTGCAAGCGGTTAAGAGCAGATACACTGAGTGATGAGAAAAGTGTGTTACAGTAGTCAATGTGTGAAGAGACAAATGTGTGTATGATCATCTCTAGTTCAGGTGTTGATACTACAGATCTCAGTTTACTGATATTTCTTAGGTGGAAGAAACATGATCTGGACAGCTGCTTAACATGGGGGTCAAACGACATGGATCGATCAAAGAAAATCCCTAGATTGCGCAGGTTGCAATGGGCAGCAGAGGAGAGTGGACCAATACTCTGCCTGATCATAGGGACAAACTCATCCGGTGCAATAACTAGAACCTCCGTCTTATTGTCGTTAAGTTGTAAGCAGTTTTCTGCCGTCCAGTCTCTGATGGCATTGACACAGTCCAGGAGCCTAGTTAATGTGAAGGCCTGGCTGGGTTTGAATGACAGATGGAGCTGGATATCATCTGCATATAAATGATAGGCAACATTGTAACTTTTTATAATCGGTCCCAGAGGTAGCAAGTAAAGGGAAAATAACAGAGGCCCCAGAACCGAGCCCTGCTGTACGCCACAAGACAATGGAGAGGTAACAGACACAATATCACCCACAGAGACGTTAAAAGTTCTGTCAGTGAGGTAAGATGTAAACCAGTCTAACGCTATGCCAGATATGCCAACCCAATCAGGATGTTATGGTCTACAGTGTCGAATGCAGAACTGAGGTCCAGAAGTACTAACACAGAGCAGTCACCTGCATCAGAAGACATGAGAATGTCATTTGAAACCCTCAGGAGAGCGGTTTCAGTAGAGTGTTGCTTACGAAACCCAGACTGGAATTTGTCGTACATGTTGTGCCTCTCCAGTGCAGCAGTAAGTTGGTTGGCCACCACTTTCTCTAAGATTTTCGACAGGAAAGGCAGTTTTGATATGGGCCTGTAGTTCATAGGCAATGCCGGATCTAAGTTGGGTTTCTTTAATATAGGCTGGATAGTGGCATGTTTAAAATAGGACGGGACAATTCCTGTAGACAATGAGGAATTGACAATAGATGTTACTGCAGGGCCAATAATTAGCACAACTTTCTTAAATAGAGAGGATGGTATTATATCCAGAGGGCAAGATGGTGGCTTTGTTTTGTTAATTAAGTCCATCAGGTCTTGAAGGCTGATAGGCTGGACAGAGTCCAGAACAGTAGGAGATTGAGAGGAGCTACATGTAGATGAACAGATCCCAGGCTGAATGCCAGACCTAATAGCTATTACCTTATCAATAAAATAGGTAAGGAACTTGTTACAATCATCAAAGGAACAGCATGGTAATGTAGAGACAGACGGTGAAACAATTCTCTTAATTGTGTCAAACAAAGCCCACTAGCTCAAATACTTTACCTTTCACATGGTAGAAAATATATAATATTTTGCATTTCATTATTGGATTATTATCCCTAATGCAAAAAGTATAAGCAGAATTTTTATGTTGTAGCAGGTTGAGGTGGAGCAACTATTTCTATACTGCCGGATTTTAATGTATAATGGGTTTCTTGTGTAACTTAAGCTACTAGTATTATGGATGTTAAAGAAATGTGTTGGAGTAAAAAGTACAATATTTGTAGTGGGGTAAAAAATATGTTAGTCTACTATCAGTATTAATACACTGTTAGTATTAGTATATCAACCTGTTATAATTCAAGTGAACCCGACTAAAAACTGGTTGTGTCTATAAGGTATAAGGTGTGTTATCTGAAATAAGACATGAAACCTGATTGACTGAATTACCAAAGTATATACAAATCCACTGACATACCAACAAAATAAATAAAGTTATACACAAATATAACAACAAAAGATAATCAAGTTGGACAAGGAGGATCTGAATACGAGATCAAAATGAAACCTAGTCAGAGTAAGTTACACCTTGCTTATGTTACAAGAGAACATCCATAGGGAATCATCAAATCCATCACTCATAGCATATACTACTAAAAAAGTTTCATTCTTTTAAAGGGGAGGTTTCTGTAGTGTTAGGAGAAAAGTCAATACAAACAACAAATCTGGCATTCTTTCAATCTCATTTTTCAAAACACAGATTGCTCAAATCTCGTCCACCTCTCGATATTAAACAACTTATTTCAGAGTTTGGTGAATAAAGGTGTGAATGGTGTGCTGGAGACAAGTTGTGGTGTTTTCTGTGTAAGTGTCAGTGTATCATTATTACAGCTTCATTATATCATCATCCAACTGAGCATCTGGTGCAGTTAATCAGACTGTGAAGGGATGTGAACGGACGCAGTTAAAGTGAAACCGACAGCAGCGAGAGACATTTCTCACACAGACAGAAGGAAGTGATGAAGCCTGAGGCTGAGGAAGAGGAGCACGGCGCCGAAGATGATGGCATTTATTTAAATGGAAGGTTCCTACCTGAACCAGACGACCTTCTTTATCTCGATCCAGATTCACTTTTTCCTTCCCCCTCTGACCATATGTATTCTACTACTTTACTCCGTCCTATACTGTACTCTGCTGTCCTCGGTCTGTTTCTGTTCATCTGTTCTCGTCTTTTTACCAACCAAAGAGCAAAAGACATGCACACTCACAACTCAAAGTGTGTGTGAGCGAGAGAGCGAGTGCGTATCAGGTGACTGGACTAAGAGTGGCATGTGTCATCGCTATCTGAATGCCCAAACCCTGAGCGTCAGGTGTGTGTGTGTGTGTGTGTGTGTGTGTGTGTCTGTGTGTGTGTGTGTGTTACTTCTTCTTAATCCTCTGCTGCCATTTCTTCCACAGAGAAGAAACTCTATCCTTGGGGACGAGAGAGAGAGAGGGAGAGAGAGAGAGGGATAGATAGAGAGAGAGAGTGTGTGTGTGTGAGGGAGAGAGGGAAAAAGAGAGACAAAAAGGGAGACATAAACACTGAAGGAGAAAGAGAGAGTGTGTGTGAGTGTGTGTTGTTGCTGTTGTTGTTGGTTCACACCGTCTCCCGTTACACAGAGCACAAGTGTGTGTGAGAGAGAGAAATTGAGGCACACAAAACCAGCTGGTTCACCGTCAATAAAGAACAAAGTGTGATATCAGATGTTTCAGTTGTTCACTGTAACTGACTCCAGCCACAGACGGTAAAGGCGTCAGCATGCTTCAACAGAAGTGCTTCTTGAAGTGCGTGTGAAGCCCCCTCCCCTCTCCACACCTTTCCGACAGCTGAACAGCTGCATCCAACATGTTTTTGTATTTTTTTTACTTCAGTAAATAGTAAAAAATGCCTTCAGGAGACATCTTCAAAACAGAAAATATTCACATTTGAAAAGCTGGGACCTGAGAATTTGGGCAATTTTTCTTTAAAAATAACTTACTGTCTTATGTTTGTATTAATATACATTATCTTTACAGAGTGCTGCAGGAAAGAGTCCTAAAACCAGGAGTCAGCCTTTTTGCACTTCTGGTTCCCTCGGCTCAAAGTTTAATGGGTTTTTGGTTCGATGCCTGAAATAAAGTCTGTGGTTAACATAAGCTTAAAAGATTTTTGATGAAGAAGTTTTGATGTGTCTTAAAAAAGGCGGTTGCTATCAAGTGGCTAAATGAGACTACAAAACGTTATCACGCCGACCAGTAGACTAGCTTAGTGGTGGTGACTTAAGGTCATGTGACCATAGCGTAGTTTGTTTATATCCTTTTTACTTCTGGTGAATGCATTCATGCTTCAAGAATCATAAAAGTGATGTTCATTTGTGAAGATTATCTTGCTGAATAAAAATTTCAAGTATCATGAACATTTGTTTGCCACATATCTTATTTTCTGCAATAATCCTAAATCCAATGGAAAGGTCCCTTTGGCTTTTTGTCGAGGGAACTAGAGTGATGCTGACTTCCGGGGTTAGTTTACAAAAATACATCATCCCTGCAGCACTTTATTCCAGCACATAACACCTCCTTAAGCTACAAAATGTAATTTTTACATTTGTGTACCGGTTAAACAAACACGAGGCTATACAACATGTTAATTGGCTAAGCTAACCCCGTCCGTACTCCATCAAAAAATTGAGCAATGAAGAAATATCTCTCTAAGTACCAACTGACTATTTGCTCCAAAGTGGTGAAGGTGGGTACAAGTGTAGCTTTTAGGCCAGAGGGACAGGATCCCTCACTGGCTTCCCACTGCAGCTGAAGATGAAGCCTGCAAGAACTCTGGGTATTAATACACCAGTGATCCTACTGGGAGGAGAACATGTCCCACTACCTTCATCTGCATCTTAAAAAAAAATTCTTATCCACAGAGAGGGAGAGCGACATAGACTTAAAGTGCGCTTCTGCTGACGGCAGCATTAGACATCACACTGCATTATTATTATGCAGAGAATCACACACATTAGCATAACAAGCCTGCATGTGTGTGTGTTTAAGTAGGTCACGTTCGGATCCTTCTTCATCCAAATTCACACACACACACACACACACACACACACACATACAAAGACAAGCATGAACGCTCGCATCAGACCAGTCAGGAATATGAAAGCAGACAGGACAGCTCCAGTCTGAAACTCAGTGGAATAAAACTGCGAAATCATCTGATTAGAGCCAAGCTAACATTGTATATTAAAGTGTTGGACAGAACAAACAGCACACTGATCATTTAGTTATTGTGAGATTCAGCCTTACCAGTAGTGGAGATAAAAATGCAAATTAAATTGGAAATTTGACCTGTGGATTATGAAACATATCTCGCTCTAGAACGTTTTGTACTAACAAAACGTTCTTTGCAATAACAAACTACGTCCACGTCGAGATGGGAAAAAATTGCTATGAATTTTGGGTAAATTGACACTTTTAGCAGACTGAAAAACATGGCTGACCAGCAGTGAATCGCTCAGCTCTGTTCAATCCAGTAGAAAATGTCCACGGGGAGAAATTCAAACAGCTACAAGGATATTTTATTGAGAAAATTCAGCCAAGATTGTCAGAATGTAGCACAGGTGTCCCTGATTGTTACCATGGAAACACTGGACATCAGGTGTATCTGATTGTCATAAGAACCTTTTATTTTAGTTGGTTTTATAGAAAAACTACAAACTACTAAAAGAAACAGTGAGGTATGAAGCTCAGGTGTGTGTGTGTGTGTGTAGATGTGTGTGAGTGTGTGTGTGTGTGTGTGTGTGTGCGTGTGTAATAGAGCCACACAGACACACACTGTGTTGTGATGATGAGCAGCAGTGTGTGGGTAATCACAACAGTCACGCTATCTATAATGAGAGGAATGTCAGACAGGAAGTCACAGATTCAGCGAACCAATCGCAGCCTCATTTTTCCTTTGATCAAAAATATAGTTTCTTCCAGGAATCTTCCAGAAGTGTAAACTGGATCCATAATGTTCATTCAGCTAATGACATTCCTGGAAAACATCAGATTTCCATAATAGAGTGAGCATAAGAAGATCATCATCATCATCATCACTGAAGAGTGAGCAAATAAAGCAAGAGAAGCTGCAGAGCGTGTTGTTTGCAGCAGTAGAGACTTTCCACAGCAGCTACATCTCCATCTGCACTTCATTGAGGTGGCAAAGTTGGCATACAGACAGAGAGAAAACAATAGCTGTTGGAAACAGATGAAGAACAAATGTGTGTCTGTTGGTCGGTCCAACACTTTGGTCCAGATCCCTCAAATATATTCAACAACTCTTGGGTGGATTGTGGTGAAACAGACATTCGTGGTACTCAGAGGATGAATCCTACTGAATGTGGTGATCCTCTGACTTTTCATAGCACCACCATGAAGTTCACATTTGTTTTGTGAAATATCTCAACAATTATTGGATGGATTGCCATGAAAATTCGTCAGGCTGGTCTCATTCAGCATATATACAGTAGCTATCCCTACGAAAGGTAATAAGTCGGTACTTGGATATCCCATGAAATTATCATGAAACAAGGAAGTATAAAGACACCAAACCTCAGACATTGATGGGTCCAACAAACACAGATCTTTCACCCAGTAGACCACTGTTCAATTTCCCATGTGAAATGGGAGGTCAGCATTGATTTATTTGACACGTAACTTGCATACGTCAGTAACGGCACTTCCGTAGTTACTTAATTATAATTATATTTATCTTATCTATTACAAATATCTAGTCTAGTAACATCATCCTTTGTAGTTTAAATCAGCTTCCATCATCTTTCATCTCATCTCCTTTTCATTAATAGCATAACTTTTACACCACAACCAAGAGAAAACACTGTTTAGAGATATTTTAGCTCCAAACTGAAGCAGGTTAATAGTAACGTTATGATATGAATAGTAACCTAAATGATTCAAACCTTGAAAATCATCATTTATCTTTACATTGCACCTAATATGGACACAAGAGAGATCGAGACTGTGTCAAGACTTCATTGAGTCTGTGAACCACTTTCCAGAGCACTTGATCAGATTAACTGTCATAACACTACAGCAAAGTACAAAATAGCCCCAAGAAAATGTGATCTGGAAATAATCGTCGTCATAACAATTATAATCCAGCGCTGATGGACAGCTGATTATGTCCGTAAGAAGATGAAAGTTTTCACATCTTAGAGACTGGAACCTCAGTATAGGGTTTGAGTCCAGGTCACGACCTGCGGGTCATGTAATCCTCACCAAGCCCCAAAGAACAAACCTCACACATTGCAGGGTAAAAGAAAGACACAAACATTCCAAATCAAAATGGCTTAATGTGGAGCCCCGACACAAATAGACAGAAGAAGGATTTCCTACCTCGACTAAGGAAACTACTCCACATCATCGACAGGGAGACAGCCGTATCACTTCCTCCTCCTCCTCCACCCCCCTCTCCCCTCTATCATCTGCTCCCCCGATAACAAAAAGCAAAGAGGAAGAAAAAACCCAAACCACACAGCAGTCTGTGTGAGCGCAGAGGGACACTTGTGTGGATTGAGGAGGGCGACCGACACGTTGCGAGGAAGAGACAGAGTGTACAGGGTATTTGAATCACTGAGGTGATGATATTCAGGGTGAGCGGGTTATGACAGCCATTCTGTCTCAGTGGAAATCCCTCTTTCACTGTCTCTCTGTCTCTGCGCTGCTCACGCGCTCTCAGCCAGTTCATGGCATCGTGAGAGGAGGAGAGGAGGATACAAGCTTTTAGTTAATTATTCTCAAGAACAAAATACAGAATAAATACAGAATAGAATGAAGAAAAACTGATGAAAACAGCAAATAAATAAACGAACAAATAATTGAACTAAAGAATCAATAGAGAAAAAAAGGGGCAAAGAGAAAAATAAAAAGAAGCAAGCAAGTTAACTGCCAAACATGAATGAAAGTGAGAAAAATCAAACGACAAATAAACAGCAAACAGCAGTCATCCTCTATCAGTCCTCCAACCAGCTGTACTAATCCTCTAACCAGTCCTTTACTATCAACTATCTATTTTCTGTGTTTTATGCTGTACCATGACTAGCCCTCTTCTGCTAATACTAGACCTTGACTGTTACCTGCAATCTACTAGTTCCACTAGCCCTACCAGTTTTCTACATAACCTTGACTAGTCCTATCCCCAATTCCCAGTCCCTTTACTAGTTTACTAGACGTAGACTTCCTCGATAAGTTGTTGACTAGTTCTGCTAGAATTACCAGTTTTCTACCACACTAGTCCAACCAGCATTGTAGCCTACTAGGTCCACTAGTCCTACCGGTTTTCTCTACTTAACCATGACTAGGGGGCGACTGTGGCTAAGGTGATAGCAGCGCCGCCTTTCAATCTACTAGTTCTGCCAGCCCTCAGAGACACATTTTGTATTACAAGTTGTCAACTGGTGGTCACAGATGTGGGTCATGTGGGCAAAACATCACAGGTTCAAATCTGGTCATATGACGCCCCCACCTCCCTTCCTCCCTGTTCTGATCCTATTGTCAGCACTGTACAGCACTATGAGTGTGTGAATCTGTCAGCAGTGTCTATTCATAAACAGCTGAATGCATCAACGCAAAACCACACATCAACACCTGCTCAGTCTCTCCATCTCTCTCACACACACAAACACACACACACAACAATGTGTCTATTAATAACGTATATTTCTCATTATGTATGAGGTCATCAGCCAGACAACATGCTGACCTCTATCAGCCCAGGAAAGCTAATTAGAGCTAGCTTGCACACACACACTTTCACATGAAAAGCAAAGGCAGTCAAATTACATTGGTGTTGTTGTCTTCAGTACCCAGCAACAACTCTGCCCACAACATATACTGAAAATTAAAAGAAGAGAGATGCTTCAATTTTGTAAATGTTATTAGTCTCATGTGACTTGATCTCTTTATTTGTACTGATGCGATCATGGGACTTCACTTCTTTCATTAGTGACTGGATGTGTGCATGAGTGTGTGGTTAAGAGTGTGAATGCTGTCGCCTAGTGGTCACTAACTGCCACTGAGGAGAAAACACAACTATGAGTGTGATTGGTGAAGCACTCTATACAGCAGATCCCCACTATTTAGTATGAGTAGTAATGGTTCTCTCAGCTCCTCAGTCGGAGAAAACCATGATTTTCATTTTTGTGCTTGTGTGTTTGAAATGTAGTATTTTTTAAAAGTCATTCATTAGTTGTAAATGTATGTGTGTTTTCACCTTTGTACATTATGTATGTGGCTGGCAGCAGTGGTGGATATTAACTAAGTACGTTTACTCAGCACTGTGTTTGATTACAATTTGAGGTAGTTGTACTTCACATTGAACATCTACTCCTGTTGGGTTCAGATGAACATTCTGTTGCTAGTAGTCTTATTGGAACATTATCTTTAGGTACTCATTTATTACAGCTGTTTTGTACATCACATACACAACTTGTCTGCAAGCTGTATTTAAGTGTTTATTTTACTGTGGCATGCTGTAGATGTGCACCTACACACATAGTCTGGGATGAAGAACTCTACCACATCTCAGAGGGAAATGTTATACTTTTATCTACTACATTGCTCCTTTTACAACATTTATCAGACAGCTGTAGTTACTTTAAGATTTTATACACAACCAATTCATAAATGATGATGCATTGTTATAGATGAAACTAAGCAACGGTCTATAAAGTAGTAGAAATTAGCTCTTCACCAGTTAGAGCATGAAAATGCTGCTAACACATGAAAGTATGCAATAAGTCAGTAATATAATATATAACAAAATAACATTGACAGGACTATCGTACCCAATGAGTCCTTTTACTTTTGATACTGTAAAGACATTTTTATGTTTGCTGGAGTATTTCTACATTGTCGTATTGATACTTTTACTTAAGTAAAGTATCTGAGTACTTGTTCCATCCTGGTGATATTTATAAAAATGGTAACAGTGTGTGGAATTTATATTATTCATGTAAGAAGAAAAAGAAGAGAATAAAAAATGAAAATTGGAAACGTAACTTGACTTTACACAATTGTAAAGACTATATTAAAAAGCAGATTCCAGCAGTTTTGTAAGAACGACTGTAACCATGTTTGTATTGGCTGTGATGTCATCTGACCTAACTGCTGATAGGCTGCTCAGCCAGCCAGGTCACTGTCTCACACACACACACAGCCTGGCCTGGAGGAGCTGAGTTCAGGCCAAAGAGCTTTTCATGGTCGAGCGAGCATCACGTAATGGACAGAGAGAGGGGGAGAGAGAGAGAGAGCGAGAGTGAGAAAGAGAGAGGGGGGGGAGAAAGACGTTACCATTCAGGCTGAGTGGTGTGTTTGTGTGTGTGTGAGTGTATGTGTGTCCAGTAGAGAGAGATTTAATCTTTAATCAGTGTTATTGTAGCCTGTACACTGATATGGAGACATAGTATGTAATTACAACTGCTGCACACACACCTGCATTGGTGTGTGTGAGATTGTGTATCGGTTTCCTGTCTCTCTTGACATCATTCTGCTATGTCCTGTAATTAGGTGTGTGCGTATATTTGTTTGTTTTTGAGGATTTTGGAACTTATTTATCTTATGTTACTATACTATACAAGTGATGTTGTCTCTTTCTAGTCTAACCTGGAAGTCAGTTTCACTCAGGGCTAAAACGACAGATTTCTAGTAGAAGTTTTGCATTGTGTTTTAGATCACGAAAACAAGTACAACAAACTGGAACACTGTATTATAAGGTGATTCCCAAAAAGGTGTCATCATGACAGATTTTTGTGGAGACAGACACATTAGCACCAAAGATAGTGTAATGATGAGAATCAATGCAAGCGATGTCTTTGAGAAATGTCAGTGCGGTTGCGGAGCAGTGCTATGTCCCAGTTTAATGACCCGCTGCTGTCTGCTCCACTTTAACTCCTTTGCATCACACAGCACATGCTCACTCTGTTGACCAGCAGTTTGACTTTAAAAACTGGGTCTGAATTGCTAAAGACGTTTGGAACCATTCCACTCACAGCTGATCACAAAACCAAAGAGAGTCAAGCAATGTGAAAAGCTTCAACTGTAATTTCAGCAGCAGAGGGCGCTGGAAGCACTTAGAAACCTGCTGCAATGATTAAACAATGAGAATAATGAAAATACTGCAGCTCATTAAACTAAACAGTAATATCAGAACATAATATCAGAACCAACACTATAAGACACAAACTTGGATAGTGTTTCATTGTCCAATAACTACTGATAAGAAGATATATTATCTTGTTTTGTTAAAAGAATATCTTGACATTCTGAGAAATAAGATTACAGATTTAGAGGAAAATGGTGATACCATCTCATGCCTGTGCATTAAATATGAAGCTACAACCAGCAGTCAGTTTAGCAGTTAACCAGGCAGCAACCTCCAATCCTAAAAAGGGAAGCCAATGCTGAAGTGTCTTAAACTTGTACTCTCTCTAATGGCCATCAGGGGGTGACTCCTCTGGTTGCAAAATTAAATCTGATTGTATAGAAGTCTATGAGAAAATGACTCTACTTCTCACTTGATTTATTCCCTCAGTAAACATTTTAAACATGAGTTTATGGTCTCAATCTCTAGTTTTAAGTCTTCTTCAATACAGCATGATGTTCATTTAGTAAATTATGGTCCATTTAGAGTGAAATAGATCATAAAGCTGGGTGTGCTTTAGGGCGGGGCTACCTTGTGATTGACAGGTCGCTACTGCTACCAGAGCCGTATACGGCAGTGGTGGGCCGTCAGGGCCTGCAAGGCCTTCTCTGCTGGCCTAAACAGAATCACAAAGTTATAGCTATTTTATAATTTAATAATTTTTCTTAAATACACTACATGTATTATAATTTATAAAAATATTTATTTTAACAATATATTTTTCCCATTATCTTATTTTCTCAATGCACAGCTACTGTCTTCCTCTGTTGCTCTGCTTCCAGTGCAGCTTGTTTTAAGTAGAGCTTTTATCCAATCAGATTTCACCTCTGTGTCTCTAGGTAAGAACAGAGGCCCGAGGCCTGCAGACTCTCACATGCAGCCCTTTGCAGTTTAAGTGAATGGGGACGATATTGTTGATTGTCATATTCTTCAACCAATCAGATCTTTAGTTTGACATGTTGGGCGTATTCTTTGACGTGTCAGAGCCTGCTAGCTGGCCTACAAGTACGTGATTGGTCAGTGGGCTAGCCTGACATGTTGGGCGGTGACAATCCCAATATCTGCTGCCTCTGCCGAGCGGACATTTTCAGCCTCAAACGCATTAAAACGTATTCAAGAAATACAACTGGGGAGGCTCGACTGTCTTCACTGGCGTCCATGAATCGAGAAGGACTTCTTACTGGAACTAAAACGCACGGATGTACTGAACAACCGTGGGATTAAACTCTTTATTAACAACGAAAGGAGGATGCACTTTGTCTTTAAATAGTGAACAGCAGCTCTGGTAAGTTAAATGCGTTTGTTTTTACATCTGCAGTAGCTTTAATATGCTTGTTTATATATTATTATTTGTACAACTTGTTTTTAATGAAGATTTTTGTTTGGTTTAATATGTGATAGGAACCATTGTTACGTCCAATGTTGCTCTGGGGACATATTTAGCCGGTGCCAGTTTTGGCAACTTGGCGACATTCTCGCTAAATCTGGCGACTTTCAAAACCCTCATGGTGACTTTTTTTGTCAAAAGCTACTAGTGACAAATCTAGCGACTTGTTCTGGTGTTATTGGAGAATTTTCTGGTGTTTTGACGTTAAAGCACGTACGTTCTGCACTGTCGTGAACGAGCAGCGGGTGCTGCCGTGAGCCCCTCCGCCGCCGCCCACAGAAGCCTCGCGCAGCAGTCCCAGCTGCAGTCAGAGCAAAGAGGAGACTCACTCTCGGCAGATAGTGTATCTATAGGTGTTGGCTTCATTTTTACACGAAAGAAATAATAACCGTAGCTGTGTTTCAGCTGAAGGACAGCAGTGAAGGCCCAGGTATAAGATTCACGGCCCGCCACTGGTATACGGTGTATCTACATCACTCCTCCGCAGTTCAAATATGGTCACTTCCATTCATTGGTTGCAAAAAGCCAACATGGCGACGGCCGCAATCCAAGATGCCGATGGCCAAAACGCCGAATTCGATGCTTCACAACGTCAGTCCACAAACCAATGGGTGATGCCACGACGACTACGTCCACTTCTTATATACAGTCTATGCAGTTAAGTAATCTTACCATTAAGGCAGGAAGCAGATGGAAACAGCGACACTTTATGAAGTTGTAACTGCACAAAAATTGGCTTCTACTGATGGGAAATAGGAGGAAACAGCTAGCCTGACTCCGTTCAAACGAAACAAAATCCACCTACCAGCAACTCTAAAGCGCACACATTGCCACGCTATATTGTTTAATCTGAGGGTTTCAAGTGTAAAGTGTGTTGAGACGAGGGTTGGTTGTTCTGGGCTATTTTGCTGGACTATTTCTTGCCTGGGATCAGTAACGTAGACCAAGTGTCAGCTAAGAAATAATCAAGCGCCAGGCATGTGTAACTTTCAAGGTCATTTTTAAACATCTCTGAGTATCATTTCATCCTCCAAACACAACAGATATAGATTCACATACCATATTATATTTCAGCTTGTCAACAGGTGTTTAAATGGAGCTAACAATACCCATACAGAGATAAAACTGCAGTGATGATCTGAGTTAATGCAGGGTCAGTTCATTCTTTCAGGGGTCCAACTGAGAACCAACACACACACACCACCGCCACTCTCTGACCTCTCCCAGATGGCAGCAGCTGTTGATGAATGAGCCAAAGCAACTCTCACTCAGCAGACAGACAGTCAGACTACTTGTTTCCTCTCATGCAGGTAAAGCATTTAATACGTGTCAGCTGTAGTCTTTGTGGTGTATTCAATTTGGGGGGGGGGGGGGGGGGGGGAGGTGACACAAAATGTTTGATGATTGTCAGCGCAGCACACCAGTAGTAGTAGAAGAAGAAGCATTGGTTCTACCTGCAGTTGTGCTGGGTGGAGCGCTGAGGCCTGGACTGAGGCCTGGGGTCGGAGTTAGTCCTGTAGGCTGGTAGCTGAGCCCTGTGGCCTGGGGAAGAGACCTCGACTGAGCCCCTGCTGGAATCAAAGACATCAAGACCCATTATTTTATACAAGGAACTGACAATAATAAACTACTGCTGCTACTACTGTAACTACTGCTGCCAATACTACGACTACTGCTGATACTGCTACTGCTGCTGCTACTAATATTACAGTTCCTGCTCATACCATTGCTGCAGCTACCACTACTACTACTACTACTGCCATGACTACTCCTACAAGTGATTCTGCTATTACTACTGCAGTCACCTTGCTACTATTGTGCTACTACTACTGCTACAGCTACTAAACTGCAGCAACTATAACTACTACCGCTGCTTGGAGTTATAAACTATTATGTGAGATGAATATAAGTCTTCAGGTTCAGGTCAGATTCAAAATGGTTTAAAATAACCAAACCAAATAAATGACTGTGCCAATCAGCTGTATCTATGCATGTCATATGTGGTAAGAAGAAAGACATTGCCCAGTGGAAAAAGGAAGTGAGGTGTAGTGTAGCTCATGTTTTAGCCAAGCAAGGTAATGATAGGCAATAGTTGAAATAAAGCACAGCTTCAGATCTTGGGTTGGGTTGGGTTCTCAAATCTGACAGTCGCAGTCAGCAGTCATTTTAATATTGTTTATTATTGCCTCAAAACCTGATTGTTAAAAAACTACCATGCATATACAGTTGTGTGAAAAAGTGTTTGCCCCCTTCCTGATTTCTTATTTTTTTGCATGTTTGTCACACTTAAATGTTTCAGATCATCAAACAAATTTAAATATTAGACAAAGATAACACAAGTAAACACAAAATGCAGTTTTTAAATGAAGGTTTTTATTATTAAGGGGGAAAAAAATCCAAACCTACATGGCCCTGTGTGAAAAAGTGATTGCCCCCCCCTGTTAAAACATAAATTAACTGTGGTTTATCAAAGTAATTGAGATCTATCAGTCTGGAAAAGGTTACAAAGCCATTTCTAAAGCTTTGGGACTCCAGCGAACCACAGTGAGAGCCATTATCCACAAATGGCGAAAACATGGAACAGTGGTGAACCTTCCCAGGAGTGGCCGGCCGACCAAAATTACCCCAAGAGCGCAGCGACGACTCATCCAAGAGGTCACAAAAGACCCCAGAACAACATCCAAAGAACTGCAGGCCTCACTTGCCTCAATTAAGGTCAGTGTTCATGACTCCACCATAAGAAAGAGACTGGGCAAAAATGGCCTGCATGGCAGAGTTCCAAGACGAAAACCACTGCTGAGCAAAAAGAACATAAAGGCTCGTCTCAGTTTTGCCAGAAAACATCTTGATGATCCCCAAGACTTTTGGGAAAATACTCTGTGGACTGACGAGACAAAAGTTGAACTTTTTGGAAGGTGTATGTCCCATTACATCTGGCGTAAAAGTAACACGGCATTTCAGAAAAGGAACATCATACCAACAGTAAAATATGGTGGTGGTAGTGTGATGGTCTGGGGCTGTTTTGCTGCTTCAGGACCTGGAAGACTTGCTGTGGTAAATGGAACCATGAATTCTGCTGTCTACCAAAAAATCCTGAAGGAGAATGTCCGGCCATCTGTTCGTGACCTCAAGCTGAAGCGCACTTGGGTTCTGCAGCAGGACAATGACCCAAAACACACCAGCAAGTCCACCTCTGAATGGCTTAAGAAAAACAAAATGAAGACTTTGGAGTGGCCTAGTCAAAGTCCCGACCTGAATCCGATTGAGATGCTGTGGCATGACCTTAAAAAGGCGGTTCATGCTCGAAAACCCTCCAATGTGGCTGAATTACAACAATTCTGCAAAGATGAGTGGGCCAAAATTCCTCTACAGCGCTGTAAAAGACTCATTGCCAGTTATCGCAAACGCTTGATTGCAGTTGTTGCTGCTAAGGGTGGCCCAACCAGTTATTAGGTTTAGGGGGCAATCACTTTTTCACACAGGGCCATGTAGGTTTGGATTTTTTTTCCCCCTTAATAATAAAAACCTTCATTTAAAAACTGCATTTTGTGTGTGTTATCTTTGTCTAATATTTAAATTTGTTTGATGATCTGAAACATTTAAGTGTGACAAACATGCAAAAAAATAAGAAATCAGGAAGGGGGCAAATACTTTTTCACACAACTGTACTTCTACTACTACAATCACATGACAGTAGTGGTTGTAGTGTACCTGCTGCCTGTTGTCCTGTCTCTCTAGCCTGGAGCTGTCTCACTCTCCGGAGGTGAGACCTGCCATTGTAGTGCAGCTGGACCTGAGCAGAAGAAGTCAGCTGCAGGTTACACACCTCACACAGTGAGTAAGCTCCGCCCTGACCTGGGAGGAAACAACAGAGACAAGAGTCAGACTGTAAGAGAAAACAACAAGGAAGACTCAAACTGTAGCAGAAAACAACAAGGATGATTCAAACTGTAGCAGAAAAGTATGGATTGGAAACAGCAGATAATACCGAGCATTGGTGCTGGAACATGTCAATCACCTGGGGATGGATTCTGCTGGACAGAGAGACTGATGGTTGTAGGTGTTGGGGGGTCCATCAGCTCTTGACACATCCCTCCAAAGGCAAATATTTGCCCCCGCTCCAGGAGCTGAGAGGGGCTGAGGGGAGTCTTCATCCTAAGGTAAGCTAAGGAAGAAGAACAAGAAAAAGAAATCAAAGAAGAGAATGAATAGTGATCACTAATGTTAAATATAGCTTATATAAACTAGAGGAAAAACTTCTAAAAACAGCACCTGAAATGCCAACACAATTGTGTCTTACTACATTGTCATACATTATCAGCTTCAGCCTCCACTTACGGGCGCCCACAGGGGGAGTTATGGTTATTGACAAAGACATTAAAAGTGTATTAAATATTTATATTGTGCTTATGCTGAATAGGATGAGTTAAAGTATTGTGTTACCAATACTGTCAAATGTGGCATTAAGGTCCAAGAGAACTAACGACCCATTCACACCAGCACTAAACAGACTCATTTCTAAGTTTAAACAATTATTTTGCAATGGAGTTGCCACAATTAGTGGATTTGTTTGAAAGTGCAAAGCATGTCAGTGCAAATATTTTCGCGTTAAGATGTGACACAGAAATTTGTGACATTGACTGATAGCAAGCTGTCTTGACAGTGCTGACCTTTGAGGGAATTAAGGAGGCTAGCATAGCTTACTGTCGCACCTTCCACCTTTATTTCATTTCCTCCGTGGGAATATAAACTGCTCCACAAAAGAGTGATGGTTTTCAGACATTCAGTCATTAGATGTCTTTTCAATAAACTGTGTGAACTTATTGTCCAGTTAACAAAACAGCTAACAACGAGGTAGCTCAGAATTTGCAAGCTTGTTAGCTCTGAGAGCATTTTCTCCTTCTTCAATAACACTTTAATGAAGAAGACGAAATGAAATAAAATGAAATAAAGAACAATCCAAAAAACAAAATGCCAGCTCAGTAAACTGCCCAGTACAGGAAAAGAAAATTGGAAAGAAGCTCAGAGACCTAACTGTGACTGATACTGCCAGCATGTTGATGGATGCCTGGTGTGTTAAGGTTACCTTGCCAGCTATAGTATCGCAGATGAATTTCATTTTTGTGCAGCTAAAAACAGCTCATTCAAAAATCCATGTTATGACAAAGTCTGTTTTTTTTTCTCCAAGACATTAGGGAATAGGGAATCAGGGAAACCTCTCCAGATGTAAGACAACGGTGATCCAACACCGCAGCAATGAATACAGAGCTGATCCACAACGAGCAATGACCATGAAACTCATTTACTGCGAGACAGCCAGGTGGACGGACAGACGGACGGACTGGAGCGAGGCCTGAATGACACCGGATGCAGAGTGAGGAGCATCAAACGCTCACAGGGAGAGTGATGAAGTAATGAGTAAGAGGAGAGGAGAGAGGCAGGAGGACATATGTGTGTGTGTGTCCAGTGTACAGTGCGCGTGTGTGCGCGTGTGTGTGTAGGTCAGTCCATGACTGTGTCCATCTGTTATCCTGTCAGCACTGCCAAGTCACATGACATCTGACAGGACACACGCAATTTTTTTTTCTATACTCAGTTATCTATATTGCAATGACCTACATACATTACCACATTACTTTAAAAGGACTTAGAGATTTGGATCAGAGTTGGATCAACTCATTAAGGCTGCAATGGCAGAGAAGACATGGAGTGGTATAGCAGCTGCCCATAAGGTCTACAAATGAAATCAAGGTCTCCATCATCAACATCCACACACCAGCTGGACCAGCCACGCTCACTGGCTAACATTAAAACCCTCTTGGGCAAATACATTTTCTATATAAACAAAATTGACTTGAGCTGACTTTACATTAAGACTTTCAGGAAGCCGCTGCTGTTATTCCATGACCAGGGGTCCGGCTGTGGGATATACTGAGAAACCGTACAGCAGCTATAGCTATACATGTTTCCTCTCTGATTACAGTGACAAAGTGTTCTGAATATGCCAGAACGCTACGAGTCATGTTCACAGAGTTATGAAGTGAGAGAAGTTATTTCACGTCCCATTAATTTTTCCCGTTGACAATGTTACATGACCGAATAGGCATTAATCTCTCGTGGGTGAATCATCGGTACAAAAGATGAACTGCATTAGAAAATATCTGGCTCTTTGATTAAAAAAAAGTGAAAGGTACAAGCCTGTGCACATAAAAACATGAAGTGAAAAGTTAACTTCAACTCCCAAGGTGCATTTTGGCAAGAAATATCTAATTACAGAGCTTAAAATGCTGTTACATGCACTGCCAGCGGCGAATGGGAGCCAAATATTAGTGTGGAGAAAAACGATTTTACAATCTGCTGTTCAAATGAATTCACTTCGGGAGTCTGTGTCAATGTGGGATGAATTCAGTAACTAATGTGCTGTGTTTTGAATTCACTACCACCCTGATTCACACCTTCGACTGGCTTTTTGAGTTATTTGCCGTGTTACAGAAATCACTCCCATTAACTGCATTGTCCATTGTGTCGTTCTAATTGAGTATCCAGACTGAAAGTGAAAATGAAAAAAAATGAAAAAATTCAGAAAAGTAGGGTCTATGTATATCAGAATCAGAATCAGAACTGTTTATTGCCAAGGAAGTTTGCACCTACAAGGAATTTGTCATGGCGGGTGGTGCATAACATTAAACAATCAACAACAATCAACACAGTGCAAGAAATAGAAACATATTACAATTTACAATAGAATATAAAAGAATATAAAATAAAGTGCACAACAAACACTTTTGCTTTGTGCTAATAGTCCCACAAAGCAATGTGACCCTTCAGTGATGATGCAAAGTGTTGATGATTAAAAGTTGCATTGGATCTTTGTTTACTGCTCACAATGAAGTAAATGAGTAGTGAATGAGGGAACAAGGGAGACATTTTGGAAATCGCTGTTTTGAACTTGGCTAATAGATACTGTAGTATTTAGAGTTATTCCACAAAACTAAATAAAAAAAATGTAATGTCAGTTAGGAATGTGAAACATCTGTAACTGATGGTCATGAGATAGATCTTTAGCAAACCTATACTCCACACTCTCTCTCTCTCTCTCTCTCTCTCTCTCTCTCTCTCTCTCTCTTCAAGCTGGTTGTTAGTCGTCAACTTTATGTTCTGCAGACAGCTGGTTAATCTGCCACTGTGATGAATTAGCTACAAAATGCACACACACACACATGCACAGAGCCAGCTGATGCTGACATCAGCTTTAGCAAGGGAAGGATTAAATATATCTGCTCTATTGAGCTGGGAATTACACACTACACAAACACAGGTAAATACATACACACACAAACACACATTTGCACACACACACACACAGTAACACACACATGAAGTAAGACGCAGAAAAAGAAAGTCAGTGAACTGAACATTCAGCATTAAAATGAAATGAAATATGTGTGTTTACCTTTTATGTTGTAATATGTGTGTGAGTCTAATCCGGGTTGACCAGGCAGGCAGTAATCAGAGAGGCCAGCTGTGGGTTATAATCCCACGCAGACACACACACACACACACACACACACACACACACACACACACACACACACACACACACACAGACACACACACACACACACACACAGCAGTCAAGCAACAATGTGAGGAAAAGCAGAAATATTTTCTTCAGCGTGAGTGCTTCACAACAACCTGAATTTCTTCTACTTCTTCTTCCGACTTCAAAGAGACTCAATGGAGCGCAAAGAAACACTTGACTGAGTTTCAGTCCAAGTCTTTAATATCAATACATAATGAAATATAACGCTGTCAGACATTCCCTGGACAAGAAAGATCTTCCTGGGGACATTTTTTGACCCCTGCATTTTATTTATACGCAGTATTGTTTTGGATGTTTTTGCTCAGAACTGGTGTCATACATATTTGTTTGATAGAACACATGCGATTTGTACAGATGTTCTCAAAACAACCTCCCTTGAGATAAATAAGGGAGTACCACATGGTTCTGTGCTGGTTCCTTTACTTTTTACACTCTAAATAAATAATATTATCACTCAAACACAGATGTATGGTATCCATTTTTATGCGGATGACACAGTCTTTTATGCATATGAGTCCTCTTTAACTCAAGAAAACAATCTGCCTTTAACATTCTTCAGACAATATCATGTCTAGGTGTTTCCCCATTTCCAGTGGTATGCTAAAATGAGCTAACCGTCCCCTGAACCTTTGTATTTAGCGGACATATAATTATGGAATCCATTTTCTAATCATCTTTTCTTGGCTAGAAATGGAAAACAAGCATATTTAACCAAATGATGAACTCTAATAGTTGTGAAAGGCTGTTGTATGCATTAGGAAAAACTAAAATGTAATTATTTTATACTTTTGGTAACTGATTCTTTTATTTGTTTAACCTCAAAAGCATAGAAAAAAACATCTCATTAACAAGAAAAATCTATTTCACTTGTAGAAAAATCTGAAAATTATATTTAACACTATGGCAGCTCCACTCACAATTAATACTTGACTGTTGCTGAGTGAAAACCTTTTATGTCCGAAATGTGTGTCAGCTTTACAGGAACTAAACTGCACTGTTATTGTTCAGAGTGGTATGAAATCTGTTATGAGTCATTGTTCAGGTTTGAAGAAGAGTTGTGTTAGACTTTCAACTCATCTGACACTGTTGGAAATCACTAGACATGGAAATACAAGGTTTACACCATCAGCTATCTTATCTTTTCTTGTTTTTAATGTCAGCAAGTGAACAAACGAGGGGCTCGTCTGATTTGTCCAAAGCTCTGAACCCTGCTGGGTGTAAAAGATAAAGAGAGGAGGACACAAATGTATGTCCCTGTTCCCTGAAAGAGAGCGTACGACATATACAGACACACTGAGTAACCTGAGGGTACGCCAACGACAGGACAAAGAAACTAATGGAGATGTGAAAAGACAGAGAGAGATGTCTTAGAGTGGCTGATTCTCACCCTGAGGCCAGTAGCTGGTAATGACAGTGGTCAAAGACACACACGCACACACACACAGACACACACACACACACACACAGTAAGCAGAGCAGTGGCCAGCGGCAGCAGAGATGCTGAAACAAACTGCTACATACAGTTTGATGTTTACATGTTCGTCCCTCCAGGAATCTGAGATCTTACAAATCAGAAGAAACTGGAGAAAACTCAAACCGCTGCCTCAAAAACAGCTTGATCAGAAAAAGAAAAAAAAACATACCTCACATTGACAAATCATTTCCCATTTTTCTCCAATAGTACTCCCTCTAAGAACCAGCGATATGAATCCAGGTCAAATTAAATTGAACCTACAAATGCATGGATATCTATATCATTGTGTTTTTTTCAAGATGTCCACTCAGGCAGAGCTTCCTCCGAGGCTGTGTATGACCTCCAACGGGCTCCACGAGTTCAAACCTCCGCAAATTCATTTCCAACCCTCTTTGTGGGTATACTGCAGAAAAACTATGATATATTGATTTATTGTTTGTCTGATCCCTGGAACGGACAAACTTGTTGTTGTTTCTAATTCTTCTCTAATTCTTTTAATTTGTAATGTCTGTATGGTGGCCCCTCAATGCAATTCAACAAAACAGAATCAAACTAGAAAAGGGCAGTCGGTAGAGTGCAGATCCCCACAAGGTTTGTCTCCCCTCCCAAACAGAGAACAGTTGAATCTGACTCAATTGTCCCTCCCCAGCTCCCTTACAGTGAAGATGGCGGCGAAGACAACTAAAATGTGGATTTATTCATTTTACCGTGCTTGAACTTAAGTGGGTGTCAGGTTTTGAGCCACGACAAATGTCAGAATGTGGCCTCAAACCGACAAGGGGAAGGCTTGTTTTTAACCTAGCTGAGTGCCAGAAATGCCTTTTGCTAATGAAGCAGTTGTTGATCACATGCAGCGTCTACCGGCCAGTTAAGAGGAGCGATGAGTCAGCAGTTAATGACGGTGTAAAACAGTCAATAAAACAGGTTTTCAAAAATCACCACAACCCCGAGAGGTCCTGATGCATAAAGTAATAAATTAACACAAAAATATGGGTCCAGTAGCATGCAAGATTAGCCGTGTACAGATGTAAAGAAAAAAGGGAAAAAATAATTAATTAATTTTAAAATAATTAATTCAAGAAAATACTACTACTACTACTACTTTGTAAACATAAGGGGAGCTTTGCCATCATGGTGACCTTAATAAATACTTTTAATGCCTTAAAAGGCTATAGAATAAAAAAAATGGTGAAAAGAAAACCTCCTACCTATAAGCAGTTTGTTGCTCCGTAACATCACCTGACTTCCTCCTATAGTTTTTATTACACCGCATGTGTGTGTTTTTCAAAATGGTGAATGCGTTTCTCAGTTTACTTACTCTCTGTGCTAAAGAACGCATCTCTTTCTGTTATATTACGAATACTTGAACTGTCTCCCCTTTCTCCTGAGAGACGTAAACCGTTTCCATAAAACCACACAAGCTTCACAGCGACACTAACAACCAGCCGGTCTGACGAGAAGACGTCCATTAACGTTCGGTTCTTACTGCAGTGAATCTGAAGACCTGCAGGAGGCCGTAACCTGAAGACACTCCTGAGGACACATAAGGTGCCTTCCATTCAGCTAATTATACTTCCTCCCTCCTCCAGACACAACGAGCCAAATCAATCCTGGTTCTCCATCATCGAGAACCACATGTGCATGTTTTTATCCAGGCGGCAACAGCCTTTTGATAAGTTTGTGCTCATTGGCCAGCGGGCTGGGCTGCTATGGAAACAACAATAAGAATGTTGTATGAATTACTTTAAATAATTAGTTATTGCATCACTGGATCACAGGTTGGACGAACCCGTGGCATAACAACGCCCACAGCGACTCTAACGTTGAAAAAATGAATACATGTTTGTTTAACCAGAATGTCCAAACTCTTTGTCGACTTTTTCTTCACTTCACTTGCCAATATTCTTCTTCTTTTGCTATTTCCCGTTGGCAAAATGCATCATTCCTCCTTCAGGAAAAAGAGGTATCCTGTCCAAATGTTTTGACCCAAACAGCTGCACAGTCGTGGAAACGGTCTGCAAAGGATCAGGCTTACTGTACCTGCAGCTTTTCACAAACAACATATGTATTTTAATAAAAGTATTCAAAGCTGTTCTTATTGCTCCCTCACAACTGTTCTAACTAATAAACACATTTCATATGTCTCTTGGTGGTTATATCAGGCACAGTTTGGAGCATTTATCAGACATAAGTTGGTCTTAAAAACGGTTACTGAATTATTTCTGCACACCATAGGACAGTCAAGGGAGCCTCCATCATGAGTATTTGTGGTCTCCTCAAAATGACACTGGAGGAGCTAAGACACGAGAGAAAGACGCAGATGATGGAATGGAGGAGCCACGTTAGCTAAATGGAAAACCACCGAGTCAGACAGGTGGAACGACAGGTTTGCAGACGGTCCAGCTTCCTGTCTGTCTGTTTTTTTGGTTGTCATGGAAGCGCTGTGTGGTAACACCACAACTGGTGATGTCACTGCGGTCGGTCGACTGGGAAACTATGACACACAGACACACACACACACAGACAGACAGATGAAAGGTGAACTACAGTCTCTCTATTCTCCGTCCACATGCTCACTTTATTTGTGCAGGTGGTTTCTAAAGGGACTCTATCCAACTTCCCCTTTTGTCAAACAGTGAGCTGGTTCTTCAGGTCAGCAGAGTGGCTGGATCAGGCACTCATTGAATCTCAGCAGGTTTTAGGCCGCAACTAATAATATTTTATCGGCTATAACCTGCTACAGTTTATATGAATATAGATATAAGCCTAGCTCTGAATCCAGTCTCACTGTTTATTGTTCACTCTCCTAGCTGGATCAGAGTTGTGTTTAGTTACTGTTTATACAACTGACACCATGTTGTATAGTTAACATACCGCAGTAGGGATCTCACACACTCACACACACACACACACACACACGCACACAGAGAGCAGGTACAGTGAGGTTTCTCAGTCATTTCCAACCTTCACTCCAGGACACCGTGACTTCTGTTCCTTCTTTAAATAGCCGCTCTGCTCCATCAGGACCTGACACTTATACTGTTAAAGGAGAATAAAAAAAGCTTTCACGCTAATGGAGAGCCAGCACTGAACTCGTACCGCTAACTGCTACCGCTAACAAAAGGTGCAGACCCCCCGTCACCTGACACACCGTGCAAAAAAAAAAGTGAAGTAATTATGGGATTAAAGTGAATATTTATAAATGATTCTGTTTCCTGTTTGAACAGGAAGCCTCACAGTCACAGAGATAAACCAGATGTTCCTCTATTACAGACTGTCAAGGATTAACGTGTGCCCGCTCACACACATACAAACACGTATACACACCACTGCATGTAGGTTACCCAGCAGGCTGTGCAGGATTTGGTGGGACATGATTGGTTGAGCCAGAAGGGGATTGTGGGATTGGGATTATCATCCACAGATGAGTGTTTGTGTGTGTGTGTGTGTGTGTGTGTGTGTGTGTGTGTGTGTGTGTGTGTGTGTGTGTGTGTGTGTACGTGCGTGTGTATGTTGTAGCTCAATCAGTATAATCTGTGGTCTAATAATAGAGATTACCACTCACACTCATCTGAACATCTATTGACAGTTGTTTGATTTTGCCCCCTCCCTGCTGAAGTGTCTCTCAGGACAACACTGAACTCCTGGGACCTCTCTGTGACTCAGTGTGTGTTTGTGTGTGTGTGTGTGTGTGTGTGTGTGTGTGTGTGTGTGTGTGTGTGTGTGTGTGTGTGTGTGTGTGTGTGTGTGTGTGTGTCAGTGAGACACTGAGGTGAACAGTGTCAGTGTGCATAAGAATAAGATACACACTTTGAGCATGGAAGTTGGTTGTTGAACTTTGGGTCTAGTATACCTGACAAAATAATCTAAAATCAAAGGTTGACTTTATCTCATGGTCTCCATTCAGTAAATGGAACTGGCTCAGGTGTCATCAGCTGACTGAAGTTAAACACTTAACACACCTGATGTGCGGCTCCTCAAAAATGTAACTACATGTCGGGGCTATGGTGGCTACAGAGATAAGACATAAGAACTGTGGTCGGTCGGTTTGGAATGCTTGCGTTTTCTCAGAGTTACTCTAAGTTTCTGATGCCGGTTGGAGAAAGCCATGAAGCAGGAAAAAAGGGTGCAACAAGATGACGGAAATGATGGAAATCCATCTTAAAAACGCAATGGAAATATGACATTTATGTTTGTTTCATGTATCATGTGTCCCTGACACGTCCAAAACTGATGCTAGAGGGGTACGTAGAGCATCATAGTTTGAAGCTCAGGAGCACTGGTGTGACAATGTACTACACCAACTCTTAATCAGCCAAGTGTAATAAAAAAACTTTTTGTGCTGCTAGTCACAAATCACAGTAAGAGATGTCACCTGCAGTCCTTTTCTACTAACTGTAGCGGTTTCTATTTGTACTGTTTACACCCTACAGTATTTAAAACTGATCTGTTGACCAAATAGTGCAAAATATGTGTCCACGTCTGTTAGATAACACCTGTTATTATCTAAGAATTGCACCCACACCCACCATTCTCCGGTTTTGAAGCCGAAACAGCAAAAAAGTGTGAGTGTCTGTTGTATTCACAGTAGAAGTTTAAGACTCGAAGCTGCTGCGGGAAAACTATAACCCGGCCCCGAAAGACGAGAGGATGGCTATGACATCACTTCCTTCTTAATATGCTGACTCATCAAACATTCAACAGCTGCTTCACTCAACTAATGGAAGAAGAAACACGAGACACACACAAAGAAACACACACCTTGGTGATCAGGTGGTTTAAGTCAGTACACACTCATTTGTTTTGACTCAACTTCACTTTAGGGACAATGTGGCTTTGTGCGCTTTACTGAAATGTTCCTGCTGACACATAGAAGCGGTCTGGGAGTAATGTCTACACTAAGCAAAAAACAATCTGAAAACAAATCTTTCTGTTTTTGACCCTCCATCCAATAGTCCATGATAAAATGCACTGTTTCCTCCTGTTTGAGTAACATTTAGGGCTGTCCTCAACCAAAGAACTTCTTAGTCAAGTAACATTCATACTATTTTGTCAACTAATCGATTAGATAATTTAACCGACTGATCTTTAAAACTGAGATCCTCCACAAAGAATCAGACAAAAGTACCACTTTCAATCTTGTGTTTACCAGAGATGTGCTCATAAGTTTCTTGGAAATAAGTCACTCAACATGAAAAAAAATGAATAAATACTAATTGACTAAAGAAATCTTAGTCAACTAAGACCAAATTGACTGATAAGTCAACTAATTGACTGAGAGGGTGCAGCCCTAACAATTGCTAAAAACTACACAGTTACGCCCCTTTAAGGAAAGGGGCGTAACCCTGGTGACAGGGGGGGTTAAAGGGTGGCAGGAAGTGAAGGTGAAAACATGTTTGTATGGATGGAAATAAACGGCCACAAGGTGCAGCCAAAGGGAATACTCGCCTCGTTGTTTCTTTCCACGCTCCTACATTGGTGACCCTGACACTCCTGGACGTTTCCAGAAGAAAGGATGACGACGCACGCAGTTTCGCTGAAACTGCCGGAGTTTTGGGAGACGCAAGCGGCGGTATGGTTCGCTCAAACTGAGGCGCAGTTCGCCCTCAGAGACATTACAGCGGACGCGACAAGATATTATTATGTCGTGGCGGCTCTCGGCAGTTCGACAGCAGGCAGAGTGGTGAGCATTCTTGAAAATCCTCCAGAGAGGGACAAGTACGATACCTTGAAAGACCGGCTGTTGAACATTTTCGGGCTTTCGGACTCTGAGCGGGCTCGCCGGTTGCTTGCTCTGAATGGCCTCGGCGACAGCAAGCCGTCGGAGCTAATGGACAGAATGTTAGCTCTGCTAGGTAAACACGAGCCGGAGTTTCTGTTTACTGAACTTTTTCTGCAGCAGCTCCTGCTGCAGGTGCGGGCCGCTTTGGCCAACACCAGGATTACCGATTGTCGGGAGTTGGCCGAGGAGGCCGATAAGTTCTTTCTGGCTGGCCAACAAAGCTACACGGCCGCGTTGAGGCCGGCCCAAGCAATGGCGTGGCCGGGGGAGCAGCAGCGAGCCAACGGCAGGGATCTACGGGTCTGTGCTATTACCACGCGAGGTTTGGGCCGCGGGCTACAAGGTGCCGTCCACCATGCAGTTTCGGCAGGACGGGAAATGCCAGGGCCGGCGCTCAGTGACTGCCGTGAGCGTCGGGTGGGAAGGCAGGTTGCTGTTCATCCGGGACGACGTTTCCGGGCGGCGCTTTCTCTGCGACACGGGGGCGCAGAGGAGCGTTGTGCCTGCATCGCGGGTGGACATGCTGACAAATGGGCAGGGCCCCCCTCTGGAAGCCGCGAACGGTACTCCCATACGCACTTTTGGGACACGGTGCCTGGAGCTGTGTTTTATGGGGCAGTGTTTCAGCTGGGACTTTGTTACTGCCAAAATTGCCATTCCCCTGCTTGGCGCGGATTTCCTATGCGCTTATGGGCTATTGGTGGACGTCAAGGGCCGCCGCCTGATAAATGCTGTGACTTTTTGTTCTTACCCATGTACATTAAGTGGAGCGGGCTCTACCAGGTTGACTAGCATGCTTGCAGCGGCGGATGAGTTTCTGCGTCTGCTGGCCGAGTTCCCAGACCTCTCGCAGCCCACCTTCTCCTCCTCCACGGTCAAGCATGGGGTGGAGCATCACATCTCTACCACCGGCCCACCGGTACATGCCCGTGCCCGGCGCCTAGATCCGGCAAAGCTCACCATCGCCAAGACAGAGTTTGAAAACATGGAGCGCCTGGGCATCATTCGCCGCTCCGACAGTCCGTGGGCTTCACCCCTGCACATGGCCCCGAAGCCTGGGGGCGGGTGGCGCCCGTGTGGAGATTATCGCCGGCTCAACGAGGCAACAATCCCGGACGGCTATCCGGTTCCACATATTCAAGACTTTTCTACCCACTTGTCAGATAGCGTGGTGTTTTCGAAAGTGGACCTGGTATGAGGTTACCATCAAGTGCCTGTTCACCCGCTGGACATTCCCAAGACTGCGCTGATCACTCCGTTTGGCCTGTTTGAGTTCTTGAGGATGCCGTTTGGCCTAAAAAACGCAGCGCAGACGTTCCAGCGTCTAATGGACACGGTGCTGAGGGACCTGCCTTTCCTGTTCGTCTACCTGGATGACATCCTGGTGGCCAGTTCGTCAAGAGCGGAGCATAGGTCTCACCTCCGGACTCTATTTGAGCGACTCAGCCAGCACGGGTTGATCATCAACCCAGCTAAGTGCCAGTTCGGGTTGACCACCATTGACTTTCTGGGTCACCGCATCACAAAGGAAGGGGCGGTTCCCCTTCCGGCAAAGGTGGAGGCAGTGACTAACTTTACACGCCCACTCACGGTGAGGGCCCTGCAGGAGTTTTTAGGCATGGTGAACTTTTACCATCACTTTATTCCCCGAGCAGCGCAAGTGATGCGGCCCCTGTACGAAGCCCTGAAAGGCAAGGCCATCAAGCAGGCTGTGGACTGGACTGAAGAGAGGGAACTTGCGTTTGTTGATGCGAAAACGGCTCTGGCAAACGCAACAATGCTGGCGCACCCGTCACCTAAGGCTCCGATTGCCATCACCACGGACGCTTCGGACTACGCGGTGGGCGCGGTGCATGAGCAGTGGGTCAAAGGGGCGTGGCAACCGCTTGCTTTCTTCAGTCGACAGTTGCGGCCTAATGAGCGGAAATACAGCACTTTCGATCGGGAGCTCCTCGGCCTCTTTCTGGCCATTCGGCATTTCCGGTTCCTGCTGGAGGCTCGGCCGTTCACTGCATTTGTGGATCACAAACCACTGACGTTTGCCATGAGTAAGAGCGTCGAACCATGGTCTGCACGCCAGCAGCGCCAGCTCTCCTTCATATCAGAGTTTACCACGGATCTACAGCATGTAGCAGGCAAGGAAAACCTGGTCGCAGACTGTCTCTCCAGGGCTGTCACCGGGGCTGTCCAGTTAGGATTGGACTATAACAAGATGGCAGAGGATCAAGTTACAGACCCGGGCGTCCAGGAGTTGAGGACGGCAGTTACGGGACTGCGGTTGGAGGACGTCCCGTTTGGCAAAACTGGCGTTACGCTCCTGTGTGACGTCTCCACAGGCCAGCCACGGCCGGTTGTTCCCGACGAATGGAGACAACAGGTTTTCAATGCTATTCATGGGCTGTCACACCCTGGCAAGAGGGCGTCTCAGAAGTTGGTCTCAGCAAAGTTCGTCTGGCACGGGCTGAAAAAGGATATATGGAAGTGGGCCGGGACTTGTGTGGTGTGCCAGCGCTCCAAGGTGCACCGTCACATAAAGACCCCTTTAGCACAGTTCTCGGTTCCAGAAAGGAGGTTCGATCATGTGAATGTGGACTTGGTAGGACCTTTGCCCCCATCCCGTGGTTTCACACATCTCCTCACGATGGTAGACCGAACCACTCGTTGGCCAGAAGCTGTCCCGTTGTCATCAAAAACGGCAGATGAGGTGGCTCGGGCGTTTATTCAGGCTTGGGTCGCCAGGTTCGGAGCCCCAGCTGACGTTTCCTCGGACCGAGGCCCACAGTTTACATCAGAGCTTTGGAATACAGTTGCAGAAAGCCTAGGGGTGAAGCTCCATCGCACTACCGCCTACCACCCGCAGGCTAATGGGTTATGCGAGCGGTTCCACCGGTCGATGAAAGCTGCTCTCCGGGCCAGCCTCAAAGACAACAGTTGGGTGGACAGGCTTCCGTGGGTCATATTGGGGCTTAGGACAGCCCCCAAAGACGATCTGCAAGCTTCATCGGCTGAGCTGGTTTATGGACAGCCACTGCGGGTCCCGGGGGAGTTCATCCCCAAAGTCACAGACCCTTGGTCTGCAACCCAGCAGCGGGAAACGCTCCTGGAAAAAGCCAGGCTGTTCAAACCAGTGCCCACGTCGCAGCATGGCCTTCCGCAGTCATACATCCCGTCCAGCCTCAGGTCAGCAGAGTATGTGTTCATTCACCAGGACGGCCACCGTGGACCCTTTCAACCCCCCTACGTTGGGCCGTTTCGGGTGCTGGAGACCGGAGACAAAACCTGCAAGGTCGACATGGGCGGCAAGCTGGAGTACGTAGCGGTTGACAGCCTTAAACCAGCACATCTAGACCTGGACTAACCGGTACGGTTGGCTGAGCCCCCACGGCGGGGGCAGCCTCGTGCCCTCCCACCTCAGCACGACAGGACCCGGAGGCAGCCTTCAACTGTGGTCCTGCTTCCGGCCCCAGAGACACGGAGTCGGGCTGGTCGGTTGATCCGGGCCCCGAGACATTAATGGTTGGGACTAATCTCGGGAGTTGGTGAATTCTGGGGGGAGGCATGTAGGGGACGACCGAATTCATGGGTCCCCTTTAAGGAAAGGGGCGTAACCCCCCTGGTGACAGGGGGGGTTAAAGGGTGGCAGGAAGTGAAGGTGAAAACATGTTTGTATGGATGGAAATAAACGGCCACAAGGTGCAGCCAAAGGGAATACTCGCCTCGTTGTTTCTTTCCACGCTCCTACAACAGATTGATTAGGGAAGTCAAGTTTTCTCTGTGGTCATTCATTTCAAATGTGAATACAGCCAATGCACAATACAGTTATTGTCATTAAAGGGGAACTACGCGCATTTTCAGACTTCATACCTGTAGTTCCTGAGTTCTACGATGGTCCAAAAATATTAGTAAACATGAACAACTCCCAAATCCAAAAGAAGTAGAGTGCTAAAACTCAAACATGTGATGTCATCAAGTATAAGTGTGAATTGTGACAGATGTTATCGGTGACACTGGATGAACTGAGGACATGGTACAATAGAATGAAGCTCATTTGTGTATAAAAAAAGAAAACAAACATAATGTGTCTCCCATTCATTGTCTATGGAGCAGCTCCAGACTTTATACGTATAATAAGTCTGAGATTAATTTATCTGGTTTGTGGCTTTGAGAGAGAGTAGCACAAGGACACATATATCGACTTCCCTAGGCCATGGAAATAACATATTGGAATTCTTCATTTAGCTGGTGCTCCCCTTTAAATCCAAAGGTCACGCTACAACCAACTTTCCAACTTGCCGATTGCAGCAATAGAAACGAACCATTCGAAGCCGTTTGAGCTTTTATCAGTATTTTGCAAATAATAGAACATGCCTAGATTTTTTTTTACCTATTTATGCACTGTAAACACATACTACCATCAAGCCCAGTGCTCTCATATAAACCCCAACAATTCAAAGACCTTCAATCAACCCTATTAACCAAGTCAGTAGATGTAACTGACAAGACAGCAAGTCTGTTCTCATGCGTCCCTTTGGATTTAACAGTCTTTATGCCAAGCTAAGCTAACTGGCCTATACCTTCAAATTTAAATGACAGAAATGAGAGTGATGTCAATCTTCTCGAGTAACCAAAAGACAATGAGGCCAAAGATATTTTTCCATTTTCCTCTTGTTTCAGTATGGACTGAGATCTTTATGAAAACAACCTCGTTCAGGTGGATTAGTGAGGACGTGGTCCAGCTGTCTGTCTGTCTCAGAGGTTAAACTCCATGACACCTTGGAATCTGAAGCCCCCCCCCCCCTAAACTGGTGACAGAGTGTGTACGTGTGTGTATGTGTGTCAGTGTGACCTTCACATCTTCAGAGAGAGAGTCTGTGTGTGTGTGTGTGTGTGTGTGTGTGTGTGTGTGTGTGTGTGTGTGTGTGTGTGTGTGTGTGTGTAATAACCTTAAAGACACAAGTCACGAGGAAACACTTCATCACTGCCGTCCTATTTACACACACACTTTCTTTCACACACACACACATTCAACTTTTCCTTTATACACTTTTTATAAACTATTTCCTAACCCGTCCCACTCTTCTTCCACCTCTATCCCCCTCTCTCTCTCTCACTCTCTCTCCCTCTCCCTCCCTCAATCTCCCTCTCTCAGATTGCCTTCAGGCCACTAATTGCATTTTTGATGATAATCATCCAATCACATTTCATTACTATCATCACTTCCTCTTCGTTACATGACGGGAAATTAATTAAAACTTCCTGAGACAACACGGGGAGCAGGTGCACACACACACACACACACACACACACACACACACACACACACACACACACACACACACACACACACAGGCAGGTAGGTCCATAAATCACAGCAGACAGAATGGGAGTAATGAGGTGGCTAGCTGTTAGCGCTCCTAGGGTAGGCAGCACCTAGCTAGCTAAGCGTGCATACACACACACACGCACACAGTACTCCACATACTGCAATACTCTGTCTTACTGCTATACAGTGACAGAAAAACATCTTTGAGGAGAAACACAGCTGTTACACAACACAAGTAGTGTGTGTGTGGGAATTTCACCACCATCAAAAGCACAAGCACAAAACTACTTTGAGCCCAGATTTAACAGAAACACTGATTTATGAGTTCAGAACAACTTGTTTAAAACCTTTTTAAAGTGATATGCTCAGTCTAAAGTGATCAGCTAACACGCTTCATATTTAACATGCAGGCATGAGAGTGCATCAATCTTCTCATGTGACTGCAAGAAAGTAAATAAAAATAATAAATGTAATGTTGATCTTAATTGAATATTGATGCAATATTCATCTCTCTGTTGCTGTTACGATTATCTCATTAAAGCTGCTGTCAGTCCATACTCACTCACTCACACACACACACACACACACACACACACACACACACACACACACACACACACACACACACACACACTCATGCCCAAAGAGTGAGGTTAGGTTTAGTACAGAAACAACAGTTTGCTTGTGTGAGCTGTGTGTGTGTGTGTGTGTGCTCTCTGCAGGTTTTCAAACTAATCTGTCCTGACGTAACAACATGCTGCTTCTCAATCTGCCCACTGCTGGAGTCCTGGCACACAAACAAACACACAAAAACGCAGTGTTTAGTAATGTTGTCATGTTCTATAAATAGGTAAAAATTGATTTGTGTGGAGGAGAACAAGAGAGAGTGTGTTACAGTAGGATAACTGCACTGTACAACTTGACAATGCAAACTAACAGGGTGTCAAAGCTACTCACCATCAGTTCAGGTTAAAAAAATCTATGAGTCAGTTTGTATGGTCTATCGAAGTTACGATATTGTAACCCTAGTTTAATAAACACAGGCGGAGCCCTGGACTCCATGGGTAAAACTCTCCTCCAATAACGAGCACCAAAGGTAGCATTAGGGTAGCTGGCCAAACATGACTTGCCAACCAAAATACATGTCCTACATACTGTCCTACTACAGTATATAAGGCAGCTCACAACGCTGTAAACTATCCCACGCCTTCTGCAGCGAGTGGCGTAGTGGCAGCAGGGTGACCTTGGTAGAGGGCTCCACCTGCGCTTATAGAACAAGGGTTACAATATCGTAACCTTTGTGTGTGACTTTACTGGACTCTATGGGTACAGTAGATGCTGCAGATCCCTCCTCAGCCAAGCCTGGAAAGAACGTCCGGGATTAGGCAGTGCGCCTATTGCACCCATCTCCTGAGACAGGGGGAAAGGTCCAGGACTGGGGTGTCATAGTCGTTGTCATTTGTGCATACCGTGTATGCCGAGCGGCGACCTAGGGCCACCAGAATGACCGACAACTGCTATCGCGTCACTCTCTCCAACAGGGGAGGGATGAGATGGAGCGGAGGAAAGGCATAAAGCAGCTTTCTTGACCATGACACATGTGCAAAGGCGTCCACCCCCAGGGCTGGATTGTCCTGCTGTGTCAGGGAGAATCATAGCGGGCAGCGGGGGTTGCTTCGTTTGACAAAAAAAAAGAGCTTTACCGACCGGGGAATGTGGAGAGCCTTCAGCAACAACAGGTACTCTGAGGCCCTGAACCACCGGCTCTCCGCCATCCTCAACAGGGCAGCGGACCGAACTCCGCCCTGCCTGTTGATGTAGGCCACCACGGTGCAGTGGTAGGTCCTTACCAACACGTGCCTCCCCAGTATCAGGTACCTGAAGTGTTGAAGGACCAAGAACACTGCCCGTAGCTCGAGGCCGATGTGTCAGTCCTCTGTCGGGGCCCCACATCACCTACAACTCTCCGCAGGCCGGACCCTCCCCACCCCGTCAAGGAGGAGGGAATGGTAACCAAGTGCCGCATGTGTAGGAGCCCCAGCGGTACCACCGGATGGGCCGCTGCCGCAAACCCCAGCGCCTGCTTGACAGTCAACAACATCACTGTTATACCGTTATATAGTTGCAGACTGCCTGCAGCCGCAGCCTACGACACGAGTCGAGCATGGCCCCCAAGATACTCCACCTTTAGGTGTGGTAGGGGCCTGCTCCCCTTTCGTAGTTGATCGTAAACCCCAAATTGGTTAGTTGTAAGGTTAACCAGTCTGTGTGAAACATAGACCATTCATGGACTTAGCCACGATGATGAGGTTTCAGAGATAAAAGAAGACCCTCATGCTTCTATTGTGTAGCTGAAATGCTGTGTCCACACAACTGTTGAAGGTGTGGGGGGGCAAGGGCATAGCCAAACGGCAGTCTGTGTACTTGTATGCTATCCCCTGGAAGGCGAAATGCAAGAATATCCTGCGTTTCAGAGCTACCTCGACCTGAAAGTATATATGCACCTTTAAGATGCCTTGCAGGCAATGCAATGCTTGAAAAGAATTCAGTGGACATCAGGGCACTGCTTCCAATCCCTCCCGCTTCATGTGTGGAGATCGGAACATGGAAATGGCCGACCAGAAATGAGATCCATGACCGCATCGACGGCTCGCCTGTAAACACAGCAGCTGACATTGTGTCACTGTGTTTCCCTTCTGTCTCCCTTTGTGGAGATAGGAGTCAGTTAATATGGTCCAGTAGCGGGTTATCTACTGTAGTAATGACTAGTTGGTATAGTCTAACATTCTGTGTTTCTGTCTTCTGATTGGACGTTGAGCTCCTGTTCCTGCTTCTCAGACTGTCAGCTTTCCTCTTCTGTCTTAAACAGAAGACTTTAATTAAGTTAATTCGTGTTAATTAGTCTCACAGAAGCCTGAGAAGCACAGGCAGAAGGTCCAAACATCCAAACAAAGAGCGGCAGGAGGAAACACACTGAGGGGGAAACTCCTCTGCTAGGGAGGAAGGAAAGAAAGGAGATGGAGGTGTTGTTCATTTTATATGGGACGACGGAGGAGACGGCAACACTGAAATCAGTTTCCAGGTCACAAAGTAAAAGTAGTAAAAATGGAGGCATTAAACAAAAGATGGAGGTAAAGGAGGAAAGGTTTAGACTTAGGGAATGAAGGGAGGAGGTAAGGAAAGAAAAGGTAGAGGTAGGAAAGCAAATGAGGAGATGTTTTAGGATGACAATCAGGGTTCAGGTCTGTTTCTGTTCGAGCTGTAGGGGGCACTACAGTCCAGCTGATCAGGTGTCATTATCAGACTGATCAACACACACACACACACACACCTACACACACACACACACACACACACACACGCAAACACAGACTGTCATACTGTCACCTATGTGAAAATTAACAACATCTCTGTGACAGAAAGAGAGAGAGAGACAACTGTTATGATTCGGATTGTGTGTGTGTGTGTGTGTGTGTGTGTGTGCGTGTGTGTGTGTGTGTGTGTGCGTGCGTGTGTGTATGTAGGCTTTGTAAGGGATTATCTGACAATAATGAAGCATGTTCAATACACATACAAGATTATAATGTCTGTCTGTCTGTCTGCCTGCTCTCCTCTTCAGCCCTCATTTCAAAGGAATAAGTTAAAGTTTTTTCATATTTGATTACAGTTTAAAGTGTTTTGATGTAAATAATTAAAGACTGCAGGTCAAACCAACTCTGTTCCATGTGCAAAAAAAACAGTCAGCCACAATCCTTTAGTCTGCTGTCTAGAAACTGTTTGTAAAACATTTACATTTCAATTTGGAGAAAATTACAAGAGATTGTCAGTCATACCTGCTGTCCCCTATACCAACTGCAGTTCATTTAATTTAAAAAAGAGAGACAGAAACACATGTCGATCGATCGTCATGGTATTTTTTCAATCTACTGATTTATCGTTTGGTTTATGAAACAAAAGAAAACAGTGAAAAATACTCATCACAATTTTCTAGAGCCTCATTAAATGTCTATAGTTATGTCCGATCAATGGTCCAAAGCCCAAAAATATTAAATGTACTATCATGTGCGAGAAGAAGAAGAAGCAGATTTAGAACCTACAACCATCTCATATTTTCCATGTGTGCCTGATATATTACCTAAGAGGTTAACCTATTATGAAAATAGTTGACAATAATTTCTAATGGCAATCAAATATTTTATTATATTTTATTAAACAAATCACAGAAGCTCCACGTGTAGTACAAGTACAAAAAAAAATTACTGAGAGAGGGAAAGTATTGAAAGACTAGAACTAGAAATAAACAGATGCAATGGTGGAAGCACAATTACAATCCTTAATTATAATAAAAGTAGTAATAATACACGATAAGAAATACTTCATTACAGGTTAAGTCCTGCATTCAAAGTAAAAGTATTTAAGTATTAACAACAAAATGTACTGACGTACTAAGAATAAAATACTGCAGAATGGACAGAAGGTGTAGTAATAAATGTACTGTAGTCCACCACACGTATGTGACAGCTATAGACAATGGTTCATCTTAATAGACTAATCAATGCATAAGACACATTAGACATTTTTGTATTTTTTTACTACTTTTATTAGTACTTTTTAATTGATTATTTCCATTTTACTTTATTCCTTTACCTACATTTCAAATTATAGAATAGCAAATAGAACTATTGTAGCCTGCTCAAAATCAGCTTATTACACATATATCGTTTTACTATAAATTCTACAGAGAAATAGAAAACACAGACAGGCTTTAAAAAGACAAACAGACGGAGAAGAAACGGATGTTTAAAAAAGCAAGACAGACAAATGCAGGCAGAAAGTGATCCAGACACAAAAAAACACCGGACGGACGGACAGTCTCGGTTTAACAACAATCGGTTTACAGCCTCTGCTGCTGTTCGGTCCGTTTTATAACCTTCAACCAACCCAGACAACATAAGAGAAAGAAGAAGAAAGAGGAATAAACCGGGGGAAAGAGACAGAAGTAGAAGAAGAAGAGGAGGAGGAGGAGGAAGAGGAAGGTGACTTACCGGAGGTGATGGATGGATGAAGAAAGTAGAGGCGCGCTGAACTCCACTCACACAGACAATATCAGCAGCCGCTCATTAAGCAATATTCAATACTGAACAGGTGTGTGCGCGCGCGCGTGTGTGTGTGTCCTGACTGTGAGTCCGCGCGGGGCTTTTGATTGATCAGGCCATCGATCGTCCATCCATCTATCCATCCATCAGGTATCCCGGACACTGATCATCAACTCTGTCGGAGCAACGCGCGCTCTGCGCCGCACCGAGAGCAGAATGGTGGGACTGCGCATGCGCCACGCACAAAAGGGAGCGAGAGGGGAGAGAGACACAGAGGATTAAATTGCATCCAATAAAAATAAAAATTGGATGAAGCTTTAAAGGAAAAAACGTCTGAAAGCAGTTTATTGTGTGTGTGTGTGTGTGTGTGTGTGTGTGTGTGTGTGTGTGTGTGTGTGTGTGAGAGCAGGAGGTTGACTTATTTCCTTGTTTTTTGCAGCCAAACAGGCGGATAAAAACTGTAAATACTGGCTGCAGCACATGCATTTATCTCAGCAGTGCTCGGTAGTGTCTACCCGTCTCTCTCTCTCTCTCTCTCTCTCTCTCTCTCTCTGTATTTACTGTCAACTCACCTGTTCATGACGTCATAAGGTGTCAGGTTAAAGGATCTTTTCGAAGTTTCCTCCACCCTGATTTGAAACTAGCACTTAAAGCCCCTGAAAACATCTGTTTCAAACAATGGTAAAATACTCCGATTTTTTTATTTAAGTAAAAGTAGCAATACCACAGTGTAGTAGTATACTCTGTAAGTAAAAGTCCTGCATTCAATACTTTACCTCAAGTAAAAGTACAAAAGTATTAGCATCATACTTAATGTACCAAAAGTAAAAGTAGGCTACTCATTATGCAAAATGTTCCTTTACATACAAATTTGAAATTACTGGATTATAATTATCTAAACATTAATGTGTTCAGCACTTTAATGTTCCAGCTGGTAAGGTGAAGCACTTTTAATATTTCAGACACACAGTTTGGTAGTTTAATCTATGATAGTAGATCCTTATTTATCATTTGATTATATATTGTGTTAATAATCAGAATCTGTAAATAACTACTAATTAAAGTTGTCAAATAGATGTAGTGGAGTATAAATGTATATTTCCCTCTGAAATGTAGAGGAGTGGAAGGATAACTACAGGTTAAAAAAGTAAAGTACAAGTACCTCAAAATTGTACTTAAGTAGGATACTGTACTTAGCTACATTCCATATACATTAAACATTAAATATCCATAACTAAAGTGCAGTTATTATTCTCAATAATCCAGCTCCTCTGTTTCATCAGGACTGTGTGGTTGTGGTTGTGGTTGGATCAGATTTGACTGATGCCAATGTTGCGTTTTAATAATCATATCATTCTTATCTGGTTGTTGAAAATCACGAAGTCAATATCTGAAAAACTGTTTATCAGATGTTTTGGGGAGAAATTAGGGGCAATTATTCTTCGGGCCACCAAAACTAACTAAATAATAATTATAAAAATAATTATAATAATTTTATAACACAAAATAATATTATACATGCATGACGACTGAACTGCAACTAAAGTATCATAGAAACAATTCATTGTTCATTCATGTCACGAACGTGTTTGCAACTCATTGATATTTTTTTCTGGCCCTATGGTTTTGTCAAAACATTTTCTAGATTATCATTTATTGTTGACCTTTTTCATGTCAGAGTTTCTTAAACGAATTTAAAAATAGAAATGCTATTTCCTGCATTTATATATTCCTATCAATCTATTAAATGGCATCTCATAGAACTAGTTATCTGGCTATCAAACAATGTAAAACAATGTATGTACATTGCAGTAACACCATTTAAAACTTCTCATTAACTGATAGTTTATGGTGGATAATTATTGTATTTAATTTGGTTCTTTATTGCTTTATCTTTGACTGATGGCGAATGGCGTATTTTTAGGAGATATGGAAATTTCCAGATGACAGACAGTAACATGATGTCAGAGAGCTGAGACATTCCACACTACTGCTCTGAGAGAGACACACATCTGCCTGCCTCTCTCTCTCTCTCTCTCTCTCTCTCTCTCTCTCTCTCTGAAGCTCAGAAATGTTGTCAACCTCCCAACAAACCCAAAGCATGATGGGAAACTGCTGAAGCAGAGCCACCTCTCATAAAGATAAGTCTAAAGCTACATGAAGTTAAATCTGGTGATATTCTGTATTTGTCTTACACTGCCAACAAATATCAAGAAGAGACCAAAACCAACAAAGAAGTATCAATTGATCTGTCGATAAGTATTGTTTTATTCATCTGTGCTATAGAGCTCCATTGTTGTAGAAAAAACCCATCAGGGAGCCAAACCGTTGCATTGGGTGACATGTTTCCTGCCGGAAATACTCACTAAATGTGTATTAATCCACCACTGAAAATAGTTCCCAACAAATGCACTATATCCTTTTGAGTAACGTTTGCTAAAAGCTAGTGACCAGCTATTTTAGGAAATTACTGAACCTTTATTTATTTATTTATTTTTAAAGATCTACGTCTTCTAAGAGCCACAGACACGGTGGAGAAGTCAGACATCAACACATATCGTAGGTTTTGGTATTTTCATGGGATTTGTTGCCAGTCTCATTCTTTCATTTCCCAGTGAGTGCTGCAAATCAAACAATGTTTCTTGAAGCCTGTTTCCCGTTTGGGTGTGGTCAGAAGTGTGTTTTGTTGCCCCTGTAAACACACCCAACAGTGATGTCACTACTTTTTTATTTTTATGAGAAAGGTGTTTCCCATAGTGATGAATCCAAGGATAATTATCCCCCAACACTGCAGTTCCTCTCAGCTCTACAGAGCATTTTAGCGTCTTTCAGCACCTTTTTTTTGTTTTTACAGCCTACAGAATCACCGTTTCAGGTCTTTGTCAATGCTCTCACAGGAATTTTTTATTTTTTGGCAAAAAGTTTTAAAAACCTACTGTTTATTACCTGATCAGCATCAAACGGCAAGTGACAGAGTTGGAGACCAACTGGTGAACATAGTGAAGCATTTCAGCTAATGAGCCATATTTCCCCCAGGAGTTGGTAGAGACCAAAAACGGAGCTAAAAGAGAGTTTACAGGTTTACTGACATTTTGTGCCCCTTCACTGAAGCTTCATGACGTTTACATTGAGTGAGATATTCAAACCCAAAGAGTCAAATGAAAATATTCCACATATTTTGTATCATTTTGTTAACATTGTTAAATGATATAGTCAGTAGGACATGTTTGACAAATTTGGGGTCTATACTAGAATTTAAAAGATTGAGATCATCTTTATCAGTGATCCTGCACAATTCTCTGACTTTACCCTCAACCTCCCCCCTCGGGACCTTGATGTGGTTTCCCAGAGTACCTTGCAGCTCACAGGTCCCAGTGGATCTGTTCCTCCATTTGCTACTGCTGCAAACCAATCCAGTTCATCTGCTCCTCAGGACGTCCAGCCAATCACAGTCCAGCACTGCAGCGACCCACTTACACACACAAGCACGCACGCACAGACACACACGCGTATACATACATCACATCTTCCCCCCTCACCTTGAACATCACATCAAGGTTGTACAAGGATACAGAGAGAGAGAGAGAGAGAGAGAGAGAGAGAGAGAGAGAGAGAGAGAGAGAGAGAGAGAGAGAGAGAGAGAGAGAGAGATGGAAGACTCTCCAGTAACACCAGCACAAACACAAAGATGATAAAAAAACTGTGGGCACACACACACTGATTTAAGCTGATAAATTCCAGAGTGGTGCAAACTTTCTGATCCACTTCCTGTGAAGCGTGTCAGTCAAAAGTGCTTCTTCTTAAATGAATAGTTTGACATTTTGATAAAAAAATGCTTCCTCTCTTTGTTGCCGAAAGTTAAATGTAAATATTTGTACTCTAAATATGAAGCTGGAGTTAAACAAAAGAGAAATTACATGTTAATCAGCAAGCTTTAAAGGTGCTGGTTTGGTTGAACTTTTTGACTTTGACTGTGCAGCAGCTTGTTTAACCTCACTGATTAAAACTACCGTCAGTAAATAGTTTTCTGTTGATTTACGAGAAGGTAGATGCATCTTCTTCTTCTTCCTCTGGACTGAAATCAAACTAAAAGGCTCACTAGCAAAGGCAGGTAATTGTGTGGAGCTTAATTACATGAGCTAACAGCGGTGTCCCAAAAACAAATAAATAAGCTATATAATACAAAATATTAATTGCAAGTGTGTTTGGACAATGATGGGGTCAAATCCTTAAACCAGAGCTAAGGACTGGCTGTGTATTTATGCTTACTGTTCAAAGCAAATCAGGTGTTTACATAGTCAGAAGTTACTAAAAACAACTTTAGTTTAGTAGGATTTGACTCACAACCCACACAGATAAGTAAGAAAAAAAAGTAAGAAAGTAAAAGTACTCATCATGCAGAATGGCCCATTTCAGATGTATACATAACTGGATTATAATTTTGATGCAATATTGTGCAAGTGTTCCAACTACTTTTTATACCGCTGCTGTCTTGATCCAAAACATTTAATAATGTATCAGTTGATTGTATTTTGTATGAATAATAAAGAGTGCCAGTATAAAGTAGCATAAAATGGAACTACTCAGGTAGAGTACAAGTATTTTAAAATTCTACTTATGTACAGTACTTGAGTCTCTACTCTTCCAAAGATTACAAAGACTACATAAAATGAAATATCTTTTATTATACATTTACAGGCACAGGCGATGGTCACAGACAGGCGAGTGAGCGTCTCTCAGCATCCATAGTGGTGGATGTTTCCTGCTCATGGAGTGGTTTACCTGTTCATCAAGCTCCTCCTCTGTGATGTGACGCGCCCTCACGTCAGCCCACAGATACCAAGCATGTGAGAGGTGAGGGCGCGCCGGACCGCAGAAACACCGTTGCTTCTGTTGATGAAACATGTTCACTGCCGACATCAGCATTCTGTGCAGACGCGAGCTGATGTTTACCGTTAACAAAAATGCTGCCTTCAGCAACCTGAACTGTTTTTTTTATTATTCAAGTGGTGAAACCTGAAACAGGTGAGCCTGTATAAGCCAGGACACACCTGTAGGCCTACATAACCGTGGTACAAAGAGGTCCAGCTGGTCTTCACCTGTTGGTGCTACCGTTGGTACTGGTATCACCTGGTTTCACAAAATGTTTGGACAATTTTAAGCAGCTGCTTCCACTAGTTTTACTCTGTAGATTTTATATCGGCATCATCTGTATTCCTGCAGTGTGGTCCCTTCTTCTACTGCGGATAATGTATTGGCTCTACTTCTGTAGTTTTTTTTGTCTTTTTCCAGTATTCCAATATACTGTATATGTATATATTTATTTCTCTCTTAAAGTAACAGTTTGACATTTTGCAGAAATATGCTTATTCGTTAGCGTAGCTTAGCATAAAGACTAGAAACGAGGAGACACAGCTCTGTACAAAGGAAGTTCCTAAGCTAACAAGCGACTTTCACAAAGTGTCAAATTTTTGGTCCAAATCACATTGGTCACATTTATAATTTGATTGTACGTATTCAAAGGACGTAGCAATCGGAAGAGCTACATTACACTCATCCTCAGTCTGTTCTTTGGAGAAGAGGAGCTGAAGAGCAAACACTGCAGCATTCTGCTCAGAATATAAAAAGCATGATGACCAAAACTGTTTGGCTTCATATTGAGATCATGATTAATAGCTATCACTATTTTTAAATATTACAAACTGCAGTAGTAGTGATGGTGATAAGTAGAACATATTAAAATATAGATGTTTTACTGAGGACAGTGGCTGATCAGTGACTGCACAGTGAAATAAGAATACTGGTCGGGTGCTGAAAACAGTTGAACCGGAAACAGATTTTAAAAAAACATCTAAAGCAACTTTAATGTTTTTTTTTTTTTCAAATTTCATCAACAACAAAAATCAATAATAGAAAATACAGACAGACAGATTAGGACCAGAGAAACAGGCGACGAGAGACAGTGACAGGTCCCAAACCCAAAAGAACCAGAGTGACGGGATGAGGTAAAGAAGCAAGAGATGACAGCCGTCAGTCCATCGCTGATGTTTTACCTCCTCCTCCTCTCCTCTCTCTCTCTGTTCCTGTCTCTGTTCTCTTTATTCCTCTCTCTGTCCCTCGGCTTCTCTCGCTCTCTCTCGCCCTCTCTCTTCTCCTCAGTCTCTCTCTCCCTCCCTTGCTCTCTCTCACTCTCTCCTTCTCTTTGTCGGCCTTGAAAGTCCATTTTGCGTCTCCTGTCCTCATCCTGCTCCTCCTCGGCCCTTTCGTCCCGTCTGCTCCGGCGGGTAGTCTCGCGCCCCTCCACCTCACGTGGACGCTCGCGCCCCTCCACCTCACGTGGACGCTCGCGCCCCTCCACCTCACGTGGACGCTCGCGCCCCTCCACCTCACGTGGACGCTCGCGCCCCTCCACCTCACGTGGACGCTCGCGCCCCTCCACCTCACGTGGACGCTCGCGCCCCTCCACCTCACGTGGACGCTCGCGCCCCTCCACCTCACGTGGACGCTCCCGCCCTTCCACCTCACGTGGACGCTCACGCCCTTCCACCTCACGTGCACGCTCATGCGCCTCCACCTCACATGCAAGGCCTTTCCTGTCCTTCTTAGCCTGCTTCTCGTCATTGCTGTCATCATCCTCCTCGTCGTCGCCGTTCTTGCGTCCGACTTGCTTCTTGTCCGACTGTTTTTCCTTCTTCTTCTTCTTCTTCTTGTCCTCCCCTTTCTTCTTCTTCTTGTTCTTCACCTCGCTTTGTTCTTTTCTCTTCTTCTTCTTCTTTCTGTGTTTGCTGTCTGAGTCTGGAGGACAAGAGGGTAAAATAAAATATATATTACTCTTTTTTTGTTTCAGATTTTTCAGAAGAAGAATACAGCACGTCATTTACAGATTAAAAACATGCAATCAGATTCACTTTTAATTAAAAAAAACATGGATGTACCTGAGCTGCTGCTGGAGGAGTCGGAATCTGATTCGCTGGAGGAGTCTGAGGAGGAGGATGATGAGGAGGATGAAGAGGAGGAGTCAGAGGATTCCACTTCCTGGTTCTGAGTCATGATCATCTTGGGAGCGTTCTTCAAATGTTCCCTCAACTCGTCCCTGAGAAAGAGAATTATGTTTGTGAAATGTTTGTACATACACAACATTCACGCCAATGTTTACACAGAAGTTAACAAATTCATTTAGTATTGAAAAAAAATCGTATTACAATTTCACAAATACACCATCGATCAAACATTACATTGAGAAGCAAAAGTTCTTCCGTTCTTGTGTTGAACTTTCTATCATTCTGTCTGTAAGTCTCTAACAGGGTTTCTGCAGAGTTCAAGTTAAAATTTAAGATGCAATTTAATGCCCGTTTTACCTGACGATACAAACTACAATTATTTATTATATTCATAATTTTACAATGCTTCGACGTGGCTGGATGGGAAAATGATTCATTCTTTAAATTCATTGTCTTGGCTAAAATTGACATTTACCAATTATGAGAGCACAATCCGCTGTCGACACAATCACACTTTTAATTTATAGATGCAAAACATTTTTGAGGAAACTAAATTAAAAGCCATGAGACTTTTCAAGACCTGCAGATACAGTTATAGCAGCAGATGAACGCCTGTGGTTTAGGAATGACATGTTCAACAATCACATACGGCTCAAACATTGAAGCATCCTCTGACTTGTGGCCAAAGTGTACACTGGCCACAGTATAGTGTGTGTATACAATATGTTTGTATGTGTTCCTTACGTCAGTCCTCCCAGTCCGATAGAGGTGAAGAAGTTGATGGCGAAGCGAGTATTTCTGGGATTATCCCGAGGGAAGAGACCTTCAAAGTACGGCTGCAGAGTCCTGAAACACACACACAGTTTGCAGCTTAATATGATGTTTGTTTGTTATAATCTTCAGTTCTCAGATCACCACAGAATCATTGTGTTTAACCTTAAAGTTCTTTCAGGCTTCCTCACTGGACCAAAGGCCCATCACACATTGTCTTGTTCATTTTCAAAACTGTTTCTTTCTGATCGTCATTCCTCAGAATCGTTTCTCTAAAATATCCATGTTGCTTTAAAAAACATCTGCTATCTTTCTTAAAATAAAGAGTTCATATCTTACTGTCCATTACAGCATTAGAGAATCATTTATCTTTTGAAGAGAGGCAGAAAACCTCATGTTTCAGTGTGTGTGTGTGTGTGTGTTCGTACGGGTCTTTGAGCCTCTGGTTGAGTCTGGGGAGGCCCATGTAGGCACAGAGCTCCTGGAAAAGGATCTTAACAAAGATCCTGCTGGACGACGTCGTGGTGTCCTCGCTCATCCGGACGCACTCCAGCACCTGGTGGTCGAGAGACATTCACAAGGCACAGGGGGAAGGGGAGAGAAAGAAAAAAAAAAAGAGAGAGAGAAAGAGAAAGAGAGAGAACCATGAATTCTGAGGAAAATCAATCAGAAAGAACAACCCGGTTGATGAGGGTTTGTGTGTGTTCGTCCTTACGCTCCAGGGCACAGAGTCTGTGTAGAGCAGGTGAGCGAACAGCCGAGCCACGTTCCTCAGTTTGTTGGTCTCCAGCCGGTGAATGGTTTCGTACTGCTCTGCGAAAATCCCCTCAAAACTCTCCATGTACTCCTTCTTCAGCAGACAGAACCTCTGAAGACAAAGACAGAGTTACACGTAGTTCAGCAGTACAGGTTTATGGACTGAACACCTGATCACATGACACTTATCACGTTGGGATGCTAGCAAGACTCAAACGTGATCGAAACATCACATCACCATGATAAGAAACGTGCACCACGTGCCCTACACATATTGAAATATGACACATTATCACATACATCAGATGCTTTGACAAAGTAGAGCACAGGCCTCCTGTTAAATAATCAGTTTCAGTGGAGATAGAGAAAATAAAAAAGTCTGCACACCGAATCATTTGCTCCTGCTTTTTGTGTTTCTTGAGAAGCCTGATATCTGCAGACTGATGACGAACTAGTGGAGCAGACTGGACCCAGTAGACACCGATTATTCCACTCCCGGGGGAATCTCCTCTCATAACGAGGAGATGAAATACACAAACCTCCAGCTCAGAACAGTGTGTTGGGGGGTGGGGGGGGTCCGTATGTTCCTCCATGGATGCGACCGCTAAACTTACTTTGAGATTCATCAACGAATCACAGTTGGGACTGATAAACAGACATTCATACACCTGCAGTCCTGAACCTGAGTTCACACTGCAGCTGCTTACTGCGTCACTTCTTCCACTGAGCCGAGCCACTTGCTACCATGTTGAATGTGAGACAATTAGTTAAAATAATACGAGGCACTAGTAATAATTATTCTAAAGAATCTGGTTTGTATGGTACGTTTCATATACTCAATAAAAGCTAAATAAAAAGTATTTTTTAATATTGTTGCTCTTATTCGTGTTGGTGCATTTTGACGGCATTGTTCCAGAACACCATTTACTTTGATGTAAAATTCACATGAGGACTTAATAAAACCTTGTTTTGGATGTTTTGTGTTGGTGATCGTTCACATTGGGAAAATAGATATGTACTGAATATTCTAAAAATGGATTATCCACAGTAACGGGGACACTGCATCTGGAAAGAAATTACTGCTGATTTTATTGTTTGATTGAAGTGTAATTTCGTAAAACGATGAGCACCACAAACTTAATTCCATTCACCTCTAATGCGTTGGGGAGGAAGAAAGTATCTCAGAACCAGGACTCATAAAATGAGAACTATGTGATTTGATAGAAACCACGAGAGAGAAAAGATGGTGTGTTTAGTCTCACCCCGGCCAGCAGACCAAAGAACTTCTCGTAGGTTCTCTGTTGAGCGCAGCAGTCCAGGATCATGTTACAAAGCTCCTTCTGTTCACACAAACAAAACAGATCTTATGAGAACAAAAAACACACACTAAAGATCACATGTTTATCAAACTGTAATATCTGAACTGAGTTATGGTAACAATCATAATATGCAGTGTGACACGTCTGCTCCTTCATGTTCAGGCTTCTCGACCAGCTGTGATCCGATCGGACATTCTCTGAAAGCTCGGCGTTAAATGGGGTTAAAGTTCAAATGATGTGAATACGAGTGCAGCAGCCAGGTGTGAAATCCCAGAGGCGGTGCGAAATCCAGGTTCATCGTTAATTTGAGGGAAACCCACGACTTGAGACGCTCCGTTTGGACCGTGTGTGCGATGTGTAGAGAGCAGCTGTGATGACATCACTTATCTCAGACGTCAGTGTCTGTCTCAACACACACACACACACACACACACACACACACACACACACACACACACACACACACACACACACACACACACACACACACACACACACACACACACACACACACACACACACACACACACACACACACACACACACACACACACACCCCTTTCCCAAAAACATGCTGGCAAAGATATTAAAATCTATTTGATGAACTTTCTTAATCTGAAGAGGCGTTTCCTAATAAATGATCATGGTGTGATTTTTGCTGCGATCTGTACGACAGATGTTTTCGATAAAATTTTGATCAATTGTGCTGCCTTCATGCTAACCCACTAAATGAAGAGGGTACACGTTCCATCCCCTACCCATCAGCTCGCCCACACCTCCATCGTGAGAATGTTGGCAAGAAACGTCTACGAGTGATTGTCGGGAAACAGGAAACCGATCAGTCGCGAGGTTGTCACCCGTCTTTCTGGTCTGATTAACATTCAGACGTCTTGTTTTTCCTTTGATGTGAAAGCTGTGTGTTTAAATGGAAATGTGCTTTTTCTTCCTGCTGTTGTGTCGAGTGATTCAGTCCTGATGATGATGAAACCCTGGCTGACAAGGTCATCAGCTCTGACCACACACACACCCACCTTTAGCTATCAACTAGTTTATCAGCGCCACCTTCTGGTCAGCAGTAGCAGAGAAAAAGGCAACAATTCCTCATATTTCCGCAGTTCGGTGTTTTGTTTAATAAATTAATTTAAACTAATTGTTGCTTATTAATCCCCTAATCGATCAAGTAATTGTTTCTGCTCTGGCTTTTAGGTCCAGCTGTTTTGCCAACACTTCTAGTTAACGAGTATTTACTGTGCGATTTATCCTCAGTGAGGAAACGAAGAGAAAAAGACGACAAGTTCTCACATTTATCCTCATCTGTTTGCGTCACTGAGGCCTTTTAAATCTACCAAGTGTGTGTGTGCGTTTGTGTGTGTGGACTTACCGTCTGGCTGTCAGGAAAGTCCATCTTGATCAGCTTGTGAGCGCACTCCTCAAAGTCCAAACTACAGGGGAAAAAAATTAGTAAGAGTACATCAGTGTGTGTGTGTGTCATTTTCTCAATCTGTTTCAGTGTTTCATTCTGTTCTCCAAACCTGTGAGCCGCTCTACAATGAAACCATGGTAACTAGGCTGCACACACACAAGGTTTAAACACAGCTTTACATATTAGTCCAACTCCATCAAATATAGAAGGAGCTGTAAATAACTGCCAACACCCTGAGAGACAACTGACTGTATTTGTAAGAGTGTGGTAATCTGTGTGTGTGTGTGTGTGTGTTTGTACCTGGACTGGATAGCGAGGTAAATGGTTCTTCTGAAAGCAACCAAGTTGACTTCTGTCTGATCAAAGATGGTGACCTTCTCATCTGAGGGAGGGAGAATTAATAATATCAATATTAATGAATAATTGATTAATATCCTGTTAAAACAGGTTCATACCAGAATATTGATTAATATGAGATATTAATATTGTGAACAGTAAACATGGTCAGTTAGCTATTCTTTAACTTTGCTCTACACAAGCTTTGAACTGGAATTTCCCTCATTGTAACTACTTCATCTTTACATCTACTTGACATATTATATTTCTGTTTCCCAGTGCATTGAAGTGGTTTTCATAAAGTTAAAGCACTTAGAGACAGAATAAAAACACTGCTTGACATTTTGGGATAAAGACTATGCTTCTTCTCTTTATTGTCAAGAGTTTGATGCAACCACTCTCAGAAATGAGGGTGGTATCAATCTTCTCATCCAACTCTCGGAAAGAGCTTTAAAAAGAGCATTTCTCCCCCAAATGTTAAACTATTCCTTAAAAATAAGCAGCACTCTTAGTGCCTGTAGTACGGGTCCAGCTACAGAAACACTGGATCCTATGTTTCCCATAATGCAACTACACAATATATTTTTTGTTGAACCCTGCCACGTTTAAGACCCGCCTTAAACTCGGCAGCTCCACTTGAGATGACCCTGATGACGTCACTATGACATCATCGGGGTTATTTTCACAACTTGACAAAATTCCTCCAGAGCCACAGATGACATCATACAACCGTTTGGCAGGTCTCCCCGTCTGTCTGTCTCACCTCCTCCCTCCTCCGCCGCCTTCTCATCTTCATCGTCTTCCTCTTCGTCGCTGCCGTCGCCATCCTCCCCCGAGTCACTGCTGCCCTCGTCCAGGATATCTATCGGGAGGTGACAGGTGATTGGTTAAATTGAGAAGGAAGTGACAGCTGATTGGACGCTTTGATGTTTGTGTGCATTCTGACCTTTTTTAATGGTTTTGTATTTCTCCTCGTTCTCCAGGAAGTCTGGGTCCATCTTAAACACATCTGAGTGAACATAAACACACACGTTACAATTACATATACGGATGTATTTCTGCAGAGAGACTTGTAGAGTCAGGTGGAGGTCTTACTGATGATGTCTTCGGTGTTGTACTCGTCGTCCAGCGGCAGCATGTGGGTGAACTGGTCTTCCTCGTCCACCAGGTCCAGGCCCTCTGGGATCACTGCATGATCCTTGAAACCGTCCTTCCTGATGGCAAACATCACCTCGATCATGTATTGGACCCTCTTATCAATGGCCGACTCGTGGAGGACATTCCTGAGACGCTCAAATATGGCTGAAAAGAGAGACAGACAGGTTTTGTAGTCACATTTACGATGAATTGTGCCGATATTTGGGATCTACTTTAATTAGAAAGAGCCAGATCCTCTTACAAATGCAATACTGTAAGTTTAACGGTTCAGGTTAAGTTAAGATTTTCAGGCTAGAAATATTTTCATGATATTTTCGCTTGTTGGAGGTCATACACAGTCTGAGGGGAAGCTCTGCCTGAGAGGACAACCTCAGGAGAAACAAAGTCCCTGAAATGTTCATGTTTTTGTAATGAAGCAGGTTTGTTAAAGCTGGATCCCAACAGGGCTCTTTACTTTATTCACAAAGCACTCGTAAAGACAGAAATGAATGAGTGAATGCTGTCGTTAATTTCTGCAATTGTAACTACGGATCATTCATTGCAAAATGAAAATCAAAAAGGAAACGGTAAATTAGAAATGATAATAATATTTTTTAACTCAGGATTATCAGCTAATAATTAAATGCTAAAAAGAAAAAAGGATATTTGATAATGTAATGACAATTCGATTTTGTGAAATGGAAACTTTCAATCCTGAAACAAAAAGAAGAAAATCTTAAATGCAAAAGCGTGAACTGAAATGTGTGATCGTAAATGAAAAGGTATCTAAAACAAAACATATAGAGTAAATAAAAATGAATAAAAATGTAAGCAATCCTTTTCTTTGGCATGTTGGCCTTTATCGGACAGTCGATAGTGAAGAGGCTGACAGGCAACGGGGGGGGGGAAGGAGAGGTGTGTGACATGCAACAAAGTTGCCCGGCCTGAAATAGACCAGAGTCAACAGCTGGAGCTACCGTTGATTCCTCGCGGGGACACCTCGGTCAGCTTGAGTCCACACTCCTTCAGGAAGGCGATGGCCACCTCCACGCTGTCGTCAGTCGGACGCTCCAGCAGCAGAGTGAGCATCTCCAGACAGAGAACCTCATGGGCCTGAGGGCGAGAGACAACAGAGCCGAGAGAGAGAGAGAGAGAGAAGTAAACACACTTCATTAGAGCTGAACACAAACACTCAAACCTGTTAATATTATTAGAAGTAGAATATTATAAGTCAGACAGCAGGACCTACCACGTTCTGGTTGATGAGATGCGCCACAAACTTTGAGGCTGTCAGGCACTGTTGCTAGAACACAAAAGACAGACTGGTTTTAATACACTAGTTAAACTAATAAAGTGAATACGGTCAATGTCTATAATGATAGGGAACACAATTCAAACTTAATGTCAAGAAGACAAAAGAAAAGACTCTTTGCATGTATACATGAAGATGTTTTGTATTGCCTGCCTCTGTATGGGGCTGTGTTGTAATGGCTGTGAAAACAAATCTGGTATTATGAATCTAATCTTAAACATCTTATAAACAGATAGCACAGATAATATCTGTAGTTAGGTGGACAACCAGCTGTCTTAATCATTTAGGTGTAGTTTCATATTCGTCTCTCTACATCTGAATCATCCAGCCTGACCAAGTTAAAACATTCACCTCAGTCACCTGAGCAGAGGTGGGAATCTCACCGTTAGATTCAGAAGAGATTCTTAATTCAAACCAGTTTCTTAATTCAATAAACAGAAAGGTTCAATGCACTATGAAACATAACCTGAAGTCGAGCTAAATGGTGTTGATGAAGGTCACAGTCTGACAAACAGGAAAGTGTGAAAGAGTCTTCTGTCTGTATGAGAATAATGGAATCAAAGTTACCTTGATCAACTTAACCACTGCTGTGTTGTTACCAACGTTAGATCTCCCGTAATGGTGAACAAGCTCTCTCTGGGGAAAGCTATTGTTATTAAAAACGCTGTACAGCAGTATTTCTTGTAAAATGAAACAGACCATGGATCAAGTTCTTGTCCACAGTTGGTCAAAGTTTTGAGAAGTGGTGAGGCATCTCCGGGTGATGGTATTTTGACTATTAACAAAAAAATACCCCACCTTTCATCGCAAACAGCGACAGTTAGATAAACAGACAGACGGGTACCTTGAGGTTGCGGCGGTAGCTCCTCCTGAAGGCCAGGATGAGACGCTTGAGGATCAGCTCTCCAATCTGAGGGAACTTGGAGTTGATGATGGAGACGACGGCGGAGTAGACGTGAGTAAAGGTCGGAGATGCCGCCTGAGCCTGCAGCACCGAGCGAGACAGCAGACCCCTGAGAGACAGACAGGCAGACGGATACAGCGGGAAGTCAGGGAGACAGTCAGTCAGTGAGACATAACCTCCAGTGGAATACAGAGGAAAGAAGGTTGCTCTGTTTCACTCTCTTTTATCATTCACGCTGGAAGCATCATTTTTTAGTAAAGTAGCTATTGAGTATTAATGTGAAGTTCCATTGTTCACCTCCCCCTGACGATGTTCTCCTGCAGCAGCTCCTGGATGATGAACACGATGTTGGACACGTTGACTTTGTTGATCAGACCGTTGATGGACTTCTTCAGGGCCTCCCAGCTCATCCTCTGATAGGCCAGGCTGCACAGGAGGCGGGGCGTCAGGGACAACAAAAATTATATGTAGTCGTATAAAAGAATCCCTCAGAATTGAATCGGGTCATGTTTGAGCCAATGTTACATTCCTTATAGCCTGAGATATGAAGTCTGAACATTCGGTAGGAGAAGACGCATATCAGAGATTGTGTCATAAATGTCTGTTGATGCACTGAAAAGACTGAAGTTGACTTTAGCTAGTAATACATATTTTAATATATGTTTACTCTGGAAATTCGGGTATTTAATCGGGATTGGCCCGAAACTGCTAAAGGGGTTTGGGCTCAGGTCAGTCTGTGTGGGCTCAGGGATCAGAGCTCTACCTTGAATGCACCGTGTTCAACAGTTTAACCACACAGTGACAATTCAACATTGACCAAGAGATAAAGGTGTTTACAATGGTTTATATTGGTGTAATTAAACTTTTAATATGATGGACCATCTCTCAGCAGCAAGTTTCAAGTCTCCACATGGAAACCTTCATAGAGAAACAGCTTCCTGGAGGAAAGAAAATAAATCTACAAACTGAGGGATGGTGTCTAATCCTTGTGTCTATAACAATAAATAAGTAAAACAGTCTCACCTGGTCTTGTCAGTGATTTGCTGCTGCATCATGCGCAGCTTTGCGGGGGGGATGTAAGCTCCACCCGTCCTCGTCAGGATCGGGTCGATCTCCTCCTTCTTCTTCTTGACTGCCGGCTCCCCTGCCGCCGCCGGCTCCCTGTCTGCTGGAGGGGAGCCGGAGCACCCTCTCCTCCTGTGGTCCGACTCTGCATCCCGATTGGGCCACCGGTCAAACCGCCCGTCCCTATCGTCACGGCGATCGTCATAGCGATCCCTGGGCGGGGCAGAGAGGAGGAGGCAAAATAATCTTCAAAAAACAAATTTTGTTTCCACTTTCAAAAACAACTCAAGTCTGAACTGGTCTGGTGGCTTAAAAATGTCAGAAGGTTCTACTGGTTTGAGTAAGTTCACTGATGATGTCACCACGAAAGAGACACCGTTTAAAACCTGATGTAAAAACGTTTTATCGAGTGAAATGGAAAGAGGAGAGATGGGTCAACGTATAGAGTATTTTAGTAAGAATATACAATTTGTATAATGAAAAATATTGTGTATACCCAATTAAAGCTGTATGTCACATGTCAGTATTGTAACAAAGGATCCGGTATCGTGCTTTTATACAACACTTTGTTTTATATGCCGTTTATATTCTATTTTGTGTTTCTGCATGTTCTTGTTTGATATTGGGTTCAATCAGTTTGTTTTTTGGTGAATATTACGATCATAGACTGTACATAAAAAGTGGACATAGTCACGATGATGGAAGCCATTGGTTTGTGGACGACAGCTTTGAAGCCTTAGGTTCGTCAATTCGGACGGCGCCATCTTGGTTTTTAGCTGCCGCCTTCTTGATTAACTAAATGAACATCAATCATGCTGCATTTAAGAAGACTTGAAACTAGAGAGTAAGACCATAAACTCATGTTTACAATGTTTACTGAGGTAATAAATCAAGTGAGAAGTAGAGTCATCTTCTCATAGACTTCGATACAATCCGACTTCTTTTTACATCCAGAGGAGTCGCCCCCTGCTGGACATTAGGAATGCAGGTTTAAGGCACTTCAGCATTGGCTTCACCTTTCAGACCTGGAGGTTGCCGCCTGGTTTTGATGCGTGATTTGCTTTACGACTGAAAAAGTGTTTGATGACCTGGTTTCACAGGGTCTTGAACATATAGATCACGTAATTTTAAACTAATAAAAAGTAACTCACCAAAATGTTCCAAGTTAAAAACAACTGCGTGTGTCTGTACTTTACCGTGTATAGCGTCCTCTGTCGTGGCGCCCCCGGTCATGGTCTCTCTCTCTGGACCTGGATCTGTCTCGTCCTCTTGACCTGGACCTGTCTCTCTCTCTGGATCTTGATCGGTCTCTCTCTCTAGACCTGGATCTGTCTCGCTCTCTGGATATGGATCGGTCTCTTTCTCTGGACATGGACTTGGATCTTGATCTCTGAACATCAAATAAGAGAATAGTGTCAGCAGTATTTCTTCAGTCTTTGGCCATGTTAAAGAGTCTGGATGGTCCCTGAATGATAAACTTGGACCCCTCAGAGAAAACTAGACCAACAGCAAAACATGCAGCCATTTTTAAATGTCTGAGTTTAGCTGAATTAAGTTATTTTCAGAACAAACGCAACTCATTTGTAGCCAATAAAATAACAACTTTCGCTCACACAATCAATAGTTTTCCTATGACATCAATGTCGTTCTTTTCATATTGTCACACATAAATATGCTTATTATTACGCAAATGAGAGTCCTCTTTGACAAACAACGGGATGATTATAAAGACAACATCTGTGGAAGATGGTGAGTATTCTACAAAAGATAATTTTGTTTTTGAAAGGTTAATGCCAACAAATATGAATTCTATGAGAATATTTAGCAAGATAAACACATGTCGTGAATTAGGAAATGATAACGTGTATAATTGTTCAATATATTTTGAACTGAAACAAGTACAGAGACAAAGACTGAGCTGTCTGTGAGAGAGAGGGGAGGAGGACTATTGCACACAATTGGTCTGTAGGTTATTCTTAATAATAATTGGAATATCAACGTTATGAATGAAGCATCAAACCTACAGCCCTATTTATACGACTTCTAGCAAAGCAAGCACATGAGCTCACCGTCTTTCCTTGAAAAATCCACAGAGGTATTAAGCTGACGCTTATAAACTGATGCCTTGTATTAGCCATGAAAAACACAATAATAATAATAATAATAATAATAAACACATTGGCTTCATACGAGTCTGGCAAGTCATGAATGTTGCCAGTGGATATTCCACACTTTAGTTTCCGTCCCCGGTGTGAGAAGACCTTCAGAGAGACAACAGAGCCCCAGTTGAAGATGGAGTCAGTGTGCATCAATACAGAGGTTTTCAGTATTTTCTTCACCAGTCACTGGTCTGTTTCATGAAGCCGGCGTGCTAACTTTATCCCTAGCGTCTCAATCTCACAAAGATGTCTTGATGTCAACTCTGTTGCCATGGAAACTCAAACTGCAAACCAGCCAAATATGAGAACGGCCGGTTAGTCACGACATGTTCAGCGAGAGCCAAGAGAGCCCGAATAAGCTGAATCCACACTTAGGTGCAGACTCCTGCACAACCCCAAACACAAGTGTTGAAGATCTGGGATGTATGCATACACACACACACACACACATACATACATACATACAGGCCCTGTGTGAAAAAGTGATTGCCCCCTAAACCTAATAACTGGTTGGGCCACCCTTAGCAGCAACAACTGCAATCAAGCGTTTGCGATAACTGGCAATGAGTCTTTTACAGCGCTGTAGAGGAATTTTGGCCCACTCATCTTTGCAGAATTGTTGTAATTCAGCCATATTGGAGGGTTTTCGAGCATGAACCGCCTTTTTATGGTCATGCCACAGCATCTCAATCGGATTCAGGTCGGGATTTTGACTAGGCCACTCCAAAGTCTTCATTTTGTTTTTCTTAAGCCATTCAGAGGTGGACTTGCTGGTATGTTTTGGATCATTGTCCTGCTGCAGAACCCAAGTGCGCTTCAGCTTGAGGTCACGAACAGATGGCCGGACATTCTCCTTCAGGATTTTTTGGTAGACAGCAGAATTCATGGTTCCATTTACCACAGCAAGTCTTCCAGGTCCTGAAGCAGCAAAACAGCCCCAGACCATCACACTACCACCACCATATTTTACTGTTGGTATGATGTTCCTTTTCTGAAATGCCGTGTTACTTTTACGCCAGATGTAATGGGACATACACCTTCCAAAAAGTTCAACTTTTGTCTCGTCAGTCCACAGAGTATTTTCCCAAAAGTCTTGGGGATCATCAAGATGTTTTCTGGCAAAACTGAGACGAGCCTTTATGTTCTTTTTGCTCAGCAGTGGTTTTCGTCTTGGAACTCTGCCATGCAGGCCATTTTTGCCCAGTCTCTTTCTTATGGTGGAGTCATGAACACTGACCTTAATTGAGGCAAGTGAGGCCTGCAGTTCTTTGGATGTTGTTCTGGGGTCTTTTGTGACCTCTTGGATGAGTCGTCGCTGCGCTCTTGGGGTAATTTTGGTCGGCCGGCCACTCCTGGGAAGGTTCACCACTGATCCATTTTTTCGCCATTTGTGGATAATGGCTCTCACTGTGGTTCGCTGGAGTCCCAAAGCTTTAGAAATGGCTTTGTAACCTTTTCCAGACTGATAGATCTCAATTACTTTGTTTCTCATTTGTTCCTGAATTTCTTTGGATCGCAGCATGATGTCTAGCTTTTGAGGATCTTTTGGTCTACCTCACTTTGTCAGGCAGGTCCTATTTAAGTGATTTCTTGATTGAGAACAGGTGTGGCAGTAATCAGGCCTGGGTGTGGCTAGAGAAATTGAACTCAGCTTTCCAAAGATGTGATAAACCAGTTAATTTATGTTTTAACAGGGGGGGGCAATCACTTTTTCACACAGGCCCATGTAGGTTTGGATTTTTTTTCCCCCTTAATAATAAAAACCTTCATTTAAAAACTGCATTTTGTGTTTACTTGTGTTATCTTTGTCTAATATTTAAATTTGTTTGATGATCTGAAACATTTAAGTGTGACAAACATGCAAAAAAATAAGAAATCAGGAAGGGGGCAAACACTTTTTCACACAACTGTATATCCCAGAGAAGTGGCAGAAAACTGATAGATGGATACATTTTGAGAGGCTCTTCAGAATCTCAATATTTAGTCATACACATGAATTATGATATTTATTGCAGCACTGCCGTCACAGCAACATTTTTCCTATCATCACCTATCTGTACATGCATAAGAGTAGAAGTCTACATAGCGCCCCTCCCCCCCAACAAATTGGAGTTTCTCCAGCAGAAGTTTTGCAAACCCTGAACCTCTAGAGAAGTTTGGTGCCCACAATCAGGGGGCACCAAACTTCTCTAGTTTAACAATAGCAGGAAGTCAACAGTACTTTATCAGTGCATGTAAACACATGAAATACCAGTAACGTCCACATTAAGCCTGACTTACTTTGATCTGAGCCACACTGCTCCTTAACTTCCTCAGTGCACCATTATGTTCATCCTCATCACTGCTGCTGCTGCCGCTGTCGTCTGAGCTGCTGGAGGCGGCGCTCCCGGCGGGAGAGTGGCCTGCAGGACTGGCTCGAGGGGACGACTTCTCTTTGGGGCTTCTTTCAACCGAGCCGGCCTGTTGAGGCTTCTCTGCTGCAGGACTGGACTCGTCCTCTGAAGGTCCTGAAGACGGCATTATTGGATGAATATCAAAACAACAGCCACTAGTACGGCCACCGTTTCAACATAAAATAGTTACAGCAGGTTTTACTCACCACTTTGTTGCTTTTGAGCAGGACAGGGACTTTGACTTCTGCCTGGAGAGTCCATCCCTGAAAAAAAACAACGCACACATACACATTTATGATTCTAATAAATATTGCAACAGCGATCACAGATTAACTCATACACAAAGAAAAACAGGAAGATTCCGTTGATTAACAAACGGGCCTTTTTATCAGCAATATTCAATTTTTTCATATCGTTATTCAATCCCACGAAAAGACCAAAACCAACATTCAATGTGCTTCAGTCCATCTCTCAATAATATCGGACTTCCCAACTCTGTGGCTCTCAAACCCACTGGTTCCTAATTTCTCACAAGTACATCGTTTCATATTTAAAACACACTGTATAACTTCTAAAAAAACAAATGGCTGCTGTGTTTTTTCCTCACACGTCACTCGGGAGATTACTACTCATAGGTGCTCTCTTGAGTATTTCTGTCAGCAGGAAAAACGCTACTGTGAATGTCACTTCTAAAAGACATCAATAGTTTCGGCATTTTTTCTGGGATCACGATAGTATTGGCTCTTTAACTTGACAAATTAATTATATGATTTTCAAAATAGTTGCCAATATATTTTCTGTCCATCACTTGGTCGATTACTCGGATAATCTTTCCAGCTTCCACCATGTGAAGACAGTTTTTCCAAATATTTTTCTGTGCCAACTGACTCAATGTCTGAGACAAATACTACTAAACCACAGCAGGTATAAACGGTATTTTTTTGTATTTCGCTTTTCGGTGATCCGACCCTTTAAAATACAATGTAAAGAGTTTCACTTTCAAAGGAGTTTAGCTATATGTACCTGTAGCTAGCTAACGTCCTAATAGTTAAGCGCCCATGTCTCCGACATAACTTATATTAAATAAATAGAGCCGTACGCCTAAATTAGTCATGTGGGCCGGTTACTACAACAATATCACCTGTATATATAAAACCCAAACTCCAAAGACCATGTCTGTTTTATCGCCATGTGTGTTTGGATGCGCCTAAGTTAGCTAGTAAGCTAATCCTACCTTAGCTCCAGCTAGTTAGCTAAGATGCTAGTTATTTGTCGATGAAACCTCCTGACTTTTTACTCTGTATCTTTCAACAGAAACTCTATCTGCATTTTCTGTGACTTTTAATGTCCTCTTACCGTTCTGTTTTCCTTATTTTTGTCCGTTAAATCAGTGTCGTTCTTATGGCGGAAAACTTCCTACAATAAGTTAAATACTTCCAGGTAACGGACAGCTTCCGGATTTCACAATAAAAATCCACAGGCTGCTTGAAAGTAATGTCTTTTTTCTGTATCGCCCCCTGGTGGTGAAAATAATTACCTCCACAATGTGAAGTCCTTAGTCCATTATGATGGTAATTTAGGATAGGAAAACAATAGCAATGTTGTAAAGTTTAACTATATCCACGTAAAAACGGCAAACATGTCTAAAGAAAATGTACTATCGCACTTTGAACTTTTGAAAAAGTTTCTGTTGAAGTGGCAGTCAAAATACAAATGCCAGAAGAATTTGAAAAAGCAAATAAATGCTTTTCTAAAAAGTGTAAGTACTGCATGAAGTTGAAGATTCAGTTGAAATTCAAGCACTGAAAGGAGCTGAAATGTCAGTCAGTGTAGTTGACTCTATAACAATGCATCATATCTTAAAGGCTCAATATTGGTTAAAATTGTATCCTACAAAGTAAATAGAAACTATGGCTGTCAGATAAATGAGAGGAGTAAAAAGTACAATATTTCCATTTGAACTGTAGAGAAGCAGAACTATAATCAGCAGGAAGTTAAGCAGGACTCATCTGTACTGAAAATAAATACATCTTTATTATTCTCATCTCTACAGAGTGATCCCTCCCCTGCATCCCACTGAGAAGACATCAATACAAAGTACACATCATCATTAATAAACATCAATAGAAATTATTAGACACCAATAGTCAGACAGTGAACTGAAATTAGAAGTGTGTGAAGGATTTTCTTGATCAGTAAAAAAAAAAAAGAGAATAAAAACACGTTAGAGCTCACAGTGAGTGTTGGTCCAGCAGAGCAAAGTTTGTGATCATCAAAAATTATAATCTTTAAACAAACACAGTCGATAAATGATGATGAGAATAAAGGTTCTAAGGTCCAGTTATGATTTAGAGCATCGAATTAAGACTGTGAGATGTGGCTGAAAGCTCAGACTCATCACCTTTGAGCTCAGATTCTCGTCACCATATATTGTTCCCAAACATCAACAAAAAGACAATCAATAAATTGTTTCCCAAAAGTTCAGCTTTCAGTATGTAATTAAAATTCTAATGTGAGTTTGTGTTGAAATTCAGAAAATCAGTTCCGCGAAGATAAAAAAAAAAAAGAGGTATTTGGGAGGGTGTTTGTCTTGATTGACAGGTCTCTCAGCCAATCACACCCCGCTATGGTGGGTGCAGAGTGTGTGTGTCACCTCAGCTACTCCCAAGATTTTGCTTTCAGTCACTGATGGTTGATCTGAAAATCTGCGAGGCACACACACACTATACAAAAGGCTTTAATGCTAAAGAAAACAGATGTTGAGTAAATGGTCATTAGTAATTCATTGTTCATTGATCAATCACTTCTGTGGATTCTGTGCAAAGAGGAGGAACATCCGATTTTCTCAACAAAACCAGCAAGCTGCAGATTAGCTGGTATCAGTCATGCTGCAGTGGAGCAGGATGACCTGCAACGTTAGCAGTGATTTACTGATACCACAGTCTCAGGAATCCATATACATGTTCATATTATTGCACAGATTTGTCATCGGACAGTCGGAAGCTAACACACTAACGCGGCTAACATGCTAGTGCAGCTAAGGTTTGGGCTACTCTGCCTGCTCCCCCATACATGGTCTGCTGACCAGGCATTGCATCATCACCAACATCATCACTGTCGCCATGACAACTTACTGAAACCTGCTGCTGCAGAGTGACCTTTGACCTCTGCAGTACCTAATGACATCACTCGCTAACCCCATCACCTGCTCTGTAACAACCAACACACGCACACACAAAACAAAGACTGTGAGTGTTAAAGGGACAGTCCAACATTTTGTTAAATCTTTTCAGTTCAGGATAGGTTTTGCTAAACAAATCTGACAAAAATGGAAACTGACAGATTCAACTGTGAATGAGGCTAGAGGAGCAGACGCACAATGACAATGACAATGATGGTGATGATGATGATAAAGTTGTGTGGACAGCTGTACGAGCATAAACCTTTAACGGTGTATCTTTAAAACCTCTTTAAACCGTTTACATGAAGGTGAAATGTGCATGGAATGAATAACTTTAAAGAGTAAAAGCTCAGTTTGACAGAAACCTCCACTCTTTTTGAAGTTTAAGGAATGCAAACGCAAACAAAAGGGAAGGAGGGCTTAGATTACAATATCATTAATAAGGCACTTACAGCATTTCTAAGGGAAGTATTCCCCCTGTATGTGGCTTTGAAAGATTCAACTCAGCCAAATTACTAAATGAATGAATATGTTTTAAGTAACAAGCTACTGATTTATTATTATTATCCTCATCATTATTATTATTATAATTATTATTATTACTATCATCCATACATACTGATCTGATCTCAGACTGGGATCGTGGGCAAAAGAAATTCACAGGACTGGGACTGTGGTGGTACTGGCAGAGTACTATTAGCAGTAATACTTGTAGTACTTGTAGTATTAGTGGTAGTAGTGTGAGGCCTGGCTTTGATCAAAACAGCTTAGAAACAGGAAACAGGATGTGACGACGACACATCACCACTGATGGTTCACAGGGACAGCTGGTGTACCCAGCATGCATCACACCAGCACGCCAGAAACAAACAGACACGTAGAAGTGCAAGTGTCCCGTCTGAGGCCCCGCCCTCCACAGGTGTGGTGGGCAGGGCTTATCACACGTCGGCGATGTGCTTCCTTCGTCAGCAGTGTTACAGACATACAGTGTTACAGACGCATAGTGTTCACACGGACAATGTTACTCAGCTATACAGTGTTACAGACAGACAGTGTTGCTGTGGTTACTGAGGCTGAAAGTGAAAGGGGTGGTGCTCTGCTGTTGCCGTGACTACAGCGGGTGTTGCCTGCCGGGCAGGGGCGATTCCCGTGGCGACATGGCAGCCAGCAGCTCCCTGTAGATCTCCTGTCGGACCTCCTGCGCCACGCTCTCTCGAATCTGGAAGAGAGCAGAGACAGAATTGGTTAACATTTAAACACTCAGGTCCTTTTTCAGGCTTATTTGAGAGTTAAATGAGCAGTTTGAAAGTACAGACAAGAGATTGGTATTAATTAAAGGAAGCATTCTGCAGCTACCAAACTTTTACTTCATCCTAACAATGTAAAATGCAATTTTTATTTTCTCAACAAATATAATATAAGGTCCCACAACAACAAGACTAAACAAAACAAAATCCTTTCAAACAAAAACGAAGACAAAACGTATTACAATTTCCATCAACAAATAAAACATGACATTGTTAAAGATGGACAAATGGACATGTTTTCTCATTGGCTGTTTTTATTCTCTATATACACAGCTAACATTAAACATTCCCACAATGGCAGTAATAAACATAAGAGTGGACTTTACTTAACCAGTGAAGTACCAGTAAAATTAAAAGTGCTGACAGACTGTTACCTCTCTGATGAGCTGGTGCAGGTTCCCCACTCCGATTCCTCCTAATGCTCCTTGCTCCTCTGGTACTCCTCCCCCGTCACTCTCTCCCTCTTCCCTCTCCTCTTCCTCAGTACGTGTGTTGGGTCGAGGAGGGGGGACTGGGTTTATGTTAATTGATGCCCGGTACACGCCTCCTTTCTGCTCGCCATCCCCTCCTCCTGGGGCTGGACTGGAGGTTCGGGAGGAAGGTGCGGTGGAGGGGGAGTGACCGTCGTAGCTGAGCTCTGATTGAAGGAGGAGCTGCTCTCTGAGGAGGTCTGACACCTAAAGAACAGACAGGAAAAGGTTGTACATTAACACAAACTTAATCATTATTATTCTCTAAAAAATGACTGTAATGTAATTATTATGTTTATCTAAGACATGTGTGTGTGTCTGTGTGTGTGCACTAACCGGCTCCATGGCTCTCAGCGCAGAGGTGGTGGACATACTGTCAAAGCTGCTGTCCCTATGGTGACCCTGAGGAAGAGAGCGGTTCACATCATGTCTATCAGTTTGGTCCAAAATCACATAAATTGTCTCAAAAGGGTTTTAAAAACTTCAGCTATGGTATTGTATGTGTATACCATGTGCTGTGTGTTTTTGTGTGAATATACCTTGTGTTGTATATGTTGTGTGTATTGTGTACACCCCGTGTTGTGGGTTTTGTGTGTATATCGTGATGTGTGAAGATCGTGTATGTTGTGTGTGCTTTGTATATATACCAGTGGCGGGCCGTGCATTTTATACCGAGGCCTTCACTGTTGTCCTGCAGCTGAAATACCACCTTATAACCACATAATGGCACCACAGTTATTATTTGTTTCTGAGGCTGTAACTATGTACGTCTTCGTATTAAATCGTTCGGTACGAGGCTTACAATACGTTTGAATAGTACTAGAGCATTTGGAAAATGCAGAAGCTTATATTCAGGAAAATATAATGTTTACTGCGCTCATGGAGGACAGTGGTTCTCAGCTGGTCTGGCTGTGGGATCCACCATCATTCCTTAATGACAAGTCACGGCCCAAAGAGATCGTCTTATGATTTTACTTTCACAACTTGAACATTGTACGTACTGCTCTGCAATGTCTTTCCTCGTCTCAGTCCCCTGTGTCATGGTGTGTGGTACATCTCACTCGAGTCAGAATGCCCATATTTGATTGGCTGAGCTGCATCACGTGATGTGATTCACTACCCGACTAAGCCTCTGCTGTTAAGTTGTGTTTCACGATAGTCACGTGCTCGCCCACTGACCAATCACAGCACACTCTGCACCTAGCGGCAGAGCTGTACATGGACACTGAGCTGCACGTAATGCTGATGTCATTATAGGCCGGCTAGCAGGCTCTGATACGTCAAAGAATACGCCCAACATGGCAAACTAAAGATCTGATTGGTTGAAGAATATGACAATCAACAATATCGTCCCCATTCACTTAAACTACAAAGGGATTCACTTGCAAGTCTGCAGGCCACGGGCCTCTCTTCTTACCTAGAGACACAGAGGTGAAATCTGATTGGATAAAAGCTCTACTTAAAACAAGCTGCACTGGAAGCAGAGCAACTGAGGAAGACAGTAGCTGTGCAATGAGAAAATAAGATAATGGGAAAATATTTTTATAAATTATAATACATGTAGTGTATTTAAGAAAAATTATTAAATTATAAAATAGAAAGGCCTTGCAGGCCCTGACGGCCCACCACTGGTATATACCCTGTGTTGTGTGTGTTTGTATGTATACACACTGTGTTGTGTATATTTACCCTGTGTTGTGTTTGCGTGTATATACCCCGTGTTATCTGTTTGTGTGTATATACCCTGTGTTGTGTTTGTGTGTTAATATACCCTGTGTTGTGTGTGTTGTGTGTTTATACCCTGTGTTGTTTGTATTTGCATGTATATACCCTGTGTTGTCTGTGTTGCGTGTATGTACCCTGTGTTGTGTGTGTTGCGTGTATGTACCCTGTGTTGTGTGTGTTGCGTGTATATACCCTGTGTTGTGTGTGTTTTCGTGTACATACCCTGTGTTGTGTGTGTTTTCGTGTATATACCCTGTGTTGTGTGTGTTTGCGTGTACATACCCTGTGTTGTGTGTGATGTGTCAGCTCCATCAGTCTGTCTTCCAGCTGCTGTTCTAGCTCCTGCAGTTCCTCTCTGACCGCTGACCTCAGAGACTGAAGCTGCTCTACCTCCATCCTGCACACACGCATGAGGTTTGTTTTGTATCGCATATTATTACAGTCCAGATTACTGTCAAACATGTATCTGTTTGCTTTAATGAGTCACCTGTCAGCAGGGCTCAGGTGTTTGTAGACCAGGGCCTGTTGTCGGATTATTGACTGCTCCAGGTCCATCATCTGAGTGCGGAACAAGTTTAGACTCTGCCTCTTCTGCTGAAACTCTGCCAAAGACTGAAATCAGAGAATCACACTTAAATGATGCCGACAACTGTCAACTATGGCATCTTAGATGAAAACGGTCTAAATACATCATACTGCAAACTTACAGTATGTATAGTTTAGGTTATGCAAAGCTACTATGTCAGTTTATTATATAAATCTGAACACAAAGTGGTGGGAAATATGTTAGTATTGAACATGTGGTCTTCACACGTCATCTCTTAAGTAAAGACCCGGTCAGAGAACATATCTGCCTTCAAAGGGAACTTGTGATTTTGTGTTTGTGTCATGGAAGTCCAATGAAAACTGTGTATTGTAAGATTGACATAGACTTTAAGTGCAGGAAGCCTCACTGCTGGATTCTACACACAAACTAACCCATAGAAATTGCTAGATAAGTGATGACCTTACCTGGTGGTTGGGCAGAGCTGCTCTGTGCTCACTGAACACGTCCGGAGTGTCGGCTCGCTTCTAGATGGAGGGAGGACAGTGATGTCAGGACAGGAAGCGGAACAGGACAAGCTGATGAAAGGATACGTGCTAACCTAGTTAAAACTAAACTATAGGAAGTGATGTCATTACCCCTGGTGTTGGGGTTTCAGAGACATTTTTAGGGGTCGGGAGCAGCAGGGAACAGCTGATCAATCGCACAATTTTCCGCCTGCAGTGTTAACAGCCGTTGCTGCCAGTTTACCACCATTGAACTAGAGGCCTATGTATAAAACACCAGATCTAAAGAAAATTACTGCTTAAGACCATATGCTAATTAGACTAAGACTGGAATAAATGCAACACACAGAGTGCTGGTGAACTGTAAAATTACAACCGCAGCTTACAGAAAAGTCTGACATTTTGGGAACTATGCTTCTTCACTTTCTTGCTAAATGTTAGATGAAAAGATTGATACCCCTCTCATGTTTTTACGCTAAATATGAAGCTACAACCTGAAGCCAGCTAACTAAGCTTAGCATAAAGTCTTAAACATGGGGAAACAGCTAGTGGCTCTGTCCAAAAATAACAAAAAACACCTTAGAGGTGCTCTGAAGCTCACTTAGTAACATGTTTTATATCCCTTGTTCAATTTGTATAAAACCCAAAGTGTAAAAAGAAAACCCATACCGTATGGGAGGATATGTACCAAACTATGCTTTGGTCAGGATTTGTTTCAGACAACCAGTGGACACTGAAGGAAGTTACCGGTCCCAATAAAAGATTATTCACAAAATTATGGACGTGTTTTCAATTTTACCTCCAAATACAGAGGTAGCTAATCTAACATCTAAAGCTAAAGTGTTAGCCTGATCATAGTCTGATCATCTAACCTCTTGCGTTTGTTATTCCATTGGATCTAACTTTATGGCAACATAGCAATGAAAATAAAACCAAATTTAAATATAGTGTGACTACAACCACAACGGACTACAGTTTAAGTAACAAGAGCTCAAGGGACTGGGACTGAGAAGGACTAACCTGGCTCAGATTCTGAACCGTTCCTCTGATGTCATGCAGAACTCTCCTCAGCTGCATCTCTGTACTGGATGGGCCCTGGCTGGGTCCTGAACCTGGAGCAGTATGAGGAGTGAGCCCCGGGTGGAAACTGTGACCCGGGCCGAGGCTTGAGGCCAGGCCTGGGAAGAAACCTGCAGCAGGAGTAGTGAACCCTGGCTGGAGGCTCTGACCCGGGCCAAGGCTTGAGGTCAGGCCTGGGAAGAAACCTGGAGCAGGAGGAGCGAACCCCGGGTGGAGGCCGTGTTCTGGGGCCAACGGTGGACACTGGGTGATGGGGTGGGGAAACGCCAGGTGTGGGTTCACGTTGTACACATGGTTACCAAGATAGGGTGATGCAAACTGTGAGCCGCGAGGAGAGGCATGGTAAGGTGACTGATGACCGTATAGTTGATTGTACGCTTGGTGGTGCATTGCTGGAGATCCTGGATGCAAGTTGCCCAGATTGAAGGGTTGAGGAGCCGTGGAAGTTGAGGGCTGATGCAAGTTGGAGAGGCTGCCGTGCTGAGAGTGTGTGGGAGTTGTAGATTGGTAGAGACTGGTTAGACTAGAATGTTGGGTCAAGTTTTGGTGGTGAAGGAGGTTAGGAAAACTGGCGTATGGATGGAGAGGGGATGGGTACTGCGGAGGAGGGTTCAGAGAGAAGGGGTATGGGCTGGGGTTAAGGCTGGGGCTGGGATTTGGGCTTGGGTATGCGTACTGAGCTGTAGGATTAGGATTAGGATAATGGAACATCGTCTGCCCTGGATTCCAATTTTGCTGATTTTGGTTGGCAGTCATGTTCTGATGGAACTGGCCCGGCTGCTGCTGATTTGAGGAGAGATCAGGAACGCTCTGGGTGCTCCAGGTGTGGGCGTCTCCTGGTGACAAGTCGTATGGAGGGCTGCTGTTCTGCAGGGAACAGGTTGACCGCAGTAGGTAGCGTGGGATGGGTTTAGGTGGGATGGAAGCTTCTGTGGGGAGCCTTGGTGGTTGGTTGTTAGAGTCAGGCGAGGGGGCAGGGTTTATAATAAGAGTAGACAGACAATTGGTTTGTCCTTCCTCCTCCTCCTCCTCCTCTTCTTCTTCTTCTTCATCTTGCCCTTCGGCAACATGGTTGTATTTAAAGGAGTACCTGGGCTGCGTGCAGGACGCCTGGCCTCGACCAAACTGGATCCTGACAGAGGACACGATCCTGCAGGGCGAGGGGAACGAGGAGGGCAAGGAGGGCAAGGAAGAGGACCTCTGTAGAGGGATACCACGTCTTCCTCGTTCTCCCCCTGGGGTTTGGGGCAAATTGGCAGACTGGGGGTTGACCCGCTGCTCACCCCGGGTCACCTGTTTCTGTTTGGCTCGGATCAGAGCACTGAGAACTGGAGACGAAGGAGTAGGAGGACGACAAAGTGAACCATAATCAGCCAAGAATGCATGCTCTTCTTTGGCCTCGTCCTCAGCACACACTCCCTCTGTGGGTGGTTCTGTATCTGTGGCGGTCTCATTCTGGTTCTGAGTGTGTTGTGGTTCTTGTTCTGAAGCAGTCTGATTCTGAGTGTGTTCTAATTCTGGTTGTGGCTCTTGTTCTGCAGCAGACATACTCTGGGAAGTCCTTTGTTCTGGTTCTGGATCAGTCTGTTCCCCTCTCTCAACTTGCTCCTCCTCCCTGGTCTCATCCTGCGTTCCCATTGGTCTGTTCCTGGGGAGATGGTGGACTGTATACTGGAGTATCTGCTCTGAATTCCCATCATGCTTGTCTTCTCCCCTGGAATTACTTCTCCCATCAGCCTCAGCAGCAACATCAGGCTCCGCCTCTTCCTCTTGGCCATCTGGCAGCTCGAATGCTGGCTGATCCATTGCGAGGGGCGTGGCCACATCTATTGACGGATGTGATGTCACAGTGGTCTCGCTGTCACAGCTGTCACTGCTCTCCTGCACCTATTCACAATGAATCGACAATTAAATACCAGCGGTGGATGAGGTACTCAGATCCTTATATGAAGTAAGAGTACCAATACAACAATGAAAAACATCTCCATTACAAGTGACAGTCCTGCATTCAAACTCCTTATCAAGTCAAAGCACAGTTTGAAGTATTATCTGCAGTCGATGCATCAATGTGTAAGTAGCATTCCACTGTTGTAGCTGGTCGAGGTGGAGCTACTTTTAACAACTTAATATACAGTTAGGTAGTTTCATTCGGTGGCATCGAATATAGGTCGGTTGGTCACAAGATAAATCCGACGAGTCATGAGATGATTAATAAGATTATTACTAAAACAAAGTTCAGCTCCATAAATATATATACACTGTATATTATATATATTATATTTTTGGAAGGGGATATTGGATAATTTCACTTACATAATCTTATGTAATCAAGCAGTTATCTCAGTGAAAACATCTGAGTGGTTTTGTGAAAATAAATCACTGACTGATCACAAATGGCAGACATCTGATATCTTTAATATTTAACTGTGTATGCATTTGATAAGCCTCTAACATTTTTTTTTTATTCAAATGGCCCTCTCAAAAGTATAAAGTAAATATATGTATTAAATAAATGTGATGGAGTAAAAAAATGTCCTTCTAAAATGTAGTGGTGTAAGTAAGTAGCAGCATATGATTGAAATACTCCATTAATGAACAAGTACCTTACTTAAGCAGAGTAGTTGAGTAAATGTGCCAAGTTACTTTCCACCACTGTTAATCAGCGGTTGAAAGTAAAAGAAGATTCTGAGAACCTACAGGGAAAGACTAATTAGGTTGAAGTCCCCATGAGATTAATTGTCTATTTAAATTAATAATATATCTATATTGCCTTCTTAAAAAGGGAAAGGAGACTGCACAAAAAAATAACGCATTCACTCAAACGTGGAAAACATCTAAATATGTGATCTGTAGTAATCTGCCAGAATTAAAAATCCCCAGTGTTTAAGCACAAACATTGCAGTGGCTTGTACTCCAATTGGGTGGGGGGTGTGTGTGTGTGTGTGTGTGGGGGGGGGGGTTCACTCTGGTTTATTGCGGACATATAAGAACCTGCAGCAGAGACACATGTTCCAGACTGCCTTACAAGGTTCCATTACATATCCTGAAGTCATTTTCTTCCACAAGTGATTGATTTGCAGGGATGTTTCCCCCTTCTGGTGAGATAAGTGCCCAGACTGTTCTTTCATGCGTCAATTCAAATAACTTAAAGGTACATGTTGGTGATCTTAACTGAGACACAGCTAGGAAAGACACACAAACGGACCTTGAGGTAGCTGTTGGAGTCAGCAGAGGGCTCCTCAGCAAAACCACTGCTGTCTGACTGCTGACTGACCGTCCTCAACAGGTCTGAGGGAGAGACACAGACAATGACGCTCTGTTATTATTTTCGGCAGTACCCCGTCTGTCCAAATGGTGGCAGAAAAGAATCATTCATGCTGAGCATGAAGCATAAAGAAGCAGGACAGTGTGTCCTCAGTGCACTGAGACACAGGAAACATGTTTATTGCATACAGAAACAGGCTGCACACATAAACTCTCATAGATACACTGGAAAAGAATGCAGGAACAAGCCAAGAACGAAAAGCGAAGAGACATCTAGCAAGTTAACTTGGATGCAGGTTTCAAAATATTCCAAAAAAATATGCTTTGCAGATGTTTTATAAGTAAGGAAATGCATTCAACACATTTGTTAAATCCCAAATATACACACAATGCATTTTGTTTGTTTTCAAGATTTCCATAAGAAACGTGGACTCTGAAACAATGAAGGAAACTTTCTTCTGAAGTTAAGTCAAACAATCAGTTGAAAGTTGAAAACAGAAGTTAAGGTGAACTCACCAGTGCCTCTGGAAGTTCTGGGTGGCAAAGCATCATCTTCGTTACTCTGAATCTGAAAGACAAACGACTTGTAAAAGACATTGGGGCCCACATGCTTGTTCCCTTACGGCAGCAGACCTTTCATTAAGCTCCACACAAGGTGGGACTCACTGAAAAAGGTTAACCCACACTGTTTTTTTTTTTTGGTGTGTTTTTTGACATACGTGACTTGCTGCTAGTTCACATGACTAATGTTTCACTTCTGGTGTGAACTCTGAGTCGAAGCACGTTGGATACACAGAGAAAAGGATTTCTGGTTTTATTTGCATGAAACCACTGCTAGTGTTCGTGCTGGATAACTAGTGTTTACTGGCAACAGGGGGCACAGATGTACAACTCGCAGCAGGATAATGCTGTTAATGTGGGGTGGTGTGATGGTGTCGTCAACCCAGGAGAACACCACAAAGTCCTCAGCGTGTAAGATAGGGCTGCCCCCATTTCGGTCTTAGTCGACAAAGATTTCTTAAGTCCACTAGTCGTTTTTATGCTTTTTTCTTTTGCAGAAAGACTTATTTCCAAGAAATGTATGAGCACATATCTGGTATACACAAGATTTAAAGTGGTGCTGTTGTGTGATTCTTTGTGGAGAAACTCAGTTTAACAGACCCGTCAGTTAAATCAACTAATCGATTAGAATACAAAATCGACGAAGAATTTCTTTGGTCAAGGGCGAGCCTAGTGTAGGGTGGTTTGAATGATCAGCAACGACTAAGACGGAATCAGTGATAACGTTGTGACCAAGGACAACCCTACACTTCCTCTGTGACGGAGGAGTCCTAACTTTTCCGAACGCAAGTAGGAAGAACCCAAGAGAACCGAGAAGAACAACGTACCTCCTCCATGTCGAAAGAGTCTGTGTTTTCCGTGCGAAGCTGTGCCAGCTTGAGCGGGGCCAGGGTAGGAGGAGCTTTCTCTGGGATAGAGGTCAGGATCTTCTCCTCCACCTGCTCCTCTTTGACCATCTGGGTTCCTTCCTCTGTTCTCTCATTGGATGACTGAGAGTCAGCTGACTCTGGATGATTCCCTCCATTGGATGCTGGTCCGGTTCTGCTCTGTTCAGGACTAATGGAATGCCAGATGTTATGGCACAGAAATTCGCATTACTTTAAGATTTTGTTGATAATAATTTTTTACTTTAACTTAAGTAGGATTTTAAATAAAGGACTTTTACTTGTAATGGAGATTTTTCACACTGTTTTACTGGTACTTTTACTTAAAGCTACTATGAGGAACTATCAATTTGTGAGGATTTTGGCAGTCCCTGTGGACAAAAACGTTTTGGGGTAGCAGGCCCAGCAATACGGCCTGGGGCTCCTAGCAGGGACCGGCAGAGCAGCAAGGCAAAACTCTGCTCCTGGCTCCGGGTCTGTCTGCAGTGGGCCGGTCACTACTGGAGGCCCAGCTAGAGTCTGAAGGAGATTCTGGTGAACCTGCATGATTTCGTCTGATATCTTCTTTTCTGGAATCCGACCTAGAGGCACGATGACGAGCATCAAGAATAACTGTGTAGAAATGGCCAATCTTCTCACTGATGGTCTTGTTTACTCAAGTAGGACTCATAGAGGCATCAGTATTACATTGAGACTTTTTCAATAACCAGTTCAAAGTTCCTCACAGTAACTTTAAAGGATCTGAGTACTTCTTCCACCACGACAAACTGGTTTAAATTTTAGCTAGCAAACATTAGCTACTAGGACTCATTGACACTGTGCATAGTTGTAGATTAATCATTCATATGTGGTTCGGTGCTGTTCAAATGAGCTTTTGAGTAGAACATGACATCTCTCGGATTTATTGACTAGTCGACTACTTTTTTTGGGGTAGTCAATGACTACTAAAACGCAGCGGTCGAGAATGCCCTAGCTACCGGTCCGTCCAGCAGTACCTGTCGTCTCCATCCCCGCTGGTTTCCTCGGCGACTGTCGCCAAGGAACAGCTGTCTTTCTTGCGCATGTGATTCTGGTTGACTGTCTCCGGCTGGTGGGCGGGGTCGGTACTGCAGCCGTCCTGCTCTGGACCGGCGTGTGCGTGACCGTTGGTGTGTGACTGACCAGAGGGGGCGTGTCCGTTCAGCTGTGTCTGTTGGTTAGGCGTATGTGCTTCAAGGGACTCTGGGGCGGCCGCGAGCAGGTTGTGTTTGGAGAGGGTGGTCTTGAGGAGTTTGGCGACATTCCGAGCCGAGCCACTCCTCCTCAGAGGAGGAGTCGACTCATCTCCCCCTCCTTCCCGCCCTGAGAGAGATACAAGACCAACAGATCAGAATAAAATTCAATATAGTTCAAATGTACCGTATTTTCCGCACTATAAAGCGCACCCGATTATAAGGCGCACCTTCAATGAATGGCCTATTTTAGAACTGTTTTTATATATAGGGCGCACCGGATTATAAGGCGCATAGAATAGAATAGCGTCGTAAGCGTGTCTCTTGAAAGGTGCCATTTTGGGGTCTTTATACACACAAGTGGTGTTGGACTAGGAGTAAGCACAGTACCGGTGTTTACCGCGGTGCGGCTTTGTAGTTTACCAGTCGTACTGAAACATTTTGACAGAGCGCCGTGTAGAACCAGTATGGATCAACCAATTAACCAATTGATCCATATATAAGGCGCTCCGGATTACAAGGCGCACTGTCGTTTTTTGAGAAAATTAAAGGCTTTTAAGTGCGCCTTATAGTGCGGAAAATACGGTAATTCTATAGTTGACAAAATATATATTTGACAACTAACTTTTGGTTCATGGTGAACACAATTGAGACGTAATAGACTTTATGGAGCAAAAACTTTCACTTTATACAGAATACCGTCGCCAAAAGAGCTAACAGAAAAAATAATTTGGCAGCACAAATTTCTGAGAAGAAACTTAAATCAATCAAATAAAAAGCAATTTAGAAACTAAAATGCTCAAACTTGGTCTTGACAAAAGTTGATTTGATCAACTAAATAGTGTATTCCTCTTCTAATAAGGTTACAGCATTACAGATCAATTCGACTAAAAGTGAGTAAAATTCAAATGGTCCTTCTCAAAACATTTGCAGTGAGAAATAGGCTATGCCCCTGCTGAATCTTTTTTTTTCATTTTACGTGATGCCTATTTGGCAGATTGGTCCAAGTTTGGTGAGCCCGGTGCATCACGCTGGGCGGGCTCATTTGAATGAAGTTGAGATTTTTTAACTTCATTCAAATACAGACCTGTCAACGCAGCTCAACCCCCCTCCAAACCCGCTGCAACAGTCCCACAATGCACTGCGTGACTGCTTCTCCGGCTCTCCATAGGAAATGAATAGAGAGCGTTGAGATGCCCTCCTAAACCGGATCTGTTGGAAATGCTCCATAATACTTTGCCCACAGCTCTTAAAAGTCTAGACTACAAAAAAAAACAGTCCTTTGGTGGACTGTTTGTGGTTGCCAGGGTTACCTTGGTCCTTGGAGCTGATGCACTGGACGGGCTGACCAGAAACTTGACTGTAGAGCTGAAAGAACTCATTGGCTACTGTGGTCAAGACTTCGATCTGACGGAAACGACCTGAAAAAGACAGAAACAAAACAACAGTTACAAAGTTCTTCACAGTTGCCAAAAGAGCGGAAAAATGAAGACACAAAGATGCTTTTAAAGACTTGCCCCGATTAGGTTTCTTGAAAATGTTTGAAGAAAGCCTGCTTTAACCTGCTCCTTTAAGTGTAATAATTCGCAGCGAGGCGATCAAGAGGCACTTTAGTTAAAAGTCTGAACACGTCCATGTCCAGCAGCGCTCTTCCTCCTCTGATCCTTCCTCAGTTCAGATATCTCTGCTGCTTGAATGTTTTCTGGTGTCTCTGTGCTTGTTTTTAAAGCACTCCCCCCCCCCAACAAAAGATCCACCGTACGAGGTCATTCAGTCTCATCTTCAGCCTCATGAAGCCCCCTCTCAAACCAGAATAAACTACACCAGTGAGTTTCCAGTGCAGTTCGTCTTCTTCCAGGAAGCTGGTGTCACCGAAATTTCCAAAAACACTCCCTATTGACTGTATAGAGGTCTATTATTAATGTCTTCCATGTTATTGATAAAAGTATGGTAAAGCACCGTACTAGAATTAAGAAAAATGTCACACTATGCTTGTAAAAAATACTACGAATTGAAAGAAATTAAATCCCATTGGCTTACACAAAAATAAGAGTTTGGGATTCAACAACTATCTACAGTAAAAGACTGATTAGCAAAAAGCTTCATGTTTGGACTGGATACAGACGTCAGAGCCACTCCTCCCTCCCTCCTCCTCCTCCTTCTTCTTCTGTGGTTGTGTAAGTCGAGCTGTCAGTCTTGTCTGTAACAAGATGATGACTTGCATACTTTCCTTCCTTCCGTGCTCGTCCCCCCTCCCCTCCATCCCTCCCTGTCTAAATACTTGTCAGTCTGTTATGAAACACAGACTTCTGTCTTTTGTCTGCCGCTCTGTTGTCACCATATGACTCGCTCTGATGTCAATCACCTGAAGTACATTGCACAGTGCTGCTCCCTCTCTCACCTCTGATCCCATTGTGACTTCTAACTAAAAGACAGACTAGTTTCAGTGGTAGCTTTCATTTACATCACTGTTGTCAGGTGGAAATCTTCTAACATCATTCTCATTTCATCTTAGATGACGGACTGAAAGGTCTTCTCTCTGGATGGAAGAAAACTACTTTAACTACTGTTACAGTGAGTTTATACTTGCAATAGTACTTCAGGAAACTTTTGTAAACACTGACGGATAACATCACAAATGAAAAGTCCAATACATCAACTAAAATCCCTACATCTTTATAGGCGACGCCTTTGGCATTTTAGACAGAAGAACAGGAAACATGTGGAGAGAGGGGAATAAGAGACGCGATTACATACTGTGCATCTTAACCAGTAGACTATCCGGACGGCCAAAATCAGCCCATCTTCACAGGAAATTACAGTAGTATTCAAACTGATCTAAAGGTATTGAAAAGATGATTTAAAAAGGTGGCCACAGTGACCTTGACCTTTGACCTTCTACCACCAAAATGTAAGAGTTCATCCTTGAGTCCAAGTGGAAATTTTCTACCAAATTTGTAGAAATTCTCTCCAGGTGTTCCTGAAATATCACCGTCATTAGGTCAAAGTGACACAGACATTTGACCTCCAGAATCTAATAATTTCCTCCTTGAGTCCAAGTGGACGTTTGTGCCAAATTTGAGGAAATTCCCTCCAGACATAATATAACATAATGCCTCCGGCCACAGACAGCATACAAACCTGTGACACAATCAGACAATCGGGTGCTTCACAAGCAAACTGCCACCGTTTGTGTTATAAGTCACACTCCTTCTCAGAGTCATAACTCGGACAGCTCTGAACACACGGACAAGACACAGATATATATATATAGATTCAGTGCGACTTACTCTTTAACATATCATTACACATACCAATATCTCCGATGATCATTGCAATTAAATATCCATAAGTCCACTTAAATCATAGAAAAAAAGGACACCAATGCCAAAACTTGCCTGAGAATCTTCATGTTTTAAAGTTTTTTTCCATATCAAAGTAATCTACTGATAGTTGTCTGTACATCCATGGGCACATTGCCAACAGAAACTGCTAATAGCTAATTTGGCATACTTTTAACGAAGCCAATTAGACTAAATCTAAACAAATGTACTTTTCCATCACCAAACAGCAGGTAGACAAAGTTAACAACGAGCTGATGAAGAAGGTGGAACATTAAGCAGCTAAAGAGGCAGATGTTTTTCTTTGGAGTTAGTGGAGACCAAACCGGAGCTAAAAGGAGAGTGAAGTTATCGGCTTGTTCTGCTGCCCCAAAGTGACAAAAAAACAAATCTGGTAATGCACCTTTTTAAACAAGCTGCAAATTCTGAAAAAAGCTACAAATAAATAAATTAAAACCTTCTAGTTAAAACACGTAGGAAAGGAACGATGATGTTCAAGCTACAAACCAGTCAGTCATACAGTTCAGAATTTTTCAGTCACATCTGGACTGCAGAACATGAACCCCTTATTACAGCAGCCGTGTGTGATGATAGTAATGCTGTGTGAGTCCGTTTCCTGCTGACTGCTGACTCTGCGGATCCTGAAACAGGAAGTGAGGAATAAGAGAAAACGACACGTACTCCCTATTTTTTTTCTGTCTTCATCCCAAGAGATTCTTTCTGATGGTGAGAACAGAGCTTACATAACAAACAACAACACACACACACACACACACACACACACACACACACACACACACACACACACACACACACACACACACACACACACACACACACACACACACACACACACACACACACACACACACACACACACACACACACACACACACACACACACACACACACACACACGTCTGGGCTCCGGGGAACCGATGGAACAGTATGAGAATGTTCTGGAAAAGAAAAAAGAAATCTTCCAGGACCAACTGACAGACCAGAGACGGTTAAAGGAGCAGTTAAAAAAAACAAAAAACTGATCCAGCTCTGATCTGAGTCACTACAGCTTTTCATAAAGTTAGTTTGCAGTTTAAAGCCAAACACGTACTACGCCAAGTTCCATCAGGAAGCAATCTGCTATACCTTAAAATATCTCTGGATTCACAAAGAGCTCATGAATCATCCTTTTTTTTCTCGTATGTGAATACGCAATAACATGGCCCTGTGAATGGTTCTCTCTGCTTTCACACCACTAACAAACCACACCAGAGTTCCCTCCTGTTCAGGTGGTCTCGACCCGCTTGTTGAATTCGCGACAGAGTTCGACTGACTCCTTTCACACCTGCCCAAATAAACACAACCAAATAGGCAATCACACCCCAGTTTGTTGTAACCGAACCAAATTATGTATGAAGCCCATTCATCAGTGTCCCTCAGAGGGATCATACCCTTGTGTCTTTTTCTTTTTAATACTTAGCCCTGAGGGATGCCAAAGCTGGACTTATATCACAAAGTGTGTTCCAGTGATGGACGTTAATCAGTGGTTCAGTGAAGAGCGTTCTAACAGTGAACAAGTGCTTCTGAAGCTCCTTTATTTTCTCTCAGCTGGCCTTTTAATGAGTTCTCATTCACAAGTTTATTGTGACACCATGAGTTGTTTTCCTCCCCGCCACTCCTCCGGACTCAGTTCACTGAGCTGCAGTGTGCGTGCGACCAAACAGCGCGTGACTCATTTAGTTGTTATCTGCAGATAACAAGAAAATTAGGCCGTGATCCTGAGATAAGGAACCACTAGTTATGAAAGTCTAGAATGCACTGTGTCAGTTTGTTTGTTTTGGAAACCCAACATCCAGGTTAACACCTCTGGTGACCTTTGAATGACTGAAGGGAAATCTTAGTCCCAAACAAATGGAACGACTGATCAGTTTGTTTACCAGTGTCAGTCACTCGCAATGATATCAAGTAAATTAATTAGACTTTTATGTGGATGTTCGAGCATTTGGAAAAAATAATCAGAGTGAATCTGTACAAAAAAGTTGCTCCCGCTCCATTGTTTGATCTTTAACTTCCTGTCAACGCCAGAGGTGGGAATGTGTTGCATTGCGTAGGTGGACATCTGCTGCTTGTGATGTCTTTGGAACTGCATTTTGCCAAATATTTAACCAGTTTCACAAAATGATGAACAGCGCAAAGGACCGCCATAGCTGGAAGAAAATGAAACGTTCATTCGTGGCAGTCGGACAAATATCGACCGATATTACATCAGTTTTACCACACAGATCTGGGATCATCCGGTCACATTACGGTTCTAATTTTCATGGTCAGGATGGGTTGGTCTTTGTTATTTATTGTTTTATGCATTCAAAACAATAGGATATAATAACAGCTGTCTGAGTGTGTGTTAATACAATAGTTTTTCATCCAAAACGCAAAGTCACAGTGGAGACTCAGTTAGATACACTATTGCAGAAAGTCCTGTATACCATGACATGGGCTTTTAATTGATGTATAACAAGCTGATTATTTCAAATTATCTCATTCATCAAATATATATATTTAATAGTTTGTGTTTCAATCATTTCAATTTTGATTTCAGACCATTAATGTGAAAATGTATGTGCTAGTTATAAGCAAGTTAACGCCGAACAGAACTTTGCATGTTTTTTATCTGATATCTGTGGTGGATGTGGTGCTGTTGGTTCACATGACCTCCTCAAAAACGTGGACGTATTTTCCCACTTTGACAAATGTACGGCAGGCTGTGTTAACCGATCAGGACTTTTTACTTGTATTTCCTACAGCCAGCAATAGCAAGAGGAAGTTGAGAGACAAAACCTGAGATGAGACAATGAAAAATTGGGCGGCCCACATAAGGTCAGTAAGACTTGAGAAACTGGTGCATAGTGGCTAAAATACAAATCTGTTGCACTGAACAACATAAAGAACACACAGACGTCCAAAATATCTGAGACAGGAACTCTAGTCAAAAACCTATTCATTCTATGTTGAAGTGCAAATATTTAGAGCTCCTCTGCTAAACAACACTCAAACTGTCTTGTAAAGCAAACTAGGACGAGTGATGACTTTTCAAATCGCCCAAAACAGCCATCAAAGTGTAAAATAAAACTTTTGCAATCCTGAAGTACTTTCATCTGTGGATATCTTCTCACACACACAGGATCTTTGGAAAATCCTTTTTTTAAAGCACCAAGACAGTTAAACTGTCAAAAAGAAGAGAATCAGCTGTGTATGTGTGTGTGTGTCTGTGTGTGTATGCGTGTGTATGTTCAATTAGGGAGCCAGAACCTTCATGCAAACACAAGCTTGAAAACAAAAAGAGGCCAGGATGTTAGTAGTGCAGGTTTGCGTGTATGTGCATGTGTGTATGTGTGTCTGGGACAAACAGATCTTTGTCCCTGTTGGCTCTGTTGCCCAGGCAGTTGGCAGACCAGCTAAAAGAGCTAAAGGACCCCACAAAACACCCTAATAACACTGGGAACAGGACACACACACACATAGTATTTGAGCTTCACTTCCTCTGTCTACAGTTTCAGGACATGAACCTCCTCATCGCTAATATGGTTAACCCTCGATCGGCAGTGCTGAGGTGTTTCGGCTGCCGTTGCCCTTCTGAAACTGACCGCAGTACAACACACTGTTGAGGATGTGGAGAGTAGCGTACAGCCACAAACACTAGTACAGATTCAGGAGTACAGGGGAGAGTAGAGTACAGCCACAAACACGAGTACAAATGCAGGAGTACAGGGGAGAGTAGGGAGAATGACACGTACTAGTCAGAGCGTAGTTGGGGTTCTCCACTTCCATGCGCTGCAGCTGAGCTCCCAGGTAGACCTGCAGGTGGAACCACAGGAAGTGGTGTCATTAAAAAACAGTACCAGTGATCAACGGTGCAAGGCAGGCAGCAGACTCAAAAAAAAAAGAAAAGTTGATCTGGTGTGTTCTCACAGATAAAATGATGTTGAAGACCAAATATGCGGCGCGAGTTTGGTGCTTTTCAGTAATTCAGTCCATAATTTTGGTTCAGACTGAAATATCTAAACAACTATTGAATGGATTGCCATGAAATGTTGTACAGACATCCCATGAAGTGTCCTCTATTGTCGCCATGAGGTGTTCCTAGATTCAATTTAGTTTAGATTGGTTTAAATTGGGCAGGACTGCGCGTTACTGAAGGAGTATGTTCGTGGGTCGTACTCTGCTAGAGTATAATTATTATACTTGAACTGCGGTCACCAGCGGTTCAGAGGGCTTTGAAGTCACCCCAAATTTGTCGTCATGTAGAGTTTGTTTCGAGTGCTAACACACTGCCATCGTCCGTACCTTGATGTCGATGCCTCGTGCTGTGGAGGTGTTGCTGAAGAACCTGGAGGGAACTTTCGAGGCCAGGTTAGGTTCTTCTCGACCAAAACCAAGATTTAGGAGGATTTCTTCGGGGTCCTCCTCATACAGGTCCAGCAGCTCTGACACACTGTGGACACACACACACACACACACACACACACACACACACACACACACACACACACACACACACACACACACACACACACACACACACACACACACACACACACACACACACACACTGTCAGTGGGTCTTTCAGTCAGTCAGTTAGCTAGTGAGTTAGTCTCGTCAGTCTAACCGCAGGGTAAGGAGGGTCTCCTCAGGGTGCTCCTCTGACTGCTCCAACACTTCTGAAACACTACGAAAACACAGACAGCCAGTTAGTATTTCTCACACACAGCTTTTTGTTAGTCGGTCAGCGAGGTAGTTTAGAAAGTGTGACGATGCCCTGCCCCTTTCCCAGCACCTCCAACCGCCCCAGCTAGAGGATGAAGACCAGAAGAGACCTGAAGAGAAACTGATCTGTATCACGTTACAAAAGGAAACCTTTCATGTTATAACAATATAAATTAGGTTACAAGTTATAACGTGATCACTTGAGTGTAATTAATGGGAAACACTGGAGATAATCAATGAGAAATGATTCTCCCTCCGGCTCATTCTTCCTGCGGTACAGCCCCATGCATTTTAAAAATATAAATAGTATATTGTTATAAAAATATAAATTTGTTTGTCATATTAACATGAAAATATCTTGTTATAACGTGATACTTGATATAATGTGAAATGTGTTGATTGTTGTCGATTGTTTGTTATGCATCATGTCAAATTCCTTGTAAGTGCAACATACCTTAGCAAATAAACGGTTCTGATTCTGATTCTGAAAAAAGTCTTGTTGTAGCAATAAACTTCTCACTTTATAGCTTGATACTGGTCTGTTTTTCTTCTACTAACGTGGCAGCAATACGCTTCCGTAGATCTGCATTGGATTGGTTGGTTGGTAAACTTGCCAAGCATTCTTTGAGCCATTTGTTTTTTGCAGAAAGATTTGGGGCATTTACAGTTTCTCTCAATTGTTTTGGCGCATTTCTTCAACTTCTATCTTCCGTCGTAACATTCTGTAAGTGCAATTGTTACAACTGTTTCATGGGAAATCACAACTTTATTGCATGTCTGCAATATGTAGAAACTCACCCAAAACATTTCATTCATGCTCTCCGAAATGAAAAGTTGTTTTGTCAGCGTGTGAGCCGCACTGATCAAAATGTTTAGATGTTTCACCATGGCAGTCAACCTTGGAAATGTTTCTTTTATTCATATATATATATATATATATATATATATCTCGTTTAACTATGACTACCTCTAAAGCCACGAAACAAGCCTGAATATGAAGAAAATCTGAAGCGATTGCACAAGAGTCTATGGAGCAGAGCCAGGTAGTTGTCGGACCCTGGTCACAATGAACTTATAGTTCAAAGATTTAAACCTATTGTTTTGAAACAAATTCAAGAATTGAGCCAACGCAAATTAAAAAAAACTGTAAAATAAAATTGCCGGAATTATTTGGATGTGCCTTAATTCACAGGTTCCTAGAGGGACTATATGATGTAGTAAAATGATGATTTCTTTATTATTATTATCATTATCCTGTATCACATAACTGCTATTAGCTGCTATGAGCTGCTATGAGCTGCTGCACGGTGAATAAATTCAGCTATTTGTCCCCTTGCACCAACAGGGAATGTTTAAATATGTTTGCCATATTCGGTGTGGCATATTCGGTGTTTCAATACATCATTGCTCGACATGAATTGATTGGTTTTCTTCCTGGCACACTCAGAAACCTGAAAACTCTTTCAAACTTCTGCAGAACTTTGTGACACTGAACACGGCCCAGGAGTCTCTCGAACCCTGTATCAACAACATCAACCGGAGAATGGAATACCCACAATGCTCCACCCATAGCCCACTATGAACCATTACACACACACAATACACCAAACACCTCCAACGGCTGGAGCACTGTGAAAAACCCTGGCACCGTCAGCCTCCTACCACCACCACCAATAAATCAGCCTTCCATGAGAACTCCCATCACAGACATTCAGCTCACAAATCTGCTGATGACGCTTAACATACTTACAGTATTTAATTCGTTTACTGACCACTGACCAGTTTAACCCCCACATTTCTGATAGAGCATTGACACTGTGAGCTGTTATTATTATTCAAACCAGTCAAATTTCATTGAGAGGAGCTCTGAGAAGATTCTGGTTTTCATCTGTTGTAAGTAGCATAAGAGAGAAGCTTCAGTTCATTAGAGAGAGAAAGCAAAATGATTTGTTCAGAAACTAAGCAATGTCAATCATAACAATGTTAAAGTCTTTATATATTTACATCTTTGTGTACAGCTAACATAGTCTTATATAACTTGTTGCCAATATTTTTTGATTTCGACATCTTAAAATGTTGCAATGTCTACCCATGACCATAGCCTGACCAATACTGGCTTTGAACCTCTTTATAAGGGGGTCCTGGGTTCAGACAGAAAGTGCTACTGCACAACGGGAAACGGCGACAGGCTTTCAAAATAAAAACCCCACAAAATGATGATAGTAAATTCAGCTGTAGTTCTGTGAGTAGTAGATAAGGGAAAGCTGCTAAAATCAGGAAGCAGTGTTATGCGTCCTCGAAAAAGTAACTGTAGAAAGCGCTGTGTTGTGTCGAAGCAGTGTTTGAGAAGAGAACTTCACTCCCGCCAGACTGCTTTTCCTTTTCTGCCCATTTAAGTTAATTAGAAACACAAAGGTGTCTGGTGACACCAGGGGTGAATATCCGGATAGAATTAGAATAATACTTAAACACGTGCTCTTTGGTGGATTATGTGTTTGCCGAATCACAAGAGATGCTTCGACAGATTCAGAAAAGATTGTGAAGATAACTTTATTGGTACATTTGGTCAGTAATTAGAGCCACATTGTTATTTTCCTTTTTTTTTTTTTTTTATGGAATTCTGCTGATACAGCCTTCTGGTTAGTGCTAAATCCCGGATCCCGTGGTTTATTTTTTAACCTCCCGCTCCCTGGAGAGATGTGTTCCCGCAGGAATCCAATTCCAATGTAGCCGTCCTGCCCATACCAACATTAATATTTGAGAGTTCAAAAAAATCCAATGACACATCGAGAGATTTTTTTCAAGGACGCATAACACAAATAAAGAATGTTCAACTACAAATACAAGGTCTTTCCCGTGACTCCTTCACAATAAAAGCCACTGCAATCCTTTTAATGTGAACGAACAACAGTAGGATTGTAAATACACATCGTGGATACTGCTGAAAAAAAAAAGAAAAAAAAAATCATCGTCGTCATCATTATTTTTACTGTCTTTAATCACGTTGTGTCCTATTAGGTTTCATCCTGGGACCCCGTGCTTAGGAACCACTTCTCTACATGCCTGTGCCTCTTTTGGTTGAGTTCTCTGTAGTACCATTTATTTGGCTCGAAGTTTAACAACAGCCCTCTGTGTCTCGACCCCTCTCTACTTGCACAACTTCCCGCAGAAACCTCCGTGAGTCTGACTGAAGACTGAGGGCGGTGAACTGACCTGGACACAGTGCTGCTCTTCCCTGATCCTGTGGAGTTCATACTTCGTGCCCTCTCTTTATACTGACTCCTCTTCTGATCCGCCGCAAGACCAAAACTACACATCAACATACACACAGGAGCATTAGCACACATACACTGAGTTATCTACTTCATTTACTGAATGTTGAGAATAAAAATAAAGTGAACTCACCAGGATTCGGTTTTACTGTTACTGGACTGAAGATGGTTGGCTGCAGAGAAAAACAAGGACATTAAGATTACTCATATATCAACAAAAACAACATCCCATATATCAGTCTGCAACTACTGATTCCCCATAGACCACCATTGTAAAATAAACAGTTGACAGGATCTCCAGCTATAAAAATGGCCAATTATTACTCTTGGTGTTATATATTTTCAAGCCATGGGGGTTTAATCTTTGTCAAATTTGACCAAAGCCCAGAAAAGTCTTTTAATTTTCTGAATTACTTCACTGCTGAACGGACAGAGGCATGATGGGACAAACACAAATTCAGTGGGCCGCATAGCCTCGGAAGCAAACCTGATACAGGACAAGTTTGTTGTCAGCATCAGTTATTAATGCGGTCCAACAATGGGTTACGTGTTCTCAAGAGCATGGTCCAGTCCCACAAAGATAGACTTAGCTGTTTCTAGGACTTAAGATAAACATCTAAATTCACCCGTGTAGTTCTTGATTATCTTAGGGACTAATTTACTATGTAGCGAAACGTTTTTTGGCATATGTGGCAGACGAGCAGCTCTGTAGGACAGATTTTTGAAAGTTTACACTCCAGCTAGCCAAGCAACCGTTACCAGAAATTGCATTACATTGGTTATACATTGAGGATGCTGACTTTTTGCCTGGGACATGCCACTGTAGCTTCAGTCTTTTAGCATATCATGTATACAAGTGCACAGTTAAGACACTTTTGTCTGCTGAAATAATTTTTAAAAAGGCAGAGACTGCATTTTCAACTAACTCAGGGAGCGAACGTTAGCTTCATTAGCTAGCTCACTTTAACATGTAAAAACTGCCAGCGACAGTTCTCATTTCAGTGAGCATAATCAACAGTCGTGTTGTGACAAGCTGTGTTGGTCCACGTCGGCCTGAAATCAAGGACCCATTGTTTCAAAAAATGTTAAATCTGCTTCAGTTCTGACTAAATAATGTTGAAGCAGATTCCCTTTCATACCGTCAGTGAAAGTCATCACCAACTGCAGGTGTGACTGCTTTCTCTTTCATTTCAAAAGAACCTGTTGGGACATGTCGTCCTGTCAATGTCTTTCTCTGAATGTCTCCCTCTCTTTCTTTCCACTTAGTTTCAGCTGAATTTCTTCTTCTTCTTTTGAATCCACAGTATTTTCCTCTGGTTTAAAGGAGCATAACGCGACAAAAACTAGCCTTCCTAGTGTAATTCACCGACTCACTTCCATCCAATCCACCCGGAATCCTATAATGAACTAATTCACTTCCATGCTATTCACACGATAACCCTTTAATCTCCTCCCTTCCTGTCCTGATAATGTTTGACATCATTAGAGCCCATTAGGATGGGTTCATACATGACAATCCAAAGTATTCTGCACCACTAAAGCTACTTCTGATGTATGTCATTCTCAGCATGATTAGGGTACTTAATGACAACATGAGCTGAGATTTAGGCTGATGACAAGAAGTAGCCGGAGCCACTCAACTAAATAGGTTTTCAACAAATACTAAACCATCATCTAAAAATGGTACCATTATCTTTTCATCCTAATGTAACATCCACATAAACACAAAGCCAGTTAGCTCAAATGGAGGAAGGTTGTGGTGTGTGAAGATAAGACATGACACAAAACTCAAACTCTGTCTTGGTGGCATTAACCAAGGAGACATTTTAAGTCACACCCCACTCCAAATGCCTCAAAATTAGTCTTTAGTATGATATGAAATAATAGATTTGATGCATTAATATTAGTTATTGTACCCTTTTGTCTATTTGAATATATTTTACACAATAAAACATTTTTCTATTTGGTAAATGTTGCTATATGACACACAGCATTCTACATTGATGTGTAAAAATTTACATAAAGGGGGATAATTCATCTTTTTATAATAGCGATGGATAGGGTAGAGCCAGGCGACAACCTCCAAACCAATGCAGAAGTGCCTTAAACTTGCATTCATATAGAAGCCTAAGAGAAAATGACTACTTCTCACTTGATTTATTACCTCAGTAAACATTGTAAACATGAGTTAATGTTCTCAATCTCTAGTTTCAAGTCTCCTTCAATACATCATGATGTTCATTCAGTAAATTATGGACCATTTAGAGTCAAATACATCATACAGCAGAGTATGCTTTAGGGCATGGCTACTTTGTGATTGACAGGTCGCTACCTGAGCCAAATACGGCGTCTCTATGACGGCATCACTCCTCAGCAGTCCAAATATGGACACTTCCATTCAGTGGTTGCAACAAAAAAAAAAAAGATGGCGACGGACAAAATGCCGAACTTGAGGCTTCAAAACTGCACTCCACAAACCAATGGATGACGACTACGTCCACTTCTTATAGACAGTCTATGGGTAGAGCTGAACCCGCAGAACATTTACACCACATTTACAGCTGTTGAACACACTGGAGCATTTAGCAGCTTTAGAGACAGATATTTCCTGCAGGAGTTTGTAGAAACAATAAAAGTGATTGAAAATGAAAAGTTTGTCAGTTCTCTGGCTAATGAGCTCCCAGATCTGAGTGCAAAGTCAACAGTCACTAGTCTGTTGGTTACAGTGGTGTTACAGTCAACTGATCACCTTATGTCAATTCAAGAATCTCCCGGTTAAACTTTGATTCATATAACATTTTATCTGATCAACTTCAGAGTTGAAAATCAGGATCTTCAGTACATGTAAGTAGAGTGGATTACAGTAGACCACAGCTGTTAATTGAGCCAACAATGGGTGATTGAACAATTGTACTGTAGTTATTTTAGTCTCCAGCTACTCACTAAATTGAAGAGTAAACTAATTCAATAAACGTGACGAAAAGTCAACCAAATGCAGAAGACAAAGCTTTCTAACAGTGATTGCACTTTGCCTACACGATAGAAAAATGTTGTGCAATACCAAACAAACTTTTCATGAGAAGAACTTGGGAGGGGTGTTCTAATGCTAGCAAGAAATGAACTCGCAAAAAACTCAACCAGGTTTGGGAAACCCAGAGGCTGAACAAGGTGTCTCCGATCAAGTCTATACAAACTGGCCTCTCAGCATCAACTCATTAGCACCTATTCAGCCCCAGATTCCACCAGCTGTCCACACACACACACACACACACACACACACACACACACACACACACACACACACACACACACACACACACACACACACACACACACACACACACACACACACACACACACACACACACACGGTGGTTCAACATAAAGTCATTAAAGTCTATTCAATTCACAAACTCAATAACACAAACATCGTCTCGCTGTCAGAACCATTACAGATGTATTTACAGCAGTTCAGAGAAATGATGACACACACACACACTTAGAAGACAGTCAGTCATGCATGCAGCACTTCCACACCTTTGTGATTGTTGACTTTTCCTTTTGTAAAAAAACAGGACTGAGGAATGAAGATGGAGCGGTGTATCATTATGTATCACACTGTGTTCTGTTGACACTACTGTGTTTGTCAGACATCTTCATTTATACACATGTGATCAAGCAGCATTATCATTATACAAAGGATTTTTTGCACAACACACAAATGGTCATATAATACTAAAAAAGCTTATAATTAGTTCTTTGTTAGCTCAGACAACTCATAATTATAATGCAGATTTTAAGCCTAACAAGACAAAAGTGGTGGGGAAGCACAGGGGGACTTTGTTTTGCCTCCAAGGCCGAAGATGATGCTCACTTTGGAGACCTACAGCATTTATTCATGGACACATTGAAGCCTACACTGTACATCTACTAAAGCGAAGCAACTTTACTGTTAATTTCTTCCATGTTCAACCGACGACTTGATCAACCCACACCACTCTACTTTAATAACATATGCAAAGTGTCTACACTCTCCAAATACAGTTGTAACTTCTTCAATGTTGTTACTTCATCACTCACTCCGACCAGTGGTGCAACGCCATCACTGAGGAAGCTATCCTGCCCTTACTCAAGAGTTAGCAGACGTACTGAGCCACATTGAGAAGCCATACGCTATTGCTATTTTTTTTGTATATTGCACACTTTTCTATACATTGCACTGAATCTGTGAATGTTTCACGGAACCATTGCCATCTTCTTTTGCATAAAACAATACAATTATCAACACTCATTTCCACTATTACCGTAAGTTGTTTTTTTACTTTAACTTGCATATACTGTATTGTATAATGACAATAAAACTGAACCTTACTCACTTTTCACATTACAATTTCATTGTACCTTGTACCATAGCACATTAGCCCTACTTAAGATAATTAACTAAACAGGTGAATTGTTGATGTTTTGCAACATCTAAGTCTATCTTTTTGAAACTTGACTCTGTTGAGGCCATTGTTGGACCGCATTAACAACAGATAGTGACAACCAACTTGTCCTGAATCACACTCAACATGTGAACTCACTCTTCCTGTCGGATAAAACCCACCGTCAATGTATCTTAACACCATGTAGCATTTTATAATTTATCTATGGAGATAAATGGGTTGTTGGGGTAGTAATACATGATCAAATCTGTTGCCCTCTGTTTCAGTCACACTTTTGTATTTTCATTACAGTTTTGGTTAGTTTATGCAGTTAATGATCGAATCAGGGCTTTCTCATTTAAGGACACCAATAATTGACATTTGGGGGACATTTTTCAAAATGTCAAAGCCTTTCTTAAGTTGGTGGTGTTAGTTCAAATACAGAATTAGAACATGGGGGGAAACTGTGAACAATGAGCACAAATCTGTAATCTTGGTTGTATTGTGAGTTTTTCTCTGTACTGACCTTCAGCTCCCAGTGAAAGGTCATCTTCAAAGCTGCAGCCGTTCTTCAGCGCTCCTGCTCTCACACACACACACACACACACACACACACACAAAGTCGTAAAGTTGTGAAATACCTTAAGTAACACATACATTGTAACATAGGGTGAGAGACATTTCATTATCAATTCTGACATGAAACGTGAACAAATTCCAACTAAGTTGTGATGGCTGGTTTCAAGTATTTAGTTCCCCTTAAGTGTCCTAACAGGTTTGGGTCCTCACAACGTAATATATAAACAACAAGCATAAAATGTGGATTACCTCTGCTGGGAGAAGCACTCTGATCATCTAGAGAGGCTGCTAGGGGAGTCCTGGACAAGACACAAAGACACAGAGCGTTATATATCAACCCAAAACATAAATTGACCATGAAAAGCATAAACAGACTGAGTGTGTATGCTTATATAGAAAGTATTTTATGCAGGTGTGTTTCAATGCTCATTATTTTACTGATACATTTGGCTACTTTAAAATACCTGTAGGCGCAGTCCAAACAGGCTAGACCCGCGAACAACAAATCAAAACCTATGAGTCCACGTGAAGTACTGACCTACGCCAACTATCACAACGTTAAGTGCGCTGAGGGATAACGGCCCCACACTACCAGTCAGACTAAGATGAGCTTTGCCAATACGAAAACTATCTCCCAGTCAGGTGACGGCCAAGTATCCCAGCCCTAACTGCAGGTCAGGCGAAGGAAAAGGGACCCCCAAGCTGACAGGCAAAGGTAAACCATCCCAACATTAGCTGCCTGTCAGGTGAAATTTAACATAACTGCATGTCAGGCTAAGTCTAAGTAACACCGGCTATCTACCTGTCCAGTCAAGGCTAAGGAACACAGGCTTGCTGCCTTTCGGGCTAAGGCTCACTATCCCAGGCTAACTCCTGGTCAGACCAGGCTACCTATTGTAGTCCACTATTGACCAGGCAAGACTAATTATCCCAGGCTGTTTTTTGGTACCCATTCCAGGTGTCCTACTGACCAGACTAGTTGTCCCAGGTTAACTAGCTGACAGCTCAGGCGAGTTGACAGTGGCAGTAAGCTGTCAGGTCTGAGCTTCTGTCTGCAGCCGAGCGCTGGGAACACTGAGCGGTTACACAACCTGCCACTCTTATCAATGGGACAACACTTCCTGCCACCATTTAACGCACACAAACACACACACACACACGGTTGTGCAACAGTGCACAGCCGCAGTGTTCGTTACTCCTCCTACTTTCCTCCGGCAGCCATGTTGGCATCAAGCCCCTGCCCTGCAGCTGTTGCTATAGTAACCTGTGATTTTGCTTCTGCTGGTCATGTTACCACGGTGACGTTACAGAGGACATGTCAGAGCGCTGTAGAGTCACAGGGTTGTGAGTGACAGCAGCGAGCACAGTGTGTGTTTGTGATAACAGTATTGACACAGCAGGAGAAACCCCTCCTCTGTTTACTCTGCTTTCTTTTTTCTGCCTTTCTTTCCGTCCTCTGTCAGCTTCTTCCTGCTTCTGGCCCTCTTTCTTCGCCTGAACCGCTCTATGTGCCCTATCTCTGGGCGTTGGTCTGCTCCCTTTGTGTGTGTATGTGTGTGTGCTGTATGACTAGGTTGTTGGCAGTGTGGTTCGACGTCAGCAGCCAATAGATAACACTGCTACTAAACACACACACACACACACACACACACACACACACACACACACACACACACACACACACACACACACACACACACACACACACACACACACACACACACACACACACACACACACACACACACACACACACACACACACACACACACACACACACAAACAATATCTATTTCAGCAAGAAAACCAGTTACCCACTCGACCAGTCAGCTATATCCCATACGTTTCATATTTTAGTAAATTAAATACTAAGTCTGTTTACTGCACATTCCTGCTGATCATTTTCAAATCATCCATCAGTTTTGTGATTGATCTTCCCAAGCAGTCACTGGTTTCAGTTCATTTCTAAGAAAATCAACTGGCAGTAACTGATGGCATTCAACATGTCTCAGCTTTATTTAAGTTATCATCAAGTGCAGATTGATCTCACAAGTCACACATGACATGCGGCAAACAGGACATAAACAACTTTGGTATGGTCCTTTAATCAGGCGGTGAATGGATACTATACCTGCATTCAATCAGCCAGCTGGTGATGTTGTTGGGAACTCGCCCTGCCATAGAGACAGAAGAGCATGTTAAAGGTAGCATATGCTGTGTGACACAGTGATTACAACATGCTATAAAAGCATTAAAGCGGTGCCAGACTTTGGGATATAACTCAACATCTCAGCTGAATATTATCTGTGTGGCTGCAGCTATTCATTATCATTCAATCTATCACCAATCAACCAATATCTTCCTATGTAAACATCCTAATAAATCTATAACTGTTTGGTTGAGGGCCCCAGGGTACCTACCTTACCTAACGGTTAAGTCTAGCCCTGGTGGTTTTTCCTGAACCGGAGTGCATTTTGCCGGTGTTTCGGACCGTGAGTAGCTGCTTCTTGGGTGTGTAATGCAACTACTGTATGTCATGGCAGGCGTATTGCTGAGAAGAAAGCGCAGTGTGTGAAGGTGTTTGTATGAGTGGCTCATGAGAAAGCTGCATACACCACAGGCCAAGAATTCGGCACATTCTGAACAGGCCCATTTTGAATGGACACCGCGCTTGTTTTTGTAAAGCTGGAACAAGTGAATGTTTGGCATTTTTGCAGGGTGACTGACAAACAATTGATTTTCAAAGTCCAACTATCCAAAAGTACTTCATAATTAAAGAAAGAAACCCTCTTAGGGACTTGAGAGGATTGTGCATGTTTGAACAAGACTAACAGTCTGCAGCCATGCCAGTAGTTCTGTGAGGATGACCTTCGCTGTACTTTGAGTTAAATGCTAACGTCAACATGCTCACAATGACAATGCACACATGCTGATGTTTAGCAGGTGTACCGTTTACCACGATCACATAATTAGCACAGGACACAAAGTACAGCTGAGGCTGTTGAAAAAGCTCATTAGGTTTACAGCAGTGGCGGGCCATGCATTTTATAACTGGGCCTTCACTGTTGTCCTGCAGCTGAAATACCACCTTATAACCACATGATGGCGCCACAGCTATTATTCGTTTTTAAGGCTGTAACTATGTACGTCTTCGTATTAAGCCGTTCGGTACGAGGCTTACAATATGTTTGAATAATGCTCGAGCATTTGGAAAATACAGAAGCTTAAATTCAGGAAAACATAATGTTTTCTGCGCTCATGTCGGACAGTGTTTCTCAGCTGGTCTGGCTGTGGGATCCACCATCATTCCTTAATGACAAGCCGCGACCCACAGAGATCGTTTTAGGATTTGACTTTAACAACTCGAACATTGAACATACTGCTCTGCAATGTCTTTCCTTGTCTCAGCCCCCTGTGTCACAGTGTGTGGTACATTTCACTCAGGTCAGGAAACTTGTCAGAATGCCCATACTTGATTGGCTGAGCTGCATCACGTGATGTGATTCACTACCCGACTAAGCCTCTGCTGTTAAGTTTCGTTTCACGATAGTCACGTGCTCGCCCACTGACCAATCACAGCACACTCTGCACCTTGCGGCAGAGCTGCACATGAAAACTGAGCTGCACTAATGCTGACGTAGCTATAGGCCGGCTAGCAGGCGCTGACACATCAAAGAATACGCCCAACATGTCAAACTAAAGACTTGATTGGTTGAACACTATGACAATCAACAATATCGTCCCCATTCACTTAAACTGCACATGGATGCACTTGTGAGTCTGCAGGCCTCGGGCCTCTCTTCTTACCTAGAGACACAGAGGTGACATCTGATTGGATAAAAGCTCTACTTAAAACAAGCTGCACTGGAAGCAGAGCAATTGAGGAAGACAGTAGCTGTGCAATGAGAAAATAAGATAATGGGAAAATATTTTTATAAATTATAATACATGTAGTGCATTTAAGAAAAAATATTAAATTATAAAAAAGATATAACTTTGTGATTCTGTTTAGGCCAGCAGAGAAGGCCTTGCAGGCCCTGACGGCCCGCCACTGGTTTACAGGTACAAAGTATCGTTAAATGGAAAGTTGTGGAAGTCATTTTACTTGAAGGGACAAGGCGTTCTTACAAATTCCATCCATCGAATATTTGTGGCGACAAAATCTTCAAATGTAAACCTCATGCTGGGGTGAGAGGAAGGGGGGGGGGGTACTAAAATCAAGAGGATTCACCTTGTGGGCATCATGGAGACCTGTACGAAAATTCATGACACTCCATCCAATAGTTTTTGAGATATCTTAGTCTGAACCAATCAACCAAACTCTAGCATGGCTAAAAGCAAAGGGTGAGAATTCATGTATTTCAGTTCAAGGGATGAATTTATGGAAAAGTTGGAATGAAGGACTGAATATAAGGAGCATGATTGACGTCGGTCATTTATTGCAAAAAGGGTAGGCATGATAAACTACAGCTTCAGCCTATATCTTTTCAGTCTGTAGAAAATCTTGTTTGGTTTCTACTTTATTAAAATTGTTGTAAAGAGTAGTACCACAACGTTACGCACATGAATGGAAATAAGAATATTGTCTTTAATTTACCTTAAATGCATTCTGGCTTTCTGTTCTGTAATTTCTTGTTGCTTATCAGACGAAATATACGGCGATACTGACATAACTTGGATGATTTGAAATTGTTTGATAATTTGCTCTATTTAGCACTGACTTTAGCACTCAGCCATGGTGGTTGCAAAATATAAAATCTTCTCAGCAAATATAGCTTTTGCTTTATAAGAATACAGTTAACGTTAACATATCCCCAATAACAAGATTGTGACAGTTGAGCTCAGTCTAACCTGGTTCTTCGGAGGGTCTTTGTTCTACCCCGTCCGTCTGGTTCTGTTGGGGCTCCTGGGGGCCACAGCTCCCAGCTTCTGATTCTTGCCAGGTGGAGTCTTTGCTCTGGGCCCAGGCCCGACGCCGCAGAAAGGCTAAGCTGCAGTTTGACTGCACTCTGGGATCTGAGGATCAATCAAGCACACAATTTGTCAGGCAGCATAACTACTATTAAGTCATCAATCAGGTTTGGCAGACTCAACCTGACAAACAGAAACAACAACTGATTCAATACAAACACACAGAGCAGCTGAGTCGAGCGGAGCGATCACATGCAACCATGCCCTGCATATATACAGTAGGTCACCGAGAGAGCTATTATCCTGTTTATCCGTTACTTTTAGCTAACCATTCCAACCATTTATCACTTTCTTTTTAGCTAATCATTTTAAATGTAAATAATGTAATATTACATTGAATCCAATATATTCAAAGACTCACTGCCATCTGAGGTTCACTTTTGATAAACTTTGACACATCAAGCAATACCCATCCATCAAATCAAGTGAAAAACAGCCTTAATTGTCTGTTGACTAACTGTTTATCCGTTACTTTTAGCTATTTATTCCCACTGTTTATCCGTTACTTTAAGCTAGCGTTATTTATTCCCACTGTTTATCAGTTACTTTAAGCTAGCGTTATTTATTCCCAGTTTATCCGTTACTTTAAGCAAGCGTTATTTATTCCCACTGTTTATCCGTTACTTTAAGCAAGCGTTATTTATTCCCACTGTTTATCCGTTACTTTAAGCAAGTGTTATTTATTCCCACTGTTTATCCGTTACTTTAAGCTAGCGTTATTTATTCCCAGTTTATCCGTTACTTTAAGCTAGCGTTATTTATTCCCACTTTTTATCCATTACTTTAAGCTAGCGTTATTTATTCCCACTTTTTATCCATTACTTTAAGCTAGCACGAAAAACAATCATCGGCTTCCCACGCTGCAATGATACAAAGTCAAAGTTTTGATGTAAGATGACTCACCTGGAGCAATGTTGGTGTCCATTCCCAGAGGTCCACTCTCCATCTCTACCTGTGTCTGTCTGGTCGAGGTCAGTCAGTCAGAGGAGACTGAGGACTCTACAGCAACATTAGCAGCAGGTAAAACACCTAGAGAGAGAGAGAGAGAGAGAGAGAGAGAGAGAGAGAGAGAATTCATCTAACTTATTAGTTCATCTAACAAAAACAGTACACAAAAATATACATTGCTGTAAATGTGGCAGAGTAAGTCAAAAGGCTATTTCCGTCTGTAGACCCTGGACAGATGTTACAAAGTGACACTAAAAAATTATAAATCATAACATTTAAGTTCCTGAAATAGTTTATAAGAATGCCGAACAATAATAAAAAGAGAAAATATTCATTTTCGTATATATATATTTTAAAAAAATCACATAATTATACTACATTGCTACATACCAATGAAAACATACAACACAGAAGCACATAATACATGGCATGCAAGCAATAAAATGGGCAATATTACAGCTAATAGAAACATAAAAATAGGACATTGTGCTGCATTATTAAGTACTAACTACAACATGCAGAGACATTAAAAGCTACACATATAGTACCTCAAATACATAAATCACTCTAGCACAATAAAACATCAGCTGACAAAGCTAAACACTGATTAATGAATTTCTTAAAATGAGCTTGAAATAAATAGTAGAGTATAATATTAATGAGGACAGCTGAGATTACACACACACACACACACACACACACACACACACACACACACACACAGGTGCAGCAATAAAAATAATCCTAACCCTTTGGGAAAAGAATGATAAATCAAACCTACAAGACAATCACTGATAGAAAGCAATGCAATTACTTAAGTTTAGAGCAACTTGCAAAATTGTCGGTGATATGTTCACTTTTTCATAAAAGCATTAACACTTGTTTTGAGAATGTGTTAAACCCAAACAAACTAAAAAAGAAAAGAAACAGGTTTGTTGAAAGAACATTGGGTCTGCCAGTGGAAACAACTTGTTCGGTAGTTGACATTAACACAAGGTTCCGGGCCAGAAAGGGAAAGAGCTCCTTTTTTGTTTTCATCCACTCTCAGGACACATTGTTCAATCCACTCTTGTTCTTGTTCTGTCATCTCACCCACAACAAACAGATCAGATTGCCCCTTACGTGCATGAAGAGGCAGATGCAAAGATGCAACTCCATGCTTTGGATGCTGCTGCTGCAAAAAGGCTTTAAATCAACCTGTGCACTGTGGACACAGATGTTGTGGTCCGAGCCAAAGCACATGTGTCAGAGCTGTGGATGGTATTTGGGACTGGAGGAGGTCCAGCTGCAGTCTCAGCTGAAGGAGTTTCTGGTGAACCTGCAGGGTTTTATCAGATTTCGGGCAGAATCCGACCCGGTGGTGGCGATGACAAGCATCAAGAATAACTCCATAGAAGTAGCTTATCTTGGTCTTGTTTACTGATGTAGGTCATATAGAGTCATCAGTATTAAACTGTTTCGTAACCCGTTAAAAGTTCCTCACATGTAAGTAACATTTAGAGATCTTGTACATTGTAGTTACTAAAGTGAGGACTCTTTTAGGTGGTGAAAGGATTTTTTCAGTTGCTCATCTCTCACATGTTCAGCTGTCTAAGTGTCTATCAACGCACTAATAGGGAGTTTTCCTAACAGTTACCACGCAATGATAACTATAATTTGACAAAAAAAATAAAGGGGAGTATATGTTGACTTTGATGCGTCGTCTGTTTAAAACGAGCTTCAAGTCTTTGCAAGTTGGTTTAGCAGCGGTCAATGTAAACACGACCATAGTCAGCAGTAACCCGGGGTGCCTGACAAACACACGTTCCATTAAAGCAGCAGGATTTATCTCTAAGAAGAAAAAATATGATTTTTAGCCCTGTAAATAATGATTATTTTCATTATCTACAGTGCTTTAAGATTAATGTATTAACAATTTATTCTATAAAATAGCAGAGAATGCCAAAAAGAAGCTCTAAGCTTTCAAGGGGACGTTTTCAAATGTCTTGTCTGGTTCTATGTCTGATTGTTAATATTCTACTGATTGACTATTTCATTTTTAAACGTTTCAGCACGAGCTGTTTTAGTCGAGGTGCATATGAACATCTGCTGCGTAACATTAAACATAATCAAATCAATCAAAAGCCAATCTGTTAGTAGCAGCTGTTTAAATTTATTGGCAACAACTCCCTCAGCTCAGTCTGACAGGCGAGAGGCTTCAGCCGACGGTTGATACAAACGGGAACCACCAGACCACAGCTTACTACTGAGGAAGTCTGAAACAGAAACGTAATAAGAGGGACTTTGGCTGTGTGGTTGCTGATAATAGCCAACACGGGGATACAGTCACAAAGTTAATTATTTAAAAAACAAAACTCAAGATTACATAATGAGGCTGAGAGAACTAGAACACAGAGTGTCCATTTGACTGGAGTAGAAGGATGAGGGGGAAAAAAGAGGAGCGTGCAGCCAACTTTGAAAGAGAACGTGTGAAACAGGAAACGAGTGTTTAGGGTGAATAACAGAACGACTTCCTGCCCGAGATACAGACAGGGAGAGGGATGGGAGGGATCGATCTATTTTTAGATTCCTCTCATAAATGCAAAACAAACTGGAATGTCAGAAAACAAACAACAACAAACATAGGGACTGTGTGCAGAGAGCAAGTCCTCTGCAGCCACCACTACCCTCTGTCTCACCCTCTGTCTCACCCTCACGACCCTCCGTCTCACCCTCACGACCCTCCGTCTCACCCTCCGTCTCACCCTCACGACCCTCCGTCTCACCCTCACGACCCTCCGTCTCACCCTCACGACCCTCTGTATCACCCTCCGTCTTACCCTCCGTCTCACCCTCACGACCCTCCGTCTCACCCTCCGTCTCACCCTCACGACCCTCCGTCTCACCCTCACGACCCTCTGTATCACCCTCTGTCTCACCCTCCGTCTCACCTCTCAGGCCTCTTCAGTCATCCTTCACCCTCACATCTGTCTTCACAGGAACACTCCTGGAGGCTTAAGGAGGCTACCAAGGGTCCGTTGTGTCCTTCTCTAAGAGAACAGCGGCTGTGTTTGGTTTGGATTCTGAGGGTTAGTAAAGGATTCAGGTTTAGTGGAGAAAGCTTCAGGTTGGTTAGCTTGATTGGTATATTTAATTTACTATCACTAGGTATGTTAACCATTAACCAACAGCAAGAATTTAGACAGATTGATGTGATCAGTTAAAAACCTTTTTTCCACCTTAAGGTCTGCCCATTGCTAGCTTTAGGGCTAGTCGGTCAGGAAAATCAGCTCATCCTCACCATTTAGAAACCGTCATGTTTGCTTAAAAACCTATTACTACCTATAATTATGATCTATCAATTATTGAAACAGTTACAGATACATTTTTTGTGTCTCTGGGAATGTTTTATTTTGGCATTGTACGTTTTGTTGACTTTATGGTAACATTACATAAGAGAGACCGCTGCGGGCGATTGTTATTAATGTACACTAGTTACGTAGTTACAGCTGTGACGTTACACCGTCACGTTGCTATGGTAACACAAAGCGTGATCTTTTTTCTAACCGTAACGACCTTTGACCTAAAATCATCTAATCAACTGATTGATTTTATGATTGATTTATTGTTATAGTCATGTGAAAACACCGAACATTTCATGGTTCAAGCCTCTCAAATGTGAAGATTTGCTGCTTTTCTTTTTATTAATTTTAATCAATGTAATTTATATTCTAATAGTCTGACTTGGAGGTTTGGTTATTGGTTGGATAAAACAAACATTGTGACGGTGTGAATTTATGCTCCTGGATTCATCGCTTAACCGAGAATATAATCAGCAGATTAATCCATAAAGATAATAATCATTAGTTGGAGTTCTATATAAAATAGTTTTAAAAATTTGCTCCACCATAACCAACTATAACTGTAAAATCAGTCTTTTATATTAAAGCTTGAGCAGTATAAATGTTACATAATAGTACAACTGTCACAGCATTAATACTGTTCTGATTACATACTTTTACTTCAGTAACATTTTCAATGCAGGCCTTTTACTTTTACAACAATGTTTTTTAAGAATGTTATCGTTATGGTATTAGTACATTTACTAAGGACCTGGATCACTTCCTCCACCACGAGCACTCTTGCAAAGAGAAGAATATCAAACGGTGAGGATGTTCTGCCTCTCTCCGTTTGACGTGACGGTAAATTAAACGTCTGAGAGAAGATGACCCACTGACACAAACCAGACTCAGAGAGGTCACGACTCCTGCGAGCTGAACACAGCAGACACTCGTCAGACTTCATCTCAGTGACCCTGATCAAACGCACTGCAGCAGAGTGGAAGTGGGGACACGGAGTCGGTTTATATTTCTGCTACAGTAAACTGCAGGATGTCACCCTGGAAGTTCAAAGAGAAGCGGAACAAAGGCTCTACTTATATCCTCATGTGCAGTCAACAATTACATTCACTCCAGCGCTGTTCCATGCTTCGTTATACCTCTTCTCCACTACAGTTCAGAGGGAAACACTGCAGCAACATTTTTGTATCCTTCATATCTACTTCTTAGTGTGAGGTTTGCGCGTACGAATGTTTCAACTCAGACGATTCAACTCGCGGTTAAAGGCTTGTTTCAGAATGATTAACGCCACCTGTTCACCAGGAGGACAGAAAAAAGATTTCGCTAATGCATAAATTGTTAGAATCATGTCAAAAGCAAAAATTAAAATTCAGTTTTGATTTGGTTCCAGCATCCTCAAATGGGACGATTTGAAGCTTTTCTTTGTCACCACTTGTCTATGATCGTAAATTGAGTTTATTCAATTATTTAAGCAATTTAAACTTGATCAGCTTGGGACAATAATTGACATTTCTGATATTTGACAATTTTCTGACATTTCTTTTAGACTAGACAACGTATGAAGAAAATAATCCACAGATCACCGCACTTTTTACTCCAATACATTCATCTGACTATTATACATACTAGTAATTCTTTCCATAAAGAACCATGATAAAATAGCACTATACTACTAATCTACCCAATACTATACAAAGTACGTACAATTCCCCATTGATGAACTACAACATCAAACTGCTCTTTAGTGATAAAAACACAACAATAGACTGTTAACATGACACTGTGAAAGGAGCCCTTCTGAGTACATTTAGCTGATCATACTTCTGTACTTCTACTGAGGTAACATTTTGTATTCATGACGTGTACTTGTAATGGTGTATTTTTAGACTGTGTATTTCTACTTCTACTTCAGTAAAGGATCTCTGTAACATTACTGTACCACCGCGAGTGAACTGAGTTTCTGTTTTTGTCGTTCCAACAACTCCAACAGAGTGACACCTCTTCTCTCTTAAGACGATCAGCTGATCCCATCATGTCAACTTTTAGGGAGTGGCATCATTTGGCCGGATAAACTTTAAATTATCGTTTTGATCGCCTTTGGTATTTGGATCGAGTAGCTCATAAAAAACAAGGTGTGCCATATTGTTTATTAAACATGCTGCTGATATGTTGATATACTTAACAATGTATTCTTAAATTCTGTATTATCTCGTTTTCAGGTTGAAGATTATCGGAGGATTGAGTCAGACTGGATATCAATATCAAACGCTTTTGTTCTGGCCTGCTTACACATCTATGCAACATGGACACCAGTTATGTAATAATCAAAAGGTCTAGACTATTTAGAATAATAGGAAGCATTCAGTAATGACAATAATCATCCGTTGCAGCCAGTTGTTATTATGGGACCAAAAACAGTTTCAGTGTTCATCAGCAATTGAATATAATTTTAAGACTTTAATAATGTGACCCTGTCCTTTGACAAAGCGCTTCTACAGGCCGCTCGTTTAACTCCACTACAGTGTTCTCTTCAAGGGTTTTACATTACAAACACAAAGGACTCCGCTATAACAATATGATGCAGTAAACTGCCCCGCAGTGAATAAAGTAGCTAGAATTAACTCATTTTTAAGCAGCGTCAACACTAAAACTCTGCCTACAGGAGTGTGTATCCGTGATAATGATCTAATAATGTCATTTATAACACCGATAGGAGCCATTCTGCAGCATAACAAGTACTTTTAATGCTTGAGGAAATTTTGACTTAGGTAAAGGATCCCAGGACTTCTTCCTTCACTGGTAATTGATTGCCACAAAAATCTGTAGATTATTCAATTAATATTGTGTGTGTGTGTGTGTGTGTGTGTGAACTACACAAATAATCTAGAAAACATCCTTTTATTCAAAGTATTCAAAACAACTACTGTTGAAGTAAAAGTAGTAATACCACAACATAACATTATTATGCAAGTAAAAGTCCTGTTTTTAAAAAGTAATAAAATGAAGAACTATTAGGAACACAATGAACTTAAAGTATCAAAAGAGCTCATTATGCAAAATCCACTGACATTGTTAGGTAACTATATTTTTAGATAATTATTGCTAATGTATTACCATGTCAGCAGTACTTTGTTGTAGCTGTAGTATTTACTTACTTAATATACTGTTGGGAAGCTTATTCTATTCTAATAATGCATCATCTTCTAGAAGATGGTCACATGTATTTTGTGTAAAATCTTGAAAAGTAACTATAGAGCGATATTTCTCTCTGAAATGCAGTAGTGGAGGAAGTATTCAGATCATCTACTTCAGTAAAAGTACTAATACCACACTGTAAAAAATACTCCTGCATTGAAAATGTTACCTCAAAAGTATGTTTAACATAAGTATAATCAGGAAAATGTAATGTAAAATATTAAAAGTAGAAAAGATGTCCCTTTCAACTGTAATACACTTTCATATTATATCGCTAGATTATTATTACCCGTGCATTAGTGACAAAGGTTGGTTGAGGTGGAGCTCATTTTGAAATATGAACTAATGACTATTTTCATAATGTATTAATCTGTTGAATATTTTCACCATTCATTGATGGATTGAAAATAGTGAAAAATCTCGTCACAATTGCCAAAAAGTATCTTCACAGACTGAAATCAGCAGAACAAATGAAATGAAATGAAATCATTTAAATCATTTAAATAAAAAGCAGCAAATAGGGTTGAACCTTGAAATGTTTTTGAATGAAGAATGATTTGAGGATTACAAAAACAGCTGCTGATTCATTTTCAGTCCATCGACTAATTGATTCACCGTTTGAGCTGTAGTATACTGTTGTTTAATAACAAAATATCATATTTCATAGGTTCCCTGTACGTTTTGAGTGCAAATCTCTAAAATTTGTTAGGTAACTTAAGCTGCGAGATCATTATAATAAATTAAAAAGTACAACATTGCCCTCTGAAATGTAGTAGAGTAGAAATAAAAAGAAAAAAGACTCAAGTATCCTGAAGTACAAATTACAGTGACGTTAGTGGATTGAATGTAGCCTACTTCCATCACTGTCAAGCTTCAAGACATGCTGTATCACTCTAACTTTAAATACCTGCGTACTCTTAAATTAAATATAAAGTAAGCCACATTATTAAACCCCCACGTGCCATTAAAGTGTCCCTGTGTCTCAGCTCAGACTTGTTTGTCCTGTTCAGTGGTTCCTGCTGTAGACACGGAGGACAGGCTGACAGCAGCTAAACTCTCCGTATCGTCACTAACTAAAAACACCGGCAGTACTACCATGTTTAGTACAACAAGCAGTAATTACTAGCTGTACTATGAACCGATATAGTTACTCACCGTCATGTTTCTCCGCGGTTTATGTATCCGCTCCCAAACTGTCAAACTTGTCCAAACTTTTTCTGAAAACACACCAACATTCCTGCTTCCGCTTCCTGAAACCTGCAGGAGGAGAGGGGGCGTGTCCTCCACCAGCTGCAGCCGACAAACAGCGACACCTGGCGGACTGACTCGGTACACACAGGACGGTCATAATACACAGGGATGGAGGAAGTACTCAGACATATTTTACTTACAATATTAAAAATACTTCATCGCATTTTAAAGACAATTAGAACTTGAAAAAAGAAATACTACTGTTATTGTTGTAAACTGTTGCTGCTGTTTGTTTGTATGATGTGCGGAAATACTGAGTTGAAAATACTGAGTTGCTGCAGCAGAAACAGTGACGTTATACAGTGATGGGAAATAGTAATACATAATAATAAAAAGGTAATAATTAGTACATTTACTAAACTATATTTGGATGGAGATAGATTGACAGATCGATAAATGATCCAAAAGAAAGAAAGAAAGAAATTGTGTGGTGACCTGAGCTTTTACCTGCAGTACTTTCCTTTAACCACCAGATGGAACCAAACACCATTACATAGATGAATATCTTTTAATAAAACGCTGCTGCTAAAACATCCGCGATAATCCAACAGCTGCCAAATCCTTTGATCACAAACGTAGGTTTAGTTATCTAAATGTAAACCACACTAATCACTTTTCTGATACTATTAAAAGGTGTTCTCAGATTAGTCATTTTGTAAACAGAAAAACAGAATCACCAGGATAAAAAATTTACTTTTACTATAAAAGGTAATTCCAGAAAGTTCAATGAAATATGAAATATATTGATACCAAACTTACTTTTAAACCACACACAAATCACATCAGAAAGAAAATGAATTAGTGTATTAATGTTCTTTATCGTATCACACAATTTATTTTACTGATACTGATTACACTGACTGTGTTTATTAAAATGCCATTTGTCTTCCTCTCCGTGTCATATAACTTGCTCTGCAGATTCATGTGAAGTGGATCTTTTCTTCATTGGTATATTATTATCGAATGCATTTTAACTATCCTCACTGCTTAAAACAATTATTTGTCCCTTGTTGTTATCTTCATATAAATAAAAAGATTATATTCTCTTACATTAAAACAACTTTCTTGTGTTTTCAGTGATTCTATCACTGCTTGCTTCTTAATTTCATTCTCTTTCTAGTGAGGGTGTCCCGTTTGTTTTTGTTAAAAGTTAATTGTTTTATTTGTTCTGGTGCAGCATTGTTGTTTTGTCTTTTGTGTTATTTTCAGCTTGTTCACGTGAGTGTTTGTTGTGGGTCGCCCTCCCACTAAATTAAACCTTAGTACATAAACATTCAATAAATGGTTTATAACCCACTGTAATGTCATTGTAACATAATGTCATATGATGTTTATGAATGTATTTGCCGAGAAATATAACTCCACCTGTGGGCCCCCAAGCTGCTGTATAAACACATGATGAAAAACAATACAGTAAAATACAGTTGTTATAATATAAAATATGTCTTTATAGGAGAATTTACTAAACATTAAAAAACACTTCATGTATATCTGCTTATAACTACATAATTGTGTGTTATAAAGCCTTTATTGAATGTGTATATACTGCTTATAGATGCTAGATATAGGAGTTTAAAGTAAAGTGTTGTTTAACCAGGCAGAAGGAGGGGCTTATCACTCTGGTGGTTGTGTTTAGTCGCTCTGACCAATCGGAAAGAGCAGCGGACTTTGGACCAGGCTATTCTCCAGTGAAGAGGTTGCTATGGTGACCCTAAACTGGTTGCTAGGAAGTTACCAAGCAACTTCAGAGGACCGGTGTGTCTGTCCCATGAGCGTGATCCTCTGACAGCTAATGGTTAACTCAAAATCAATCCACCGGTCTCTCTGCCGTTCCCTTCAGGATGAATGAATATACAGCTCTGTGCTGCTCATGAATGTAGTATAACATGGAAGCATAATAACTTATTTATACAACAGTCTTTATAATGTCAAGAATTAACTTACTGATACGGGACACACAGAAGTCACAGTTTGATTTGATGGTTTTCAGTCAAAACAAAGCTGTAAGTGGCTTTGAATTTATTTACATGCACAGTTTCAATGGATGAAGACATCCAGAGAAAAATACATTATTTTACAGACGTTCATCAGGAGAGAGAAACAAGAATAAAGAAGAGTTTGAACTTTTGATTAAACAGCAGTGAGCTCACAATAATTCAAGGGAGAGAAGTATTTTGTTACTCAAAACAAAGTGAGGAAAAAAGAGCAACTCGCTGATGAATAAGAACTATTATTCCATACTGCAGGTGGTGTATGTGTGTGTGTGCGTGTGTGTGTGCATGTGTGGTTGGAGAAGGTCAGATTAACCTATTCATAAATAGAACGAAGCAGCCAAGGAAAACTCAACACACACACACACGCACACACACTTACACGGTAGTACATCGTGGACAGCAAACAGTGTTCTATAATACGATTCACTTTTAAACTTTATATCATTTAATTTGTCATTTTTTAAGCCACGCCTACTGGTTTTCTCCATTTTCTGCTGACGTTTCTTTTAACATTCAGTCGATGTAGCCAACACGCTACAAGCAGGGGCGTTTCTAGGATTGAAAGACAGGGGGGGCTTAGGCCCAAGGGGAGTCAGCCCCCCTAAAATAGGCCTAACGACGCCCCTGGCTACAAGCTAACTTTTAAATCACAGACTGTGTCTAAGAAGTGGACGTACTCATCGTGAAGTTACTCATTGGACTGACGTTATGAAGCCTTGAGTTCGGCGATTTCGCCGTCGCCATGTTGTTTATTTGCAACCGATGAACGTAAATTACCATATTTAAAATGTGGAGGAGTGATTTAGAGACGTTGGATACGTCTCTGGTAGTGGCATCGACCTGTCAATCACAGTAAGCCCACTGTAAAGCATACCCTGCTTTATGGTCTATTTGACTCTAAATGGACCATAATTTACTAAATGAACTTCATGCTGTATTGAAGAAGACTTGAAACTAGAGATTGAGACCATAAACTCATGTTTACAATGTTTACTGAGGTAATAAATCAAGTGAGAAGTAAATTCATTTTCTCACATCGATACAACCAGACTTCTTTTTGCAACCAGAGAAGTCGTCTCCTGCTGGTCAGTAGAGAGAATGCAAGTTGAAGACACTTCCACATCGGCTTCACTCATCAGAACCGGAGGTTGCCGCCTGGTTTATATAAATCTAAGGTTATGCTAGAAAAGAGCTAGCTGCCATGTCGTAAGGAAAAATTATGAATTAGTGATGACCAACATCCACCTCTACAGCGTCTCCACTGGTCTAAAACCTTATATCAAACCAACGAGCTTCACAGGTGTGGCTCCGTCTCAAGCAGAGCAATAACTGGTTGGGGTTAGCCATAAGGTTGAGTGCAGGTGAAGGTGAGAGGAATCATATTGACAGGGAGACTGACTTTGACACAACACCTGAACCTGCACCAGACAGTTAGTACAGACGATCATCTGGACCCCATCTCCCCCTGGTAATCTGTAATCTGGATATTTAATCTGGATCACGAAGAACTCACATTAATGCAGGTGTAAATGCACCCAGAATGCATTGCAATCAGAATGCTACTGGATTGGTCAGAGCCCATCTGAGGTGGTCCAGGGTGATATTCTATATTTCCACAGTTCTCTTCTTCTTCTACAACAACAATAAGGATAAACCTTAATCATATTATAGTTCCATGATGTGCATAACGTTCGTGTTTGTGCATGCGTGGCTGTATGTGGCGACAGATGGTCAACTTTTCCTCACAAAGAGAGAGAGAGAAAGAGAGAGAGAGAGAGAGAGAGAGAGAGAGAGAGAGAGAGAGAGAGAGAGAGAGACTCTTGGCTCATACAAATGGATTTGTCACGTGATCCCCGGGGCCGTTTTAATGACGTTCGTACCATATGGCGCGTGCCGGGAGGGTGTGGCCTCGATATGCTAATTACCCCCTCCTGCATGCGTGAGTGTGTGTGCGTGTGTGTGTATGTGTGTGTGTGGTGCCGAGTATAAATGCAGCATCCTCCCACACACACACCTCAGAAAGCTCAAAGCAGATCACGCACAGTCACGCCCGGACACGCACTACAGCGAGCGGGATGCGTGCAATCTGACGAACAGCGGCTTGCTACAACAGGTAGGGTTATTCTTCTTTTAAAGATGAGCAACTGATAGATACATTCCTCCTGATTGTTATCGGTGTAATCTAACCTTCAGCATGATAATTCTGATTAATTCTGTATAGGCTACCAAATTAATGACCCATCAATGCTAATTGTAATCAGAGAATCATTAACACTGATTCAGTAATTCAATAATTCCTTTCAGCTGTATAAAAATAATTTGCCATGCGCATAGCCTAAATATACGAAGATTCCTTATTTTTAAAGTGTGATTTGTTTTTAATTGTTTTTATTTCTTTTTTTTTTATTTCAATGTTAATAGCCGATTTTTAAAACTCCTATGAATATATTTTTGTTCCCCTCAGCTTTTTCTTCGACGTGTGAATTTTCTTTGGTCTTTTATTCAGTTATTTGTTGTTATATGTGTTCGTCCCTTATGTCTGCTCACACCTGTCTCACCTCGCACTGTCTGCCGGTCTGTTGAATAAACGGGACCAGTAAGCAGAAAGCGGGAAGCGTAACAATTAATATTCAAAAGCTTACTTCCAGCCACTTTTAATGAACGGTGAGTCGTTTTAAGACGTCCGTAAATCATCCGCAAGATTTTTTTTTTTTAACGGACTTAATTTTGACGTCTGTTACACAAATACAATCTATTCATTTCACTGACCAAATCTGCAGATTTGAGCATTGTATCTACCACCTTAAGGCTGTTTTACTTTATATTTAATTAGGCCAAATCTAAAACTGAAGGTCGTAGGTTTTGGGCTAAATACTGTTAGGCCGTCCGCATCAAATGCGGGATTTTTGGTCTAAATGAAATACAGTTGACTTAACTCTGCGAGGAATTATTTTTATTTGCTAAACGTTGACCAACTTTCTCCTTCTTTTTATTTTAGCCTCAAGGCCGACGTTTATTTCTCCGTAACTGTGATGTTCTAGCATAGCCTATTGCATTTTTCCTGTACAGACACATAAAAAGAATCACACTTGAACTGATTTTATTTTCCACAACACAAAGCCGCACAAATTACGATTTAAACTCGTCTACATTTCTTTGATTTTAGATTCCGTTCTGAATTAGATTGAGAACTTTTTGAGAACTACAAAAAACCTCTATGTTTTTCAAGTATTGAATCAAAGTATATATATATATATATATATATATATATAAAATTGTGTTTCTGTCCATTTTATTCTAAAGCAAATATAAATAGAACATCATTCCTCCTATAGCTGCGTATTCTGTTCAACACAGAAATGAAAGTCAGATCCCATGGGAATAAATCTTTTCATCATTAAATAAAAACATAAATGTATGGTTTATCTGATAAGTCATGATATTGTAAAGTGAAATCCAACGGAACTTTAATCCAAAGAAGCAAAAATGAGTTTAGAGCAAAAACATTTTTTTATTGTTATTGTTTGGCAAAATAAATAATGTAATAATGTTACATAAAACCGTCTTGCAGGATGTGTGTAAAATCATTAAGAAAATGCCATTTGTTCATGAAAATATAAAAAACTAGCAAATGAGGAGGTCATTTATAATTTTATTACATTTATTAAAACCTTAATAACAGCGGTGAGAACATTCTGTACTGTAAGCAGGCCTCAGTTTAATTATTTCCTTTAAATAAGATTTTTTCTACAGACATTAAGTGTGGTGATGAGTTTTTATCGTTTTCTAATGAACATATCTATTCTGTTTCCTTTGCTCTCAAACAGAGAATCAGCATCATGACCAGGTCTGTACAGGAGGAGCAGGAGTCAGTGGAGTCGGAGCAGCAGGAGGAGCTTCACAGCCCCATTGAAGGAGGAGAAGAAGAAGGAGGCGAAGAAGAGCAGGAGGACAGCCCCCACCATCTTGAGGAGGAAGAGGAGGAGGACGATGAGGAGGAAGAGGAGGACGATGACGGCGAAAACAAACCCAAGAGGCGGGGGCCGAAGAAGAAGAAGATGACTAAGGCTCGAGTTCAGAGGTGAAGGAGATTGACGGCTCTTAAAAACTAGTATTTTCAAAAAACTAAAATGCAAAAGTGTAAAGTTTGTCCGGAGGGTCTCACTAGAGCAGGGGTCTCAAACTCCCGGCCCGCCATGTCATTTTATGTGGCCCGCGAATCCGCCAGCAAAAAAAAAAATTATTATTATCGAAATTATGAGATAGAAAGTCGAAGTTATGAGATAGAAAGTCATAATTCTGAGATAGAAAGTCAAAATGAAGAGATTGAAAGTCAAAATTATGAAATAGAAAGTCAAAATGATGAGATACTTAAACACACAGTCACAGAAGCAGCTCTTTGGCTGGTTACTGTACATTTGACATGGAAATGTATTGTGAGTACATTGAAGACTACTTTAAACTGGCTTTAAAACACATGAAATACTTCAGGTGGGATTGTGCAAACGCACCCTTGAAAGGATTTTAAGCTTTGAACAAAGTTATTGTAATAACTTGTGTTTGATATTTGTCTTTGATATTTTCTTTAATAGTTTGATCTTTGATAGAGTAATGTGGGTTTCTTAACCCTAAAGTAAAAGGATTTAAGTTATAATAACAGAAATGTGCTTAAATATATTTTTACATTTATATAACTGCATGTACAATATTTTTACACTTGAATAAACAATAATCAAATGCAGAGACAGTTATTTAACAATATGTTACGAGTAGTTACATTTACAACCAGCCCTTTGTGGGCGACCATGATGCTGATGTGGCCCCGAGTGAAAATGAGTTTGAGACCCCTGGTCTAAAGGGACAAAACATCTGGACTGAGCAGGCGGCAAAATCATTATTTGATGAAAATAAAAAAAGAACCATCAAACTTAGAAGGATATGATTAAAAAAACAACTATGGATCAGAGAATATGTTAAAGTGGGACGATTGGACCAGTGTTTCATTACCCAGAAGCCTCAGCAGTCGTCCTGCTCTCCCGATCTGAGTCAAAAATGTTTCGTTTCTTGAGTCTCAGTTTGGGTTTCATTTCCCAAAAACATCTTCAGTCGAAGATGATCGTAAAATCCGTTTAATACCTTCTTAAGCTTAAGACGTGTTTCCCATTGTAACTGAAGTAATGCTTAGAAATTAAGCCAAGATTAACAAGTACCTCCCACCCACCATAAACTAGAAGTTTTCTGTTAATTATTTACACTATAATTTTATTTGAACACTGATGTTCTGTGTAAAATCATGTAAAATGAGTTATAGTGTTTGAATGCAAAAACTCAACTAACACAAATACACAAATGAATTCACTCTCTAAAATATTTATCTCTTCTGGCTGAAATGACCCTTTCCCAATGGAAATTTTTCAGTGTCAGTATCTTCTCTTTTCTTGTTACTTATCTTGGTCGCCTCACGTTATACACAGTATTATGATGACAGAATAACACCCACAATATAACCTGAAATAAAACTTAAGCTTTGACTGGTGGAACTCGTTGTGGCCACGTGCAGTCTGAGAGGAAAATCTGCAAACTGAAAATAACAACCGCCTCTCCGTATTTTCACCTATATTTTGATTAGTCGCCTTCATTTTTGACAGAATTGCATTTTTCTTATGCTTCAAGTGTTTATTTTCCTCTGTTCTATATTTGAGTGACTATCAACCGTATTGTACGTTGAGCTGTGATTGCTGCTAAAATGCCTGGAAGCTAACATACTAACGACTTGGGCTTGCAGACATTTGTTTTGCTGCAAATTACTGCATGAAGTATTTAGATGCTGATTATCACTGCTAGGCAGATACAGATATGACAACTGACACGGCGGCTAATGTTGAACTCGCTTTGTGTTTCTGCAGGTTTAAGGTCCGTCGGATGAAAGCTAACGCCCGCGAGAGGAACCGCATGCACGGGCTGAACGACGCTCTGGAGTGTCTGCGGAAAATCGTCCCTTGCTACTCCAAAACCCAGAAACTGTCCAAGATCGAGACGCTCCGCCTCGCCAAGAACTACATCTGGGCCCTCAGCGAGGTCCTGCGCTCTGGCAAGGCGCCCGACGTCATGAGCTTCGTCCAGGCCCTCTGCAAAGGTCAGTGTCACCTTACAGCAGCACCAGACCGGACCGGGTCGACCAAAACCCCCGAGCTAGTCTGGGGTCTGATCTCTGGTTATATGAAATTAAGATGAAGGGAAACAATATGACCATTTGCCCTCAACCGGGGAGAGTTTTTTATTTTGAAATGTCAGTAAAATCAACCAAAAGGGAAGCGAGAAACGATTTTCTTATTTATTGGTATTATTTATCAGCATTGACTGATTATTGTCTCTCTGCTCTCAGGTCTGTCTCAGCCGACCACTAACTTGGTGGCGGGCTGCCTGCAGCTGAACCCTCGAACTTTCCTGCCGGAGCAGATGCCCGACCTGCCGGTCCACCTCCCCGCCGCCGGCGCTGCCACCTATCCCGGACACTACTACCAGAGCCCCGGGCTGACGGCCGGCCTGCCCAGCCCGCCCTACGGCACCATGGAGCCTTCCCACATCTTCAACCAGGTCAAAGGTCAGCCCTATGGCCCACTGGAGCCCTTCTTTGATGGCGTCCTGGTGTCGGACGGCCCGGCGTTTGACCCGCCCCTCAGCCCGCCGCTCAGCATCAACGGGAACTTCTCGTCCTACAAGCACGAGGCCGCGGCGGCTGCCGACTACGACAAGAGCTTCTCCTTCAGCGTGCACTACGGAGGAGCAGGAGGAGCCGGCGGGCACCCTGCCATCTATGGTGGCGGGGGGTCCAACCCGCGGTGCAGCGAGCTCCAGGTGGACGGGCTGATGGGCTTTGATGGACAGACGCACCACGAGCGGATGATGAACGCCCAGCTGAACGCCATCTTCCACGACTCCTGAGGAGGAGGACGAAGGACTGAGAGACCGACGAAGACAGAGAGACGAACAGAGACAGTTATCTAGAGAGACAGACAGTTCTATGTATGTCTATCGTTCCATAGCTGTCTTTCTTTCCGTCTTTCCTTTCTTTCTGTCTTTCTGCTCTACGATGGCGATGACAAAGTCACGCTGACGATGTAACCTTGTCTGTAGCGCTTCATCCTGCAGGAGACGCCCTCTGAATGTCTCGTTATTATCCATATTATCACCTAAAAATAATCAATAATCAATGAGCAATAATCTGAAGGAAACTATGCAATTTTGTTCAAGCCTGAGCGACGCTCAGTTGATAATTCCAAATGTTGAAAGAATAAAGATTTCTCTATTTTTGGGTGTGTAAGGCGGCTCTGAGCCGGGGTTTGGGCCGGTGTTGAGCCGAAATATTCATGTTGTTCATGTGGTTTTTACTTTTTGCTTTTTATAACGTTCCTGTAGCGTTCTGTTAACTTTTCATGTGACTCTTGTTCATATTTTATAAGATAGATGTTTATAAAGGCCTTTCATTAAAAGGAATTCCATGTGATTCAACTGAGAGACTCTGTTCATCAGCAACAACACAACAGATCACCTTCCTTCGGTCCGCTTCACTGTGCTTGTGAACGGTTTCTTCCAGGTTAGTTCAGTCCCCTTCAGGCCAGTTTGGTCGAGTTCCCTTCAATCGAATTCAACTCCGTTCAAAATGTTTGAACGACACATTTATACACGAACAACACAGAAAAATCCAAGCAGTCACGTGATGTATAAAAGACCTTTTATTTCCAGATGGATTTCTGGTATATACAGTAGATGAAAGATTAATCGATTGGTCCACTGACAATGAATGTCAATATTACAAACAGTTTTAATAATAAACTATATCTTCATTGGAGGAGTTATAATTGTTGACAAATGTAATGACCAGTTTTTTTATAATTTGAAAATTTTACTGGTTCAAATGTGAATATTTGTCTTCTTCATGTTCTATGATAGTAAACTGACTGTTTGGGTTTTAGACTGTTGGTCCGACAAAGCAAGACATTTGAAGACATTACCTTTGGTTCTGTGAAATTGCAAAGGGCATTTTTCAAATTTCTTTGGAACAATTAATCCAGAAAATGATCAGCAGATGAAATTATAATTATAATACATAATAATTACAACATCAAACTTTCCACACAGCTGCTGTCAAAAGATCCACTCTAAACGGTAGTGAGCTTATTGTAATATTTTTGGAGAACCAGCTCAGAAACTTGCAGAAGTCCGTCATCGTAAATGGGATTAAATGTCGAAGACTTGCAGGTACAGGTTTTCCACGTGACGACAGTGTTTTTTAAAGTGGATTTTAAGTTCCGAGTATTGATAAACACATGAGGAGAAAACACATATCTCCTTACAGAGAAAACCCTGTTAACACGTTAACATTATCTCACACACTGAACGACAAAACCAGGATCACTGTAAGTGTGTGTGTGTATATGTATGAAGGGCACAGATGTTTGTTCTGCAGGCAAGATTTTAATTTATGAAAATGATCTTGTTTATGCATGAGAGCTCCCCCCATACACACTATGTCCTGCTGTGTGTGTGTGCATGTGTGTGTTAGTGTGTAAGTCAACAGGGACAATATGGTGGCCATATCCCACCATTTAGCCTCCCTGTTAAAGTGGAATAATAATGAGAGAAAGTCAGACTGCAGCATAAAGATTCATCCTGTTCAAATAGAACAGAAACTATTCTATCAAATCCTATGAGGTATCTGGAACAAAAATAAAATACTAAATTGTCTGGTACATTGTACAGATAGATATAGTGATCTGGAGAAAATACAAAGGACATATTATTTAAAAAAGCTACGCTGTTTCTATTGCTTTTTGGAGAAAGATATTAATAAAAACATCATGTGTACATTTTGAATTACACTCAGAATACAGCCACTGTACTAGCATCCGCAGTATTAGCAGTATCAATAGTAGTATTAGCAGTAGTCTTTGTGATGGAGGTTTTGTGTTTCAGTCTGTTGGCTGATCATAACACTGATTAATGCAGCTTAAATCCAGCCATCTGCCATCAACACACACACACACACACACACACACACACACACACACACACACACATACACACACACACACACATAAGATGGTGTTCATACCACAGCGAGGGAACACCATGCGCTCTGATTGGTTGCCATGTGTCTTTTAAAATCATATAGTGGGAGGATTGTATTCAGTGTAGTAGACTTTATAGCAGGGGTGTTAGTAGGCAGGGTAAATTGGGGTGTTGGTATGTGTGTTTTTGAACTTTTGCTATTTCCCAAAGCCCCCAGGAACAGCTCCGAGCTTTGAAGCCAATCTTCGCAGTGGCCAAAGCACGGAATTACAACTTCTGGTTCCGCGATGCCATAGGGACCGAAAATGTTTTTCCCTATAGACTTACATTATGAAAGAGGCGTCTGTAAAATCAACTTCCTAGTACAAACACTTGAATAACCATTATTTCAATCATTAGGGCCTAAAAGTTGTAAAATGCACTAACAGCCGCATCCAGTTATTTTTTGTGCTGAGGTTTATAGGAATGAGCCCGAAACCGAGCAGCTAGTTAAGAAACACTAGTGCTCTTGCTCCATGGGCCCACGGATGTGGAAGAAGTGAGGAAGATCTGTGTAATGCTATACACAGCAGTCGAGTTATTTTGGCATCATACAGCAACTTTCATTCGGCATGAACAGGGTCCCGCCTCCAACGCTGTATCCCGTTCTCTCTATACATCCATGTATTTCCCTCTTCTTCCAGTAATTATGCTAAGCTAAGCTAATCACCTCCAAGCTCCATTCCATATTGCGCCCCATTTGAGAAGACGCTATGCGCTGCTCTTTATTGGAGCTAAAGAAGTTAACCAGACATATGGCGGCCCATTCATTCAGAGTTGCTCACTGGGCACATACGCAGAAAAAAGGCTCCGCGGCCTCCTCAAGCTTCTGCATTTTTGGCGCCATATCATGGATGTATTATAAGAGCTGAACACTGGACTCAAACATGGCGCCTACTTGAATGCAAGTTGATTGTTGAGCATGTGCCAAAAAAGGTTTTCAGCCTCCTGGTTGAAGAGCGCAGAGAAGAACGAAAATACAGAAATCTCTCAGTCTCACAGAGTATACAGAGCCTATTGAGGAAATACGTTTTCAGAACGTATAAAAACTTAAAAAGAAGTTGACTAGAAAGTTTTTGTCTTTTGTGAAATAAAACTAACTGAACGTGACCTCAGACAGAAAGCAGCAACAGTCACACACAGGCCTGTTGATCAAACTGGCAACCCTCAATCCAACCTGGCAACTTGGTGATTCAAAGACCAGAAGCTGTCAAACTACCAGTAGCCCAACCTTTACCAGCTGCACCTTTAATATGATATGTAGCCTACATTTATCTATCAATAATTATAGTTCTGCATAACGAGTAGGCTACTTTTACTTTTGTAGCATATTAAAAAATTACTATTGTTGTACTTATATTTTGAATGCACAAGTGTACTTGTACCAGAGCAGCCTATTTTTACACTGTGGTATTATTACTTTTTCTTCAGTAAAATATTAAAAGAGTACCCCTACCACTGGTAATAAATGCATGTATAAAAATGTGCCTACCTATTAACTTAAGTGTAGTAAAAGTAGTCTTTAAACTAGCATACATTGGAAATGCTAAAGTAAAGTAAACGTACAAGTAAACCTATTAAATGTTCTTGCTGAGCCCACAACAGTAAACACCTGTACATAATCAGTAAGAACTGCCTCGATCATAAAGTGATATAGTGACTACTTACAGTGTGCGCACTCCCGCTTGGATGAACGCGGGAGCGTGCGCGTGCCTTTTAGACACCGATGGATCTCCCGCGTGCACGAGATGGTCCGGTAAAGCCGCTCCCCGTGTCTCCATAGCGACGACACCCCGGAAATACAACACAACCCGTCAGTGGCGATAAGCTCACCGCGTGTTTACCTGCCGCTCTGTTTATCAAAGAGGAACTAAATCATAAGCGAGTTTCTTTGTTTGTTCGTCGGTTAAACCGGTAAACATGTCGGAGCCTGAGGAGGAGCTCCAGGGAGAGCAGAGAGACAGCACGAAGAAGAAGAAGAAGAAAGAGAAACGAAGCGCGAAGAAGAAGAAGAAGAAGGAGGAGGAGGAGAAGCGGGAGGAAGAGCAGGTGGAGGAGGAAGAGGAGGAGGAAGATGAGAACAGGTGAGTGTTTGTTCTGAGGTTTCCTTCAGATTCAGGTTCCACACAGAGCAGAGAGCTCTCTGATTAGTTCACACAACAAACTGATGGGTCAGACGAAAGAAATCCTCCATTTCAGTTATCAACCATCACACAACTCTTTCAAAGTAAGAGCCCCACAGTCAAAACTTTACCAAAGTAAATCTAAAACAATGGATCCTTTCAGAATATTAAAATTGACTCATTGATAAATATGTGTAAACGACAAAATATCTAGACTCTGATTGTTTGACATAAACTGTACTTGTACATGTGTTTTGTGTGTGCGTCAGTGAGTGTGTCATGCTGCGTGGGATCTTCAAACTGGGGAAGAAGAGTCATGACGTCCTGCTGACCCGAACCAGGCTGACGTGGATCCCCATCACCCCGGAGACCCCCACAGGTCAGTTACCACGGTGACAGAGCTGTCTTGATGATCACAGTAGTCCTGTTGATATCAGACAGACAGGCAGACTGGGTGTGGGTGTGGGTGTCGAGGCAGCTGGTGCTGTAATGGAGATGTTCTGTCATGTTGAGACCACCTGAAACTGGACATCTGGACATACTAACACACACACACACATACACACACACACACACACACACACACACACACACACACACACACACACACACACACACACACACAGTATTACTTGGGTTATGAGGTTGTTGGTGTTACATTCTTCAGTTTTGGTGACTTTCTGGCTGTTTTAAACTCAGCTGGATGACGTCAAATCCCTCAAACAGCTACGTCTGAACATATCTGCAACTTTCATGCACTTTCCTTACGTTGGGCTCTGTGTTCTGCAGTGGCGGGCCGTGCATTTTATGCCTGGGCCTTCTGTGCTGTCCTACTACAGTTGAACAGCTACGGTGCAGATACATGAATCCGTGCATGACGGGACGCTGCGTCATTAACGGACAATGCATAGTCAAATCAACGTAATTAATACAATGACAACCAGTCATAACAACCAGTCACATATATGCATATGACAACAAAGCATGACATATCAATCCAGCAAACCTGCAGCGGATCCACGCATTCCACCACACACGAGCACGAGCCATTCAAATATTATTCATAAAAACGTTACTGCAGATGTAAAAAAACAAACGCAGTTTGTCACTTACCGAATTCTTTGTTGACAAAGACTTGAATCCCAGTACATCGTTTCAGTTCCAGTAAGAAGTCCTTCTCGATCCATGGACGCCGGTGCGACCGGTGCCGGTGCGCCCGTCGACCGTTTCCCTAAATTATAATATAGCTATAACTTTGTGATTCTGTTTAGGCCAGCAGAGAAGGCTTAGCTGGCCCTGACGGCCCACCACTGGTGTTCTGGAGTTCTGTGCTTCACCGGCTGAAATGAGTGTCTGGGTGATTCACAATAGACTTAACCTTTTTTAGTTTTTTATTAAGCTATTTAATTTTTAATATCCAATCCATCCTCTTTAAAGATGACGTCTCGGGCTTTGTCAGAAATCAATCCATATCTGCTGTATAGTGCACAATATTTACCGTCCACCATTTGATCTGAGTTATTTTAGTTGACTTCTGAGTGTTAAATATATGCCATGATCCCACAATGCAATGTGTTGCCTCCTATAGATGCGAAAATTACAGTCGTGCAACACTACACCCGTCAGTGATGGTGCAAAATCCTGACCGATTTGAGTCTGAACTTTCACTTTCTTTACTCACTATAGAGTTAACTATTGTGAAGTAGTCAAAGGGAAAAGTGGCAGTCCTGATTGGTTAACACAGCCTAGCATACTTATATTTATTTATTTGAAGTTGGAAACACACCTCCACATCTGTGACCTGGCACCACCACAGACATTAGAATAAAAATACCGTCTTTGCCATAAAGTTACCCACAGCGCTAACTATTACAAGGAGCTCAGGTTGTGTTGCAAGTAACAGCAACACAAAGCACAACATTCAAGAGCTCTGATGCTATTTGATTTTAGGGTGGCTTTGTACCAACTGTCCTGGAACTACAGATGAAGAGAAATGACAATATTTGTTCTGTTATTGTGCACTTGCCCCCTTTACATAATCCAATGTTCTACATTAAAAAAATGTGAAACACATCAATACGATGCTGCAGGTTATTTAGTTATGAACATTATTTTCTTCACTTTACCACTAATCAAATATCATATTCGCTAAATAACAATTAATCTGCACATCTTCCAGTTCAGACAGTGACGTTAAAAGACAAAAGGAATGGAGTCGAAGCACTTTATACCTGCTGAAACACAAACAGTCACTATGAGGAGCAGTGAATGAGTTCTGCTAACATAATGTCATTATCAAGCTACAAAAAATAGATTTTTAGGAATCTGTGAATCGATTCAGAATCAGCTCAGAGAAGAATGCATTGTCAGATGAGTCTTTTCTTTATTTAGTCTATCTCAGCTCCTTCTACCTGGAGTGACTGTAGGTACAGGCCTCCTAGCCGGACTACCACACCCCCCCATACACTCACCTCAGCCATGCTGGTCTCACACAGCTCTGATCGCAGCATCAGAAGATCCCTTCTCCTGTGATTACAGGAAGTGGCAGAAGCTCGATAGCAAGCTAGCTACATCTTCAACTTGCTAAAACTAAACACAACTAAGACTAGGACTGATCCTTTTTAGGATGACACAGTCCAGGGCTGGACCATATGGAGAAAATTGAAATGTCATGATATTATAGGACAGACTATTGGTGCTTTCACGAAATATATACATGAGATAATCTTCAGTAATGTGGCTACAGTGACTAAGTGGGTGAAAGCAAGAGCTAGAGCAGTCTGGTGTGTTCAGAAAATGACATCATGTTACTGAAATGCAGGAAAAGACAACACTTATGTCATATTACGATACCCAACATGTAAGATGATACCTAGTCTCACTTCAGAATATCAATATGATATTGATAAATTGCCCATCCCTAACACAGTCTCTGGTGTAGTCATGGTGTGGTGATATTTCGGTAATATTTTGGTGTCATTGTGGCATATTGTGGTATTGTTTTGACAATTTTGGCAATATGTTGTGTGATTGTTTGTAGTTTAAATCCATTCAGTCAGAACTCGTTAGTGGAGGAGGATGAAGGTGTAGATACAGTGTGTGGTTGAAGCCAATCTGTTTTGCTGTATTTTATCCAAGCTAATGTCATTAAGCCAACACTGTATGTGTGTGTGTGTGTGTGTGTTGGCAGTAGTATAGAGCAGTTGGTTCGGCCCGTGGGGGGTTATTAGTGTCTCTCAGTGTGAGGAGATTAACACACACACTCTCACACACACACGCACACAGTCAGCCTGTCAGCATGCTGTGTGTGTGTTGATTAGATATTTCTATATAAATGGATCAGCTGCTGTTGTTTATTTGTACACATGAATTCATCCCGTTTCACCCAGTCTGTCTGTCTGTCTGACTGTCTGTCTGTCTGCTCAGGTCTCCCTGACAGACAGACAGTCAGATAGACAGACTCCGCTGTATGAAAGCATTCCCGACACCCAGCCAACTTACAATTAGTAGACAATAAATCAAAGTACGTTACTGTTTTGTATTATCATGAATAAAAGGAATATACATGCAGACAGATTTCAACAGAGTTTTGAAGTGGGAGGAGAAATTTGGGTTAATGAAATCATTTGAACTGGTGGTCAGAACATAAACCTGTGATCGTTCCGTTACCCAGGACAGTCCTGTATTTCTATGTTGAGGATATTGAACATTGAGGATGTTACTTAAAGGGGAATGCCACACTTGCCATTGTCAATTCAAATGTACTTAAATCACAAACATGGTCCTCAAAAAAGTAATGCCAAAAAGGGCCAAAAAAACAGTATTTTTCAAACCATCATCTGCAATTTGTTTTAAGCACCCCAGTCTCCTTTGTGCAGTGCATTGTGGGACAATCATGTCCATCAACAGCACATTAAAAACACAGCTGCATTTTTTTATGTATTTATTAAACTTAACCACTTCACAATTCCACTACACATTAAGAAACACCCTGATTAAGCATTAGTTTGGAATTGGGAGACTCAGTTTCCCTTTCTCTGGGTTGAAAACTGAGAATTCCTACAGGCAGTAAAGTATCTCTGGAGGGTTACTAAGAAGTGTGAACAAACTGATCACTTTACAATCAATTTACAATATCAGAGCGCTAGAGCAGTTTACATGATCAATGTTACAGCAACACTGGAGGAGTGCTGCAGCCTCAGTCTCAGTGTGTGTGTGTGTGTGTGTGTGTGTGTGTGTGTGTGTGTGTGTGTGTGTGTGTGTGTGTGTGTGTGTGTGTGTGTGAACTATGTATGATCTATAACGCCCCACAGTGAGCCACATGGCCTGGTCACCATGAGACTGGACTGCCACTGTGTGTGTGTGTGTGTGTGTGTTGTGGGGACATCCCTATTGTTTATGTTTATCCAGTTATTAATATATATATATATATATATATATATATATATATATAGGAGTGTGTGTGTGTGTGTGTGTGTTTGAATGTCATTGTGTTTGCACAGTGGGTCGGTGAGGGCATGATGGGAAACTCATCTCCATCTGGTACCAACCAACACGCTACCTGTGATAGGCAATAGACTGTGTGTGTGTGTGTGTGTGTGTGTGTGTGTGTGTGTGTGTGTGTGTGTGTGTGTGTGTGTGTGTGTGTGTGTGTGTGTGTGTGAGAGCACAAACTCAGTGGGTTCCGTCAACCCAGATCAGTGTCATCTCTATTGGGGTGGATGGAAAATCTGTCTCTCTCTCTTTTTCAATTTATTTTCTTTTATTTCCATTTTCTTTATTGAGATGAACAGCGACGTACATTTCAGAAAACAATGGATTAGAGACTGATGTGGTCTTATTTTAATGGATCGCGATCAGCTAAAATACTCAATAGATAAAAATCCACTCTTTCTCTACTGAACTCTTTCTGTGTTTTGTTCACCCTAACCTGCCAATGTTGTAGCGCTGCTCTGAATAAGGCCAGGCGCTACAGTGAAGCATTTCACTGCATATGAGAGAGTGTGTAACTCTGGTCACCATTAGCAGAGAGCAGTATCCAAAACAGGGAGCATCTTCTCCTGTTAATTCTGTTTGTTACCAAAGGTTTCATTTCATTTTTCCTTTTCCAATGCAAGGGTCTAAGGACATAGGATGTCATATTCTGTACAAATTGTAAAGCCCTTTGAGGGAAATTTTTGATTTTGGGCTTTACAAATAAATTGAAAAGAAAATAAACTTTATAGCAGGCCAGAATGAAACTCACTTTCGTGAGGGAAGGCGCTCCACTCTGTAACACCACGGCACAATCCGAGTGGCCAAGCCTTCCTGCCACAGTGTGATACTTCTTCTCTCTAGCGGATTGCCTCACGTCAGTTTTCTGAGATCCCATTCTCCCACCAGGACCTTCAGCATTTGGCTCAAGCAGCTCTTTAAGTAGTCTACAGCTGTTATTTAAATGTGTCAGATTCATATTCAATAATTGAAGTGTATGTAGTATCAGACAGGACTCGGAATGGGCAGATACCCAATATTATACAATACTAAACAAGCTCTGATAAACCCATTGTGGACTACCTGCTCAGCAGCAAACTGCAGACAGACAAATCACTTGTATTATTTACAATATGAAATGAACACAGTGAGCAGAGAGTGGAGCAACAACAGCAGACAGACCACGGCCACACACACTGTGACCCTGACATATGGACGCTGGCCTCTGCGGGTGGTTTGGGGTTTTTGGTATTTGATAACAGCAGGAGGGTATTTCACAGAGAGGGGGAGTTAATCAGCTATCATCATATATAATTTGTTTCTGATGGATCTGTCTCCTCTATGTGCGTATAAGCTGTTTGCTGTGTATTTCATACTGTTGCAGGTGTTGGATTGTTTGTTTGGTTTTATTATTATTATTGTCTCAGTCCATCATATGTTCTGTAGAGGAACTGAAGGATTTGTCACCGTCTTAAGAGTTTGTACTCAGCTCTGTTGTGTATATATAAAGTTGATGTGTGTTTTTTGACTACGTGTTTGTTGTAGGGTTGCACATTTTGTATTGTTGTACGTGTTAACAATCAATTGTTAATTTTTGTCACAAGAAAATGTTTAATGAGGTCGTTTTTAAACTACTGCCTTGACCCATAATTACAGCAAAATCCAAATAAAGGTGTTTGAACAATAGTTTCATCAATCATTAAATCTAAGAACAAATTAAATGCCTCCAATCAGTTGAATTAATTTGAACTATAGCAGTAATTTTAAATATAAAGTGACAGCTCTATAGCAGGGCGGTAAAATATAAGAGGTTTAAATCTGGACAGATAATAATTAATTCCCCAAAAAATCTGGATGGATTTGAATATTTCTGATGATTAACGTGGATTAATATCTCGTTAAGGAGTTTGTTTTTTCATGTACAGATGTTTGTCCACCTGCTGTGAAGCTCTTTAGATCTTCAAAATAGAAGCCATTTTTCATGTCAAGCGTATAAACAGTGTTGCAACTAATTTATGATTATTGCCATCATCAAGCAATCTGGTGCTTACTTTCTTGACTAATTGTTTATTCATAAAATATCATAAAATAGTGAAAAGTGTCCATTATAAGTTCCAGAATCCAAACTGATGTGATTATGTCTCACTTTGTCTGACCAACAATCGAAAACTCAAATGTATTCAGTTGACAATGTTAGAAAAGAGAAAATAAGAACAGAAAAGTAAATGTTTTGAAACAAGATTACATTCTCTTACCAGAGCCTCAGCAGTATGTTGTGTGGCTCGCTTCAGATGTTCAAATATTAAGGAAAATAAGACGTTTTTAGACAGCAGAGATTACGATAGAAAAGTGGAAGAAATGACTGGAGTTTTATGGATTCATGAAACCAAATTACGATGACATGAGTACCAGCACCGCTTGTAGTTTTTCCTTCAGTCATAAAACAATCGTTGTTTAACTTTGTTAGAATCCCAAGTTTCAGTTTCTAATAGTAAGAGCTGCAGTAGTAGAGCTGTCTTTGATGACGGGAACTATAACTCTGGGAACACGTTTGACTCTTTTCAAAAGGACAAATGACAGAAATGTTGAATGAGAGATTGCATTGAGTGATGCTGCGTTCACACCGGCTACAGTATTTATTTCCTGATTCAACAACGGCAGGAAGTCACTGATAACAGGGGGAGCAACTCAACGCTGATAGGCTATCGCGCCGGGGCGTAACGCGAATATTTCGCAGAAGTTGAAAAATGTCAACTCGCACGTAGGGGCGATTTGGCGTTTGACGCGGATTCGCGTCCATCGCGTCCATCGCGCCGCAAATTCGCGTCCATCGCGACGCGCCATCGCAGATTCGCGCCGCGACAGTCTCATCGCGTCTGTGCATAGACTTTGTATGTAATCTACTCGCGCGAATAATTCGCGACGCGTTTGGTGTGAACACAGCATTACAGAAGCTATTCTGGATAAGGGTGGTTGCTTCATCGACTTCAGGGGTTTCTTTTAGTTGCAGTACCGCCGTCGACCACTGGGGCAAACTGGCAACAGGCTGACTCCGCTACACTGTCTCATGGATAAAATCTTTGTGTGTGTGTGTGTGTGTGTGTTATGTAACTCTGAGTGTACTGTCTGAGCTCCTCTGACATTATCCTCGCAGGATCGGCTGATTAATCTGACACGGACCAATCAGATTTCAGAATTTCTCCCTGATCACGCTGACTGATTGACAGGTGCTGCTGTACTGTACTGCTGATCAATGGATTAGTGATTAATAAGGTTAATGATATTATGTAATGTGAACACAGAGGAACCAGTAGCAGTATGCTTTCATAGTTTACTGACTGACAAGAGGGGTGGACGAAATAATGTGAACACCTCCTCTTTGCAGTAAACAGATGTTATTCACACAATTCTTAAGTAATGATTTATTTTGTATTATTACAACCATATCATTATGGTTGTTCACAGACATCACATTAAGTCGGCGCTGTTTATTTTTGGTATTATTAGTGAAGTTATTTGCGTGTTGTGTTCAGGTGCTGCGTGTTGACCCCACCTCTCTCTCCCTGCAGTTGAGGTGTGCGTGCTGCAGCCAGGCGTGCTGCAGCTGCGCGACGTGTTCGCGGTGAAGGTGAAGCGGCGGCGAGCGGCGGGCCAGCAGTCGGGGGGCCCCGTGCTTGGCGTGGCCCTCTTCTGCTGCCGGAGGAGGGGGAGGAGGCTGGAGGAGGAGACGCTGCACCTCCACAACGCCTCCGCAGAACACACACAAACCTGGTACAACACCCTGAAGGAGCTGCTCACAGGTAACACACACACACACATGTTCAGACGGTCACAAGCTTATTCATTTTCAACAGATGAGAGCAGTGAACCCTCTTTAAGCCGGGGATGTGGTCTACAGCCGTTTAACAGAACCTCCTTGGCCCCACACGGAGTCTCTGTCAACGTGATGGACTCATTGAGAAAAACAAATCCAGGCCGACTGTGAGATCGTCAGCTTTTCTGTGTTACATAAGAGCTGAGATACACTGGAAACATGACTCAGCACTTCTATGAGCGTCATACTGTAAGATGATTACACACGCTGCTGAGGAATAAGACTGTTATAATAAACACTAACTGTCTTTGTCACTGTAGACAGACAGACAGAGTTAAGTATTCACATATACACACAGTCTAATGATGTGATATTGAAATGATACCGATATATTCGTGACAATCAATCAAGTTAAATGTATTCCTGCTGGGATTTAATATTGAATCATATCAGATTTGCAACAACTGCTGGATGGATCGATTGCAATCAAACTTTGTACAGTCTTTATTCCCAGATGATGAATTTTAACACGAGCGGCGCCGTGACGTTGACATTATTACATTACATTAATTTAGCAGACGCTTTTATCCAAAGCGACTTACAATTCAGATTCTATCACATTTCTACACCGTAGGTACAGCTACGGGAGCAATTTTGGGGTTAAGTGTCTTGCTCAAGGACACATCAACATGCGACTAGCGGAGCCGGAGATCGAACCGCCGACCCTCTGATTGAAGGACGGCTCTGCTATCCACTTAGCCACAGTCGCCCCACTTGACATTTTGGGTTTTTAGTCAAATATCTCGACCGCTGTTGGACGGATTGCCATGAAATGTGGTACGGTCCTTCATGTCCCCCTCAGAGGACTGTAGACCGTCCTGTTCAAGTGAAGCGGAGCTGACATCGTATTGTGCATCTTAGCTTGGACTTAAGTGCATGTGATTTACATCAACTCTGGTTAGCATCCGGCTAGCTAGCTAGTCCGGACCTGTTTTCTTTTCCAATGGACAGCAGTGGAAAAGAGGCACCCGTGATGCCCGGGGATATAAATCAAAGTCACCTTCATCTCTACAGATGGCCTCCAGTGGCATGAAAGGAAAGACAAACTTTCAAACTGTATAAACCAGGTTTACAGTAGCCGTGGTGCGAGCTGCTCAGATTATAATTTCACTGTTTTCTATCAGCCTGTTCGTCACTCAGTTTAATGAGACGAGTCACAGTTCCATCAGACAGTTGAGCCAATCTGCTAATCCACCGGAACAAAGAGACTCTGATTACACACACACACACACACACACTCAGCAGTACCGTGCTGTCAGCAATTGAATCATGTTGTCTGAAAGAGAGATTAGCTAAACATGTACGCGTGTCCAATTCACTTTAGCTCACGACGAAAACCTCCGCTAACGTACATCAGAAGGCCAAACGTATGTGGATGTTCAAACATGGCACCTGTGTGTGATGAGCTGAACGTGTCATTCCAAAAACGTGGCCATTAATCTGCTTTTAAGGTACTGGTGTCAGACTTTCCACCAGCAGGGATTTGCTCCCAGTCAACCACAAGAACTTCAATGAGGTCCTACTCTGTTGAGGTCTGGATCAGAGTAGGTGTTCTGGTTCATCCCAAGGTCAGAACCTTAAATCCAGGTTTTTCTACATCAAAGTGGGAAAAACTACAGACATGAGATCTACTGAGTTACAACATAAAAAAACAAAAAACTGTAAAATTATATATTTTGACCAACTGGAGAAGCTTCTATCAATACAAAAGCATCTTTGTTTGGTCACTAAAGGTAACATTATAGATTGACATTTAGTAAACTATCACACAATGACATCTTCTGACATCTTCTTGTGCCTTTATGTCATGTAAAAGACATCACTCCACTCATAGAAACAAACCCACAGAGAATTATCACCGCTATGCAGTTCCCCTTCTGAGCATTCAAGGATCTTTCTGTGTTATTGTTTTTCAGCCTGAAACTTTCCTGTTTTGTTTCACTCTCATTTTCTGTAACAAAAAACAACAACCACACCACACTACCTGCTCAGCACCACATGTCAGACAGACAAAGTGAAGCAAGTGGAGCGTTCACCAGCTGAAGAGCTATAGGTGTAGTTTTTAAAAAGAATGTGAATATTGGACTTTAACTCATCAGGTGGATACAAACATGACTTCAATTGAATGCTAATGTGGCTCCGTGTCTCTTCTGGAAGAAATAGTTCTAGAAATAGGTGCAAATACGCCGCTTCTTGCTAACAACTTTAAAAGGTGATAATATGTCAGTGTTGTTTTTACAGCTTGTGCCTTTTAAAAATGTGATTGTTCTCTCAGCTGAAAGTAAGCTAAACTAAGCAACATGGGTTGCATGAATTCAGGCAACTTGTGCGTCAACCAACCTCCTGACAGTTAGATCAAGTTCTGGACGTCGCTGCTACCAAAGTTCCCAGACGCAGTTTCCCAGGTGCACCGTAGTGGGCGTCGCCGGGCTGACACTGAACACACAATAGAAATGTTAGAGTGCTGTGTGTATGGATTTAACTCACACAAAACACGCTTTACATTCCGTTTTTTTTTTTCTATGTCCACTGCAACAGAGACGTTACAAGCCATCCATAAATTTGGCGAGGTCACACGGTCACACACGCACGCGACCGTCGTCTCGTCACCATGGCATCGGTGTGACACGTTATCGCTGGTCACCTGTCTGTCTGCCCCGTCTGCCCGTTCGTCAAACCGGATTACCCATGAGGCCCTGCAGCCAAGTCGCAACTTCTTTTTAAGTGTGTCGTCTTTGGCCTCACACTCGCACGCTCACTCACTCACACACACATAAATGGCTCACGGGTCGCGTGTCAGCTCGCGTGGTCACACCGCACATCAAGCTGTGACGGCTTTTGTGACTTTACACTCCGCGGCGGAGGACTCTGTGTGTGTGTGTGTGTGTGTGTATGTGTGTGAGGAAGGTAAACAGTCGGCCGCTCTGCTGCGGTGCGGACATTAAGCCTATTTTCCAGCCAGGGGTCAGTGTGAAAAGCGCATTGTTGTGCGAAATCGTGGCGTCGCGGAGCGGGCAGTCCCTCCACTGACACAGACACCTCCGCCACTTCGTAACCCTCAGGTCCGAAAACATTCAGCAGCACAATGGTGAGCGGAGAACGAGACACTTCTCTGTTTCCAGAGCGTCGTTTGCTGTGTGAAGCAGCTGCAGAACGCCGCGCAGAGAGTGAATGGCAGTCAGAGTGACAAAAGGCCGGCAGCGTTGCTGTATAGAGTCTGCCTCCATACATGCAGTCAGGACGGCGGGATGGATTGACTGCAGTTGTTTAAACAGCACAACAGACTGACAGGCCGGCGGCGGAGCTCACGGGACGGCCAGACGGAGCTGGTCCGGGCCACCAGCGGCCGTAGCGACTCCTCCCAGATCAATTGTCTTGTCAATCCAACGTCAGTTTTCCGCTCGCTTACAGAGCTGTTAGTTTGAGTTCAGCGTGACAAAGTGAAATCAGTGGGAGGTGGCGCTGGTCGATCTGGGGGTACTGTAAGTGTAAGGTGTCTTAAGGTCAAAGTGGCGCCATCAACACACTGTGTGGCCAGTAGGGATGTGGGTCAGTAGCATTTCATCAAATCCAAATCTCTTCGTTTCTCTTATATCGGGATCTCTATATATATTTTAATAATGTCAACTAAAAGCTAAGATATCTCCAACTCTAAGAGTTATAATCACCTTCTTGGCTTAGAAGGCAGAAACACAGTTTTTGGTGTAATTGTGGTTGAGACTGCTGCTGCTGTCATACATTACCCACAATGCAACTTGACGAGCAACAGGCACAGTGGGCTAAAAATGAGAAGCCTGTTCAGTTGATAGAAGAACTCCATAATGAACCAGATCCAAAGGGGAACTCCGCGATCTGAACTTCCTAGTGGCCAGTAAACAGCAACACCCAACAGATGCAAAGAAAAAACTTTATAATAAGAGTTTTTCATTTTTGATTTGACATGATATTATTGCATTGTTTTTCCTTCATTAATCTATTGGTCTATAAAATGCCAGAAAATGAATGCCCATCACAATTTCCCTGAAGCCTTTTTCAAATGTCTTGCTTTGTCTGACCAACAGTCCGAAACCCAAAGTTACTCAGTCTACAATGATACAAAACTGAGAAAAGCAACAATTGCTCTCAATGGAGAAGCTGGAACAATAGAATAATTTTTCTTGAACAATGACAAACGACTGTTTGATTATTAAAATAGCTGCCGATCGACTAATCCTTTCAGTTCTAATTTAGACATCTCCTTGTAAAAACCACAGAATCACAGTAATTGGTTTTACTGAGGGTTTTACTACCGAAGACACAGTGAGCACATGCAATGATTGCTCTCTTCTTCTAGTTTGTCTCTTTTAACATGAAGAGGAGGTATGAACTGCTTTATGGCCTTGTGTGTCTCTGTGTTACATATTAACTGGTGCCTCCGTGAAGTCAGCGAGTGTCTCCATAGTGACACGAGGAGAGAAACCTGTCTCTCTCTTTAATCCCTCCTTCATATTCAGGTTGAAGGCTTTATTAGTTTGACAGGACACAAACTTTATTGCACAGCAGCACACACTCATACAGTAACCAATCAATATACAGAGAGTATCAGATGTTCAAACCTTTGATACCCCCTTTCATTTGCACACTGCTTTTGATGCAACCTGGCAACTCAAACAGTCAGTCAGTCTACGGCTTTGGTCCAGACAGAAATATCTCAACCCCTAATAGGCTTGACATTTTGTTCAAACCTTCATGGTACCCAGAGGATGAATCCAACCATCTTTGGTGATCCCCTGTCTTTTCCTCTAGAGCCAGTAGCAGGTTAATGTTTATAATTTGTGGTGAAATGTCTTGGACTATTGGATGGATTGCCATAAAAATTTGGTACAGACATTCATGTCCCCCTCAGGGTGAATTGTAATAATAATGTTGGTGATCCCTGAACCTCTTATCTAGCACCATCAGGTCAGAATTTGTCCAATACTTTGGATTACAATCAAATACCTGTTCCATCCACCTGTTCGTCTCAGTTTTATTTGCCTTTTTTGTAATTTGCGTGTAAAACTAACCTGACCCGCCGGATGGTTTGTTACTCAGAACCATCAGAGAGGTTCTGAGTAACGTTGCTGTTTGGCCCGGCTTATTACAGTTCTGCGACAGCCACGGATACCAGATTCTTTTCATTTATTTTGTCACAGCCTTTAATTTTTTTTGATTGCTGTCGGGATGTAATGAGAATTTTCAAAAAACACAACAAATACATTACTCACGCTAGCTTTAAGTCTTGTCTCTATAAAACATCTTTTGACTGTAATCCTCTGAGTAAACGGTGTTTACATGTATTTGATTACTTCTGTCCGCTGACCTTCGGTGTAGTCTGCACCAAGATATAATCTGTTTTTGTCAACAACAAGCAGCAGCTTCACTCTTCAGTCCTCAACACTGGGATTGTTTACCATGGTAACGATTTAGCAGCGCCATAGCAACCTGCCGCTGGCCGAGGTTAGGAGATGATCTGATGGATACTTGATCTCTTCACATGTACCTGTCTGTCTGCCTTTCTTCTTAGAAACATATCAACAAATGGAATGACCTCATTTCCTATGAGACTGTGTGTGTTTGTGTGTGTGTGTGTGAGAGAGAGAGAGAGAGAGAGAGAGAGAGAGTGCATCAATCATGCAACAATCACTTAGAGAAAGAGAGAGAGAGAGAGACCCAGTTCAGGCATCAGAATCCTTATTTTCTTTAGTGACATCATTTTAATATTTTTGTCATTGACACCATGGTTATTAATCTGCTCATACAAACATTATACTTCCTGTAAAAAGTCTATATTGGTTCACATTTGGCCAAATTGGCACCATTAAAAGTATGCCGAATTAGCTATTAGCTGTTCGTGTTTGTGCAAATTACTCATGGAGGTTCAGACAAGGATCACTAGATTACTTTGATACTGAAGAAAACCTTAAAAGGCAACTTCTGGAAATAAAAGAAGCATCTTTTTTTTCATGATATTATGAGGGGATTTCTGGACTAATTCATTTTAGAAACAAAGATATGTTGTGGAGTTATGTGGAGAGACAAAGAGGGAGGGTTGTGGTCGATAGAGCTTACCAGATTGTCCACCATGGAGACAGCTGCTTTCAGTCTCCTTTCCATCTCTGCTACTCTAGTTTACGTTCATTCATCACATCCGCTCAAACAACAGGGTCACAGTAAACAGTAAATACAAAGATCAACACTATATCAGTCCTCGGCCCTATTTGCATAATGGTCATGGTTCTTCAGATGCGGAGGAAATGCAAACAGCAATGTACAAAAGGGACTTTTAGTTCAGGAGATAAGAGACTCTGGTTCCAAAGTACATGGAACAGTTTGGTCATGAATGGCTAATTGGGTCCTAGTGCCACCCTGGCTCCTAGTGCTGCCTCCGGACCCCATCCAAGTTGGGTAGTTAGAGTCCCAAGTGCCATTGCCACCCTGGCTCCTAGTATCATCATTCTCAACGAGGTGACACTTATAAACCAGGGTAGGAATGGAAGTTCTATAAATGCTGTAGTGGAATCGTGTTGGTTAATGGTGGGGTCGGTCTACATTTTTGGGGGGAGGGGCACCAAAGGGGTGGAACTTCTGGTAATGGTGGGGGTCCAGTAGAGAGAAGAGAGAGCGAGGGGGGGGGGGGGGGTGTTGAGTCCTCACGGGAACTCCTGAGAAACCTGGTCAGAGCCGTGGGGTATGAGTGATGGCAGGAGGTGTGCACTGTGTGCATGTGAGTGTGGGTCATTAACAGGGCGAGGTCACAGCCTTCTGGGAACAGATTATAGTAATGATCTGGATAATGGAGCCTGTGTGTGTGTGTGTATTGATCTGTGCGGGTCTATGGGGATTTATAATGCGGCCTCTAAATCTGCCTAATGATGAGCTGTACAGGGGGTCAGGGGTGTGTGTTTGTGACTGTAGTTTGGAGACGATACCATGTAACCGCACACACACACACGCTCACACTGTCTACCAGTGTTGGGGATGGAAAAGATATGCTGAATATTTTGCATCAAACAGACCTCTGCAACGTTAGAATGGTATCACAGTAGCACAATCTACTACTCATCATCCAGACTTTTGCTAGTTTAGCTTTTGGATTTTCATGACTAGAGGGACAAAGCAACCGTCCAAAATCTCAAGATATTAAGTTTACATTGATATAAAATAATGAAAAGCAACAAATCTTCACAATTGAGAAGCTAGAAATTCTGGCAAATTGAGAAGGAACATCTTTCACTCCTTTTTTAAATTTCCCAGACACATCCGAGGAGACTAGCCTTGCTAATGGCGCTATGAGGCTGTATTTAGATACTCCTGTGCTTTGAGCTAAATGCTAACGTCAGCATGCTAACACTGATAATGCTAGCATAGTGATGTTTAGCAGGAATACAACATTCACCATCTTAGTTCAGCAAGTATCGATCTTTTATTATACAAACTATTAATATTGCAATTAGGAATGTGGGGATTAACCGATTTGGCCATAGCTTGGCATAAACATTGGTTAAATTGTGGTGCGTTTAAGCTCAAATCTGTAAAAATGAGCATTGTAAGGTTATCATGATGTGTTCAAATATAATCATGTAAAATGTAGTTTTGGTGAGAAACGAATAAATCCAGTCTTTTTAAGGAGATGTTTTCAAAGCAACATTAATAGATATTGGAGAGGCTTAACTTTCTAACAATAGCTCTAAGCAGCTTATAATACATTATTTAAATGACCAAGAATACCAAGATTTTTCTATCAATACAAATACAATCATTTATTTCCTAATCATTTGAATTATTAGATAAAACTGATGTTGATGAACTGCCTAATATGCAAAAAGGTAATAAATCGCAAAATTTGATATTGCAATACTAAGCATATTGCAAAATGTTAGAAATAGCAATAATATTGTATCGTTACTTAAATATCGTGATAACATCATATTGTGGGGCCTCTGGTGACTCCCAGTGCAATTGTTGAGATTTTTCATTCTAGACCCAAGTGGTGGACGGACCACTGGCAAGGCTGAAAACAAACCATTTTCACTGTACAACGTTACGTGTGCGTGCGTGTGTGTGTGTGTGTGTGCGTGCAGTGTCCAGCAGTCGTCCCAGGTATCTAAAGGTGTTCATCAACCCCAGCAGCCACAAGAAGGAGGCCGTTCACATCTACAGAGAACATGTGGCTCCGCTCTTCAAGATGGCCGACGTCCGCACTGACATCACTGGTCAGTCCACCCACTTTATTTATCTGCTGATCATCTTTATGAAGAACAATTGTGCATATTATTGGTATTATTACCTGATTTTTGGATTTGTCATAAAATAATGTGTACGTGCAGCAGAGCTGTCGCAGTAGTTTTAATACTTGTAACAATCCCTCCTTCTTTATTATATTAGAGAAGACGATGTGAAATCTGTGTGTGTGTGTGTGTGTATGTGGAGGAGGTCCAAAGGTCAGAGTTAATGGCAGTCTCTGGTCGCTAGGTAACCTGATACAGGGGGTGGAGCCTAGCCCATCTGTTGTGACAGGGAGACAACCTGCTCCTCTCCTCTTCTCTCCTTCTCCTCTCCTCTCTTACTTCCTCTCCTTTCCTTGTCTCCTCTCCTATCTTGTTTCCATCCTTGTCTCCTCTTTTCTCTTTGTTTTTTTCGTATCTCCTCTCTTGTTCCCTCTCCTTGTCTCCTTTCCTTATCCTCTTCTTTTCTAGTTTCATCTCCGCTTCTTTTCTCCTCTTTTCCTTTCCTCTACTCCTCTCCTCTTGTTGTTTCCTCCCTTTATCTCATATTTTCTCTTTTTTTCCTCTCCTCTTTTCATCCTGGTTTCCTCTCTCCCACTCTCCTCTCCTCATATCTTCTCTCCTCCCAATTTCTCCTTGTTTCCTCCCCTCTCCTCCTCATATCTTCTCAACTCCTCTAAGCAGATGGTGTGATATCCGTTGTCCCACTTTTGTTTTTGGCAGCCATCGAACACATGCGTGTGTCCTTGTGACCACACACATATATGAACACTCTATCTCTGTCCATCTCAATGTCTCTCCATCTGTTTCCCCCTCTCTCCTCCTGTCTCTCTGTCTGTCTGTCTGTCTGTCTGTCTCTCTCTCTCTCTCTAGTGACAGAACGGAAAGGTCATGCTCTGTCAGTGATGAAGGAATGCAAGCTGGATGAATATGATGGGTTAGTTGTCCCTTGTCTGTCTCTCTCCTGTGATTTTAAATTGATTACTTGGCTGTGAATATGCCACAGTTTATATTAATTCAATTTGTTGTGGTGAAGTTTGCATGAATGGGTATTTATTCTGACATTCTGATGTTATTCTTCCACGCAAGTTAGATCGTGATGCTCACACACTGACATACACACACACACACACAGGTGAGGTCAAACTGCAACTGCTAACTCAGCTAACCTCACTAATGAAATCAAAATGAAAAATCTAAATAATATTTTATGTTACTGAGACAAATAACTCAAGACAATAACTAAAAGCACAAAAACACTGATCAAACTCATCATCACTATCTATGATGGTCCTTCTATGTGTGTGTGTGTGTGTGTGTGTGTGTGTGTGTGTGTGTGTGTGTGTGAGAGAGTGTGTGTAAGCAGCTTTTGTGCTCAGCCCTCATAAAGCTTAATGTGCTTAGAGCAGATTAGCTCGGCGTTGCTAAGCTAGCTGCTGCTGTGTGTGTGTGTGTGTGTGTGTGTGTGTGTGTGTGTGTGTGTGTGTGTGTGTGTGTGTGTGTGTGTGTGTGTGTGTGTGTGTGTGTGTGTGTGTGTGTGTGTGTGTGTGTGTGTGTGTGTGTGTCTGCTCTGGTGAGGATTTGGTTGAAACCTACATTTGCCAATTAGGCTGGCTGTCACCTTGGCGACCGGAGCTTCAGGTAATCCCACACACAGGAGGAGGGGGCGGAGGCGAAGTCTGTTTACTTCACATTTACTGGAAACACAAACTCTGAAGATGAGCCTTCTCGCTTTTTAATTAATGAGCTCCTGAAAACATGGACGAATCTGTTAAAACGATGAAGAAATTATTATTATTATTGTCTCTTACCTCTACTACTACTACTGCTAATGATAATAATAATAATAATTATTATTACATTAATACAAAAACTCCTTCACCTGTCCAAATCTCAAAAGAAACTTTTGACTTTAGCCACCTACCTGTTCATTTTTGTTTAAGTGTTTAAAAAAATGTATTAAATATTTTATGTAATAATATGATATATATATATATATATATATATATATATATATATATATATATATATATATATATATATATATATATATATATATATATATATATAAAAAGGTAAATTCTGAGAAATATCAGAGGACATGACATCAAGTGTAGCTACAGCCCCAACAGTTATTGATGCCTTTCAAATTGAAACTCATCGTGTTCACTTTGACCAGACCTGTAAATATTTCAGTTTGTTTTGATATATTTCAATCTAGTTTTCTTTTACTGCGAGTGCAATTTTTTCAATTCTGGTTGAAGACTTGAAATATAAAAATGTAGCCTTCTATAATTATTTAAGTTGAATGAGTTTCGTACTTCCTGTCTATGTTTTGGTCTGTCTCAAAGTAAAACAATCCACTAGACTTTTATTGTTACAGCTGGGTATCATTCATACACCATTTTTCCATACCTAAGTTTTAGCACGTATGCCTTAACTACGCTTCACTTTATTGATAACTTAATCTGAGAAATATATATATATATATATATATATATATATATATATATATATTCAAAAGAAGCCAACATTTTCAAATGCTAAATGTGTTTTTGTCTAAATAAAAAATAGTCTAATTTTTATTTAGATTGGGATGTTCAAGTAAAAAATAATGTGAAAAACAGCTCCAGCATTACGTACTGAACAGCTTTGGATCCTTGGAACTACAGACACATTTTGGTCGGTACCAAAAGAATATTGAGGGTTGATGCCCAGCCCTATTGAGTGCTATTGTCAGTTAGGAAATATTCAGCAATGGTCCTATGGAGAAGCCATGCCCCCTTCTGGATGAACATGAGCTTGAGGATACCTGTTAAAGATGGCAAAAACAAAGCGTTCACTGTCGATGGATTAACTGTCCGCCATCCAAAGTTAAGATCAGTCAAAAATGTCTTCAACTTCACAATAATATTCCATCGTTTTATTTGGACCTAATGGATGAGTGAGACAGCTCTACAGAGACACAAATCATTTGTTTGACTATACCTGTCTGCCCACCTGTCTGTCAGGGTGGTGTGTGTTGGTGGGGACGGGTCGGTGGCGGAGCTGTGTCACGCTCTGGTCCTCAGAGCTCAGCTGGATGCTGATTCTCCAGAGAAACCAGTGAAACCATTGCTGCCACTTGGAATCATTCCTGCTGGTGAGAGAGAGGACACATCCTCATATAGAACCAAACACTGTAGACCAACATTGGGCAGAAACACATCTATCCACATCAGAAACTGCCAGACGGGGTGTTTTATCAACTGTCTGTCTGTCCATCGTTACAGGTTCTACAGACGTGGTTTCCTGTTCTGTTCATGGAGTCAGAGATCCAGTCACTGCAGCCCTGCACATCGTCCTGGGTAGGTTCTACCTGTTCTTCTTCTGTAGGTACAACATCCTAGGTCTATGGTCACATTGGCTACGGTGGGTTCTACTTGTTCTAGATCTATAATCACATTGGTTTTGGTAAGTTCTACCTGTTGTGTGTCTAATGTTACGTTTACCTGTTGGGTATAGTTGGGTTTACCTGTTCTACATCTATAACCATGGGTTCCAGGGTAGGTTCTACCTGTTCTATGTTTAGACTTTTGTCGTCTTGGTTGGACTCTACCTGCTGGCTCTCTTGGTTCTTCCTCGGTGGATTGTACCTTTTCTACATCAAAAGTTGTGTTCTCCTGGGTGGCATATACCTCTTCTAGCTTAGTCAGGTTGGTGGGTTCTACCTGTAATAGATTTACAGTCACATTCTGGGTCGGTTCTGTCTGTTGTGAGTCAGTTTGTATTGTCCTGGGTGGACTCCACCTGTCCCAGACCTACAGTCACTATGTCCATCGTGGATTCTACGTCTTCTAGTTCTAAAGTCGAGTTGTACTGGGTGGCTTCTACCTTTTCTAAATCTACCATCACATCGTCCTTTGTGGGTTCTACCTGTTCTAGATCTGTAGACACATTGTATTGACTGGGTTCAACTTGTTCTATATATATTGTCACACCATTCCATGTCAGGTCTATTTTAGTTTAGATCTATAGTTGCTGTTACTCATTGGGGTCTACCTGTTCTAGAATGATCTACTAATAATCCCTGATGGGTTTTGCGTTCTCTGGACAGTCACATTGTTCTGGGTGGGTTCTACCTATTCCAGATCTATCGTCCTTTGTAGTTTCTACCTGTTATAGATCTATACTCATGTTATCCTGGTGTGAGTCTACTTGTTCCAGGTCTAAAGTCACCTCCCCATCATGGTTACGATTTACATTACTTCAAACAACTCACAGGGAGCCAATCAGGAGCTTGTGTTCTTGCTTAGCTTTGCCGTGATTGGCTGATGGTCACTCAGATTGTTTGAGAACAAACAGACGCACAGACTGTGTGACTGGACTCTGGAGGTGGCACACAGACAGATGTCTAACAGCAAAGATCAGTTTAACTCTAAATCACAGGTTTGCTCTGCTCACTGTAACCCCGCCCCCTTCACCTCTCAGGTAAACCTGCCGACTAATCAGCTGGCAGCGGGACAGGCTGCTGTGTTTGAATGACTGGCGGCTCGTTAGGTTTTGTGAGTGTGTGTGACAGATGGGAGTATTCAGTGGCACAAATGAGACTAACTCCTGAACAATAGAAAACAGTTGAAGTTCCCAGGCAGGAAGCTCTTCCCACAGACACGAAGGGGACTACAGGTGAGTTCAGGTGTGTTCACGACACAACATACCTGAGCTGTAACTGGCAGCACATCGCAGCATGTCTCTCCTGTCTGTACGGTGCGTATGAAGCTACAGCCAGTTAGCGTAGCTTAGCATAAAGACTGGAAACAGGGGGAAGCTGCTAGCCTGGCTCTCTCCAAATACAATGTAATCCACCTACCAGCACCTCTAACGCGCAGTAATTAACATGTCGCAAAATGTCACATTTCTAAAATGACAATTCACCATTTTACAGTTGGTTATGTGCCAGACTATGTTTTGGTTGTAAGCAGTCGCCACGACAACCAGTGGAGACTCCATGAAGTCGCTTCATTGGGTAAACCAAAAAGGAAGCCAAAGCAGGACAAAGTATTCAATTAAGATCAGTCAACAGACAGAAAAGTATGATTTTTTTTTTTTTTTTTGGAAATCAAACTCTCCAGTATATTTTTTACTTGCAAAATGAACATTGTTTACAGCTTTAAGGAGCACTGCAGGTTTGATCTCACTGACACACCGACTGTGAGACTGACCGTCACACACACACTCACACACACACAACATGCCATATGGAGAGGAAATCAAATGCTATCCGGAGAGACAGACAGGCATTCAGTCAGACAGACAGGTGGGCAGAGAGCAGTTCAGTAGGTTACAGCAGGTATGTGGCCAGATGGCATGGTGTGCGTGTGTGCCTGTGCGTGTGAGAGAGAGCGAGCGAGAGCGAGAGCGAGAGCGAGAGCGAGAGCGAGAGAGAGACTGTAGAGCATCTTACTGAATGGTCTTAATTGTGAAATAAGGTCAATGAAGTAAATTACATTTACAACACCTCAATGATTGTGTGTAAATAAACAGTGAAAAAATCATAGTAATATGTCAACTTGCTGAATTTAGTTTTCAGTCAAATCTTGGCCTTCATCAGCTCAGGTTTCACGTTGTTTCTGTTCTTATAGCATTTAAAGGGTTGCTGTTCTCCGGCTCAACAAGAGAGGGAGAGAGTGAATGAAGAGAGGGAATGAAGAGAGGGACTGGCGTTTTTATTGTTTCAATGAATGTTCTTAATTGTTTTTAAATCTCCTTTTCTTTTGCCTTATGTTTTGATGCTTTTAATGGTTTTATGTGAAGCACTTTGAATTACCTTGTTGTTGAAATGTGCTATACATTTCAACAACATACTCTTACCTAGAGAGAACAAAGAATAATAAAATGTTATTTTTTGATTGTCTGAAGGTGGTCACGTTCTAAAGCACAAATAAACACATCCATATTTCCTCACAAACCTGCAGGAAGGTGCCACATAAAAACACACAGCGATGTAACAATCCATTCTCCGCTGCTTTGTGTCAGACGCTAAAGAATATTGTTGTTGAGGGATTATACCTTTTAAAAGAGAATTTCAAGATTTCAAGTCAGAATCATCTTCCTGCTTTGGAAAACATTAAAGGGGACATAACATGCTCATTTTCAGGTTTAAACTTGTATTCTGGGTTTCTACTGGAACATGTTCACATGCTTTAATGTTTAAAAAACATATTATTTTTCTCATCCTGTCTGTCTAAACCATAGACTGTGTATAAGAAGTGGACGTAGTCATCGTGACGTCACCATTGGTTTGTGGACTGCCGTTTTGAAGCCTCGAGATCAGCGATTTCGCCATCTTGGATTACGGCCGTTGCCATGTTGTTGTTTTTTTCACAACTAAAGAACAAAAGTTACCATATGTGGAATGTGGAGGAGTGATGTAGAGACACTGAATATGGCTCTGGTAGAGGCAACGACCTGTCAATCACAGTAAGCCCGCCCTAAAGCATACTCTGCGTTATGGTCTATTTTACTCTAACTGGAACATGATGCATGAGACATAGGAAGGGGAGCCACATCTGAATGGCGTGTTGAATCACATGTTTTCTGATCCACAGCCCACAAAAAAATGACTGGGTTGTCTTTTTTTCACAGTTTGAGGGTTGGTAAGCACTCTAGATACCCAGATGTATGTGATCAACAACTGGAACGTGAGTTTTTCATGATAAGTCCACTTTAAAAGGAACAGATTGTCTTTTAATCTTCGTCTTTCACTGAGTAAGACACATTTGTCCTAAATCTGCTGTAAATATCCTTTGCATTGTGATGCCTCAGAGACTGGACTAATATATAGATATAGAGCCATGTTGGTCAAACTGGAGCAATAACAACCAGACTGGTCACTCTACTGCAATGTGATTCCTCTGAGGTTTATAGATATTACACACACACACTCCTGACCTCTTTCTGTGCTGCTTCTCATGAATATTAATGAGCTTCTCACCACTTGGCCTTCTTACAGGTGTGTGTGTGTGTGTGTGTGTGTGTGTGTGTGTGTGTGTGTGTGTGTGTAGGGTCCTAAGTTTTCCTAATAAGTATAAATAATTAAAAAATAATCTTTCATCCGTGTTTCTTCCCCCTCCCCCTCTGTCCGTGTGCAGGTCACCTGCAGCAGGTGGACATGTGCAGCTTCTCGTCTCTCGGTCAGTTGGTGTGTTTCGGGTTCTCCGCCATGTTCGGCTTCGGTGGGCGGAGCTTAGCGCGGGCGGAGAAGAAGAGGTGGATGCCGTCGTCACGGAGGCGAGAGTACGCTCTCGTGAAGACGCTGGCGAGGCTGAGGTCACTCACACACACACACACACACATGTTAAGACCACTACAACAAAATGGTGATTTTGGATATTATAATTGTTCACTGACTTGAATTCAGATTTGAATAAATATGTCACTACAATTTAAAATATTAAAAAGTACACTTCAGCCATGCTAGCGGCGTATTGGATTTGGTATTTGATACAAATAGCCAAGACATTTTTGCCAGACATTCATGTCCTCTTTGCCAATTGGCAAATGTTAGCATGCTAACAGGCTAAATCAAGATGGTGGACATGGTAAATTTGTTTGTACCTTCATTGTTAGCATGCTGATGCTAGCTTTTAGCACCACTGTGTCTAAGTAAACCCTCACAGAGCTCTTACTCTGGTTCCTCATTCCTCGTTTTCTCTTCTGTCTCCCTCAGGCCAGAAGACTGTCAACTGTCTTTTCTACCAGCGAAGAAGTCAAACAGGTGAGAAACACACACACACGACATCAGCACTGTGTAAAACAACGCAGTTAGGTTTTGTTTTTAAGACTTTGTAATAGTGGGCTCTGGTGATTCTTTACCTCAGCGGAGCTACAGACTCCGAGGGCGTCTTCATTCACACCAACAATGTTGTTTTGGTGCACTAAGACTTTAATGCACTAAGACTCTACTGTAGAGAGATATAGCGTTTGTGTTTATACATGTCATATTGATTCTCTTTAAGCAAAACTGTCTTAAGTTCAAAACTAAATTAGATCTCTTTTCTCAGAGACCAGGACCCAGAGTCAGGTGAGACCAATCAGGACAGGAGATTAAAAACAGCTGGTTCAGATTTCCCTCTCTGTCGACCCAGTTTGAATTTACAGATTTGTTTTCTGTGATTGGTCGGTACAGAAGTGGAGGAGTCTTGGACCACTAATCAAGGCCTGTATCTAAGCATCAGCATCATGTCCATCCCCTGTCTGAGTCCACACGCACCCCGAGGACTGGCTCCCAACACCAGGTACCTGACGAACAGTTAATCGTTGTGACCTCGAACGCACCGCAGGTTTATGTCACCGTGTTTCTGCTCCTGAACGTACTTTTCCACTCCCTGTTTGTGACAGTTTGGCAAATGGCAGCGCGGCATTGATCGCAGTGGGAAACACTTCCAGGTCAGAGTTCATCAAACATCTGAAGAGATACAGCAGCTCTAGTGGACAGGTGAGAGCAGCTGTCAATCAACACCCTCTCAGTCTGTACTCTCCAAACAAAATGGAAACTACTGCTTATCATTTTACAGTGTTGTTTGGAATTTAGGGATGGGGTTCGAAAATCAAGTATCGAATCTTCTTATGGAATCCAAATTCTTAGGAATCTCTTATCAGATCTCATTAGATTTACCTTTCAACATTTAAAAGTATCTAAAGGCTTGAAATGTCTAATCCCTTTTTCTTGGCAGAGGGGGCAAAAACACAAACATGAAATGTTTATTAAATGTATCTGACACATTTAATTAACAGCTGTAGTAAGCGATGATATGAATTAAAGTTAAACTGGGTGATTCTTAAAGCGGCTGTAATCACTATCTTTTTACAATAGCACAAATGTGTCAAATGACAAAGTGAAAGAGGCTTCACGTAGTGATGCACTCACAGAGAATTATCACAGGAATCTGACATCCTAACAGTATTGATGTTAACAAATGAATCAGACAATGCAGTTCATTGAGAGTTGTTGTCTGTCTTTAAAGAAAGTCCTGAGTCCTTTTTGTCTGAGACGAGACAAGGCAGAGTAAAAATGCGATTGATGACAAGATCATTTCTCTAGAGACGAGTCAACACTCTGTTGGTTCATTTTCAACTTAAAAAAATAAATAAAACACCGTCCACTCGTGGTTGTACAGTGTTTAGTGTTGAGAGGGATTTCGCTCTCCAACAATCATCAGGCTGAATAGAGACACCACCTGTAGAGGACCACCTCATTAACTCGACAAGCTTTTCACTTTAAACTAGCAACAGTCAGCTAAAATGAGATGCCGCTACCTGGTTTGACAATTCCAGGTATTTTGCCACCCGGGAAGCGGATCCAAAATGGAGCCAGCTGTCCGAACTCATCCCTAATGCGGGCTGTGTTGTGTCACTCCTGACATCGCCGTCCTTAAGCCTCCACCTCTCAAAGAGATAAAAATAAACAAACTAGTTATTGGTGAGTGGATTAGCCTGGTTCGGTCTGGCCTGGCCTGTGAGATCGCACACTAACCCACTTACTAAATATACTGAGAGTGTGGTGTTCCCCGTCCTCCGGAGTAAACAGGCTGTTTACTCGCTGACCTACATCCTGTTCGCCTCCATCCAGGTGAAGAGACGGACAGCTCACAGTCAAACACGACAAGACGGGTGTTACGCAGCATTTTACTGTCGTAGTCTGTTGAGGTGGAGCTCATTTCTAACTATTTTATATCAGGCTGCAACAAATTATTATTAAAACAGTGAGAAATGTCCGCCGTTATTACCAAGAGCTGATAAATGAGACCTTTACCGTTGTCGAGTCTGACCTACAGTCCAAACCTTAAAATGATTTAGTTTATTCTAATTTAAATTTTAAAAAAAGCTGCAAATGATCATAAATAATAAGCTAAAACTATTAGACGCTTGGCATTTTTGCATGAAAAATTGTCACTGAATAATTAATCACTCATTTAAGCTAGATACCATAGCATATACACCGCATATATCACATTTTAAAAGTTCTTCATGTTTTAACAAATTAACATAGTGGGGTCTAAAGTACATTTCGCTGAGAAATATAGTGGAGTAGAAGTATAAGGTGCCACAAAATGGAAAATTTGTCCTTAAGTACTGTAGTAAATGAAGTTACTGACATTCCACCACAAAAAAACAGACTTTAAAAACGATCTGCTTTATTTTAATAAAGAAAGAGCAAACCTGAGGAGAAGACAGGAGACAGGACACAGAGCGACAGCCTGTCTTTCTGTCTGTCTGTTGGTCTTTGCTGCCCCCTGTTGGAGCTTCATGGTGTTACACCAGAGACCGTAAAGGACAGCGGATAGGAAACAAACCCAGTCACTCCTCCAGATAATCAAGCATTTTAACGAGCTTTCTATCCTCCTTAGCTGACCTTTGACATGTGAAGACACACACACACACACACACTCTCTCTGTGTCTTGACTGATTATCTGTCTGCAGTTCAGCTTCTCATTCGTGGAGACGCAAGTCGTGTCAGCGGTGAGGATTTCCCCCCGCTCTCTGATTGGCTGGTCAGAGGAGGAGAGTGAGGAAGAGGGCGAGTCCAAAACCTCGCCCATCATCCAATCAGAGGGAGCCGCCTTCCCCTGGAACATCGACGGAGAGCTGGTGGAGATTGCTAACGAAGTGCTTGTCAGGTATGCGTTGTAAATATAATTTATTATCATATTATTATGATTTATAATGCTGAGTGAAACAGGGGTGCAGCTAACGATTCATTTAAATACCAATTAACCTGCCAACAATCATATTAATTAATTGATTATTTGTTTGGTCAGAAGAAAGGGAAAAGTTTCACAATTTCCAAAAAATATCCATAGTGACGTGTTCACATTTCTATCTGTCAATTGAAGCTAAATAATAAACTAAAAAGTAACTAGAGACATCTTGCGATGGAGTCAATGGTGGATATTTGGGGTGTGGGGCCGGGGTCCTTTCCTCATTCCATGCCCCCTACTTCCTATGCCCTTGCTCGGACCACAGCGATCTTGAACTCAACCTTCATTTAGATCTCAACTACAGACCTGTGAGGTTTCGTGACTCTCAGACTCAATACAATGCACCGCCAGCGTCAGTGCCACGGCTGGCAATCAATACCAGTTATACATTCATTAAATAATCACTCTATGTCATATTAAATGGTGACTGTGGCTAAGTGGAGAGCAGGGCCGCCCTTTAATCAGAGGGTTGGTGGTTCGATCCCCGGCTCCGGCTCTGCTAGTTGCATGTCGATGTGTCCTTGAGCAAGACACTTAATTCAAAAATTGCTCCTGTAGCTGTGCCTACGGTGTAGAAATGTGACAGAATCTGAATTGTAAGTCGCTTTGGATAAAAGCGTCTGCTAAATGACTGTAATGTAATGTAATTAAAGTGTGTGTTTACGTGGTGCGTTCAGGGTCCACCCGCAGCTCATCACTCTGTACGGGGAGGAGGTGAACGAGGCCGAGTCGACCGTCTCCTGCAGCTGCATCTGAGGCCGGCAGAGGACAAAGACACATCGCCATGGTAACCACACTGACTGAACAGTGCCCTCTCTAGGTCATTACTGTTTCCATGGCGATGTCAACTTACGTAGAAGTTTGATTAACAGTAGCAAAAACACATAAAAGTAGCGACAGAGCTTTGCAGCTTTCTGTTCACATCGTATGATTGATTACTGCAGCTTTATTAACAAGGAGGTAACTTTAACCTTAGACTACCTGCTTCAAAGGGTTCACACTTCTAGACCTGACCTGAGGATGGAGATTAATGTTTTTTGTATAAGTTCATGTTTGCATTTTAATCACCAGCTCTTCTATTAATAATATTGATATTTTTTTTTTTATTACATTTTTCATTTTGTTTTTTCATGAACAATTACTGTTTCTGCTGCAGAGAGCAAACAATCATCAGTAGTTGAAACTATAAACGTGTGAGCTAAAAATAGTTCATATAATCCAAAATTGTGAGTATTGATTAAATAATAATAATAAATGTTTGTTGGTGATAGTCGAGCAGCTTTCTGTTCAGATGAGAAGAACCAGACTGGATGAACTTAAAGTGTCCAAAGACTGTAAAAGTTAGATATTTTAATATAACAGAGCCGTTTGTTTTTGTATTAGAAAGTCTTGCAGTTTTTTAGTGTAACAGCTGCAATCATGATGATTAAAAAACAAACAAGAAAAAGTTTAAATAGAAAACCCTTAATTTTAATAGAAAAGTGTTGATAAAAGCAGTGAGACTTTCCAGTGCAGAACAACTTCACATAAAAATAAAACAAACTCATTTATTAAAATATTAATTAACACATTAATATGTGTGATGTGCATTTGTACTAAATAGATAGAACAGAATGGAGGGTGGCAGCTGTTTTAACTGTCTGCATTCACAAAATACAGACAGTTAAAACTGCTTTTGAACATTCCTTCAAGTAGTCATCCAACCCTGTGGCTCTGTGACCCGACAAGCTGCTTCTTTTACTGAGATTTCACACCGATAGTTTAGTCCGGATCCAGATCGTCCATCGCCATCTTGGCTTTTTTGCATCCGATGAAAGTAAGTTACCGTATTTGGAATCCGGAGGAGTGATGTAGAAACACCGGATACGGCTCTGGTAGCGGCAGCGACCTGTCAATCACAAGGTAGCCCCGCCCTAAATTATACCCTGCTGTATGGACTCATTTTCTCATAGACTTCTATACAATCGGACTTCTTTTTGCAACCAGAGGAATCGCACCCTGCTGGTCTTTAGAGAGAATGCAAGTTTTAAGACACTTCCGCATCGGCTTCACTCGGTAGAACCGGAGGTTGCCGCCTGATCTGGATTAACCTGAACCAAGTGGTCCAAGATCAGTTCCAGTGAGACTGTGGTACATATGCGTTCTTACAGGATTTAATTTTTCACGTAAAGCATCTGTAAGCGTCTCAAAAAGCGCTCTGTAAGTTAAATGTATCTCCAAACAAGCAGAAACTATTGAAGCCTTACTTGATGTCACATGGTAGTTGTACTTTGGAGGAAAGTGGAAGAGAAGCGCTCATTTCTGTCTTCGTGACACCTACAGGCGGTTCACCACAGTTGCCTTGAGAGCAACTCCATTATCAGCCTCCATTGAAGTGATAGTGCCACGAAATCTCACTGACCGGGCCTTGAGAGGGACAAAAACTCAAAATAATAAGGTAAAAACAGGCTGAAGTGACACTGTGAGGATGTTCAGCGTCCATTAAAACACCCTGTACCAGCACATCCCAGCAGCCATCACTTCTACTTGTGTGTGTGTGTGTGTGTGTGTGTGTGTGTGTGTGTGTGTGTGTGTGTGTGTGTGTGTGTGTGTGTGTGTGTGTGTGTGTGTGTGTGTGTGTGTGTGTGTGTGTGTGTGTGCACGTGCGTGCACGTGCGTGCGTGCGTGAGCAGTGCATGAAGCGTTGGTCAGCAGGTAAACAATAATGTACACAGACAAAAGGGAGGGTTTTCCAGAGAGCTATGAGCCAATCAGAGGCCAGGTTTCCATCGCCCGAGATCGAAGGTCATCAGAGTCACTTCCTTTTGTCCTTTGATTAGTTTCCTCTTAAGAGTCAAAATGGCGGTCATCGATAACTGTCCTCGATGGGTTCCAGGAAGCTTCGAGGCCTTCTAACAGGTGGTTTCAGGTTCACTTCCCTTTTTTATTTCATCCTCCGTCCATCGCTGCCATCTCTTTAAGTCTTTATCATCTGTATTTGTGGAGGCACAACCGGCAAAATAGTTTTGAAAGGTCAGGTTCAGGTGTGTTCACTGGAGACATTTTGTCACCCATCTCACTGTCAGGTATGTGATGAAACCACCTGACTTGTTGAGAGTCAGATCAGCTGACTTGTAATGGACGGATTTCATTGGCTGATGATGCTCACCAGCAGTATTGTTCTAATGTTTTAGACAAACTGGCTTGCTATACTTTCATAAGCAGCACTCCATCCATCCGTCAGCACAGATGTCTCATCTCATTGGAACTGTTGCACAGTCACAATGTGAACGCCTTCATCCTATGGTCAGATGTCAGAGGTCGTGGCCAGAGGAGGCAGCCGGCATTATGAAGTGCTCTCTCTTTTGTCGTTTTTAGGGACGTAGTCCCAGCTGTCTCTCTTGAACTCCTCCTCCTCTTCTTTCTTCTGGAACTCCCTCTTAAAGAAACCAGCCTGAGAAACACACAGGTAGTCAGACAGGTGGACCATTCAGTACCATTATATTATGATACACTGGAGTTTACCAGTACGTTATATTAAAATATACTTTATGGTAAAAAAGATATAGTGTATATAATTTACCTTCCACAGACACCAGATGAGAGCAGCCAGGATCATCAGACCCAAAACTAAACTGACCACGATGATGAAGACTTTCACTGTTGTTGTGGGTTTCTGGGTAAAAAGAGCTTCTACCACCACCTGTAAATGTACCACATACAGTATATGATTACTGGGGACAGCTAGAATATAGATAGACGTACAGAAATGGAGACACATTTCCAGGTTGAAAACATAGATGAGCTCTTGCTTGACTCTACAGCGGTGTTGGGTCTTGACTGGTGTCGAGGTGTTTTACCTGCGCTGCAGGTTGTTCGGTGATGAGGATGGTGTGAGGACCTTCTCTGGGATTGGACATCATTGCTGTGCTCTCCAGCCTCATGACACCGTGACGCCCCTGAGAAAGACATCAGGAGTTTTTAATCCGTTTCTTGAAATGCATTTGAGTAATTTCTTGAACTTAAACTTCTTTTCTTGATTTTGAGAGTGTTTTTGTGTGTGAATGAATTGTTTGTGAGTTACGCCTTGAGGGACAAATACAGTATTGGTTGTTCAACTGAAACTCAACACTTCCTGTAACTTCCCTTAATAAAACCCTTCCCACTAAAGAAACTGAATTTGTTTTTGCTGCTTCAGCTACTGCAGGAAGCGCTGAGTTGCAGTCACTGAGCATAGATCAGCTGAGGTTAGTTTGGATCAGTTTTACATCGCTTCTACGCAGGCTGCGTCGTGAAAGCAGCATGTTAGCAGTGCAGCCGCTTTGTTCCTTGGTCTGTGTCCACAAGGGATGCGTTCAGGCTCAGTACTGAGTGTAGGATACCTGCGTTTTGGCATCAGTTAGAGTCACACACACACAACCACTGTAGTTACACATGAGTTCATAAAGTTTGAGTTAAAAGAGAAATCTGTGTGTGTGTTACCGGAGCTTGGAGTAGTACAGCAGGGTTCAGTCTGATCTCCAGTTGGATGAAGGCATCTCTCCCCGCCTCCAGGTTACCTAGACGACACACTAACCGCTCACACAGTTCATCGCCACGGCCACAGAACTACACACACACACACACACACACACACAGAGAAAAAGACTGAAGTTCAAACACTATAGACCAGTGGGGTGGTGACCGTTGACTCCATCTCAATATCTCGGCCACAAATGATTGGCCATGCTAGCGCTGTGTGTACCATTCTGCGGGTGGAGGTGGAGGAGAAGAAGAAGACGAGCTGTTTGATGAAGGAAGCTTGAGGCACATCACAGTCCTCGAGGACTGAAATAGTCGTGTCACTGATCGAACACACACCGTGAGACGACTGCAGGGAGAGAAAATGTATATATTAATATTATATCCACAAATTAATTTACCATGACGTGACAACTACTACTGTACTACTACTGTACTTCTAATACTACTTCAACCACTACTTCTACCCAATCAGCAACCACCATAGCTGAGTGTTCTGACAGTTGTCATTAAATGTCCAGACGGATTCTTAGTCTTGTTGATTTACTCTTTGAAAAGATGTTTCCTGATTTAAATATTTATTTTCCAGTTTAAAACTATTTTATTAAGGCAAAGTTCTTATTCAGCTGCTTGCTTCTTTTATTCAAGGCACGATGAGTAGATATAAATCCTCTGTATCTGCAGGAGTCCCTGCCCTCTGGTTACATTTTCTTATTTTACTATGTTCAAGACATTTCTGGACGTCAACCTTTATAAAACCCTAGGTACCAGGTGCCAGATCGTAAGCTCCAACAAGAAGCTACAACAATGGCTGACACAGCGTCAAAATGTTCCAAAACGTTCCAAAACGATCCAGCTCTACTTCAGCTCCCGCCTACTTTTCCAAAAGTTTCTCTGGCTCCAGTAACCGACAAAGATGGCAGCAAATTGTAAACTCAAACATTGGCAATTGAAATGTGTCTTCAGAAAACCTGCGAGGGAGCTCAAACTGCAAATAGTTCTTATACTGACTGTGCTACGTCTACTTCAGTCACTGCTGCTTGTGTTGCTGCTGTTGCTTGCGCTGGACGTACCTGCCAGTCCACCACCTGCAGCAGTCTGTGTCGGTTCGGTGTGAGGATCTTCGGTAGCGCGATGTCAACCACAGTATCTACAGACCTGCTGGGACCAGAGTTTAACACCTGCAGACAGACAAAACAACAGATATACCAGAAGAGATCAACAAAATGCAAAAAGGGAAGTGAAATCTAAGATGTTTCCCCTCTGAATTGTAGTAGAGTAGAACTATAAAGTAGTATTACATGGTTGCTAATTGGCAAGCAAGCTTATTAGATTGGTCGACGACGGTACAATAGTTTCACATAGATCAAAAGAGGTGTTGTACCGTTGACGTCTGCTTCATATCCATCCTTCCTTTGTGCAGTTTACAACCAGAAGAGGGTTAAGTAATACCTTGTATGTGTAGTTGAATCGTTCAGCGTAGCAGTCAACCGGAGTTGTGTCTTCATCTCCAAACACAAATGAGGTGGGAGTCACAAAACTGCAGGACAGACGACAGACAGTCAGTGAGGGGCTACGCACTAACAATGTTGTTCTCAGCCTTGGTGCACTATAGCGTGGGCTCCAGCTGTAGAAGTCTGTGTTCAACTGTAAATTTGACAGCAACACTCAATCCAACAGCTCAGCATGGCAACTTAATCCAACTGTCTGTCAGTCTGTCTTCTCACAAAGCAGAAAGAAAACTAAACAAACCTTGGACATTAGTCCGAGCTAAAAACTAGAAAAGTTTAGTTAAAGTAAAAACATTTAAAACAAACTAAATGCTGAATGTACATTCATTCCCATATTCCAGAATAAAAATATATTTTCTTGGCTTTAATATTCAGATTTTCTGTTTCATGCTTCTGTGAAAGCTACAGCAATAACGATATGCAAACGATCCCATCAGATGATAGAAATGGCTGTCTTGATGATTAATCTGATGGATTTCATTTGTTTTTTAGATTACGTTTTATATAATTTTTTTACTTGCTTGCTTGTTTCCTTTAAGCACTTGATTTTGTTGTGATGTGTAACAGTCAAAACAGGTGGGATGTTAAGTATTTGTAATTGTCTTTTGTAAATAAATGATAAAGAAATAATAAAAGTTGAAGCTGGTAAAGGCTAATGTTGTAATGGTACTAGTACTCGTGTCCCCTTCCTGTATACTTTAATACTTTCTTAAATAAGTGGAATACAGTTGCTAAATTTCTCAGCAATGAGCCTCAGTTATTGAGGTCATCTTCTCTTGTGTGAGCTCACTCATGAGTCTCATTGGGGGTTTCTTTACACTTCTTTACTTTAGATGGAGATCAGAGCAAGAGGAAGCAGGTGTTGGATTAGTGTGTGTTGGCTGGGACTGTGCACATTAGGAAAGAGAATACAATATAAACTAATTTTTATGGTTAATTTCATGTTGCATATTTGAAGTAATATTAAAATGCTTAATTGCTCATTTTCTCACTTCAACTATTTAAAAATAGTTTTTATCTGCAGCATCTCAAGCCTCCACTCTCTTCATTAAACATGCTTTTATCAGAGAGCTCTGTCCGTATTTTAGTTTTTCTTTTTAGTTGAATTGCATTTTGCGATAAAATGAAATTGAATTTGTTCTTATGACCAGCCACGACAGCGACGCTGGTATTGTTTTCACCTTGTGAGTCTGTGTGTCTATTAATATCTCCGTCTGTGGACAGATTTTGTCACAGTGATAGCATCACAAGTGTGCATGATGCAGTCAGGAAACATTACAGGTGTGAAGTTAAGATCAAAATGAAGGCAGAGTCTGAAGATGTGTGCGGTCCAAGCAAGGGAAGTAGGGAAGAGGCCATTGGCCCCCACAGTTTAAGCCTTTGGCCCAATTTGGCTTTGCGGCCGAAGTGATTCCAATCGCAAGATGGTCTCTCATTTATTTTTTATCTTTTAAAAAATAAAAATTGTCTTACATCACTGGAATTGGTGTGATTTGTTTCATCATAAAATTAAATAATTCTATACTTTGCTGACTTTAATTAGCTACCTTGTGCGAAACACTTGGGTGTTGAAAAGTGCACTATGCTATATATTATTACTGATATTATTTTTAAAGGGAATAATAGTAATGAATGCCGACTCACCCGTGGATGTTAATGTTGACTCCATATTTGAGAGGAAGGAAGAGGCTGACGAAGTTGTCAAGGAGATACTCTTCCCTCTCATAGTTATCACTGAGGAGAAAACAGATTTAATACATTTTAATAACTTTATTTTACTGTGGATGATTTTATACTTTTACTCCTGTAAAGGGTTTGAGGACTTTCTTCACCTGTGGAGACGAGAGGTGGGGAAGTGTTCTTACCTGCTAATGTTGACGTGAATGGTGACGTCACCAGGTGTGCTGTTCTGGTTGACGTCCAATAGGAAGTTGATGTTCAACTGCAAGAAACAGGAAATGCGTCAGTGATTTTTAAGTGGACAGCTGCAGGATGATCAATAAATGTTTTCCTTCCTGTACTGTGGACTCTAATCTGGTGTATTTACTCCTTTTTCATCTTCTTCTTTAAGTTTAAACGTTTCACATCCACCTTAAAACTGCTGCTCAGTCTTTCTCTGGGGGGAACTCAAATATTTCAACAGCGTCTTTCACAACATTTACTCTGAGAAACAACTGCGACACAGGAAATACAGCAAATATCTGCTGACCAGAAAAACACTGGGGATCAAAAAGTACAGACACGCTGGATCTGACCGTTGATCCACAGGGAGTTTTGAGTTAGACGGGGCTGAGGATCATTTTAGCGAACTGTGGCTCTAAAGACGGCAATGTCCGTCTGTCCCAGTCACACATTTATTTATTTATGACATTCATGACTCGCAGACTGCTAATGCTGATGATTTTGGTGAACCCCAATGAGGTTCACATTTGTGCGTTGGAGTGAAAAGTCTCAACAGCCATTGAATGGATCGCCATGAAATGTGGTTCAGACATCCATTTATTTTGTGCTAATTTTAAGCATGCTACCACACTAACCTAACATAAACAATTTCAATCCAGGTGTGTGTGATTGGCTGAGGTTTACCTGGGCGTTGGCTGAGAGGAGGAGGCTGGTGACGCTGCAGTCAACACCTGCCGTTGTACTGTTGACTTCCTGTGTGACATCACAACTGACCACATTGTCCAGCTGCACACACACACACACACAGACAGTTTGCGCACTTTGTTTAATGAGATGTGAGTAATGAGTTTATGTTGTGAGCAAGTTATAATTCTTTAGATTTCATGTTTTTGATTTTATTTATCGTTGGATTTTTTTTCAGCGACAGCCATTAATTGTGTGTTCATTCATTAATTACCAGTAAAAATATAAACCATTCTGTCAAAAACTTGCAGCATGAAATCAGATCGAGTTGTCTCATTGCATGATGGGAAATGGCAAATTATTGGCTGACTTCTTTATTAAAACGATGTGAGTTTGTTTGGCTGCATTGTAAACAGATATACCAGCTGCTCTTCTGTTGAGTGTTTGGTTATAAAACTACACCTGCTGTTACCAGCGGTAACCACAGGTGTCGCCAAATCAACCAGGATTTGAATCCTCAGGATTTTAACTTAAACTCACGTTCTGCAGGACTTTAATGTAGTGGATGTTGTCGGGGAAACGCAGCGTCAGTCTCGGCAGGAAGGCGTCGTCCCCAGAGTTCAGCAGCGAGGTTTTCAACATGATCGTCTGTCCAGAGCCGAGGGCAAAGTACTGCTGCTGACTAACAACAAACAACAACGAGATAAACAACAACACCGATGTTCCAGTCAGACCGACATCAAAGCAAAGCTGCTGACTCATGACAACAACAAACACTAAGATTATGCAAAAGAAATGATTGTAACATTTTCCCTTATAGAATCATTTTCCCGATAAGGAAATGATAAACTTCGATGTATTGTTACATTTCTTGACAATGTAACAACCAATCACATCACAGAGACAAAGGCTAACATTGCTAACAACAATACCAGGAGTATTTTTCAACAAAAATATTGACTTTAAGAAATAGGTTAACATTTTGAAATAAGCTTATCTGCATTCTTTGACAAGAGTTTGATGACAAGATCGGTAAGCACTCTCATATCTGCACACGTTAAATATGAAACTGTAGTCAGGAGCCGGTTAGCTTAGCTTAGCATGAAGGGGAAACAGCTAGCCTGGCAATAGTTTAAAAATATATCTACCAGAATCTTTACAGCTCACCAATTAACATGTTATATCACACACGGACAGACAAAAAAATGACTATTTGCTGTTTTGGTAGTATATTTTTTTATCTTAAGTAAGAGCCAGGTCAATGTTTATGCTAAGCTAGGTAAGCCACATCCTGACAACCGAGAAGAAAAGCCAATGAGCATATTTTACACAAAAATGGTACATTAACCTGACAAACATAAAAAACCAGAATGGTACAACCAGAAACAAAATCAAATCCCTGCTGCTGCTAAATGAATCCTCCAGAATTAGCCAGCAGCTAATTAGCATCATATGTTAGTTTATGACCAGAATAGCCTCCTGGCTGATATTTATGTGTTCTAACTGGACTAATAAAATACAATACTGCTGTCGTTTTAATCTGTTCATCTTTCCGTCACTTTATTTATAATTCACACACAACTTCCTGCTGTGTATGTGTGCGTGTATGTATGTACAGTATGTGTGTGTGTGTATGTGTGTGTATGTATGTGTGTGTGACTCTTCTTACCGTGGCAGCACTAGTTGAGCAGACAGCTGCATGTTGGTCGAGCAGTTGACCAGCGAACAGGAACGAGCAAACCAAGTCTGGCAGAGAAAAAGAAGCCGTGAGTTTATTGATGACGTCAATGATAATAATAATGAATGTCATAAATTTCCTCATTGATGACATTACATCCTCTGAGCCCAGTCTTACAGATGATGACTAATGTGCTGATGAATAACTCCAGCTGCAAATTCCTACACGTTAACCCGTCCTGCTCAGTTTTTATGAGTCAGTGGGACATGATGCAGACTCAGGATGAGCTGACTGATCTTGGTTAATGAGCTGCAGCTGTAAACACATCTGGATTAGCAGGAAGTCATTTTCAGTTATGCACGTTTGTGTGCGCGCGTGTGTATTTGTGTGTGTGCGTGTGTGCATGTGAAATCAGATTAGCTGTTTCCTGCCCTTTAACACAGATCAGTTTGGTGAAGGATAGAACGATCTGACACGGAAGCTGTTCCAACACGAAACTGATGGCTTAGTTATCATTATTCTTTTTTACATACTATTCTTAATTTAGCGACAGCACAATGCACACAGTAGTAGTAGTAGTAGCAGTAGCACATATGAGTAAATATAAGTCAACCCAAAAGTTAACTGTAGGCTAGTATTCATTTCTAGTTAATAATACATTAACGCTACATCTAGACACCGCCACTTGCAACTCCCTTTGATAAGTGGCTAAATTGCTGGTGATAGCATTAGCCTGCACCTGGTTAAAGTTAGCACAAGCTGTAACTAGCTGGAGTTAGCACTGGTCGCTACCTGGTTGGTGATAGTGTTCTGGTGTCCTGCGCTCTGCTGCAGAATGGGTTTTAATGGAGGGAAGGTTTTGGAAGAGGCTCTGTGGGTGTTTGTTTCTCTGTGACTGTAAGAAACCTCAAACTTGATCGGAGTAAAAATGTCCTTCACATCTTTCTGTAGGAGAAACAAACAGGAACAGAGGAGGAATAAACAAAATTAGCATCCCCACAGCTAATCCAATCATGGTATTACGCCCAAATTAAAAGTATTAGCTGTATATATATTTTGCTCAAGTGAATATGTGTTTTTTTACCCTTTGGTAAGCCACGTGTGTTGTACAAGTGAGCTGTCCATGTCGGGCTCTCACACGCCCCCTTGTGCTATTGGCTGACCCGTTGCCATGGAAATAGAAACGATGAGGGAAAGATGGTTTGTGGAGGAGGTCAGAGGTCAAATTGTATTGAAGATCTGAAGAGAGAGGGAAAATCTTCAATATCAGTAGGTAAGTCATACACACTTATGTACAATATAATTGACCATTTCCTGAACCCCTCCCCTAAACAGCAACCGGCCAATCATAGCTTCGCAACCGTAAGTAGGCGCAGCAGCCCTTTCTCTACATGATGTTGCTATAATAAGAGGGATACGCTGCATTTAAATACTTTGGAGGGTTGTGTGTATGTTTACAGTACCTATAGCTCCCCTGAACTGTCTGGACTTGACACTGAAGCAGACGGTAACATTGAAGCAGACAGTTGGAGTCTTGTGTTCTTGGCACAGCGCCACCCGCTGGTCAATCTGCTCGGGCAAAATCAGGGATGCCTTCACCTGAATCACCGGACGGGTCCTACAGGACACATTCAGAGAAATTATTACAGCATAGTGACTGAAATGCAGTCATTTCATGTGGATTGAAAACAGTATGGATCTTATTATTTACAATCAGGAATCTGCTTCGACAAAATCTTGTTATTTAAAGCAAAGATTTCTTTCCACAATATGTTGGGAAGCTTTTGGATAAACAGGATGTCCTGCTTCCCCTGCAGTACAATTTCCTTCCAAATCAGCTAAAATAAGGAAGCTTCCTTCCTGTACACTTGTATGAAAGGAGACAGAACAGAAATTGGAGCTTTTCTAGGTCCTGTTTGAAAAGAACAGTCAGCTTTTACCTGAGAACCACGGCAGAGTCTGAGAGGAAAGCACCAACCGCCACATCTGCAGAGACGGAGAGTTTAATCTGGTTTAAATGTACAACATGACGGATGTTGTGACATAGGAAGTGGTTGTTTAGGTTACCTTGGTAGCCGTTATCGTCAATGTCAATGCCAGAGCTCAGAGACTGGCCGAACATCCTGAGGTTACGACCCAGAGTGGATCCAGTAATCCTCTGAAAACACACACACACACACACACACAAACCACGTTAACAAAACAGAACAAGTTCATTCAAATTTCATCTTCGGACTCAGCAAAGTGAATCCTGGTTAAATTGAATATTCGTCATCATGAGAATCAAGTGAGAGGATAGTCTTACTGCCTGCCTTGCATCATTTTTAATGACATCAAACTTGGCACTCAGTTTGTAGAAACAGAAGGTGTATGTGTCCTGAATGAGCAGCGATGGTTTACACTTGTGTTTGCTCGAATACATTTCGGTTCCTAAACTTCTAGATCTACACTACTTTGCTCTGAGAATAATACTGATATCTTTTTATTGAATCAAACTATTCTATCTATTCTCTTTCTCCTTTCATTTGACTACACAGTTGTACACAGAGGTATCTAATCATTTTATAATTCATACAAAACACACAAGTTTCCCATCATACAACTGATAGGAATGAAACTATTAGCCAAGTTGTAATAAACTGCAATTATCTATTAAGTATATTAAAGTATCTTGAAAAGGGATAAAATCAAATCATAAAATCCATTATAATTATATTTATTTATTTATTCATTGACGTATTCATTTTTTTGTTAGCATTGTTATTATTAGCATTATTATTTGTACCTGAGATGGAGTTGGTGAGATGCCTTCCTCCCTGCCGTTGTAAATGTAGACGGCTCCTTTTAGCTCGTCTTCCTGTGGGGCTCCAACCGCCACATCTGCACACACAGAGAAGTTCATGTTACTGCATTTGTGAGGACTATTGCTGTCTCCATTAGCTAACCCATCAGCCTAAACTTAATCTGGGGCTGGGCGGTATATTGATGTTATATTTGATTTTCTCCGTAGCCCCCAGCGTTACCTCAACCTTAAACCTACAAATTGATTTCTTTCCTTCCAGGTAGCCATTGCTTCACGTTGCTTTATCTACAAAACGTTCAGAGACTTGAAACCTGCTGCAGATGTGGTTAATTAATCCTCTGGGAGGTCAGGTCCAAATTTTCTGAGGTGGGTCTGTGAGATGTGAATAATATCTGAATGGTGCCCTTGAGTGTGTGACCGAATGCGTGTTTTAGCACCGTAGTTTTGCTGGAATGTGCAGAGGCCTGTTGAATCGTGTTATTTGGGTTTTATGTTATTCTACCTGCTTTGTTGTCACATAAATAATTTATATGTGACTGGTTCTTGTGAGTTTGTTCTTCTCATTGTGTTAATTACATTGATTTTGAGAATATGCATTGCCCGTTAATGACGAAGCATCCCGTCATGCTGACGTCATAATGAGGTTATTAGGAGGTGGTTCAACTGTAGTAGGACAGCACTGAAGGCCCAGGTATAAAACACATGGCCCGCCACTGGTAAAGGGTGTGTGTGGGCAAGGCCCTGTTGTAAAATGTTCAGCAGGATGAAAGTATCCAGGATTAGTACATAAACGTGAGAAAACAGCAGCATGGTCCTTTAATATTTAACCTGAGTCCTTTGAAGATGTGAGGGTCTGAAAGTCAAACAGTTTCTGTATTTTTTTCTGGACCATGCGCACACACACACACACACACACACACACACACACACACACACACACACACACACACACACACACACACAAACACACAAACTTATCTAGCTGTGGCAGATTAGAAGGCAGGTTCAGTTACAGAGCGGCAACAGTTTGTCATTACAGTTTTAATGAACGTGGTTTAATGATGGTGGGGGGTCTATGTGTGTGTGTATGTGTGAGGGCGTTGTGTTAAAGTCAGTGATGTTAGTTATCAGGAAGTTGCAGTTACTGTTTTTGGTGGGTGGATGTGTACCCTTGATAAGAATCGTAAAATATACAACAGTATGTGTTTTTGGTTGTTCAGTGCTGTAGCAGTCATCAAAGTATTGTAGTAGTATTAGTAGTATTGTAGGATAATTTCTGAGGCAGCAGATCTGGGTAGAAAATCAAAGAGCAGCTCAAAGAGCAGCTCCCTAATTACCATTGTTGAGGTGCCCTTGAGCAACGATGTGCACTCCTACCTGCTCCAGTGGAAATACTTAGTGGACAACTGAAGATAGTACTACTGCTACTACTGAAGCAGCTGAAGTGTTAGTAGTACAAGCTTTTAAAGTAATGCTAGGAGTAGTATCATAAATAATAGTAAGCAGTTTTGGAGTACTATTAGTAACATGTATGTTTGCAGTGGTGGTAGCAGGAGTAGCCTAGTATTATTATTACAGTAGTATTATGTAGTAGTAACAACAGAAAGAGGAGTATTTTCAGTAGTAGCATAGAGTAATTTTTAGCAGTATCAAAATAAGTAACGTATTTGTAGTAGTTTGTAGTACTAGCAGTTATTAGCAGTATCGGAAAGAGAAGTAGTATTTATTTATTTCTACTACTTATTAGTAGAATCATAATATTGCCAGTGTCAGTAGTATAAGCAGTGTTGGAGTACTATTATCAGTACTATAGTTATGGTGTTTGCTGTGGTATTAGCAGAAGAAACATTTTGTTGTATAGCAGTAGTCCATAAGTTGTAAGTAGTATCTGCAGTAGCAGAAGTAGTTGCTGTGGTAGTAGAAGCAGTATTAATAGTATCAGACATAGTAGAAGATGTAGTACATTGCAGTACTGTTAACAGTGGCAATAGTTTTAGTATTTGTAATGGTCTTAGCAGCTGTAGTATTAGTACTGTGGTGTATACTTGAAATGGTTCCACCAAAATAAAAGCAGACAGGTCAGGCTGTGCAGGAGTGCTCATTACCGCGGAAACCGTCGTCGTCCAAGTCTCCCAGGTCGGCGATGGTCTCTCCAAACCGGGCGGCGTAGGCATCGCTGCCAGTCAGCTGAAACTCCGCCTCCAACAGCTTCGCCTGAGACAGAGTCAGTTTGTGAGGAAACAGACGACACAAACCGTGTCTCAAAAGGTCTATTTCACAAAAGTAATAGATTACTATGTAGCATGGAACACAATAACCTGAGCCTGATGTCAGGGGTCAGATAAATACTAGTATTTGTGTTGAAGTGTGTGCTCACATTGCCCTGGTTGATGTACACATGGACTCTTCCCTCCTCCCTAGTGACGCCTGTTGCCATGGGAGCGCCGACCAGCAGATCTGACAAACCATCAGCGTTCAGATCCACGGCACACACGCTGGAGCCGAAGTAAGATCCCAGCTGCGAAACAAACGCACACAAGCCAAGTACTAAGTATACCATTGTTTTGAGTGGAGGATGCTAACGCTAAGTGGCTTCTCACCTCTTTTCCGGAGACCTCGGAGACGACTCGCAGCATGTTGCTGTCAATAGTGAAGATGAAGACCTGCACAGCACAAAGACACACACTGACTTCAACCATCACAAGTACATAACACTACACAATATCAACACTTCACAACACCATCAAGAGGAAGTAGTAACGAGACCGACTGTCTTGAAGTTGCACACACAACCAACATTCAGACTTTCAGTGCAGTCAGTAAACAGACAGGTAGATGGGTACACAGGCACAGTGGGTCTCACCCATGGACTGTATATAAGGTCTCACCTTGCCCTTCTGGTTGTATTGCGGAGCTCCACCCACCACCTCCACAGTACCAGTACTCAAAAAAGGACCGGCTCCGACAGCGTAACCTGAACAACAGCAGGACACAGTGTCACATGTTGAGACTTTTGCAGTGGTGGAAAGTACCCAAGTTCATTTAAAGATGATACTACTTGATTCCCAAACTGTTGGGTTGGTGGCCCTTATCAAATGTGAGCACACGGTAATAACCGAAGGCGATCCAAATGAATCAATGAATCATCTGCACTTAATCATTATTAGAGTATATCAGGCTTAAAATGTGAAACTAAGATTTGAAAGGTAAAAATGAAACTCTTGGTTGAATGAAGGTTCTTGGTTTGGGTTAGGGTTTGACACAGTGGTTATGGTTGAAAATTTTAGTCTATGCAAAACGCAAAGAGAACATCCGTCTTCCGTCTTTGGTGTAAACCACTACTTCCTGTTTATTTGTGCTGATCATCGAGTTCAACTGCTGTGCACACACTCCTAACTGAAGACAACACACACTCATCAGTCTTACTATTAACGTCAGTCTTTTCTGACACGGTGAGAACAGTGAAGATGTTTACAGAGAAGAGAAACAGCCTTCATCTGAAGAACATCACACCTTTCTGTTCAGCTTCCTGTTGAGTGAGCATCACACGACATGGTTTTGTTTTTGTCTTGCTGCAGATAATTCATTTCGTAATTTATCATGTAATCCTGATTTCTTGAATCAGGATTAAAGAAACTTGGCTCTTGGTTATGTATGCACGTGACTTTTTACATGCAAGGTTTCGCAGGGTTCACCAAGTTAAATGTAAGTTTTTTTAAAACACAGAGAATGCAATTTAATACAGGTTTTACCTGGCAATATGGGACCAATTATTTATCAACATATCATTTTTTTTAGTACTTCCTAGCGGTATATAAAAATAATTTTCTTATGGTATAATTAATTCAATTAAAGTGATCTGTAGCCGAATTAGCAGCAGAAAAGGCTGAATGGATTAACCAATTGAAAATGATGAATTCATTTAAGTTTTGATTAAAATGTAAACTTCACACTAGAGCTTCCTAGCACCTGTAGCACAGGACAACGCGGCATGGTGTAAGCTGTTTACCATCATGATATCTTCATTTAGGAAGCCCACTGTGGCTGCTTCTTCTTGTATTATTCCTCCCTGCAATGTTTAAAACTGCTCTGCCGACCAAATGGTGCAGAACACATGCTTATCTTGTAGCAGATCACTTTTTACCAAACAACAACACCGCTATCAGAGACCCGCTTAATCCTGATGATAAATACCTGCCTTTCTTACAGTGATTCACAATAAAAGCCTCCCAGCGGTTGGCCAGTGAACACTTTGAATGTGAAGCAGAAATAAATATTTGGTTTGTATAAGATGTAACTTAAGGTCATTTTTTGACCGACATCAGCACTGCATGATGAAGTCTCCGCATACTATTCAAATATTAAAGGATTTAAAATGTGGGAGGACAGAAAACACTCTTCCTTCTGTGATACCCTTAAACCTTTCCAGCAGTAACGTTGCTTCCTCTCATGCGCCAGGTGCCAAATATCTGAATACTAACTGAATGGCAACTGTCTCATGCAACTAGGTTTTATGCAGCTGAACACTATCACGCAGTCTACAGGCAGCGCATCATCAGAGTCCTCTGTGAGTAGTGTTGTCAGCACACAGGAGGCTTTCAGCTACACGACTGCTGTGGGCTTAGTGGCGTTTTGGCAGCATTCAGAGCCGAGTACACAATCACTGTAGTTATGTGCCTAAGTGTGGAGAAAATAGACAAGACTAAAAAGTCTGTGTAGATATTCTGTGTAGAATCAATTAAATTATATGAGACGGACTTGTTCAAAACAAAACTCATCCTGTTTAGACTGGGAGTCAGAGTTTATCTGTGTTTTAGTAGCTGCAACGGACTGATACGTCTCACCTTTTTGGGGATAAAAAAAAGAAAGAAGGCAGAAGGTAGGTAGGAACAATAGCACCAGCAGTAGCATAGTTCTGTGGCTGTGGTACTGTAGCAGTGACTACAGTAGGTACAGAGGTGTACAGTAGCAGGTGTATCTGTTACCTAGGTAGCTTCCAAAGCTGACGGCTCCAGCGTCGTCGTCCAGGTACACCGACATCCCCCCGCTGGACGTGTTAAAGACCAGAACTGAACCCGTCCAGTAAGACGTCCCCGGGGCCCCCATGATGATCAGATCCTGAGAAAGACACAGGCATGATATAATGTGACGTACATCTCTTAAAAAAGCTCTATCGTATCTCGGTAATACACGTGACATTTCTCTAAATATCTGTTACATCTGTTGCTTAAGAATGGGAGTTGTGACATTTCATCTTTTGTCACAGGAAGTCTTTGTTCTCTTTAAAAAAAACTGCTACATTTCAAGAGAATGAGGAAGAACAATGAGAGAGCACATAGTTTACAGATTAAAAAACAACATCATGTACGTCTGAAGTTTTACAGAAGATGGATCACATTCAGTGGAAACTGTGAAAACAAAGAGGATTTTAAAGGAGCTTACTGACCTCTGTCAGGAAGTTGGAAATGCCGGCCTGACACGACCCATAATCCTCGCCGAACTTCCTCTGGTGGTCTGTAAGAGACGAACAGACATGTCGAGGGGTGAAGGTGAACAAATAAATAAGGAGATAAAACCCAAATGTTTTCGTTCTGCAGCTGAACAGCTGCTGTGTTCACACACACAGACACACACGAAAGAAGTGAGACATAATCTCAAAATCCAAAACGTGTCTCCATCAAACTGCAGAGGGGTCTCTGTTAGTCACAATGCATTTGAAAAGTGGCAATAATCATCATTGTTATAATACCAAACACTGTTAAGTGCTCTTGTACCTCTGTAGCAGGGAATGATGGGCTGGGCGTGCCTCAGGTCATTTCCGTAGCGATAACAGACTCCGTTAGGCAGCTTGTGGTTCTGGCCGTCTTTCTTTGAGTAGAAGACGTTCTTCCAGCGGTGAGCACATGCCTGCACACACACACACACACACACACACACACACACACACACACACACACACACACACACAGAGCATACAAACGCCATGTGACACAAACTCATTACTGACAATAACACAATCACAAGTTAGCAGTTGAGTGTAGTTATTCTCATGACCCATGTCATTTTTTTGTGTATTTGTTTGTGTGTGTGTGTGTGTGTGTGTGTGTATATCGACCATTATCAGCCCATTCATCAGCCTATTTTAAACCTGAAGGGAAGCCGTTATTCTTTCAGTCACTGTCTAAATGTAAAGCCTCTTTCACAAATAGCCTGAAAGGAGGTTTTCAAACAGAGCTTTGTGTTGTGTAAATGTTCCGTGATGGCTTTATTCACACTTGACAGGATGGGTGTAGAGCTACAGATTCGCTGTGTCACTGCTGGAGAACAGCGATGAATCCTATTTTTTTTTTGTGCAAGGCAATATAAATTACACTGATTTAATGTGCATAATTTTCTGTTTTTCATAAGAGAATAAAATCATTTAGGACACGTTTGTGGAAACAGCGTCCAGGCCTCGAGGCTCTGAGTGTTTCACATATATTTTTTGTCTCAGGACAATTTGAGGCAAGGCATTTGGTAAAGAAGGTGTTACCAGGATATGTCCTCCGTTGACTCCAGGTTGTCTGGACAGACTGACTCCCAGCCACTGGTGATCACTCTCTGCATCACATGTCTTCCCACATTTCAGAACGTCTGCAAACACACACACCCACACACACACACATTCACACACACACACACACACACACATACACACACACACACACACACACACACATCCACACACACACACACACACACACACACACAAATGAATTCAACAGTTTCACACATGCAGCCTTCACGGGTGATTAATTGGTGTTTCACTGGTAAAGGCCACATCTGACCAGCTGATAGTGTTAACATGGTAGACATCTGAGTCCTATACTGTGTTTAGTCATGTTCAGACTGGTTCTTAGTGTGTCTGTTTGTGTGTGTTTGTGTTGCTTCGCACTACTGTATGATCTGGGAATTATTTGACCTAATTTTGCTTTGTAAGATAGGAAATGCTTCAGAAAATGCTCCTCATCTTTTGCTCTATAATGCGAGGAACATGCTAGAGTTTCAAATGCAGGAGAAAAGACTTAACAGCACACACACACAGACAGAAACACACCAGCGTGCATGGGGTGGCAGCGGCGGGACTCAGCGGTGATGTTGCAGCGGTAAACGGCTCCGGGAGATCGAACCGACGGGCTGGAAGATGAGTTTGCCACCGGGGCTCCAACCACCAACCTGAGAGAGAGAGACAGACCGAGAGACAGTTAGACAGGATCTGTCTTTGTGTCTGCTCAGTGTCTGAATGGCATCTGTGTGTGAAGCATCAAAGAGCGTCTCTCATTGACAAGGACTGGCTAATTAGCATGCACACACCAACACATGCAGACCAACACATGCATCCTCACATCCCTTCTGTGAGGATGACAGCTAATAGAGCATCATTAACACAATCAAATGGATCTAAATTTACTGATCTCTAGCAGATCAACAGAGGGTTAACAGCAGATCAATATAGGGCCAATGGCACGTCAAACGAGGATCAACAAGCATGATCAACAGAGGATCAACAGAAGACCAATAGAGGATTAACAAACTGAATAGACCAGTGTTTCTCAAACTGTGGGGCGCGCCCCTCTAGTGGGGCGCGGAGGTATTGCAGGTGGGGCGCAGGGGGAAATGCAGAATTTTTTTATTTCAAGAACTTTATTTATACCTGCAAACTTGTCGCTTTTCGGCGAAATTCGCCGTTTTGAATCAAAATATATCATCCACGTGAATCGTGTAGGTCCGTAGAGGTTGTTTTTTAACTCAAAGTAGAATGAGATGATTTCGTGGTCAGAATAACTTTCATGAGGCCCAGATACTGATGAGATGATGAGGTCAAAGAGCTTCAGGGAGAGGAGGCTGTCTGTAGCGCAGCTTGAAGCAGGGCTGAGATGTGAAGGAGCTGGGCCTGGATAAAGGTGGAGCTGGGCCTGGATAATGGTGGAGGTCTAAACAGACGTGAGTACAGCTTCCCGCTGTCACAGTGTTTTAAATACATTGATAAGGCAGGGTATGCTAAATGCAGCCTCTGCTCCAAGGAGATAAAGTACAGCAACAAGGGCTCACATGCCCTCTCATCACTGTTCACCGTGATGACCACAGCCAGTGTACTAACAGTCCCAACAGTCCCACGCGCAGCTATTATTATTATCACAGCTATTATCACAGCTATTATTTTACTTTTAGAATGCTACATTTTAAAGCTCATATTTAAAATAAAATGCTCCAGATATGTGTGAGCATATGGCTCACACATATCTGCACTCATTTTGTTTAGTTTTGCACAGGTTGCAGTTTATTGTTATTATCTTAGAAAGATATTCAGTGCAAAACAGGTGAATTGCAGCCACAATAAGCTATTTTTTGCCAAATATTAGTTATTTTTTGCACAGATATAACTTTATTTGCATTGTTCTAACAAAGTGATTGCACATTGTATTTGTTTTTGTCTGATGGAGCAATCTGGTTTACTTGAAAGTGATTGCAATTTTCTTTATTCTATTATTTGAAAAAGCACAGATGGAGGAGTCACAAAATGTTGTTATTTCAATAAAAGTTCAACATGGACCATTTTGTTACAGTTTTGTTGGGGTGGTGGGGCATGAACATTTTTCTTCCTCCAAAGTGGGGCGTGACAGAAAAATTTTGAGAACCACTGGAATAGACGATGAACAAAGGATCAATAGTAGATCAAAATAAGTTCAAGGGTAGATCAATACCAGCTATGGGCTCCATGGCGATGCAGCAGGACTGAGTATCCAAACATGGATGAGGAGGGGCCGCTGAACTCCAGACTGTGGTCCTGATCCAGACTGTACCCTGCTGCAGGATGGACCAGGATCAGGACCAGGACCTGAACCAGGACCAGGCTGCAGCGCACACACATGCTGCCCGCTGAGGGACGCATGATGGACGACAGACTGCAGGGACACCAGAGAGACACAAATCAGTAATCAGTAACAATCTGACAACAAGCACTTTTAGTGGAAGCACATTGACGTTGATGGAGTTGCACCGAGCGATTACACTGTAGCCCGTTTAGGCCTACTGCAGCTGTACCTCAAAACTGGACCCATTTCAAAAACTGTCGTTTACATTAATCACTTAAACACAAAAACATGGGAAAATAAGATCCCGGTTGAGAAGTTACCCTTCAACACGTTTGTTTATTCTATAAAAAAACAACAATAAAAATAATTAAATCAGACAGAATCAGTCGGAGGAACACATTTTGGCAGAGGTCCCCCAAACTTCTTGGTCAGGCCGTGTCAACGGAAATCTTAACTCTATTTGTAATTAATAAAAGTTTGATATCAGGACTTGAAACTGAGCATGTTTACGCTGTGGTTCTCTTACTGAGCAAAAATGTCCTTCCTTACTCTTATTATAAGGCTATATTTACAGATTCATATTGATTAATCAATGACAGTTCTGAATCTAAAATGTCTATAAAGAAACAGTAAATGTATAAACCTTTCTTAATCTGACCAACAGTCCATAAATACAACATTTAGAATAAATAGTTTTAAAAGGAGAGAATGTTTGTTTTTATGGCTGAAAACGTTTCTTCATCAACTCTGTCAGTCACTAATTTTCTGCCCGAGCACTAATTTATTAACCGACTACCGGTCATCGTTTCGTGTAACTAACGGGGAATTTACTGTACCGTTAGCAGATATCCCGGGTCAGACTGTGGGTCCGGTGGGCAGATGTTGAATCAGTGGGCCACCTCCAGACAGCAGATGTTAAACCAGAACCAGTGTGTTCCAAAAAGTATCCGTTAAATCCTTCTCGTTTCCCTGCGTGACACGCTCGTGGAAACCTCCTGTTGCTCCTCGGTCCGTTAACCGTCTCGTGCGTGAAACCGGGCTGGAGGAGCGCACGAGGCTCTGGGATTGTGTGACAAGACAGAAAAAAAGTGAAGCTGGGTGGAAGAAAGCTGAAGAGGAAAACCCCAAACTAGAGTTCATTTGAGTTTTAGATGAAGTCAATGAAACTGAGAAGTGAGCGCGCGGAGACCCTCCCTCCGTCCCTCCGTGCGCGCGAGTGTATTGTGTGTGCGTGTCTGTGCGTGTGTGTAACGGTGTTTCCTCTCCACCCGCGCAATGTCCGTTTAAGCGCGCGAGGGTGTGCACGCGGCTCTCTCTGTGTGTGTGTGTGTGTGTGTGTGTGTGTGTGTGTGTGTGTGTGTGTGTGTGTGTGTGTGTGTGTGTTCGGGGTGTTTCCTCTTCAGTTATCACTATAGTGTGAATGGAGTCAGCGTGGCTCTAATCAGATTTCTACTGTCTGAACGCTGAAACACAGAATACCCTCCTCAAATATACAACTTTAGAAACAACAATTAAGCAAACAAATGGCGTCATGAATATCAATCGGAATATGTTGGTCAGAGCTTGTGCAGATGTTACAGATGTGACAATAGAACACAGTGGTGGAATGCCTATTGTAGGCTGCATATCATTTCCATGTTTTGCCATCACTCACTGCATTTGGGAGGGAAATATTTTAGCCTACTCTTTACTGCACCACAGGTATTTGATAACTTAAGTCACTTTCCAGTCTCAGATAGAATAATCAACCGATAAATCATGATATATTATTATAGGTTAAGCTACTACTAAATCAGCCCCACCTTCACCAGCTACAACATATAAGTAATGTAGCATAATGTGTGTTTTTGATTCTGTTTTTTTTTTTGGTGTGTATTTGTGACTTTTGTTTTTGTTTCTGTTGGACACTACTGTTTATTGTTTCATCGTGATTTCACTTCTTTTGTCATCCTTACATTTGGCTCAATAATATCCCCCAGTAATGTAATATATACGATCCTAAAATAGGCACAAAAAAGTAGCCTTCTATTACTTTTGGTACTTTTTGAAGCTCACACTTTTACTTTGTAAAATGTTGAATGCAGGACTTCTAACTTCTAACAAAGTATGTCCACAATGTTGCTACTTTTACCAAAAATATTCTCGTAAAAGATCTGAGCAGGAGGACACTAAACAGTTTTTAAAAGCGTACTTAAAGTGCACTTAAAGTTGATTTACATTCACTGTGACGTCACGGCTGTCATGTGGTCTGTAATCCTGCTCAGTTGAAGTGACGCTCCTTGTAGTACAAGATGTAATTATCGCGGTGTTCAGTGCAACATTAGCATTGCGTAAAACAGCGGGATTCCTGATGCAGAGGGCTGTGTAAAAAACAAACAAACTCATTCACTGTGTAACTAGGTATGTAAGCTTATACATCCTCATCATTTTGCATCAACACTCTTTTTTATTCCACACAGAATTTTCACACTCAAATCAAATAAATATATACACATACAGTAAATAGGGAGTGATTATAACTACTCTAGCAGCTCCGTGAGGCTGTAGGGCCTTAGACACAGCAATGCTTTAGCTAAATGCTAATGTCAGCGTGCTAACATGCTCAGAGTATTTACCATGTTGACCATTTTAGTTTTTACATTGGCTAATGAGCATAAAAACACAAAGGCTGCAGCTAAGGATGATGGGAATGTCATTAGGTTTGCAGTATTTAGTTATAAACCAAAGTAGGGCAAAGCGCTAGATCATCAGAGTCATAAGGATTCATCCTCTGGGGAACAAGAATGTCTGTACCTTAACTTCATGGCATCTAATAGTTGTGGACACATGTCACTCTGAACCACAGATATCAAGCTCATGATGGCTCCTCTTGAAAAGTCAGAGGACCAATCGAGTCATTAGGACACATCGCCTGTGAACCATACGTATATGTCAAAGAATCGATTGGATATTATGATATTTCATAGAATGACAAGAAAAGTCAGGCAGTCATCATAGGCTTCATCCTCTGGGGATCATGAACGTCCGTACAAAGTTTCACAGCAAACAAAGATGGTGAACATGTTTAACATTATATAATAAAAAGCATTGCCAATGTGTTAGAATGCCAGAGTTATCATTTAGCGCTAAGCACCACTGTGCCCAAATACAGCCTCATCGACTGTCTGTGGTACAGCCTCACAGAGCTGCTAGCATGTCTGTGGACCGTCAGTCTTGCTAGTTTGTCTGTTGTTACCTAGATGACAAAAAAATCCTAAAAAACGTCAGCAGTAAAAGAAGAGGAGACATAATTATATAATAAAAGAAGAAAAAGTAGTCCAGTGGTGAATACATCCTATATCTATCATATCAGTTCTTCTGTGTTGGTAGTTAGTGTGACGACCCGGGTTGTGACATTAGTCAGGTAGTCAACTGATCCCGCCATTATTCTGTAGAATTTATTTTTAGGGAATATTTACACAGAACTACTTTGTGTGATCCAAACTGTTTTATTCAGTTACTGTTACTGCAGTAAACAATGACTTTATAAGTAATTTAAATCAGTGAGCAGCTGGTGTTAACTGTGTTCAGATGAAGAGTATTTGTCCTGAAACAGTCGCTAATGAACTCTAACAGCTCTGTGATTCATTCCAGGCCTCCAACCACAACCGGCCATCAATAAATAAACCAGATCGAGGGACACGAAGAAAATAAAAGAGGGAGAGCGTTTTTCAAACGTTCAAACTATTTCAAGTTTATTTACAGTATCTGTACGACTTTTCACAGAAAGTCATCAGTGCAAAAGATATATAAATATAAATAGCCCCAGATAGAAAGACAGTTGTGGAGTAGACTGTTTGCGTGAATGGCGGACAGGAACTCAAACACAAACACACACATATACACGTCCACTCAGTTTGTTTGTTGATATTTCCTGTTAATGACCCTGCAGTTATTATGCTGGAATCTGACCAGCTACTGTTCCCACCCTCCCCCACACTCTGAGACCCCTTATGTTAAAAAACGGGAAAGCAGAAAAAACGTTTCCTTCATGTTTTGAAGGGTGTTTGTTGTCACTATGCAGTGCCCATTTGGGCGAATGCTGGGTGTTGCTGCTTGCAGCTTTCTCGAGAACCTCTCATCCAAGCACCTTCACAGTCAACACTGCTCTCCCCTAGGTCCTCAGTAATACACCTGCCATGTGTGAAGTCGATCAGGTGAACGGTTGTCGAGAAAAGCGAGTGGACAAAATGTGGCTGTTTTCTTTTATACTCATACTGATTTTGGGTATATATAAAAAAAATCTAAGAATTAAACAAAAACGTGTTCCTCACACACCAACTCTTAAAACTTGAAATAAAACCAAAGGTACGTTTTTGCTGAGATGAAAACTGTTGTCAGCAGACTTTATCAGCTGTAGCTGTGCTGTACACACACATACTGGCTGCCTTAAGTGTTCCTGCCAGCACTGATTGCATCCCTTTTGCCGTGAGCAGGTTCCACTGAGGTCACTGTGAACCTCCGCACAGCCAGCAATCGGGAGGTCAGAGGTCACGGCAGACAGTCAAGGGACGGGAGGACAGAAGATGTGAAGCAGATAAAAACATGTGAACTCCCATTCCTGTTTCTGTGCTTTTCCACTCTAAAAGGATTGAAAGCGCACTGCCAGTAAGACCAGTTATTATATACAGTATACACAATTAGGTGCATATAAAGCAGTTGTCAGTCATGCAGTGCTACATGAGTGGCTGTTTGTTTCAGATTCAGCAAACAGCTTCACCACTTCCTCTGTTCTGTTTCATTTCCTCCGCTTTTTTTTTTCTCACAGTCCCAGTTCAAATTTGATCTCAGTTTCAGCTCTATACGTCAAGACTGAAACAACATTTTTTCCCAACAAAACTGAACTTTTTTAACCATTTCAACAGTGTATAGATCTTAAACCTCTGGCTTGGCATTTCAGTGTGTTCAGGGTAAAAACTGGGCTTCTCCAAAACAAAGAGGGAAGTTGTCCAATGAGGGTTAAGAGTTAGGGAATTTAAACGTCATTATAGCCAAATACACACCACAGCTGCTGTTATTTACCTGAATTCATATGATTTTGTCACCACAGTGCATCAGCCCGCATTGACAGCTGGTTATGAGCCACAATTACTACTCAGTAATAAATACTATTTCATACTCGTTCTACTATAAAACATGTGTAAACGACAACTGACTTCTGGATGAGCTGGAGGACACAGAGGTGTTTCTGTTATTTAGTGGACGCTCATTGATATAAATGGAGGTGGGCAAAGTAATTGAAACACCTGTCAGTAAAACTCAATTCGGTTCACAACAAACTACATGCTCCAACATGACAATACAGTTTAAAAAGCACTGAACATTGTAACCTTAATGAAGGGAAGAATTGCAGGACTGTTGTATTATTACTAAATCCCCTTGACTTAAATTTGTGACATTAGGCTATAAATAAAATTGACTTGACTATTTGGCTGCATTGGTTTTAGCTAGGTGTACCTACTAGCAACTGTGTAAGTGCATCCTGTCAGCTGGTCTTTGACTGGAGTCGAGGCATTTGATCATTTATTCAGACCAGGGGGAATAAAACCTAAAAACTATTGTTACTAAGTGTTGTCTTTTCTTTCAAAAAGAGTCAGCTTTTTTCAGTTTTACAGTTTCCTAAAACACAGATGTGTTAGTTTTTATAGACGTAGAGGAGTGACCCTAGCGATACCCAGAAAACAAGTTTCTCAATATACAGTATTCCAGCAGTTATTAACTTCTATGAAACCATTTCACAATGTTGGTGCAGTCGTCATGACAACGGAAACACAAACACAGTTTGTCAACGACAACATCTGCAGTGACGTGATAACTAAAATCTAGAGAAACAACAGAAATTACCTCAAAATGCCATGTTCAACCCATTAAGTTAAATACTTTTACAAGCAGGAAGTAATTAATGGAAACTTTATCTTGTATTTATTTTAGTTTTTAAGTTCATTTAATTTAGTATAGTTCTTCAATAGAGTTTAGAAGTTAAGTTACTTTTGTTTAGATATTTTTAGATTAGATTACTTTAATTTTCAAGTTTCAATTTAGATCTTTGGTTTATTTTGATGTGGAAACAAATAATCCCTACTAAACAATAAAGCAAATGGAAAGCATTAAACCAAAAATGTAGAAATAACAAATGCATCAATTCTGTAAAAGCAAGTGACAAAAAGCAGATACATTTGAGGCAGCAACGAATAAACAACAGATTAGAGGTCTGTAACGGTTTGTTTGTCTTCTCTGCTGATGGAGCTCCACAAGATAACAAACATATTCACAGATTAAACTCACTTCATGAGTTATCTGTTGTATGTTAAAAGACAGCTGATCCCTGCTGTGTTCACATCTACTGATCAGCCTGATCAGATAGAGGACTTTGATCTCAGAGTAGGTTGTGTGCGTGTGTGTGTGTGCGTGCGTGTGTGTGTGAGGATGTACAGGTCTGGAGAGGGCGGGTCAGACATGGAGGAGGTGGGCGTGGCTGCTGACATTACTGAAAATGGGAGGAAATGACTGTTTATTACACACACAAACACACGCACACATACACACACTGATCACATCAGATACAAACCTTTAAAATGTCCCCTCATGTTTCGTTGAATTAAACCTTTTCCGCACTGTGCTACTGTGACAGAAAATGCTTGTTTCTGATTGGCTAGTTGGTAAACTACTGCAGCTGGCGACTGCTAACACACTAGCCAGCCTGAATGCAATGAATGCATGCAAGCTTTAGTCAGTCAGAGTAGTTCTCCAAGGTAGCTTGTTTGCTAACGGGGCAGTATTTGCAACGTCAGACAGGAGTCTGCTAACCATTCCTCTCTCGTGGAACAGTTTATAACTTTTATTCAACCTCTCTGACAGAAGAGGTTAAAATAAAAGTGGGTTGTGCAACACAGTGCTCTCAGTTCCCTCAAAAATCTAATTCACCTGTCAACGTTCACCAAAGTTGAACTCCTCACTCGGCATGACCTTATTTCTAAACCAAGGTCTGGACCAAGTCCACCAGAACCAGATGAACTTCATTCTTGTGTGCAGTCCAAATATCCCCTGTACTCAACAGCGTCATTCTTTCATTATGAGCAGGCAAAACCAAAGACATAATAATTAATTTTGGTTACTACAACGTGGGTCTTATTTTACTTTAAGGCCTTCAGTCCGTCATCCAACTGTCAAAATTTAAACAGGAAGTGGGACTGTGAACTGTGATGACAGTTTGGGTCAAAGTTTTACTGTTCAACTTCGTCTATTCTTCAAAGTAAGTTTGTCTAACCCAGAGGTTAGTTCACAATCAGTTGATCGTCAATTTGTCCGACTTCTTTTTAGTGATGTTTCCATGTCCTAAGATCACATTAACTTGGTTATTAACAGTATTACTATAGAAATAGTGGACAATGCTTTGAAAATACTGGAATGAGCCCTTATATATTGTTCTAATATCCATTTACCTGCTAATGTCAAAATTGATGGCAATGTTGTCTCCTAGCAACAGCGGTAAACAGACACACAGATTGGAACTGAGAGACAAAAAATGTCTGATTTAAAACATGAGGGCACACACACACAGCACTGTGAAGCTCTGTGTCCGCAGCCTTATATGGAGATGTTCCTGTAGCTGAGGTCACTGACAGTGAGCCATGACATCACACTCACACACACACACACACACACACACACAAACACACACACACACACAGTGATGAATGTAGGTCAGTAATATAAACTGTAAAACACAGAGGACTGTAAATATTTTAGCAGTGACACACCCACGCACACACACACACACACACACACACGCACACACACACATGCACAGACCCCCCGGGGGAGGGAGGGGAGGCAGGGGGTGTCTGAACAGCTTGTGACGTCTCCAGGCCATGATAACGTCGGCTAATTGGTTCCATCAGGCCTCAGAGTGTGTGTGTGTGTGTGTGTGTGTGTGTGTGTGTGCGCTCTGTGGTCAATGGTATAGTTACTATCTCACAGTAACTATTACAAACTGCCTGCAAGTATATGTTTTAAGCCAGTTTTTTCGTTTCCTTCCAAAGCTCCGTGGCAAAAAGGGTCGGTCACCACTTTGGAGCAAAAGATAAGAACAATATGCAGCCAAAGTAGCGGAGGTGGAGGGACGAGAGTGTGACACCGTGTCCCGACATCCTTCACAGGTGGTTTCACACCGATTCATCTTGATTCATTTTGTCTTGGACAACTCGGTCATGTGACCTCACCAACTCTCAGGTGACATCAACTTGTTAAAGACGCAGAAGAAGTTAAAAAAAAAACAAGGCAAAACAATTCCCCAGAGATCAAGGGGTTCAATTCCAGGTAGTGACACCGACCTACAGTACACCAATGGTGGAAGATGTACTCAGATCTTTCACTTAAGTAGAATACCACAGTTGAGAAATAAACTTGACAAGTAAAAGTCAGGCATTCAAAGTTTTACCCAAGTAAAAAACAAAACTACTCATTATTCAGATGGCCTATTTAAGATCATCTTTAAGTTGCAACTGGTAAAGCTGGGGCAAATTTTAGGGACTTAAAATAATGCTAGGTAGCTTAATTTATAAATCAAATAAATGTAGAGTAAAAAGTACAATATTTTTGTATTTTTAAAAACTCAAGTAAAGCACAAGCACAACTAAACCGGACTTGAGTAAAGTACATGAGTGAATCTACTTACTTTCCACTACTGGTGACGTGTGTCACAGAGGTGGAACAGATCTGTCTGCAGCCTCCACAGAACAACGGTTGAGTTAAAGGAGTGGTTCAACATTTTGTGGCCAGTGGAGACGTCACTGGCCACAAAAGAAACCAAGAAATAATCCGACCAGTGTTTGTGCTAAACTAAGCTAACAGGCTACTGGCTGTTGCTTCATATTTAACAGTTAATTAAGAGTGTGGTATCAATCTTCTCATCTATAACTCTCAGCAGAGAAAGAAAAAAAGCGCGGAGCAGTGAGGCTCCACATGATAAATTCTGTCATCAGCCCAGGTCTGGATGTTCGCAAACTTTACGACCGTACAAACCGACAGCACATGTGTGCCTGTGCGGCAGCATACACAGAGCCGTTTGGAGTATTTCAGGGCCTTCAGAGGGAGACAAGGGATGCAGTGTGAGAGGACTGGATGTTACAGAATGACCGGAAAACATGCCAAAAATAGACAGAATTAAAAAAAAGAAGGTTAAAAATGTCCGGGACTTCTCACCAGTCAGGAGAACCGAGGAAGCCTCTCAGATAAGAAAAGAAACATCTTCAGACCCAGCTGCCTTTCGACTCAATGATTTTAGATTTTCTATGAGTTGAGCAAGACCAATTAAAAAAACGACTGTTTACTGAAGCCAGAAAACTGATCACAGAACGATGCAGGAGTCCCGACTGTGCAACTCAACATAAATAAACTCCCCCCAGTGAACTGGGTCAGAGTTCATATCGTCAGTCTGTCTTATTTCAAATACAACAGTAATGAATGCCAAAATTATAGGAAAGAGACTGTTTACTGTGTGTGTGTGTGTGTGTGTGGCCATATGTTGAATCAGTAATGAGCTATAGGCCTGCAGCAGTTAGACTCTCTGTGTGTGTGTTGTCCCACAGGCAACACAAGCTGTTACTGAAGAAGATGCCTTCGGACACACACACACACACACAGTAACTGAGGAAATGGCTCTACACACAGTGAGACTCTTTAGAAGCTCTTTCTTTTCTAAACACTGTCCTCCTTCATGTATTGAAAAAAAAGAAAGAAAAAAGATTTACTGAACAATAACAGCATGTTTGTGTTTATTCAAGTCAACCAACAAGCTCGCCTTAGTTTTTGAAGAGAAATAGTGCATCTTGCAACAAGAGTTAAAAAGTTCTCAACAACATACATATCTAATCTGATGCAGGGTGACAAATATGGTGTATTATAAGACAGGCTGCAGAATAGGCATGCTAATAACATTACATGATGACATTGATGCATAACATTTTTAACCCACGCTGCTTTGCTCTCTCTCTCTCTCTCTCTCTCTCTGATCCATCTCATGCACCAGGTGCCAAATATTGCTTGAGCTCTTTCTATAAATGCGCTGTCATGTCTAAATGAAGCCGAAAGGAACAGTAACATTAAAGTCTCATATGCCTGAATGACAAAAAGTCATCACATTGAAGGATAGATAAATCAGATTTGAGTCATGGCTTTTATGCAAGAGAGAACATGAGACCAACATTTAAAAGTATCATCACATAAGTGTAAAGATGAGCAGGTAATTTTTTTATCTGATATATTGACAATTTGATCTTTTCTCAGTCTGAACAGCTCGAGTCTGGTGTGTTCACGTTTGTATGCAGTCTTTGATGGTTAGGACGAGCACAGAGTGATGCCTGAGCCTTCACACTTTGAACCAAACACAGCTGGATTTATCCTCCCGTGTGAGACTGGTGTGGAGACTCTGCAGCTCAAACCTGAAACAACACCTCAGAGCTGCAGTGATGCCCCACGGAGAGCAGGAGGGCTGTGATTGGTCAGCTGGGACTGCTTGTGTTTCCTGCTCTATATTCCTGATATTAAATGATTAGACTGTGAAGACAACAGAACAGTCCAAAAAAAAAAATCTGGTATTTCAAATTGACCAAAACTGAACAACTTACAAAATTGGAAAATTAATCAAAATCCTTAAGTAATAAATTCCAAAATTCTCTGCATTATAAAGACAATAGGTAAGAACATCTAATAATACTGAGATTTGTTTTGGTAATTTATGAAATGAATGTACAGTTTTTCATTATCTATATCTATTTTAAATGCATTCATGGTTCTTTATTTCTGAATATCATTTATTTATTTAATGTTGGCCGTTTTGGCCCCATAACTAAATGTAGGGACTATTTATATAAACCTTCCTCTCTTATTGTGATCGTTCCTCTTACAGAGAATGAAAGAATGTCAACAGGATTAGTTTGAATACACAACGATGATGTGGAAGTTGATCAGAAGATGGGTGGACAGACACGACGCTCCGTGCTTCACTTAAACAGTAGACGGCGAGTTCCACCCACAAGAGCTCCTTCCTGTCCCTGAGTCCTTCACGATGATGTCACATCCCGTCTGGAACAACAGCCATTGTGCTCGCCAGGAAGGGAGCTTCCCGCGGACGGTTCGTTCTTCCCGCCGAGGGTCAGTCAGTGTGGTCTGACGCCGATAACGCCTAATGATGTTGAATGTTGCACCTTTTAGAAGCCTTCTCACAGTACACCGAGATACGTGTTTTTGGGACTGCTCTCTCTTTATTGCAATAAAGACCAACAACTTTGATTCTTTCGAGACTCTGTTTATTGATCCAGATTGAAAACTTCCACCCTTCTCCCGATTAATCATAGAAATCTTCCATCATTACTTGGTGTCAGAAGTGGGATCGGTTGAACGTCCGTCAGGACTCCGAAGGACGTCCGGGGAAAAGGCCTTTCCAGGATCCACAAAAAACGATCTTGCCTGATACCTCATTAGACACAGAGAGAAAGGACCGGCGCCCCGAGGATGACTGATTGACTTCACACCGATCCAGATAACGAATTAATTTCTTCATACCGGGTAAGGGTTTTGAAATTCCAATCATTGATAGTTTACGGGTTGACGAAAGTCTTACCGATCCAAATTCAGAATTACGTAATATAATCGAACAAACAGAGACGGGAAACAGAGTGTGTTTATTTGTCTGGGCATTTGTGTTGATAATATGTATCATTCTTTTACTTGAAATTATAGTAGGGTAATAAAACAAATTTTGTGGCATTATATCAATCATCGAGTTGTTTACGGTGGAAGACAGAGTTGTAATTACGAAATAACTGTCATGGTCCCAGGTGTGTCTGCCTGGGCGTGGCCTTCCTTTCCCCCTCCTGCTGCCAATCAACTCACACACATGGAACTCATTCCCTCATCAAGCTCCCACAGTATATCTACTCAGCTCTCCCTCAACTCCTCGCCAGATCGTTTGTTCTCTCTCCGTGAACGACAGCTACGGCCTCTTGGACTTGTATTTCTTTCCCGTCTGTAACCTTGTGCTTCCCCCCAGCTACAGCCTCTCTGCCCCCCCCCCCCCCCGGAACTCTCCTGGAGAACTGCCTCAACCAGCCACCAGCCCGCAGAGGACGCCAGCCCAGCTCCCACACCTCTCTCTGGCAAATAAAGAAAATTGTGTTTAACTCCAACTCCGAGTCCTTGCTTTTGGGTCCAGCCCCGCACTACCATGACAGAACGATCTGGCCATGTGGACCCAGCAGTGGACCCAGCAGAACCGGTGCAGAAGCCCACCGTCTCGACGGCGCTTTCCAGCCAAGGAGCCTTACTCGGACAACATCAAGCGTATCTCCACACCCTATTTGACAACGACCGGGCAATGGTAGACCAAATCGCGGAATTAACAAGGAAAGTGTCTCTGTTAACCTCTCGGTTGCCTCCCTCAGCTGATCCTGCACAGCCCGGCCTCCAGCCCTCTCCAGCTCTGCTCCCGGAAGTACCCACTCCACTTAGAGAGTCCTATGCTCCGGACCCTGAACCCTTCTCCGGAGACCTGGGTAGGTGCCGAGGTTTTCTTCTCCAGTGTTCTCTGGTTTTTAGCCAGCGGCCGTTGACCTTCCCCTCCGATGTTTCCAAGGTACGCTATATTTTGGGACTGTTGAGAGGAAGGGCTTTAGCCTGGGCAGAAGCCGTTAATTCTAATCTGGCAGTTACAGCCCTTTCCTATGAAGACTTCCTTTGCAGGATGAAGGGGGTTTTCGACCACCCGGACCACGTTGGTAATGCGGCTAGACGCTTGCTTAACCTTCGCCAGGGCCCCAGAAGTGCGGCTGATTACTCTGTGGAGTTTAGAACACTCGCAGCGGATTCCAGATGGAACGATGAGGCCTTGCGAGGGGCGTTTTTGAATGGGCTCAGCGAACACCTAAAGGATGAACTGGCTTCTCGTGATGAACCTGTAGACTTTGATTCTCTGGTTTCCCTAGCTATCCGGCTCGATAACCGCCTGCGTGAGCGACACATGGAGAGGGCCGGCCGTCCCAGTCAGTTTGCCAGCTCCCACTCGTCACCACCTCAAGCTAACTGGGGAGTGCAACCCCCCATCCCGGTTCAGTACCCCATGCCGGCTCATCCCTCCACGCCTCCAGACCCTGCTCCTCCTGGCGAGGAGCCCATGCAGCTGGGCCGGGCTCATCTTTCTCCTGCTGAATGGTTGCGCAGGATGAGGGTGGGTGAGTGCCTGTACTGCGGCCAGTCCGGTCACTTCATTGCTCTCTGCCCAGTCCGCCCAAAAGACAGGGCTCGCCAGTAGTAGTGGGGGTTCTGGCGAGCCAACCCAGTTCCCCGTCTAGTTCCCTGTCTAGTTCAGAGTCCAGCTCCCCGAGCCAGTCACTCCCATCTAGGTTGCTGATTCAAGCCACTCTTTGTCACAAACAACTATCCTTGCCCCTCCTAGCCTTGGTCGACTCTGGCGCTGAGGATAGTTTCTTAGATAGAGATGTGGCCATCCAGGCTGGTTTTCCCTTAGAACGATTACAGTCCCCCCTCTTGGCAACTGCTTTAGATGGCAAGCCGTTTGCGCAAGTTACCCATCATTCAGTCCCTTTGTCCCTTGTCCTGTCTGGTAACCATAGTGAGATTATTCGGCTCAACATAATTTCTTCCCCTAACTCGCCGCTAGTCTTGGGCCATCCCTGGTTAAGGTTGCACAACCCACACATCGACTGGTCGGCAGGGAGAGTCCTTAGCTGGAGCCCCTTTTGTCTCTCTGCCTGCTTGCAGTCAGCACTGCCCCCTGCAGAGGGCACCACATCACCACCGAGCCCTCAGCCTCCTGACCTGTCCGCCATCCCAGCGGAGTATCACGATCTTGGGACTGTGTTCAGTAAGGACTTAGCCCTCTCCTTGCCTCCTCACCGCCCTTACGACTGTGCCATAGATCTTCTCCCGGGCGCTCCTCTCCCGTCTAGTCGGCTTTATAACCTGTCCCGTCCTGAGAGGGAGGCCATGGAGAAATACATCAAGGAGTCGTTGGCAGCTGGCATAGTCAGACCATCCTCATCCCCTGTCGGAGCTGGATTCTTTTTTGTTTCCAAAAAGGACCACTCTTTGCGACCCTGTATTGATTTTCGTGGATTAAACAATATTACAATAAAGAACAAGTACCCCTTACCCCTAATAAACTCTGCTTTTGAGCCTCTTCAGGGTGCTACGGTTTTCACGAAGCTGGACCTCAGGAATGCCTACCATCTGGTCAGAATCAGGGAAGGGGACGAATGGAAGACCGGCTTCAACACTCCACTCGGACATTTTGAGTATCTGGTAATGCCTTTCGGCCTCACTAACGCTCCCGCTGTTTTTCAAGCCTTGGTTAATGATGTGCTAAGAGACTTCCTCCATCGTTTTGTCTTTGTGTACTTGGACGACATCCTTATTTTCTCCCAGAACATGTCCGACCATGTCTCCCATGTCCGCCAGGTCCTTCAGAGACTGTTGGAGAACCGGCTCTTCGTCAAAGCAGAGAAATGCGAGTTCCATGCTGGTTCAGTCGGCTTTCTGGGTTACATCATTGAGAGTGGGAGGGTAAGGGCCGACCCAGACAAGATCAAGGCAGTGACGGAGTGGCCCCGACCCTCCAACCGAAAGCAGCTACAGCGCTTTCTGGGCTTCGCAAATTTCTATCGCAGATTCATCAGAGACTACAGCAGGGTGGCAGCACCTCTAACCAGACTCGAGTCCACCTCCATCCCCTTCGCTTGGACCCCTGAGGCGGAGTCTGCCTTCAACGACCTAAAGGGTAGCTTCACCTCAGCCCCCATCCTGATTCAGCCCGATTCCTCTCGTCAATTCATTGTGGAGGTGGATGCTTCAGACAGTGGAGTGGGGGCAATCCTTTCGCAACGCTCTACCTCCGACCAGAAACTCCATCCCTGTGCCTTTTTCTCCCATCGCCTCTCCCCAGCCGAGCGCAACTATGACGTTGGCAACAGAGAGTTACTCGCAGTCAAGCTTGCGTTGGAGGAGTGGAGGCACTGGCTGGAAGGAGTAGAGCAACCTTTTGTGGTTTGGACCGACCACAGGAACTTGGCGTATATCCAGTCGGCCAAACGCCTCAACTCCCGTCAAGCCCGCTGGGCATTGTTTTTTGGCCGCTTTAATTTTACCCTCACCTATCGGCCCGGCTCTAGAAATACGAAACCTGATGCCCTCTCTCGCCTTTATGTCTCGGTGGATTCTCTACCCAGCCAAGACTCCATCCTTCCTCCTACCTGTGTGGTAGCGGCAGTTACTTGGGAGATCGAATCCATGGTCAGGGAGGCTCAACGGACACAGCCAGACCCAGGTAACGGCCCCCCAAACTGTTTGTTTGTCCCTAACTCTGTCCGGTCTCAGGTTCTCCAGTGGGTGCACACTTCCCGTTTTGCCTGCCATCCAGGGATGAACCGTACCCTGTCCCTCCTGAAGCGACATTTCTGGTGGCCATCCATGGAAGCAGACACCCGGGCCTATGTTGCTGCATGCACGGTCTGTGCACGAGGGAAGACCTCCCATCGTCCGCCGGCTGGGTTACTACGTCCACTTCCCGTTCCTAGCCGTCCCTGGTCCCACATTGCTCTAGACTTTGTAACCGGTCTACCCCCGTCTCAAGGTAACACAGTCATACTCACCATCGTCGACCGTTTTTCTAAAGCTGTTCATTTTGTGGCCCTTCCTAAGCTGCCCACTGCCCGTGAGACCGCCGACGTTTTAGTGAGCCATGTTTTCCGCCTCCATGGCATTCCTCTGGACATAGTCTCTGACCGTGGCCCACAGTTCATCTCACAGGTATGGAGGTTATTCTGCCGTGCTCTTGGCGCAACGGTCAGTCTTTCCTCTGGTTTTCACCCGCAAACCAATGGCCAGTCGGAGAGGGCTAACCAGGACCTTGAGGCTGCTCTACGGTGTGTAACCGCCACCAATTCCACCACCTGGAGCTCGCAACTGGCATGGGTGGAGTACGCCCACAACTCGCTGACCAGTGCTGCCACGGGTTTGTCTCCGTTTGAATCTTCTGTGGGCTATCAGCCACCTCTGTTTCCCTCCCAGGAGTGCGAGTTGGCTGTCCCATCGGTGCAGATGCACCTCCGCCGCTGCCGGAAGGTCTGGAGAGACACCAGCGAAGCCCTACTCCGCTCTGCCGACAGCAACCGGCGCATTGCTAACCGCCGCCGGACCCCTGCCCCAGCATACCAACCAGGTCAGAGTGTTTGGCTTTCTTCCAAAAATATCCCGCTGAAGACCGACTCTAGGAAACTGTCACCCCGTTACATTGGCCCTTTTGTCATAGAACGGATAATCAACCCAACTGCTCTCAGGCTAAAACTACCTCACACTATGAAGATCCACCCCACGTTTCATGTCTCGCAATTAAAACCAGTTTCTTCCAGCCCTCTTTGCCCTCCTTCCGATCCCCCACCTCCCGCCCGGGTGGTCGACAACCACCCAGCCTTCTCTGTTCGACGGATCTTGGACGTACGTCGTCGGGGCAGAGGGTACCAGTACCTGGTGGACTGGGAGGGATATGGCCCAGAGGAGCGGCAATGGGTACCTCGGTCCTTCATCCTGGATCCTGAGTTCGTCCGGGAGTTCCACCGGACCCATCCTGACAAGCCCGGCGGGTCGCCCGGAGGCTCCCGTTGAGGGGGGGGTACTGTCATGGTCCCAGGTGTGTCTGCCTGGGCGTGGCCTTCCTTTCCCCCTCCTGCTGCCAATCAACTCACACACATGGAACTCATTCCCTCATCAAGCTCCCACAGTATATCTACTCAGCTCTCCCTCAACTCCTCGCCAGATCGTTTGTTCTCTCTCCGTGAACGACAGCTACGGCCTCTTGGACTTGTATTTCTTTCTCGTCTGTAACCTTGTGCTTCCCCCCCAGCTACAGCCTCTCTGCCCCCCCCCCCCCCCCCCCCCGGAACTCTCCTGGAGAACTGCCTCAACCAGCCACCAGCCCGCAGAGGACGCCAGCCCAGCTCCCACACCTCTCTCTGGCAAATAAAGAAAATTGTGTTTAACTCCAACTCCGAGTCCTTGCTTTTGGGTCCAGCCCCGCACTACCATGACAATAACGATTGTACTTTAAATACAAAACATTTAAAGATCGTAATACAGATATCTTGACCACGGATAGAAATAAGACCATTTCTGATAAGACCACGTCATCCTTGAACGTGTGAATTTAAGTGTGAATTTCTGATAAATAAGACCATTTCTGATAAGACCACGTCGTCCTTGAACGTGTGCATTTAAGTGTGAATTTAAACTAATATTTATAGTGACGACTATATCTTAAAGAATAAAAGTACTTACCACGCCTGAAAGAATGGGTGGACAACAGAGTCAACAACATGTTCCAGAGGGACCAATTGTGGCTATGATGACACAAAAATATGGTGAAGAATGTGTAGAGTGTCTAAATTACTGGACATGCACTTTTGGTTTTCCAAAGAACGGGTCATTAAGTTCCGCGAAACTTAAAATGTTAAGAAGGGATTTAGAAGCTAAAGTGAAAGACCTGAGAAATAAAAAGAGGAAGAATGTGAGACTCAAAGATTTAGAAATGATGGAGAAAAACCAGAAATGTCTGGTTCAGTGGGAATCGGAGAGTGAATGTCGGGAGAGAAAACAGAACATGAAACAACTGACATGTGTGAAACAAGAAGTGACTGATAAAAAGCAACACGATACTGATCCAAACGGGACAAAATCCCAATAATCCTTTTGTTTCTTCTTCCCTGTATCCGAGTTTGACGGGAGCTGGAGGTCCTCTTCTTGACACATGCAGACGCCAATCTCCACCATCACAACCACCACCATCATACAATCCACCTGCAGAACCAACTCCGGCTGTCACCTCACACCAATCTCCACCACAACAACAACCACCACCATACAATCCACCAGCAGAACCAACTCCGGCTGTCACCTCACAACCACAAACAGGCCCACTGACTGACAGGCGCGATACTCGTCTGTACACACAACAGCAACTCGCTGATGATCAGAACAGTCAGCTGCGGGCCACTCCGTTTACACCACCACAGAACAACAAAAATCCATTCACAATGTACCCTCTTGCATCATCGACTCCAGCAACAACTACTCCACAGCAGACTCACTCCTTCCAGTGGACTGACCCGCGCAGCTGGGACATGAGAGATGCTCGGTCATTTTCTCTCAGCCCAGCAGGCGCAGAAGGGGGAGAGCCACAGCCAAACTTCAGCGATAACAACAGCAGCAGTTATCCCATGATCCAAGTCCCAGGAGTGGACGGAGCAGCGCACCTCGTTTTCCGCCCATGGACGAATTCGGACATCATGGCAGCTTCGGCCCACTTGCCCCCTATAACGGGAGGAGTACAATTCACGGCGGTATTTAAACTCTTCTGCCAACAGTTCCTGCCCACAGGACAAGAACTGAACCGTCTAATCATGTTGCATGCTGGTCCAGTCCACCACAACACGATCAAAGACTATCTCCTCGCAGCAGGAGCCAACTCAACACTGCTAAAACCTGAATGGGACCACGCAGACAACGCTCCTTATCGAAATTTCGTGACCGCGCTCTGCACCGGCATCGACTTAAAGTTTCCACCTAAAGTCGACATGTCCCTCATCAACAGCACCAAACAACGACAAGATGAACCTGTTGGGGACTTCTACCAACGCATGCTCACCGCTTTCCAAGCGCACGGTGGTATAATTGAACCATCCACTGCAGAAAAAGCTCAAATGACAGTGTGGGAAACGCACCTCAAAAATGCGTTCATGAATGGACTATTGCCCGACATAAGGTACGCTACTGAGCGATCAGTAATAGGCCTGGAGGACGCCAGACTCACAGAAGTGGTAAAACATGCAAAACACAATTACCAAATGCACACTGAGAATCAACAACGCCAAGATCAGTGCACAAAAATAACCATGGAGAAATCTCAACTCTCTATGCTTCAAGCCATATCACAGCTTTCAATGCAAAACCACGCAGCAGCAAGTCAGAGAGGAACATTCCAACGAAACAGCAACTGGAGCGGGCAACATAGGGCTCGCGGACGAGGAATGGGACGTGGGAGAACATCTTTCAACAGCAGTGCAGGAGCACAACGAGACCCGCCTACAGGAAATTAAGTGTGTTACCGCTGTGGCGAATCAGGACACTGGCGCAGGGATTGCCCTCACCCACCCCCACCCCCTCACCCCGCCCAGAGAGGAGGTTGGCCATCAAAACGCCAACCACGTGACAACAGAGAAGGAGAAAGGGAGGACCTGCACCAATTCGGCACTTCAGACTGACGTGATGTGGGGGAGGGAGGTGGTGCGTGTGTAGGGAAGATGACTTCTGCTCCAATGACTCAGCCAGATACGGAAAGTGAAACACACGCACACATGCATGACACACTCACACACATCCAGTGAAACACACATGCACGATACACTCAAACACACATTTGCTCGCAACGAAGACCTGCTTCCTCCCACGCACACTCCAGAGCAGCATACAGCTCTACTCAGTATCATCAAACACTTAGAACAACAGCATGAACGAACACCCCAAGCACAACACACACACACATATGCAAAGTTTTCTACGGAACCATTTAAAGAAATGCCGCTCACTGATGTGGTTGTAAATGGGAAAACATTGTCATTTTTGGTCGACTCAGGGGCCACACATTCTGTTATTCAGAAAAAACATTTTGTTAATCAGAGTATGAGTGGTAGATATGTCTATTCTCAAGGGGCTTCAGGTTTAACTGTTACAGAAAAATGTACTGTTCCAATGACAAGTGTACACACGGACGTGACCGACCCAGACCCTGACATTAAAGTGAAACATTCGTTTCTACTTTCCTCTTTCTGTCCCATTAACCTGATGGGCAGAGACTTGATGTGCTCATTTGGCATCTCTTTGACATCTTCTCCTGACGGCTTGAAAGTAGTGAGACGACGAGTAGTGAAACAAATGTTGCAACACACTCATGTTGACCCACTGTATGTCTATCAATGGATGCTTCCCATTGACCATGCAAAAGCAATGACTCATGCAGTTGACTCTCGTGTTTCTTTTCATGCTGTCCGCATGAACCCTGAACACCTTCATTGCACTTCACATGTCTCTTTTGGTCCTGACGACCAATATGCTGACGCTTTCCTTGAAGACGTGAATGACACTTTGCATTGTTCAACATTGTTTTGGTCAACTCACAAATCTGCTGTGTCTGTCTGTCTCTCACCCACACAACAGGAAATGTTCCAAGTCGAGGATTCTTACCCACACATTTCCCTGTCCAAAGCACGGACTGATCAATGGAGAGATTTGGGTCCATTTGTGGCACAATGTGAACAACTGATTAATCATAGAAATCTTCTATCACAACTTACATTGGAGGTACTTGAAAACCGGGTGAATCTCATTGAGTAAAGACGCAAAAGCATTTTTTTTTGCTTGAGGGATGTGACAAAGCGCAGGTGTTTGAAGCCTCTGGTACCTGCTACATCCGATCCTATTAAGGACCGTTACCACACAATGCAAGTTGGCGATATCCACGGACTCTAACCTCATCATGTTACCACAGAGTAAGCGTGGTGTCGTGTTAAACCGGAGGAAATGTTTAGCATTATGTGACACATCACGAAACATGGTTAATACAGCCACATTTAGTTAACTAATATCATAAGTTGTTCGTTGTCCAAGATAATCAGAATTTGAAGCTTATGTTGCTCCAAGACCATTTTCTTCTCATTGAAATATTTCTGGAAAAAGTTAAAAAACTTCAATCGTCGTTTACTCAGGCGGAGGCAATAAATGGCGGCGGTCGTGCTCTCTCACCTCGCCGCTGCCGTCGTGTTTACATCAGAAACAATGGAGGGAGAGGCGGCCATCGCTCGCTGTCTAATAGACAAAACAATCCCCAGACTATTATTAGTCAATATGGATCAAATCAGTTCAATGAAAAACAGTGGGGGAGAAAGTACTCAGATTATAGCACACTGCTAAAATACTCTTTTACGAGTAAAAGTCCTGCACTGACAATGTTAGTTAAGTAGAAGTATGTAAGCATAATCAGCAAAATATACTTCAAGTACTGCAATTAATGATTCTTATACGTTACGGGTTATTCTGCTGATTATTGTCATCATTAAATCGATTGATTGTTTGGTTTGTAGAAATTCTAAAAGTAGAAATGCCGTCACAATTACCCAGAGCCTGTGGTGACCCCTTCAACAATTAAAAAGGAAAAACAGCAAATCTTTAGCTTGTGAAGCAGGAAACAGGGAAAAAAATGTCATAAAGCAATTATCATACTGGCCAATTCAATTTATGTCAATTGGCTAATTGTTTCAGCTGTACTTGTGCATTTTCAAGCTGTGAAATAATAGAATGTAAAAAGCAGAATAAATATTAAGTGGAGTTGAAGTAGCAAGTACCATGAAAGAAAAGACTCAAGTATAAAGTAAATCAAATTCGTACAATACTTGAGTAAATGTACTCAGTTTCATTCCACCATTGATGAAAATGGTCTCCATAGTTTTATTAGTGTGTACTTTATTATTTTTGTCATGTATTGTATCATTGAGGTATTGTTGGATTTTTTCACAGTCACAGGCGATGACGCTCACATGACAGATATGCTGTCCGTTCCTGTTGTTAAATCGTCTTGAACACACTGCTAATGAGAGTTAATTTGTCACTGATTGTTCACACGTTTGTTTAGTTATTCATAGAGCTGGTGTGAAATCTTCTGCTGCATCAGACTCTTTAATGAACACTGAGGACTTTGTTCTGTCTGTTAACCTGCAGCTTCATTAAGCTAACGAGCATCAATTAATTATGTTAATGAGCTGCAGTTAAAATCTCCCCTGGGGGGAAACTGATAGTCTGTTCAAGAGCCGACGGGTGAGAGACAATCTGATTGGCTCAAACGGCAGTTAGAGACAGTGTGTGTGTGTGAGTGTGTGTGGAGGGGGGCTTCATCGTGAATTTTATCTCTCTGTGGCCATGACATCCCTGACAACTACACACACACACACATATTCAAGACCTTGTCCCACTCTGGTCTCCTGCCAGACAGGAAAGGATCTGTGTGTGTGCGTGTGTGTGTGTGTTGGATCCAGCTGTTGGCCTCATATCTGTGACCTCCTGTGGTCGCTGTGTGCCGGTGTGTTGGGGGGAAGGAAGCTATCGGGCTCACACTAATATCTCTAATGAAGCTCCTGTGTGTGTGTGTGTTTACACTGTGTGTTCAACAGTTTAGAAGTAAGAATAGTTATCTCAGACTGTCCTCCATAGAAAGCCAACAGCGTCGGCTATTTCAGGCAGTGCCACAAGACGATTTACGTTCAAGTGACAGCACAATCATCCTAATGATTAGACTCTATAAGACATCCTGAGAATTACAGTGTAATTTAGTTGTATGAATCAGGTATCAATAAAGTACTTAAAAGGCCAGTGTGTAGTATTCAGGGGGCTCTATTGGCAGAAATGAATATAGTATTCACAACTATGTTTGAATTGGTGTATAATCTCCTGGATCTAATGCTTGTTGTGTTTTCGTTGCTTTAAAATTAGCCCTTTATATCTCCATACGGACCAGGTCCTCTTTCACCATGTTGCACCGCAATCTTTCTGTAGTAGCCCAGAATGGAAAAACCAAAGACCGTAGGGTCTCTACACGCTTAGGTATTCAGTCGGTTACAATTTGCAACCTCACTGCAAGATGCCATTTAATACACTGCTCCTTTAAAATCAAGACTATGGGGATCAAGGGAGAAACAAGTGGGCACTTTGTAGGAGGAGAAATAAATGATACCGGTTACTCACAAAGTACAGTAATGAGAAACACAATTTAGCATCGGGAAAAATGGTGCCAACACTGATTACCAATAAAACCAATAAAACCAATAATCAAGTAATAACGTACATAATTTGCCACCAAAACTGTGGGGGGTACAGTAAACTAGCTGTTGTGTTTCCCGGTACTGTAACTCAAAAGTACTGAAAACTCTTGTTTTCCTTCTCTGTACTTACATTATAGTACAAATAGGAACCAGTAAGTATCTTATTGGTACCTAATTCATACAACACACTTACACTGTAAATCGGGGCTGTGTTATGAAGGGTTACCCAAATCACTAGTGGTATGGACAAACAACATACTTTTAGTTTAATATGAAGGACTCTTGGTCTCTGGTCATCAGCAATGAAGTTTGATCCACGACCATCTAGTATCACGGCTGTGTAAGGAGCATACAATATTACATAAAACTACTACTACTCTCTCACTTTCGCCACCCAGATTTAATCTGATGGATTGGGGTTTGAACCTCTGACCTTCTGTTCTATACCATCAACACTGAGGTCATACCCACGATCATTTAATCATTCTTCCTTCCTTCAACTTGAATTGAAGTCTTTTTGTGCCCATTTGAATTGTCCATTGACTTTGTATGCAGAACCTTCTAGACCTGCGGTTTACGAGGATCACAGTTTGATCGACATCTTGTACAATCTGGTAACACAGAGCAGTAGATGAAGTTAATTAAAGTGACAGAATAGTGCACTGTCAGCATCATTACACAGTATGTAGTTCAGTGAAGTGACAAGCGGGACAAACGTCCCTGAAATGACACACTGTGAAAAGCTATGAAGGAGCAATTAAAACAAATTTGACCTTCACTTTGACGAATCGGAGGTTCCCTTCATCTACTGGGAGCTTCTTCTATTCATTCATCCTAAACCCTTATTCGGTATGGAAAATGATGATGTCAGCATTAACACAGAGACTGCAGTGTCTTTAACTGCAAAACACACACACACTCCCTTTAGCAGCTGTGTCGTCTCCCACAGCTCTCTTACTGGTTTCCAACTGTTAATGATTCATTAACAGGCTGTCGGAAGCAAAGCTTTTTTTCTCCTGATGGGACGCTTTGTGTTACGGCTGTTTTCTTATGTCGGTCCTCTAAAATGTGTCTCGTTATGCTTTGACACAGGGCGTCATCGGACGCATGCAGATGTAGTTCATCATGAAAACCGATCTACACAAAAGGAAGTGACATAACTGGTGTGTCCCTGGTGGGTGACACCACGGTCCAGTCCAGGCTTCTGGCCACATCAGACAGCTCGCCTTTGAACCGTTGTGGGTTTGTTTGTGCTATGAAGCTTAAAAATGCCCGCCACAGTTACAAGTCCTCTAAATTAAAATTACAAAATACCTCTTTGTAACTAAATGCCCTGCAGATCAACACAAAGGAGCGTTTTCTCATCTGATGCCCGTCAGCAGGGCAACAATCAGTCCAGTTGCTTCTTACTGTCATGCATGTACTGCATGTAAGATGGCATGAAATAGCGTAAGTCACTTTGTCGTCTTGACGTCTAAATCAGCATACAGAGATCCTGTCAGATTGTTGATGTGTTTGTGTGTGGTTTCATTCTGTACATGTCTTCCTGTCATGTGACCCATATATCTCCAGGACGTTCAACCCATGACTGAAGACAGACTGTATTTCATCAGCGAAATTACCTCTTTCTCCTGTTGGTCCTTCTGGAATCACAGAATCACATGGTGACCTGAATGCAACTCGCTCACATGGCGCGCGCGCGCGTACACGCACGCACACGTACACACACACACACACACACACACACACACACACACACACACACAAATAGCCTCAGGATGGTGATGACAGTGCTTCAAAACACGTCCAGAGCCTCTACTGATTAAGATGTCATGAAATTTACCGATCACATTCGTGCTCTCCAGAGGACTCTCTCCTGGACTGCCATGACGTTTGGTTCAGATACTTACATCCACCTCTTGATAAATTCTAATAATCATTGTTGATCCTCTGACTTTGCATCTAGCGCCATCATCAGGTTCAAATTTTATTCTGTCCTAATACTTTTATTTGTCACCAAATACCTAGAAAACTAATGACATTCCCATCAGCCTCAGCTGTACTTTGTGTTTAGTGCTAATTAGCTAATCTTAGCATGATAAAATGTTAAACATATGCTGCCTTCACCGGACCTTGTGAGCACGTGATTAAGACATGGGAATTTGTGTACACGATATGCTTACCCTTCAAGTGGTTAAGTCATGAAAACACTGCTGTTAGGCAACAACAACATGGACGCCAAAAGACTCATGTTCTTTTTTTGCTAGCAATTTAGCAAGCTAGCAGATGGATGTAAGGGATGTATGTAATATAGGGGTGGGAATCACCAGAGGTCCCGCGATACGATATTATCACGATACTTGGATCACGATACGATATTATCACGATACTGCGATATTCTGAGTATTGCGATAACATAGGCCTATATTGCGATTTATTACTTTTTTCAACTTTTCAAGGAAAACTGTGTCAACATGTTTTATCTAATAAGATAAAGTTTTCAGTCTGTTCATCTCACTTCAATCATTTTTATTGCAGTAAAATATGATTGTCAAGCAGACAGACTGACCAACAATGTCATAAATGTTGCATGAATCTGACAAACTGAACTGTCAAGGGCAGAGAGACAGTTATGCGCTGCACTCTCCCCATGAGCCTGCTACTGTTGGCAGATTTAACCCCGTTGTGAGGCCAGATGTCTCTATCTTTGTTTTGACCAACTTCCTACCAATCACGCTGACCCGGGACCTTTCCTGACCTCACCAGAAAACAACTCGGTACCATCTAGTGGACTGAAAAAGCAATTGATTTGATTTTTCAAAAAAAAAAAAAAAAATAGTTTATATAATAAAAGATCGATACTTGGCGTCCGTGTATCGATACAATATCGCCACGCAAAATATCGCGATACTATGCTGTATCGATTTTTCCCCCCACCCCTAATGTAATACAGGAAATGCTAAGGCATAATGACAGAGGAAAAAGATGAGGCTGTTGGGAAAATCAACATTTTCTTCAGGCATATGATGGAATTACGAAGAAAAAATGTATACGACTAAAAGTACAGTACATTAACTTACCATCCACCAAAAAACTCAACGTCAGCAAACACGTCACAACGCATGAACTCTGAGCTTTCAGAAGATTTCCACGTAGGAGGTTGCAAATACCACAAGAGGGGGGCATTGACATGGACTCTTCTCGTGAAAAAGGTAAACACAACCCCATTTATAGGCAGCATAAGATGGGCTAATATGTTGTAAAAAAACAACAAACAAAACAAAACAACGAAAACATGTAAATATTGTACCTGCTGAACATCGGATTACTTAGCCTCGTCATGAGCATGCGAGCATTCAGCTCAAAGCACCGCTGTGTCTTATTACAGCCTCATAGAGCTGTTAGCGTGGAAGAAGACATTAAAAGGGCCAGTATACACCAACAGAGCTGATGTCAGCCAACACCTTAAAGATGTTAATGTTTGTAATTTTCCAAAACAGACAATCTGACATTAACATCCACTTCACGCTGTGATTGGCAAGCTGCAAGAAAGTAATTGAACTTTGGATTTGAACTTGGAGAAGCTTTTCTAAGAAAGTTTGAGTAAATCTGTCAGTGGTTGGAAAAAATGTATGTGTCAGATAGGTCAAAGGTCACCACAATGCATGCCACTTCCTCACAGCTGGTTTTGCCTATAAATACTTTGGTGACCATAGCAACATGCTTTTTTGACAGCGAGGCTCGCTAGTTTGGATTGGGCGTTGCTGGGGAGGCAACAGATGTTGGCTCATCCTGCGTTTCCGTCGCTCCCTCTTCCTCAAGTTCACCTCTGTCAAGGCCTCTCCTGTTTAAAGGACATCAAAATAAAAGCCCTGAACACTGACCTTCTGTCAAAATAAGAGTTTACGTCCTTCACCCCTGTCAGAGAAAAAAATAACATCCTGGACACACACACACGCACACACAAACACATACACTGCTCTCTCTTCCTGCGTTGCTCAATCTTTCTTATACAGCCACCAACTGTTTCTCCATCTACTCGCTTTAAAGTAGTGGTTGCTGAGGGAAGGCTTTGCTTCCTCCTGATTGGATTACGGAAAGTCCTTAATAACTAAAAATAAAACTCTCAAGATTCTCCTGGATATATGAGATGTTTTGTTAAGTATATGGTTGGCTGCACTTGTCCTCTGGTCTGAATATAGAGAATTGAGAACCAGGTATTTCCCAGGAATAGTACCTGCAGGAACCTTTGGTCTTTTTAACATGCAGCATGCAGCATGTAAATGTCATATGTTTAATCTTAATCTTAACACAAACATTTAAAAGCAGCAAGTTGTAGTTTTATAATGGGGGTTATATGTTGGACTATTCTTGAGTCTTAGCTAATGAGATGCTCTTTGGCCATGGAAGTAACACTGATACTATTGCATGTAGTTAGCCTGACATGCTAATGTTTGCAGCTTACTCAGAGCCGATGAAAAACACATTGACGTATCCGTTCCTCAAACTTTCGCTGTTGTAGTTTTGGAAGGGCTTAAAAAAGAAGGCTACGTAAAGTCCCAGTGAAAAGGAATTTAGAGTATCTTTAGCCTCTTTACTGTGACGTATGCCCCCCGTGAAACAGAATATTGAAGTGCTGTACAGCTACAAGAAGGATTTGAATAAAATCCTTTGCATGACTGTGAATCCACACACACACACACACCTCTCTTGTCACTAAAAGTTGCAGATTGATTGATGGATGGATGGTTGAAATTGGTTGGTACTAGCTCATGTAAGCATGTGTCACATTTTGTTTTACAGATAGAAAAGATGATATCAAATATGAAGAAATAGATTTTTTTGTCCTTTGTTTTGCATTATATTGTTATATAGGCGCACAGCATGATCAGGGATTTGATCTAGAAGGGTTAAAAAAGCATTTTTCATTTCATCTCTACTATAAAAAGTGTTTTTTATTTTAAAAAAGGCCACACTCTTGAACCACAACATACATGCGGCTAAACATTTACTCAATTTAAGTGTGTTCTTTTTAAAACCTCACAGATCAGAGCGGATCATCTCGAATATTTTAACATGATGTCTGCTGAATGTTTTCCTGACATCTCTATCATATCAAATCTCTCCCAAACAAACAGTGAGGGAGTCTTCTCAACCAGCTGTAAGCTGCACACAGCTGTGTGTGTGTGTGTGTGTGTGTGTGTGTGTGTGTGTGTGTGTGTGTGTGCCTGTGTGTGGAATCAATCTCCATTGTAACCAGTTTCCAGAATTTCCCATTCAGATGTTTATTTTCCTGGTTAAAATAAACAAACAGGAAGTGAGACAGAATGGCAGGAATGGGACATCCTGTAAGCGGAGAGCCGCAGCAATGACCTCCAGCCAATCAGAGACTAGAGCAGCAGTGAGGTCACTTCCTGTCAGCTGAACGCCATCGGAGGGAAACTGAGAAAAATGCAGCTATTTTCTATTCTGAACAAAAAAGTCTTTAGTGTGTGAACGCAGCAGCGCGTGGAGGAGACAAAGAGACATTTTGGTTTGTGGTGACGGAAACAACACACACACACACACACACACACACACACACACACACATACACACACACACACACACACACACACACACACACACACACACACACACACACAATATCCTGCATCTATGCTAATGAAGGTTTTACTCCTGACCGTTTCAGAGACTGTGATGATGAAAGGGATGTTGTTTTCATCGTGGTAGCCAGTAGCGATGTTGACATCAACAGCAGCTGGCGTAACTGGAGGCATTGCCACAGCAACACAGACCCACAATGCCTCTGGAGCAAAACAGCTGTTCTGACCAGGGGCGAGAGACCTAGAAAAAGAGCGAGAGACAGTCTCTTGTAGTAAAGTGGCGGCTGAAATCGAGGCAAAATTTGTTGGGCCCTTGTTGACCTCCTCCAAGTTCCCATTGTATACCGATGCAGACACTGCAGTACACAGAACACTCCTACATAACACTGCTTAGTCTCAGGTCAGGCAGTTCATCTTAGTCCAGGTGAGTAAGCACAAATTTATAAAAGCGGCTTTAATCAGTATTTGAAATTGTAATGGTAATTTTTTATGTAGTATATATTTCTACTCAGTATATTGTATGCATGCATAAGTAACTTCACGGTGTCTCTGCTGTGCAGAAGAAGAGTTCTCTCTTGCCTGTTCACAAAGATAACTATGTATGAGAATGTATGAGAATGTTCCACCAACAAGGCCTTTCTTTGGGCCGCTTGTTTTGGTTGCTGACCGTTTGTTTTTGAATGTTGTTCCTATCAGTCTGAGACTGAAATGTCTGTAACATTGGCCATCGGCCCCCACCTTTGCTCATTCTGTATAAAGAAAGCTGGTTCACTTTTTTCAGGGTTCTTCCTCACTGAGACTGTACGCATTCTGTTGTGATGATTGAACCTTCCCTGCGCAGAGAATAAATACTTAAAAGACAACCTGGTTTTTGGTATTTCGTATTTCAGCATGAAAAGACTCACACAAAGCGGGTATGGGAATTTTTTCCATTACAAAATTGGCAGGGAACATTACTTCAGACTTGTCACACCCTGAAGAACATCAGTCATAGTGTGAGAAAACAATCCCCATGCTCTAATCCTGTAACACCACAACATCCACTCTATCTGCAGATTATGAATTATATAGTTTATAGTTTGAATACATTGCATTTTTAACATTTAGTTTTTTATTTTATTTTGCACAATTCAAATAATAAAATTAAAGATAAACAAACATAACAGAGATAAATGAATATCACAGTGCAGGAAGAAGCAGAAAGCCAACTGGGCTTATTTGAAGCCTCCACCTATATAATATTAAAATTTTACAAAATTACAAACAACATAAAATAAAATATGCATAATACATTACATTACAACAAAACAAACAACAAATGAAAGAAAGAAAGAAAGAAAATAAAAAATAATGTAATTGTGTCGAGTGTGCGAGCATGTGTGTGCATGTGAGAGTAAGCATGGGCTTGTGTTTGTTCAGGGATGTTGGTTTATACACCTGCAGTAACTCATAAGCAATGGTAATGCTACAAGTCCCTATGAGTGAAACAACTATAAATGTAATATAACAGCTAAAACAAGAAAGACGTGAACACTAATACATAAAAAAACTGTTACAAAACAGCAATTAGATTTTCTTTTAGGCATACATATCATCCTTATCATCTAAATATTCGCATGCTGTATGATATTCATGCATAAACTGTATATAACCACCTACTTAAAGTTAACAATCACATTAATCACTCCATTTATATTGCAGCACTATTTGATTGGTTATCTGTTTATTTTTTACTAATCTTTGTTCAGCTTTGTTGTCTGTTGTTTTTAGCTGCATGTCTTTTGTCCATCTTTCTGTAAATTGTTTTGTGTGAAAGTATTGAGAGCATCTTAGATCAGAGTCAAATTCCTTCTATGTGCACACATGTTTGGCAAATGAAGCGGATTCTGAACAATGGATAAAATAAAATATATCGAATAGTGATGAACCTAACCCCGTATTATCACCTGATTCTGCAGTTGCCCTCAGGCCCTGTCCACATTACTCCGTTTTTACTTGGATGCAGAGTTGTCAAATAGAACCGATCTCCGTCCACACGGGAGTTTCAGCATCATTCTCGAGTTGATCTGCATCCACACGGCAGCCTTCGAAGGCGGACAGCACGTGACCATTAACGTACACTGGGCATGCGCGTGACGGTGTAAACAGGAAGTGGATTGCTTGCTTCGTTAAAAAAAAAATACAACAGAGTAATAAAGTAGTCTTTAATAATGAAAGGTTGTATTTGATACTTAAGATCTTCCTCTAAAATCTCCCTCTATAAACTCAAACAGACACAGTTCGTGGAAAGTTTTATTTTTCAGACGTAGTTAGAGTGCTGCGGGTCTATCTCTCTCTCTCTCTCTCACATCAAATTTACTTTAAAATCAACACTTACACGTAAACGTTTACTAGATTATGGGTCCATCAATGTGGTCAACACACGTCTCTCACTCGTTTCCTCCGTGTTGTTGATGTCTGTTCTCACTAGTAGCTCTGAACATCATGTCCGCCTAGCTAGCTTCTAAGCTAATTTTAACATTACCGCCAATGGAGAAATGCCAACAGCGATTAGCATTTAATACAACACAAATGTTATACTAAACACGCGAATAGAATATATCTACGTACATTTTTTCATGCTTCATAAATACATACTTACAGACTAAGGTCTCTCAAGGCTACCAAACTGAAGAAGTAAAACGTTAGTGCAGCATGTCTTCTCATTAGAATCTAAAAACAACGAGCTGTTCCATAGGGCTGATGCTGGTCATGCTGCTCGCTAATCGCTCCAATAACAGCTGCTTCCTCCTCAGAAATGCAGACTTTTACTGCACAACAGCTGCTAGCTGCTGCTAGCTGTTGTGCTAGCAGCAACATCATGTAGCTGTTGTGCTAGCAGCAACGCTTGCAATTAGTTATCCATGTTGAAATGAATCGCTGGTAGCCCAGTTTGTTTTCTTCCGGGTACGGGTCACGTGATAGTGAGTGTGACGAATCAGGGACAGAGACGTCATGGTTGCCAAGAACCAATCCAGTAGCGAACACGGGTGTGGGCATAATTTTTTCTAAGCACATCCGTATCCGACTGTCCACACGCAAACGCAACCCCGGAGTTCTCAAACACCTCCAACCTCGGGGGAGTTTTTAGGGTGCTCCAAAACTCCGGCGTAGTGTGGCCGCTCAGTGTAAACGTAGCAAAAACGGAGTAAAAACGGAGTAGTATGGACATGGCCTCAGAGCTTCCTGGCAGCTTTCGGTTTATTGTTTTGGTTTTCTGTCACCCAACTTTACGCTCAATGCTCTTATGAACCTTGTTTTCAGTAGCAGCAGTCAGCCAACTGGTGAAGATGTATGGAGCATTTAGCTGCTGAATAGACAGGAATTTCCCATGGGAGTAGGTGGAAATTAGATACTGCACTCATCCTAAAGACAACGGCCTTCAATACAGATATGAGCTTGTCAAATAGACCATTATGGTTTCCTTTGAATGGAAACATGTGGAGCGAGCCTAATCAATTGATTTTTCAAAACAAAGCCAAACACAGCCGTATTAAGATGGATTTATTAACTATAGGGAAATGTAAATTAAATTTAATGAGTTTTACAGTTACCTGAGAAAATTTGTAAGATAAGATAAGTTAATATAAGATAAGAGATAATCCTTTATTAGTGCCACAGCGGGGAAATTTGCAGGATTACAGCAACAAAGTGGAAAGTGCAACAAGAGACGTCAACAAAGACAAAACTAAAACACCAAAAAACAAGTACAATATATATATATATATCAAACAGTAAAGGTATAATAAATAAGTAAATCGTAAAAAACAACAAAAGCTAAAAATACAACGTAATCAGATTGGGTGGTTGGATACACATTATTGCACATATGAGGTAGGAAATATAAAGTGTTTATATTGCACAGATTATTTATATTGCTCATACACATTGATATTGATACTATTGCACATTAATGAATGAATGAATTAATAAGTAATTTGCCAATTTGAAGATTCCGCCTAAACATGCCTCTATTGAAACCTCTCAAACTTTGCTCTGCTTCACTTTATTAGCATCAGTTTTTGAAAAAAGGAAATGTTCTCATGCTGTAATATGGTTTGCAGCTGCATCATAAGGACACTCACTCTAAAACAGTTTATGCTGGGTTTCACCTTCATTTACAGATACCCAGTAACATATAAATGATGCTTACACCTATGCAGTTAGCTTTTTTATGATACCAAGATTATTCAATTAAACCTTGCAGTTCCAGAGATACTCTGTATTCAATGTGGGCATGTCATTTTCAAGCAGGGGCCTAGGGTTTAAGAGTTTATGGAAACCTATCTGCCATCCAGAGCTCTGACTGAAGTTTGATTTTCAATACTTGATGAGACACAAATGCAGAGTTTAGACAGAGAAACACAAACACACACTGACAGAGAAGCTCCGCTTGCTGAAGCTGACCTGTCCTTCTATGGTGTGTTGTTCTGTGATTGGACTACCGGTTTTCAAATGGGCCAGTCAGAGGTGGATCAGGTCTGATCAGGTGTGTAGGATCAACTGACTGCACCTGGAGAGGAACAATAATGATAATATGATTTTATTATCGAAATCATACAAATATTGAGCTCACTTTTTTATGGTACTTTAAAGACACATGTTACAAGGTGCTTTACAGGAGTAAAGCATAAAATAAGCGCATACATATAGGATCTGTAGGATAGGATCACAAAGCTAATGTGTAAAGAAAATAATGAAAGAAATACTTCAAAACAAAACATTTAGGGAAAAAGGCAGCCATAAAAAAGCAAGACCCTGATAATCACTGAGCTCAAATATTCACAGCTGAAACATGGACTGAAATAAAGACAACGTATCTATGTACTAATTTTTCTCGTGCAGAGAGATAAGACTTCCTCACCGCCTGCAGAGGAACGTATCAATACGCACTTCTGGCAAAAGTAGTTCCACTGAATCAGCTGAGTGATGAAGTCATGAGAGTTCAAAGAGAAAACAGACAAACACAGAGGTCAGATGTGAAATATGAATCAGGTCATACACGTTGTTTGTGTTTGTGAATACCATGTCTAATTAACGTTTAAATTTGTCCTTCCTGTCCACAGTTCTCATGGTGACCGTGGGAGAGACTGGGGGGGTTGTTTGATTGTCTAGCCACAGATACACACACACACACACACACACACACACACACACACACACACACACACACTGCACATTCACACAATGTGTGTATAATAAATGACCCCTCTTGTTGCCCTGAATTGTTTTATTCTGTAATATTTTGCAGTTTGCAAGTTCAATGCACTTTTACTGAATACTTACTTGCCACTTTGAGCATTTATATTTTTCATACAGAACATATGAGGAGATTGTAGAATATGATTCGAGGATCGTTGGTACTTTAAAGCAGTGATTTTCAACCACTGGTGTGCCGTGAGAGATCGTCAGGTGTGCCGTGGGAAAATGTCCAATTTCACTTAATCGGTCCAAAAAAAAGAAATGCTGCAAATAATTTGTCATTGTTGAGCATCTGAGCCAGCAATAGAATGGCTGGCTAAGTAATAAATACTCTTCTGTGCCAGTGGGTAGCAGTAGATAGCGCAATAATGACCTTGTTAATTTAAGACAGTAGAATTAAATGATGCATGGGAGAGGTTGTGGTGACAAGACGAAAAGCTATGGAGAAATATTTGAAAAGGAAAAATGCAGACTCTGAACTGGGCCCTGGATAACAAAACTAAAAACAGAGAGAGAGACAGAGCTGTTGAGGAAGAGCTTCGTGTGAGCCTTTCTTCAGTTTCTGCCAGGATATCAGCTTTGTGTTCATCTAAACAGGCCGAGGTTTCACACTGAGTAAGGATCAACAAATCTAGAGACTAAACTGATTAAATTGTCAGCATATATGCTGTATTATGCTACAGTGTGTCATTTTGTAACTTTTTTGGTTGTTGGTGTGTCGCGGGATCTTTTTAATGTAAAAAATGTATAGCGGCTCAGATAAGGTTGAAAAACACTGCTTTAATCGAGCAGTGTGGATGCTTTAGTGGCTTCTAGTGGTGAGGTTGTAGATTGCATGCAGTTTAAAACCCCTCCGCTCACCCCTCTTTTCCAAACATGTCGGCAAACTACGGTGGCCTTTAGGTAACGTAAGAACGCAATGTATCCTTACCTATGTAGATATTACTGCTCATTTTATGATAAAGAAAACAATAATCAGAATCAGAATCAGAACCGTTTATTGCCATGGTATGTTGAACATACAAGGAATTTAACATGACGGGAGGTGCATAACATTTAACAATCAACACAGTGCAAAGTAGAAACATATTAAAATTTACAGAAATATATAAAATAGAGTAAAATATAAAATAAAGTGAAATATAAAATAAAGTGCACAAAAGAACAGATAACAGGACTATAAAGTGTAATGTAATATAAGTGTAATGTAAAGGTGCCGAGTGTATTTAAATAAGAACCTAGAAGGGATGTGCAGGGGAGTGACCGGTAGGAAATTGTCCTGGGGATGACAGAGTCAGTGGGGGTCCCGGGCTCTGTTAATGAGCTCGACTGCGGATGGGAAGGAACTGTTCATGTGGCGTGAGGTCTTGGTGCTGATGGACCTCAGCCTCCTGCCAGATGGAAGGAGCATGAACAGTTTTTGTCCAGGGTGAGAGGGGTCGGCTACAATCTTTCTTGATCGCTTCAGGGTCCTTGAGGCGAACAAGTCTTGGAGGGACAGCAGATTGCAGCCAATCACCCTCTCAGCAGAAAAATGATGCGTTGCAGTCTGCCCCTGTCCTTGGCAGTGGCTGCAGCGTACCAGACCATGATGGAGGAGCAGAGGATGGACTCAATGATGGCTGTGTAGAAGAAGGGTTGAATTTCTTCAGCTGCCTCAGGAAGTACATCCTCTGCTTCCCCACCAGAGATGAGTCCAATGAGGGTTGGTGTCATCCGCAAACTTCAGGAGCTTGACGGACTGGTGACTGGAGGTGCAGCTGTTGGTATACAGGTAGTTTCAAGTCATTATACATTAATTAAAACATAGTTATGGACATTATATTCTGTTTCTGCCAATAAATCCCCATCAATCCTACACACTGTTCCTTTAAGTATATTTCCGTGACAATTCTTTTTTACTTTTACTGAAAGGTCTAGTGTGTAGGATTTGGCGTCATCGCGGTGAGGCTGCAGGTGCACCCAACTGAAACTTCTCCGAGTGCCAAGCATGCAGGAAATACGCAGAAATTTAGCTATCTAGAGCCAGTGTTTGGTTTGTCCACTCTGGGCTACTGTAGAAATATGAAGGTATGATGCTCTGTGCGGAGGACCCGCTCTAGACATCAACGGCTCATTCTAAGTTACGAAAACAAAACAATACTTATTTTCAGGTGATTATACATAACGAAAACCAACCTATGAATGTCCTATTCCATTTCTGCCAATATATCCCCCTAAATAGACACTGTTCCTTTAAGTACGACCCCTGCTGGATTGTGAGTAAAAATTTGAAGTAAAGGATCTGCATTCTTTCCATCATTGCCTACTAACTTCATTTGGATTCATTTTGGATCTTTCTGCCTGCAGTGTTTAACACATACATGGTCTTGTCTTCAAGTCTTTGAGATCTGACTGCACTTATTTAATCTCAACACCTTTTAGGGAGGCCAGCAGAACGTTTTCTAAACCTCTTTGCTGTAAATATATTCTTAAAGTGTATAAATCTGTTCCTGCATGATCTCAAATTAGACTTATGCTTACATTTGTCCAACTTTTGTCATTAATAATGGTCCCGAGCTGCAGCAGGAGAGGAGTAGAAACACATTCTGGATCTGAGAGAAACAGGACAGGAAACAGGATCTTTTTTTTTCCCTACACTAAACAGTAAAATATACAGAACAGTATGTGTGTGTTGTTGGTGTTTCAGCTCTATTGTTCTGTTTTGTCCCAGATCTGACAAAGCTAACTGTATTAATGATGAGGAGGCTAACACACACACACACAAACACACGGTGCGGTGTTAAGTTGTTGGACAGCAGAATGGAGCTCTGTTGTCACATCTGCAGCTCTCTGCAGTTTCCTTCTTGCAGGGTTCAAAGGTTATTCCACCACTGGGAGGTCAGGGGTCAAATGTCACCACAGCCGCACCTCCCTTTCTGATGTCTTAAAGCTTACTCTTGAGTCTCGGTGTGACTGCAGTTTATGTTCCCCTTTGTTCACTTCACTCAGCAGACTCAGCAGAGGACTTGTTACAAAGAGGGAATACTGCTGTACAGACACAGGTGAGGATGAGCAGGCCTGTGAATCCAAAAACAGATGTTCTATCTTCTTACAGACCGTCTTGTGGTGAACTTGGCGGCTCATTTCCACCATGAATTAACTAATTCTGTAAGCTGTTTTCCAATGTTTTCTAAACCTGTAATCATTAAAGTTGGACTTTTTAAGAGGTTTTACTTTTGGAGCCATTTGAGGGACTGCAGTTATTGGCACTTCCTTAATGGCTTCATTTGTCAGCAACGGAGGTTGTCGCTTGGTATAGAGAGCTGCAAGGACGACATATTTTTGTAGGCCAACCCAGGGAGTTGGCATCGCCCTGGTTCCCTCAACAAAAATCCAATGAGATGATTTTGGATTATTGCAGAAAATAAACTGTGATAAACAAAAGATACTTACATATTTTGTTCAGCAAGATAATCTTCCACTACTTTAAAGGATTTTTGAAGTGTGAATCCAATCAGAAGAAGTAAAAAGCTAACGTTATGCTATAAACAAACTACACCATGGATGCATGACTTCACGTCACCAACACGAAGCTAAACACGGAACTTGTGTTTAGTGTGATGAAGACACATAATTTCATGACGCATTTTATGTCATAAAACAAAACATTAAAATTTCTTAAGCTTGCATTAACCACAGACCTTATTTCAGGTATCTGACGTAAGAACATTTAAAAAACCCATTGAGTTTGAGATGAGGGCAAAAATGCTAACTCATTTCTGGGCTTTAGGATTCATGCCTGAAGCACATTATTTACCCATCCAGCACACACAGAGCAACATGATTATCCCATGAGTTGGGTTGTCCGCCTGATAGATATAGTCAAATTCACTCATTTTTAGCTCTGTTTTTAGTCTCCACCAACTCCTGAGGGAAATATCTGTCTCTTTAGCTGCTTAATGCTCCACTATGTTCACCTGTTAGTCGCTAACTGTGACTGTCTGCATGTTTGGTGCTGAGCAGTGTACGGTGGGTTTTAAAACCTTTATCATTGGCGCTATAAGAGCGGTGAGACTGGATGAAAACATTAGTTCCAAAAGCACAACAGTTATCAGAAACAAAAAAGAGCTAAGCTAAATAGCCATGCACAGCTGAGTGTAAGAGTCGGGTGATAATTATCTGGAGGTTGTCACCACGAGCGTCCCCCCCTTTCACATTATACTCAGCTAGTCTATCTGATCACAGTGTCCCTTTCTAATTCTCACGGAGGTCTCCACTTGTTTTCTCAGCTGGCTGAAGTTAAAGAGGAGTGAACGAGCCAGACGGGTTATAGGATCTGAGGTAGAAAATATCTTAAATCTTTACTGCATGCAGCTGAAAAATGTGAAAATGACTAAAAAAGGATGCTGGGAATGTCTCTGTAGGAACACAGGACAGCAGCTCCAATCAGAGGTCAAAGGTCACAGGATAGAAGCTCCAGTCAGTTACACAAGTACCACTCTCCACATCCCACACTTGTATCTGCAGTAACAGCAGTAACATCACTGACTGTACGTGTTTTTCTGCCAAGAAGCTTTAATCATCATTTGAAAGTGAAACTGTCTTCATTCAGAAAAAAATAATTTTTTTGTAATGCTAGCCGTAAAGGTATAACCTGCCTGCATTTGGAGTCCCACTATGATCAAGAACGCCATGTGGACACTAAACATGCTTAACAACAGCATCATCACGAGGCTGATGTGCTCCACAGCAGCGCAACCGAGAACCCAATCGTTGTTTTGGTGCACTGATAGTACTGATACCCTTTCCTTCCCATTTTAGAAAAACACTGACTGTGGAAAATGATTTGTAAAGTTTTTGATGCTCATAATCTTTGTCTTATCACTGATTATAAATAACACGGAGTCATCTAAAGCAGCTGTCAAGGTAAGACTAAAATAAGATAATTACCATTTAGCTCATCTGTGGCTAATGTGGTCAGCTTTACTGTTAGCTTAACTGCTAATTGCCCACACACAGGTGTCACATCTTCACACGAAGGAGGTAAAAACAGTGATGTTGTGTACTCTTGATTTCTTGATCTAATTTTAAATCTCTCTTTTGGGGGTGGACAGATTTTATGTAAAGGGTGCCCTAAAATGAATCCGATCGGATCAAATGAACCACTTCTACAGTAGAATAAAAAAATAATAAATAAAGATAGTAGAATAAAAATAATAAGAAAAAACAGGCCAACTATAACAGGCTGTAAGAACTCAGATTGAGTCATTAAACAAATATCGACTGATTGTGATCTGAAATATGCGTCACAGGAATACAAACCTGCAGAGCTGTGTTTTTTTAAAGAAAAGAATAAAGGATAAAGTACAGCACAAAAACTGTATGTGTGTGTGTGTGTGTGTGTGTGTGTGTGTGTGTGTGTGTGTGTGTGTGTGTGCAGTATGCATGTTGTACCAGGGGGACTGTATAAAACAATACAACATCATAATAACTGAACCACATATTTATCACCTGCAGTGTGTGTGTGTGTGTGTGTTTGTGTGCTCATTAATCACAGCAGAGTTGTTCCTCCTGCGGGACGCGCTGATCTGAGGACCATCTGTTGCTGCTCGACACCTTTTCCTCTTCTGTGGTGAGAGGAAACACCCAGAAGTCTGAGCTGAACTCATTAAACACCAGAGATGATAAAACACTGAAATCTCTCCTCGGACGGACCGCTGGAGGAAAAAAAATATCATCTTAAAGAGCGATAAGCAGGTTGAATTTATCTCTGAATTTAGACATTTGGAAGGCACTACATTAACACGCCAGTCTCCACCGATATAGTAACAAACACTATACAGGATATTTTAGGAAATCTTCCAAGGAAATCCCGAACTAGACGGCCCTTCTGTGTGGAGTTTACATGTTCTCCCTGTATCAGCGTGGGTTCTCTTCGGGTTCTCCGGCTTCCTCCCTCAGTCCAAAGACATTCAGTTTTGGTTAACTGCTGACTTCAAATTGCCCTTATGTTGTGAATTTTAGCGTGAATGGTTGTCTGTCTTTATGTGTCAGCCCTGCCATAGTCTGGCGACCTGTCCAGGGTGAACCCTGCCTTCGCCCAATGTCAGCTGGGATCGTCTGTAGGGGGAAACACAAGATAAGAGTACAGCTATGGTTGAACAACGAGCATTTGCATTTAGCTGCGCCTGAGTCCAGCCTCACAGGGCCGATAGCATGGCTGTAGACTCTGTAGAAAATCCACTCTCAATATCATGTACCTGCTGTGTAAGTCATTGCCGACTAAAACATCCAAACCTCTGTTAAAAATTCAGAAAGATAATTGAAGTTACAGCAAAAGAGTCAGAGAAGACTAAAGCAAGGCCTCCCCCCTAGTTTTGTGACTCATAATGAGCTTAAAATACTGTACTACATAAAATACTGCATTCTATGGCATACTCTGACATTACCACGTGGAACAAAGAGATTGAACCCAGCCCGCTAATCCTGTTTGTCTGATAAACTCCAAAATCCACTTCACAGGTTCACTCATGTTTTTATTTTAGGATCCTGACTTTCAGTTTTCCTGAGATCTTCTTGTATAGTGTATCTTGTTTATACTTATTACAATTCATAATACACTCCCCCACCTGACAGTACTTGGTTCCCCTGCCTCTTCTTTTGTATCTTTAGTGTTGCATTACTGCCATCTTCTGGAGTTAGTTAACTCCTGCAGTGTCCTGGTCTCTTACGGTAACTCACCAAACATCTTGTGCCTTGTCCACTCTCACAATATTACCCCAGTATGCCTTTTAAACATGTTTCTGTCGGTCCTAATCTTTTTATTTCTTCCATATTTCCTGCAATTAACAAGCACACATTCTGCAGTTTCTGGTATCTGACACCACGCTTCACTTTACCTCAGAATCAGGTTTATATACGATTTATAGTACGTTTCCAAATTAAATGGCCTTGGTATTTTAATGCATAACGGGCATGATAAACATAGCAAGAGGAAAATATAAATTAACAACACTGCAAGATAAGAATCTTAAATATAGAATGGAAATTTACAATAAAATAGTATGTAAACTATAACTGTTTAAAAATGATGTCTGATGATGAGAATAGGTGTAATAAATGTGTATGTAACGCGTCAAGTAATGTGTGGTGACTTTACGCTTACGTTATAGGCCTACGTGTAACGTGTCCATACAAGCGACCCCTGGTGGTTAAACTGATTTTGGTCACACTACACTCCATAAGAGTGAAGTTTTATTTCAATAATAATTAACCATAATTAACCAAAAGCATATTTTCTCAAAATAACAGTTGTAGTACAAAGAGAATCCCACTGATGTAAGAAGGGAATTGAGTCACACTACACTATAAGAGGGAAATTATTGAAACGATTTTTCAATAGAAGTCACCATAATTAATCAAAAGCATTTTTTTTCTAAAATTGGCTACAACCAAGAGCAGCCTATCAATGTATGCATTTATTTTGGTTACATTACATTGCATGACAGTGAAGCGATCGAATATTGTTGTAGTATTTCCGCATTGCACTTTGTAGCACTCGTCTCACAGCCGGCCGCACATTAAGACCAATGTTATTCGTCCAGCTCGGAGGACGGATCGTTTTGACTGAATTAAGATTGTAGCTTGTTTTCTACCTCACTGAGGTTACGTAGAGGTAACGTTTGTGTTTTAACAACATTTCGCTAACGACTTATTGATCCGTGAAGTCCGAATCTTTGAATATCTTTCCAACTTTACCAAACTTTTTACCGAACTGGTTTTGCTGTAGATTTGCTCTTTGGGGTTTTTCTTCAGATCAGTTATCCAACAGTTGCTTCTCCAGAAGTTAGTTTCCAGGCGGTCAGGTATTCTTCAAGATTTCAGCTTTCCAGCAGAAAGGTTTTCACAGGTGAACTCGTGTAAAGTCCAAGTGCGAATGAGGATTCAGAGAGACCTGATGACCTGAGGTAACGTCGGTAGAGCGTCACCGTTCGGTTTCCATGACTTTCACTGACGTGCATGAGCGTGCGTGTGAGCGAGTGAGAGGGTCGATGGACGGTTATTGGATGATAAAACATTGTTGGACTGATTTTTCTGTTTCGTGATGCGTCTCATCTTCGTTTGCCTCTGCAGAAACTCCTGCAGTATCTCATACTCAGTACTTTATTTACAGATATTCATTTACATATCATGAAATGACTTAGTTGCCAACTAACCGAGTAAAATCAAAGTAATAGTATATTTTAATCTGAAAGGATTAATAACCACTAACCTGGTCATAACCTAGTTATTAACGATGAAAACTGACCCAATAGCCAACAGTTGTAATATTATAAAAACGTATGCAATTGTCGAATGGAAAATATTTGCTTCGTATACAGCTCCCTCATATTTAGATGTGCACTTTTTTAATAGCTGATGAATACAGTCACTACCTATGTGGAATATTGAATGATTCAGGTTTTGTGTTTGAGGACAAAGTTACTTTTAGCCAACATGATGACTAAACAAGCAAAAAGGAACAGAAATAAAGTTCCAAAATGAAATCATTTCAACAAATATTGCACAAAGTCAGACAGATATCGTTAAGTCACTATATTATAGGCTCTGCTCCGGTGTTGTAGAGACTCTTCTGGCAGACCAACTGTAAGATGTCATGAATGTCTTTGAGCTACAAGTAAAGGTTGTGTAAAAATGATTACTGATCTATTGGCCTGAGATCACTGATAATAAAAATAATGGAAGAAGTAGCCTCGAGAAAGGTTCACCAAGCATAACGATTCGTAGCTTGTTTCATATTATTTTAGACCAGTTTAGCACATGAATGATGGGGGATTACAAATGTGTTCCAGCAGTGGTTATTATCTTCCCTCAAAGCTGTAAAATGTAAATCTGATTTAGAGGTAACAGCAAATAACTACGTTCTCTTCTGACATACGTTCAGCTAAACTGCAGTTAAACTGGACACATAACGATCCTTCCATCATTCAGACAACTTCACACAATGCTGTGAGTTCATTTAGTTCATTTACTTTGGAAAACTGCAATTAAGCTTATTTTTTGTTTTGTTTTTACTTTGCACCATTATTAACACTAATTCCTGAAAGGAAATATTCAGAAATGCCTCTAAAACAATATATCAGGAGCTGCACTTTTGATCATCACAAGCATCAGGTTTATATTTTTATTAGTGCTGGGCAACGATTAAAATATTTAATCGCGATTAATCGCATGGATTTTTTGCAATTAATCGCGATTAATCGCATTGTTATGGCAAAGTTCAATCATGAATTCAAAAGTAGTGTATTGCGCACTTTTATTTTAAAAGTACTGCTATTTGAACAAAAGTGCAATAACCTTTGGTTCACGAGATGCAGGTAGCATGTTTTATACTTAATGTGAATATAATTCATACTGTGTTGGCATCTTATTCTGAAAACCGGATGTTCGTCTGAAGAAACCGGATGTTGTCTCACGTTAATCTTTCAGCTAACTTTCAAAGTCCTTCGCTCGCTCCCGATCTGTGCCGTTTAAATGCGTTTACCGTGAATTTTAGCATATAGGTGCACTAAAATTACTGACTATAGGATGTTTGCTGGCTTTTATCCCACTGTTCTTGTCATCCTATTCCATCCATCCATCCATTTTCCACCGCTTATCCGGGGTCGGGTCGCGGTGGCAGTAGGTCAAGCAGGCCGACCCAGACCTCCCTCTCACCGGCAACATGTTCCAGCTCATTCTGGGGGATCCCGAGGCGTTCCCAGGCCAGCTGGGAGATGTAATCTCTCCAGCGTGTTCTGGGTCTTCCCCGGGGTCTCTTCCCAGTTGGACGTGCCTGGAAAACCTCCAGTGGGAGGCGTCCAGGAGGCATCCTAATTAGATGCCCGAACCACCTCAGCTGACTCCTTTCGACGCGAAGGAGTAGCGGCTCGACTCCAAGCTCCCTCCTGATGACCGAGCTCCTTACCCTATCTCTAAGGCTGAGCCCGGCCACCCTACGGAGGAAGCTCATTTCGGCCGCTTGTAGCCGCGACCTTGTCCTTTCGGTCACGACCCAGAGTTCGTGACCATAGGTGAGGGTAGGAACGTAGACCGAGTGGTAAATTGAAAGCTTTGCCTTCCGGCTCAGCTCCCTCTTCACCAAGACGGTCCGGTGCAGCGCCTGCTTTACTGCTGCAGCTGCACCGATCCGTCTGTCGATCTCCCGCTCCATCTTACCCTCACTCGTGAACAAGACCCCGAGATACTTAAACTCCTTCGCTTGAGGTAGGCACTCCGTCCCCACCTGGAGGGAGCAATCCACCGGTTTCCGGCAGAGCACCATGGCCTCAGATTTGGAGGTGCTAACTCTCATCCCCGCCGCTTCACACTCGGCTGCAAACCGTCCCAGTGAATGCTGGAGGTCACGATCCGAGGAGGCTAACAGGACCACATCATCCGCAAATAGCAGAGAGGCGATCCCGAGACCCCCGAAACTGACGTTCTCCGCCCCCAGGCTGCGCCTAGATATCCTGTCCATGAAAATCACGAACAGGACCGGTGACAAAGGGCAGCCCTGGCGGAGGCCAACACCCACCGGGAACGTGTCTGACTTATTGCCGAGAATGCGGACACAGCTCCTACTGCAGTCGTACAGAGACCGGATCGCCCGTTGTAATGGGTCCGGCACCCCATACTCCCGCAGCACCCCCCACAAGACCCCCCGAGGGACCCGGTCGAAAGCCTTCTCCAAGTCCACAAAGCACATGTAGACTGGTTGGGCAAACTCCCAGAGCCCCTCCAGTAGTCTTGCGAGGGTAAAGAGCTGGTCCACTGTTCCACGGCCGGGACGGAATCCGCACTGCTCCTCTTGAATCTGAGGTTCGACAAGCGGTCGGAGCCTCCTTTCCAGCACCCTGGCATAAGCCTTTCCCGGGAGGCTGAGTAGTGTGATACCCCGGTAATTCGAGCACACTCTCCGGTCCCCCTTTTTGAAGATGGGAACCACCACCCCGGTCTGCCATTCCATGGGCACTGATCCCGACCCCCATGCGACATTGAAGAGGCGTGTCAGCCAGGACAGCCCAACCATGTCCAGCGCCTTCAGCATCTCAGGGCGGATCTCATCCACCCCCGGCGCCTTGCCACCAAGGAGCTTTTTAACTACCTCAGCGACCTCTGCCAGGGATATGGGTGAGCCTCCCCCTAGGTCCTCAGGCGCTGCCTCCTCTGCAGAGGACATGTTAGTCGGGTTTAGGAGTTCCTCAAAGTGCTCTTTCCACCGCCCGACGATGTCCTCCGTCCGGGTTAGCAGTTCCCCCCCCCTGCTGAGAACAGCCTGGGGTAAGCCCTGCTTTCCCTTCCTGAGCCGTCGGATGGTTTGCCAGAACCGCCTTGAGGCCAACCGAAAGTCCTTCTCCATGGCCTCCCCGAACTCCTCCCATGCCCGAGTTTTAGCATTCGCGACCACCGCAGCTGCAGCCCTTCTGGCCTGCCGATACCTGTCAGCTGCTTCAGGAGACCCCTGGGCCAACCAGGCCTTGAAGGTCTCCTTCTTCAGCTTGACGGCTTCCCTCACCTCCGGTGTCCACCACCGGGTTCTCGGGTTGCCGCCACGACAGGCACCGATGACCTTCCGGCCACAGCTCCTAGCGGCCGCGTCCACAATAGAGGCTTTGAACATGGTCCACTCGGATTCCGTGTCCCCAACCTCCCTCGGGATGTGTGAGAAGTTCTTCCGGAGGTGGGAGTTAAAGACCTCCCGGACAGGTTCCTCCGCCAGACGTTCCCAGTTTACCCTCACTACACGTTTGGGTTTACCGGGTCTTTCCAACCGGTTCCCCTGCCATCTGATCCAACTCACCACCAGGTGGTGATCAGTTGACAGCTCTGCTCCTCTCTTCACCCGAGTGTCCAAGACATACGGCCGCAAATCAAATGATACGATTACATTTGTAATCGTCATCCTATTGTTGTTATGTATATGTATTGTCTCCTGTCTTTCAATTAAAAAAAAAAATTAAAAAAAATTATAATAAATAAAAAAATGCGTTAACGCGCGATAAAATAATTGTCGGCGTTAATTAATGAATGCGTTAACGTGAAATTAATGCGTCAACTTGCCCAGCACTAATTTTTATCTAAAAAAAAAAGTACATCGTATCCATAACACTTAATCTATAGTATCAATAATATGTCAACTAGCTTACATTAAAACTGCAGTGGGAATCAGTCATAGAATACATTGTTCTAATAATTTCAGTTTGGTTTTGTTATCTGTGACCTGAATGAATCCACCGCTTCAGTTTGACAGATAGTTAACATTTGAGAGATCAGCTGAAGCCACTAGATGTCACTGCAGGTGTAAACAGATCCTGCTGCATGCTGGTTTTCAGAGGAGATTCAGAACTTCTAAATCTTTAAATCTTTAACCACCCAATGGAGGACAAGTTATTATATTGTCCAACTAATGTAATATCATTTCATCATACAAAATAAAAAGACATATGCTTCAGTTGATGTTTGATGCCAAGATGAGGTTTACTAAACCACAGCTGCAGTTTGTAGCTGCAGCTTCTGGGGACACAGCAGTAAGGTTTAGGAGACTATGTGATTTTGCTCCATGAAAAGCACCTAAAACCTCAGCTAGTCTGATGACAGAGCTGCAGCTCCCAAATGTTTAATTTGCAGACGACACAACTCTGGTTGGTCTCATCACCAACGATGATGAGACCCACTATAGGAAGGAGGTCAGCCTTCTGACCACGTGGTGCAGAGACAACAACCTCCTTCTGAATAACAGCAAGACCAAGGAGATTATTGTTGACTTCCGGAGAGGCCACACTCAACACCCACCACTGACCATCAATGGTGCTGATATAGAGAGAGTGAGCAGCACCAAATTCCTGGGGGTGGACATCAGTGAGGACCTCTCGTGGACAGCCAACACAACATCACTGGCAAAGAAAGCCCAGAGGCGCCTCTACTTTCTCCGCAAACTAAAGAAGGCAAGAACACCACCACCCATCATGTGCACCTTTTACCGAGGCACCATTGAGAGCATCCTGACAAACTGTATCATTGTGTGGGGCGGAAGCTGCACTGACTACAACAGGAAAGCCCTGCAGCGCATAGTGAACACAGCTGGAAGGATCATTGGTGCCTCACTCCCCTCAATCCCCTCCCTGCAGGACATATACGACACCCGCCTCTCCCGCAAAGTGACCATGATTGTGCGCGACTCCAGCCACCCCTCACACGGGGTACTTCTCAAGTCTCTTAATTGCATCCCCGTTTCCCTCACTTGGGTCCTTTCCTTGCGTCTTAGTCCCTCCCACCAGGGATGCATGGAGGAAACCATGCAAGGAGAGAGGAACTAGGAAATATGTTTTAAGATACATGAGACGTCCTTTCCTCAGTTGCTTCACGTGAAGTGACGTCTGTTTCTGATGACGGAGGATCAGCTGTCAGTCGGCTTTAGCAGCTGGTGAGACTTTTGATAAGTTTGTGTCTGTTCATATGATCACTGTACTTAATAATAGGAACTAATAACTAATAAAGACACACAGTTATCATCACTGTAGAGGTGTTTCTCTCTGAAGTATGTTAACAAACTGTGTCCTGTGGTCTGTTTATAAGCACAGGATCGATTTCTACCAGCGGAATGCGATCGTCTTATTTATGAATTATTTGCGTCTGTACGTTTTGAATATGCGTCTGTACGTTTTGAATATTAAACATTATTAAATAACCCAGAATATGATTATTGTTTCTCTTAAATGATAAAACTCATCAAACACTCAGGAATGATGTAAAAAGTGTTTCGTCTCTCCAGCTCTCTCTGACTTTAATTGTATTCATAATAAAAGTTATTGAGGGAAACATCAGATCATGAAAAGACAAATCTTTCTAATAAATGAAGAAAGTTGTTTGTGGTCCTTTTGTTGTTCAGTCTACAATGAACATTTATTTAAACCAGACGGTGAATCAGAAACCTAATCAAATATAAAGCTTGAGTTTATTCTGTGATCTGTCTTCACTCTGGTATGAAACTCAAGTCAGTCAGTCCGATCGGCTGCAGCGTCCAATCACATAACTGATGAACAATGAGGGGGCGTGTCGGCCATTAAAAGCCTTCCTGGAAGTCTGTTCTCGTGGGTCCTCGGTCATGGCTCCTCCGAGGTCCCTCCTCCATCCTCGATCCTCGTTCCTCAGAGCTACATTAGAGCTTTGGGACGGCCGTCAATATGGCGGCACAGAAACAACTTCCGGTTCAAGCGAGGAAACGACAATTAAGAGACTTGAGAAGCACCCACAGTCTCTTCAGACTCCTGCCCTCTGGGAGAAGATACTGGAGCCTCTGTGCTCGCACCACCAGGCTGTTAGGAAGCTGAACTCTCTCCCTCCTCTCTTTTAAGACTCCCTATGTCTGACTGCTGCTAAATACAGATTGATAGTTTTTTTCTTAATATATATGTTGTCCAGTGGCGGGCCGTGCATTTTATACCTGGGCCTTCTGTGCTGTCCTAGTGAGCTACAGTTATTTGTTGGTGTAATAATACACATATTCGTATTAAACCGTTTGGTACGAGGCTTACGAACCGAACAATACCTTTGAATAATACTAGTGCATTTGGAAAATGCAGAAGCTTAAATTGTGGGAAATATAATGTTTTCGATGGACTGCGCTCACGTAACAGACAACGGGATGTGTGACCTTTTGAACCCGGAACAATAACAAAAAACCGAAATAACCCCGCGATGACGGGATGCTTGGTCATTAACGGACAAGTCAGAATCAATGTAATTAACACAATGACAAGAACCAGTCACGTAAAATTGTCAAGCGTGACAAATAAATCCGCCGGCCGGCGTTAACGGAACACCGGTCGGCGAAAGAAACACCGGGCTGAATCTCTCCTTAAAACAAGCTGTGCTGAGCAACAGAGGAAGACAGGAGCTGTGCAATGAAAAAATAAGTAAAACAAATTATTAAATTATAAAATAGCTATAACTTGTGTGATTCTGTTTAGGCCAGCAGAGAAGGCTTAGCTGGCCCTGACAGCCCACCACTGATGTTGTCTAAATGTTTTTTTTTATCTATTTGCACTGTAGGGGAGAGCGGGGTAATGTGAGACATTTTTTACATTTGCTCCCCTCTAGGCGAGCTAAAATGATATACCAGTAAAATGTACACATTTGATGATCAGAATGTCTTCAGGACAAAGGGCAGTGAAAATATGATTGTTTTTAAAAAAGTGGTCTTGTGTCAGAACACAGGACTAGACCCACCTGGATTAGAACATCAGCCTCATACTCTATAACAAGACCTACTCTACATTCCAGCCCTGAAGGTTACAGGGAAAGGTGAAGAGTTGCTCTCTCCGTGTGGTTCCTCCAGGCCTATTAGGTTGAGGCAGCTTCTTCACCACATCACCTTTAGGAACATGTGCCACATCATTTTCTTTTATAGCAAACGTGGGTCTCTCCCACTCTTTCTTGTTTCCCTGGATTCTTCTGAGGTTCTCCATAAAACATTTGCAACTAAAGAATTAATTCTGTCAGCTGTCCATCACTACAGCCAGATTTTCAAATAACTCCCCCACTGTAGTTTTATTGAAGGCTGTAGCCCTTCCCAGGGATGTTGCCTCCGGAGTTCGGACAGAGAGATGGCGACGTGCTAGGAAGCTGCCAAACCACTCTTCTCCTAAAGAGTAGAGAATTCATTATTATAAGATTTAGCTTTGTGGCAAGATCAGTTGGCCTAAGTTAACCTACAGAATCATGTGATCTCTTGCACACCCTAGCCTACCTGCACATTGTTTCTCTGTCCAATTGGCAGGGACAGGGATATAGTTTTTCTCTGCGTATTCAAATGCCAGTTCACGGCACTTAACTGGAGCAAGGCCATGGAACTGGTCAGCTAGTTGTTTCAAGTGTTTGGCAAGCTCCTCCTCCATCTCATCTGTGAATATTCTCTTTGCCTCAGCTACTGCACCCCAGGCTACTGATTTTACTTCCCCTTTCTCTTTTTTCTTTATGAATCTTTTGAGGGTTGTCTTGTCAATATTTCTATCCCTTCCAGCTTTTCTTAAGGACTTCTTTCCTTGCATGACCTCAGCGGCTGCACTCTCCATCTCTGCGAGGGGTGTTTGGCCCCAGGTTGTCTTCCTGGTGTAGTTTCTTGGCATGATGGCTTTTCTACAATGTTTATGACATTAAAAATAAAACATATGTAATGTAATATTACACTAAAATATGTTTAAGACTAAACTTAACTTGTGCTTCATACAGCATTTGTCTCACTTTACCCCACAGCTACTATTTTAGAAAAAACAACATCTCTTAGCAATTCAGGCTAATCTTCAGCTAGCATCAATCACATGGTTTTATATGTTGGAAGTTCATCAACATGTATGATATAAGTTTTTCTACCTGAATCAATTTGCTTTGACACAACAGTTGATTAAGTTCACAGCAAGAAAATTTACTTTTACATGCAAAAAACACATTTTTGTGAAAAAACATACTTACCACAGCACCAGCACCAACTTCTCCTTCATGGCAAGGGGGGAATGGGAGGGGCTTGAAAACATAATGGTCACATGACCACAAATGTGTTCCTTTGCCTAGATACAGGGGGTGTCTCACATTACCCGGTGTCTCACATTACCCCGCTCTCCCCTATTCACTTTATATGTTTATATGTTGGACTGGAGAGAAACGTCTTTTCAACTCCTCTGTATGTTCGGTACATATTGTGGAATTGACAATAAAGCTAACTTTTTACTTCTTTTTTTTTTAACCCAACATTGAGGTTGTTATCCTACAAATTCATGCATGGCTTTGCATGGTTCACATTGCATGATAAGGAATCAGTTTTAGCAGTAAGTATTTGGACAAACTGTTACTAAATAGGGGCCTCCTCAGTTGTAACATATTTGTATTGATGGAGTAAGAGTGGACAAATTCGATACGATGGATAAACCTGGTAGAGAATTCATTTCTCACGAAGGTTTTTGAGCTTTTGTATTATTTTGTGTTTCTGCTTCAAATAAACGACACAAAGTTAAATGTATTCTAATAAGAAATGTTGTTATTGTTGTTATTCATGTAATATATCATTTTTAAAGCTCTTTATGGTGGACGCATCCAAAGGTAGAAAGTACTTAAGTGTAGAACTTATTTACAAATTTGAGGTACTTTACTTTGGTACATCCTCTTTCTGTTACTTTATACTCCTCTACATTTAAGAGTGAAATATTGTACATTCTACCAGGTCCATTTGTGTGATGGCTGCATTTACATTGTATATTCAGATTAAGAATAAAAACTCTGATCAAAAAATAAATGATGCTATGTTATTGTACGTTAAAATGGGATAATCACAGGTGGGAAAATTCACAAGTTTTCTTAAAGTATATAAAGTTATACAAAATTATACCCACAGACCATTACCAGCTGCTACATTGGTGATCCTTATGCCTGAATGCATCAATAACTCTAAGCCAATAATATAATTTTTTTCCTTAGCACTTGTCCATGTTGGCTTAAAAATGAAGCTTCACAGCAAGCTGTGCTGAAAGCTTTAGAGCAGTTATTAAATGGCTCCTTGAGGTTAAATAGTTTGTAAGATTCTGTTTCCAAGTTGAAAAACAAAGCTGGACTGATATTAATTGTGATTTTTAAACATTTTGTGCGAAGGATTCCTGAGGTTATTCTCGTTGATCTAGATTCTAGATCAAGCCATTGTTGTTTCATGTTTCTGCCACAGGATGGAGCCATTGACAAATTAACCCTGTGGCGCTGTAAAGTGTGTGTGTGTGTGTGTGTGTGTGTGCCCCTTGCACGGAATGAGATTGAATATATATTGATGATAACTATTGAATTTAGCGTGTACTACTAGAGGTTAGCAATATTCTCTGTCATGTTTACATGTGTTTTTAAATGTGTATTTGCATTTGTGCTCATTTGTATTTGCATGATTATTGATTATGCTTGTCTTACTTTCTTATGTTTTATTTGTGTTTCTAATTGTTGCATCCGTTACATCTGTGTTTGGTTATTTGCTCTTATTCATATTTGCTTCAATCTTCTGGTTGACTGTTGCTTGTGCACGTTTGTGTGTTTTATTTGTTTGCATTTACCCTTGATGTGTGTTTGTATTTGTGTTGCTCTTTGTATACTTGTATCCATCTTACAGGTGTACCTTGTGGCCCTCGTGGACCCTCGACATGATTAGGGGTCCAGCCGGAGTCTCGGAGCAGGGAGCAGCAGCACAGTGGAGCTGATGGAGTCCTGAGCCTGGAGCTGGTTTCTATTGTCCCCAGTAATTGGATTTGGTCTGGGAGGAGAGATGGCTGCCAGTGAGAGGCTGCGATCATTAGGTGTGAATGAGACGTGTGGTGCCGGGCCGAACACACACACACACACACACACACACACACACACACGCGTCCACACTATTCTGAAATTGCTGTTTTCATGTCAAACACTATTCTCCACAAAATGTGTGTTGTCAGATGTTTTTCTAAAAGCTCACCTCCACTGAAACATTAGAACAAACAGGACAACAGCTATATTTCTTCTTCTACCCTTACAGTCAATACTATAACCAAACACACAGCGAGAGATGATTCATGAAGCAAATTCACTTAAAACAGATTTCGCAGTACACCCCTTGGCTCTACTGCCCAAAATTTAACTTAACTCCAGCAGCGAAGTCTCTGCACTTGTCACCGCTCGTCTGGTAGGTTAGGAGCATGGAGGTTGCTAGCCGACAGAGCACCACTATTCTGTCATGAAGGGGTCACGCCTGTTTGAGTAAACGCCATCAACGACTACTGATGAAGTATCAGGGTCCCAAAGGGTTGTCCCGTTTCATAGGGGAAGATTTCAACCACTGACTGTTGTAACTGTTCCTTAAAGCATGTTGAAATTAGTCCTACCTAAGTTACCATGAAAAGCTATTCCTCTAAAGTAGCCACATCCCGTTCAGTTTAGTTTACAGGAGTAATGGTCTGTCAATCTGACAGTTGTCTTTGTTTAATGGCAGTGGTTTGTCCACTGACAGATTGACATAATGGGCAAAGCCATGGTTTATTGTGACGTCACCCATTTTTTGTGGATTTCGGTTTTGAAGCCTCTAATTCTGCATTTTGGCCGTCTGCATCTTAGTTTTCGGCTGTCGCCATCTTGGTTTTTTGCAAACAAAAGTGGTACGAGAGGGTGGAGCGCACGCTGAATATAACATTTTTAGGAGACCAAAAATGTTACAACTAACTTGAACACGAAAACACGGACAACTCCCAGACAACTCCCAGACCGGACAACGCCTGTCACTCGAAAGATAGCCTAAAGCATACCCTACTTTATGTTCTATTTGACTCTAAATGGACCATAATTTACTAAATGAACATCATGCTGTATTCAAGAAGACTTGAAAGAGATTGAGACCATAAACTATGCTTAGAATGTTTACTGAGGTAATAAATCAAGTGAGAAATAGGATCATTTTGTCATTGACTTCTATACAACCGGACTTCTTTTTGCAACCAGAGGAGTCGCCCCCTGATAGTCAATAGAGAATGCAGGTTCAAGGCACTTCCTCATTGGCTTCACTTTGCAGACATAGAGGTTGTTGCCTGGTGTGGATTTAGAAAGTAGTGAGCTCTGTTGCCTCCTGTCATCTCTGCTTGAGGCTTGTGGTTCTAGGCTACATTAGCTGCTAATAACACCTGATTCTCCGACCCAACTGTAGGCTGTCGAGTTGCATTTTGGTCAAAAATGTGTTCCAAACTCTTTACATAGGGCTTTAGTTCTTTAGATAAATGAAGTGGGTATTTTCCAAATATAAAGTCTCTTTAACACATGTCCTCTTTATGTTATTATTCTTCCACTGCAGCTCAACAGGAAAACGCAGACAGAGTTTTCTACAAAACAAATACTTTAATACTTTGGAAGATATCCAGTTGTTGTGTCCAACTCACACGGCTGAAACCTCATAAATTCAGATAAACTTTGGAATACATTTTTCTACAGAATTGTAGGTTTTGTTTCCCATCCCCTAAATTGAAAAGACACAAGAAGTTATTAGGAATGAACACAGCAAGCAAAACGTGTTTCGGTGTTCAAATGGACGCCTGACTATTGTTTTAAGACAGACTTGAAAAATTGAGAGCCTATCCTTTAAACCAGGGGTCTTCAACGTTTTTCAGGCCAAGGACCCCCAAACTGATAGAGAGATGGAGCAGGGACCCCCGACTATATATATTGTATAAAATTGTGTTTTATATTAAATGGGCCTAGTACCGTGTATACCTCTTTATTGTGCATTCAATACTAAGCTATTCAAATAATACACAGGTTCATATATTCATGTTTTTATTTTAAACATGTACAACGTACAGTGAGTAGGGTGGCCGTGCCACTGCCATTTATAAACATACCTTGTCAGCTGATACCAATGCCAATATCAACATTGTCTGTCAATTGCATGATACTCATGCATACAAGCTATTCAAATTGATGTTTTTATTTTAAACAAATGTGGAAACGAAAAATGAGTGATGGCCTATTGCCCACTGCCATGCAAAAACATACCTGTTATCTTAGATACAATACTGAACTATTAAAATAATGGACACATTCATGTTTTTTTTAAATTGTCTAATCAACCAAAGAATTTCGCGGACCCCCTGCAGTACCTGCACCCCCTGTTGAAGACCTCTGCTTTAAACAGTTATTGCTTCTTATTGTAACTTCTCAGTTCATATGCAGATTTAAAATGCAGCAGCGTTGGAGATTATTTGCATATTTAAAAAAATTAACCTGTGTTTGTGTGTGTGTGTGTGTGTGTGTGTGTGTGTGTGTGTGTGTGTGTGCATGTCCAACTTAATCTGAAAACACACGCAGAGTTTCCATGGGAACCAAGCAGCCACTCTGCTCTTCAATAGTGAGCGAGTGAGTCGAGGTAGATGCTATTGTGTCGTGTGTGTTTGGGGGGTCGGAGTTGTGGTTCGAGAGGGGTTAGAGGGGGCAGCATTAAACAACGCACTAGACAGATGAAAGCACTGCACATCCTTAAATCTAATCATAATTTAGTCATCTAGAAGATGATCAAAATAAAGAAGGAAATAGGCAAGACGGGACAGAGAGGGAACTGAGTGCATGAGTCAAGGGATGGGGGGGTAGATTGATGTTAGATGGAAAATGATGGAGCCTCGTGGACAGAGATGGTCTTATTCCTAAAGCTGAAGCTTATTTGTTGCATCCATCTATACCCAGGCAGAGGCACTTAGTCTAAAAGGATTTCTGAGGCTCACGAGCAGCTACACAGTGCTGCAAAGACAGTGGACTCAGTCATAAGCACCAATACCTGGACGTCCATTCATGCCTTTTCTTATGTAAAATTATGACAAATCAAATAACAAAAGCCGAATGGACATGGAGAGTGAAAAAAGACAAAACGTAATACATCTTTCTTCAGTTAACAAAAATGTGCTCACTGGCAGGAGAAACTTATTTGCCAATAGAAATGTGTTGAATAGAATTTCAAATCCTGGGATAAGATGTTCCCATCTTCATTTATTTGCTTTTTACTGAACATGTTTCCAAATTAAATATGTATTTTTCTGAGATATGCAGGACTGTTATTCTACAACAATGCTGCAGGGAGAGTAGCTCAGTAGAGCCCATTAGGGTGGCCTGTCCGGCCTCTCCTTCACCGGAAAGAACTTTTGAAGCAAATTCAGACAAAGAGCATTCAGAGAAAGGACGATGATGAGGAAGAGGAGGAGGAGGCCCGACTTGGGTTTTTTCAAATGGAAACTGGTAATGATATTTCTTGGATTCGAGCTACTGATCATCAGTTATTTGTTCTGATATTTGGAATAATCAAATTTCCCCTTCCCCTAACGAAACATCCAGAAAATGCTGCGGTATTTTTCCTGACACCATTATTCTGAACAAATTCATTATGAATCTAGATTTATCATGGGACAGTTCTCCATTTGAGAGGAGGTCATTATCAGTATTGTCTGACAATAAGAGTGATATAGTATTAAAATAATTACACCTTTCAAGATTTATTTGGCAAGGGAAAAAACCAAGGATTCAATTTAAAACTCTACAACTCACAAAAGAGGAAGGAGGAATGGGTCTACCTAATAGATTAAACCTTTAATTAACATGTGTACCCCATCTTATTGTGCCGGGTGGAAAGATATTGAACTCTCTATTATGAATGATCCCCCAATTCATGCAGTATTGGCCCATAAAAACTTGGGAAAACTTATAGACAATTTACAAAATCCATGGATCAAATTCCATTTAAAAATCTGGAACGTGATAAAAGGAAAATATAAACTAGATCAAAAACTACAAATACTTCAATGGTGTGCCTATGATCCGGGGTTCAAACCAAATGAAATGGACCATAGATTTAAATCCTGGATCCCAAAAGGTATAACAACATTCTATTCTCTGACAGAAAAGGGACAACTAAAGGACTTTGAACACCTGAGGAAAAAATATTCTCTTGAAAAATCTGATTTTTATAGATACCTCCAGATACGCAACCATTTTGAACATAACATTAGAAATACAACGGACCTCGATGACCCAATATTGAAAATATTTCTCGGTGCCTACCAAAATGATTCAAATAAGGGAATTATCTCTAGATCCTACAAAGGCCTTATGACAAAAAAGTCGCACAATGTAGGATATGTTAAGGAAAAATGGGAAAGAGAAGGTAACTTCTCAATATCAAACGAGGACTGGTTAGATGTATGTAAATTTCAATGGAAATGCACCAATTCTCACGTGTGGCGGGAATTTGCGTGGAAGTGTGTTATTCGTTTCTTTATCACACCGAAGCAGAAGGCACGCTTCGCTGGAGGAGATGCTACATGTTGGAGACGATGTGGGACTCCGGAAGCAAATCACTGGCATGTATTCTGGGAGTGTCCAGTGATACAACCTTTCTGGGGAGAGTTTCATAAAACATTAAAAAGCATACTTAACACTGACCTGCCCCTGCAATTTTCCACATTATTCTTAGGAAAATTAGATTTCCAAACAGGGCGTCCAGATGAATACCTGTTTGGCATTTTAATAACGGCTTGTAAAAAAGCACTCACAAGGCGCTGGTTGCTTCCTGAGCCCCCCACGATACAGGAGTGGATAGATATAGTAAACAACATCTATGTTATGGAAAGGATCACTTTTTCCCTTCGCCTTCAGAGAAACAGGTTTATTCAACTCTGGGACAAGTGGGTGAGATACGTAAAACCATTACAAACAGATTTTGTGGAAGAGTGAATGAATGACCCTGTAACGTTGATTTAGCTTAGCAAGCATCATCGACCTCTATCACATTCTCTCTCAAGTCCCCCTGTCTGATGTTTTTTGTTTTTGTTTTTTTTGTTTATGTGTACACTCTCCCAAATTGTACAAAGTTACCTAACTTTGAAAAACTGTGGACACCATATATGCTGATGCGAACGTAAACTTGATAACCTAAACTACTGTCCAAAAATAATTTTAAAAAAAATGATAAAAAAAAAATAATTACACCAAACACAAATTTATTGTTTCATTTAATTTTCAAAGACGAGGGCCTCGTTCTTCGGGAATAACCGAGTTTTCCAGATTCCAATGTTGATGGTTTGGCATGAGTCTGGGTTCTTTTGGTTCTTCAAAGTTGGTTTAATATTCGTCTGCAACAAGTCCTCAAGATCAAACCTGCAAAAGTGCAGGCATATTGACATTCAGCTCCATCATGTCAAAGACATTTTTGGGTGAACCCATCATACTGCAATTTATCCAAAACGTCTTACAATAAGTACATTCAAACCATATGAGCAAGAGCTATATTGTCCAAAGCTGGGAGTGTATCCCTTTTAAACAAACAACTAAAAACATGTAAAGAAACAGGACATAAGTGAGTTCAACCACATCCATAAACAAATTTTTAAATACAGTACAATCATGTAATCATGGTTTCAGATGAGAACATGCAGGTTATTGAGAAACCACTATCTATTGATTACATTTTCAGCACAAAGAGTTACCTATACTTATACATGATAACATATACAACTAAATACAAGTTTGTACATTATAATTAGGTTTTAAAAGATGGGAACTCAGTCCATTACAGTTTTTATTTTGCTTTGTTAGTGCATAAAACCAAACAAAACGTTCACCTATATAACTATAGGTGGCACAGGGTGCAGAACTGCAGCGTTACACACATACATAATCCTATTTAGCTTTCTTAAGGTTTTCTCAAAGCCAGTCAGAGCAGTGTACCGTTAAACAGCTTTAATACATATTTATTCCGATCGAATCAATGAAACTGCATGTCTATGATATTGGGTATATGGACACAATTGATTCACATGTATGTCTTTTTAATGAAAATGTCCTTTATTTGCCCCATTTATTGATTGAGCCCTTTGTTGGATCCCAGGTTGGAGGAGATTCACTCCGGAATGACGCGTCTCTCTGCTGGACTGACACTTTGGGTTTTGGGGCATCTTCAAGCAGCCCATTAAAGGGAAACTATTCTCCACCTCTGCTTTGTCCTCCACTCTCTGGTCCTCTTTCCATCTTGGTCAGATTTGTCCGTGAAGACATGTGTCACGACCTTTCTTTGTGAGACTAAATAAATGCACCACCTCCTGCTTTCAACCGTGGTATTGATCATGGCTTTAAGGGAATTTATTCCATTTCATTATAATAGAGATGAGTTAAATGCCCTGTGTATAACAGGATTGCCTTAATACAGAACACATTAGTCAGAGACAGAGAATAGGCGTTGGGTGAATCTGAAAAGCTAATGAGATTCTGTATGGAGAAATACAGCTATAATCAAGAATTGAAAAAATAAAACAAAAATGGATATGTCTTGGCATATTTCCAACATGTCACAAATTTAATTGGGAAAATGCCACCATAATATTTTCAACAATTGTTTTTGAAATAGAAATGGCTACAAAGTAATGAAACCAAACTCCGATATGCCTCTCTGTGACAATAATTTTACATCAGTGATGATGTTGTTGTTTCACCATTGAGGACATATTTTATTTTGTTGGCCATGTATGCCTCAATAATTACCATAACAATGATTTCATTATATGTTTTTTCTTTAAGTATTTAGTTTCTTTCTCTTTTGTTATACTGAGGAAGATATTTTCAGGAGAGAAGGTAAAACATTTAAAAAAACATGTGACATGTAAATGTGACCCAATTCCTACAAACATAAACAATTTAAAAGATTGTCTTGAGTTGAATTTGAATAATTTACTGAATTATTTCACCATTTACTGGTCACTTCTGTATTTATTCATAGCAATTCAACGATTAATAAAATATTTTTTATGTATTTATTGTCTCATAAGTACGTCTATAATGTATTGATTGTATGTAATAAATGTTTAACATTGACTAAACTACATTTTGGGTTGAAACGTTACACGGAACCTTTATCCTGTAACCCCAGTTGCCTTCAGGGAACTTTATCGCCGACGGACTGTCAAAATGACATAGTGGTAAACACAGTAAGGTGAGTCTCGATTTCTATTTTATTGCTTGCGAACGCGCCAGTTTCACCACACATTAGCAGTATACATCCACTGACACGTGATGCTGAAGACACGAGCGAGCCACCAGCTCTATCGTGTGCTAAAGTGACATTGATCAAGGATGGAGAGAGAGAGGCTAGCGTTAACTGCTAGCTAACTAGCCCCGGCTGACATCACATCAGCTAGGGGTAAAAACAGGCCTTATTCAGTCCGCTTTCATAGTGGTTAATTCGTTCATCCATGTCGCTTTATACAGTGAAAGTGTCGTGATAAACGGGACATGTTAGCGTGCTATCTTACGTGGCAAGTTAGTGTAGCTACCCGAGAGGCTGACCGTGGCTTCACCTCTGTCAGTGTTTACTGCTCAGCTGCTGACTGTGTGTTTATTGATACAGAGACAAACACAAACAGGGCTGAGGCTTAAACCCGGTTGTTTTTTTCCTTTCTGGTTGCTGCTATCCTTATTAAACTGAAGTAGCATTATTGTGTAACGTTACTTTAGGAGTTTAAAGATGAGATAACCACTCATTAACATTGACTTGTATTTCAAAAAATGTTTGTAGCATGTGTTGAAGTTGAAGTTTTACTATTCCCTGAATGAGGTATAACTGCTCCCAGGGCCAGGATATGAAAGCATAAACAACAGCTGACAAAACATTAAAGAAACATCCAAATTGTAAGGGTGCTTTCATTGTACCTGTGTATTCAGATCACGTGCATAGCAGTAAAGTAAAACCATGAAGCAAGATTTAAATACTTATACACATACGTATGAAGTAGCAATACACGTGTGAGTAATAATGTTAACTACGGTGTGGTTGAGTATAATGGCTATAAATCGTCCAGCAGCCTGAGAGTAAGAATTAATAATGAATTAATTTGAATTACGCAGTAAACCATAAGACACAAGGGGCTGCATGAAAGAGAAAATACACGTGACTATAGCTGATGCATTTAGCTCAAAATGTGTCCATGCTTTGTGCTGTTTCGCCTAAGATCTATAACAGGAAGTTAACCTCTGCAGAACACTCAGACTTTTTTTTTGTTTACTTAACATATTTATTGTTATACGAATATAGGTTTTTCAAGCCAGATCACATTCCACATTGTGCTCACGTTTTCTACGATCAACGTTATTTAGCTTTGGTTGGTTGAAAAGCAAAATGACTCCAATTGTAATGGTTGTAAAGTTCTTCAGTTAACGTCATAACCAATCAAACGTATTGTAATCTGTGCTTCCCCTGCTGATGTCAGCCATATGAGCCTGACAGAGTGTGTGAGTCAACAGGAGGCTCGATGAGACGATGCTCACGTTAGGTCAGAGCTGTATCTGCAGGCTCCTAAGAATGAGTGCAATTTTATTTTCTTTATTGAAAACTTTTTTGAACTTCTTCTTCTTGTTTATCAAATTAGATGGAAAACACATTTAAGAGAAAATGTGATTTTTAAAAATAAATAAATTGTGATTAATTGTGAGTGAAAACGGCAAACAGTTGAGCGGCGTAGCAGTTTCATTGTGTTTTCATTCATCCTGGTGCTATGCAGTACTGGTCTGCAGCATAATGCGTATAAGTTAATAAACGCTCAAATATAATCCATAAAGAGCATTAAACTCTCAGCGATATGTGCGATGCCATCTTCCCTTTGTACCCCCAACAAATCATCACGGATAAATTATGAATATTCAACGTATCGCCCGGGCCCGACTGTGATGTAATGACCTTTAAATAATTCATATGTAGAGAAAAGTAAAAGAGGCTGAGTTGTGGAGGAGAAGAAAATCAATGAGGGTGAGGGAGCACAAATGATAAAAGAAAGAGGTTTAGAGAGAGAGAGAGAGACATAGGAGTGGAGAGAATCAGAAGAGACAGGCGGTCAGGCAGATGGATGTGAACCCCACCCAGGCCTGCTTCCTCTCTGCCTGCTCGGTCTGGTGATAAGCAGCTGAGGAGGAAGTCAAGTATTATTTCATCAGGACGTGTGAGGGAGCACGATCGTTTCTGTTTGCTGGGGAGGAATCGGCGAAGCTCCGGTCTCAGTGTGATGAAGATACTGTAGGTGGGTCGGTAGTTTGATGCTTAAAGTTGTTGAAGGTTCTCTATGACGTTTTACGAGCATTAATATAGCAGAAAAAACAACTATTTACTATGTAAAGATGGAGGAGAGTATTGTTTACCTGAGCAGAGAATGAAATCACTCTCTCTCTCTCTCTCTCTCTCTCTCTCTCTCTCTCTCTCTCTCTCTCTCTCTCTCTGTGGTAATCTGAGCTTCTCCTTGCTTTGTTTACATAGCTGTGCCTTTTAGTGCATGTTAGTGCACGTGAGCGTGCCCCGCTGGTTAGCTCACAGCCGCTGCTCTGCACTACGCTCATACAGCGGTTGTAGCTGATAACGCCGTCCCCCCTCAGGTAAACACTGTTAGCTCTGCCAGCACTGTTGCCGTTGTTTGCACTGTTAGCGCTGTTAGGACCGTCGCCATGTTGAGAGCCGTGTGGAGGCAATAGATGTGTTCTGAATTGTGAATTCAGCATTTTTAAAATAGTGGCTTCATTATCCTATAATCTGACTTTTCTCTTGGCAAACCCTGTATTTAGAGTTTAAGAAAGCGCCTGGAACACAACTGTTTTATGTGTAATTTAATCACTCCATTCTTACTGTTAGACGTGTTCCCTTATTTTTCTTTTTGTACGGCATGCTTCCTCTTAACCATTTCCCCTTTCTCTCTTCTGTTTCTCACAGTAAAGCCACAGATAGTCTCCATCTGATGATGTCACAGCCACCTGACGGACTAAAATAAGCCGCCCCTGAGAGTATCAGCATGTGCAGGGGGATTTGACTGTTTTTCTTGCCCAAAGTGTGTCTGTATCTGGCTAAGTAACGTAGTTTGCCACCCAAATTGGCTTGATTTCGGGAGTCCCAGGCGACTGCCAGTCCTGTTTAGCGCTGGCATAAAGCCACAGCAGCTTTCCCCCGAGAGGTAGTCGACTTTCCCTCCAGCACTGGAGACACTCCACTGAAAAAGAAGACCGTAACCTTGGATGAAGGCCCTGTATCGAGGAGGAGAGCAGGACTTGGCTTCAGACAGCCGTCTGTGAAGCCCGCAGGCTGCTTGGATCTTCCTCACCCCGATCTTAGCTTGCATTCGACCGGCTGACAGCCAGCATGGTTCGTTGGACATGTGAATGATGTTAACTGGGTTTTTGTGCCCATTTTGGAAAACCATCTAGTTGTGAGACTTCTTGCTCAAGGGGAAGGGGCCCAGCCATGGAGGGCCTTGAGCAGCTCGACATGGTTGGCGATATCAGCCCGGCCCTCGAGGCCACCGAGGACTTCATCCACTGCATGGGCGGGATACAAGGCCAAGGTCCGAGCCTAGCTCAAACGGGGACCCTCCAGCCTTCCAGGCCGCCGAAGCAGCTGCAGGACGTTTCCAGCGCCGCACTGGGGAAGCTGAGCTCCAGCGGCGTGTGGGGCTTGCTGGCCAGAGAGCAGCCGGAGGTGGGGCCTCTAGGCCTGGCCTGGGCCGACAACTTCAGCGTGTTGGGCCTGGGGATGGGCTTGAGGCACGGCAAGAGAAGCAGAGCTCGCTCCACCAACGACCTGGCGGCCCACACCAAGGAATGCACCAACAACACGGCCAACTCCTCGTCCAAGTCGGCCTTCAAGAAGGGACACAACCGGTCCAGGTCCGACGTCAACTACCGGCCGTCGGCATACACCGACAACGGACTGCCCACGTTGGACTGCAACACTCTGAAGAACATGATCCTCAACCACCAGCCAGAGGGTGAGTTCACATGCGCAGTGTGAGTCTCTGTGTGATATGATGCAGGAGGTGTTTGTCAGACCAAATCTTTCAGGTCTATGATAGAGCTGAAAAGATGTTGATGATCTTTGGGTTTTAGACAGTGTATCAGACAAACGGACATTTGGGATTTCTGATATTGGGCGATATACTGTAAATGAAATCGACTCGACTTCCATCCACATTGCCTGTCCCTATTGAACAATATTTGATATTGAAGATGAAAGAAACTGTATCGATTAATTTCAACAAAACAAATAACATCCAGTTTTTACATAGGCTACTGATATCCTAAAGTATTTTCTCTGGTGGTAATTATGACGTACCATGTGGTCAGAGCTGATACTGTGTACGTGCAGATCCATCCAGATATTACAGAAGCCGACCAGAGACCTATGGCAGAAAAACATTAAATTTAAAACCTTAAATGTTCAGTATAATAACGTATTATTCAGACACTATTTTTTAAAACACATGTTGCTAAGTGGACGCAGTCACTGTGACGTCACCCATCAGTTTGTGGACTACCGCTTTGAAGCCTCTATTTTGCCATTTTTGCCATTGCCATCTTGGTTTTTGCAATGACAAGGGCAATAGAGGGTGGCGCTGAGTACAACCGAACGCTGAATAAGACATTTTTAGGCCACCAAAATGTTATAATGCGCCCCAAAGCATACCCTGCTTTATTTCACTCTAAATGGACCATAATTTACTAAATGAACATCATGCTGTATTGAAGAAGACTTGAAACTAGAGATTGATTATGTTTACAATGTTTACTGACTAAATCAAGTGAGTGATACTTATATATAATCAGACTTTCACATCCAGAGGAGTCGCCCCCTGATGGCCATTAGAAAGAATGCAGGTTTAAGGCATTTCAGCATTGCTGTCTGAGGTTGCTGTCTGATTGACCTCCATTGTGTCAAAACCTTGAGAAATGTTACCTCTATTTGCAAAGCTAAGTGGTAAATTATATGTATCTTAATTTTTGTGAAGTGACCCTTTTTAATTGCATCGGATTTGCCTAATTAGGCATTTGTGAAACGGAGAGCTGTTTCGTGCTCTGACTCCAGAAAGACGGTGTCATGTCCGGTGACCATCATTCCGGTCCCGACCTGGAGACATGCACACCTCCTCCCTCCTCCTTTGCTCTGATCGACCGTCCATTCACCGCAAGGTTTTCTCAGCCTTTGAGAGGCTTTTCGGAGGACGGAAGTCTCTGACTATTTGTGCTGCAGATCGGGGCGTATGCTGTACTTATGTTGAAGCATCCTCAGAGAAAGCAATAATGATAGAAGATGATGATAACTTGAAATGACACAGCTGTGCTATGACAGTCAGTATTCAGGCAGAGAGCCCAATGCGCGCGCGCGCGCACACACACACACACACACACAGCATTTGTTTGTGTGTGTTTTGGCCATCTGAAGGCCTAAGGAGATCCTAAGGGATCCTGAGGGATAATAGCCTGTAATCCTGTCAGCAAATGGACTCAAATGAGGCGAAAGAAGAGGCAACCCAATTACCCGGCCCCTGATACTGGCAGGATTATTTAGTATTAGCATATGTGTGAAAAGGCATCAGGCTATTTAGTTTGGCTCGACGTGCATTGAAAGGAGAGAAGTAGGAAAAGGACGGTAATAAGCAGAAGGCAGAGTGATTTAGCTCGGACTCGCGATGTCTCTTCATTCACATTGAGAAAAAAAAAGAAAAGAAAAGTGGCCTGTTTGCCTTTCCATTAGTGACAGCTGGGGATGTTTAGATGGTAAATGGAAATGATTATATACACAATGAACATGTATATATGGAACCAAACAAGCTGCATGTAGCTCTTGTCTTTTATAACATCGCCATTCGCGACATTCATCTGTTTGTGTGCCATTGTTCTTGTTCATTATTATTTTTTGCACACTTTGCACTTTGTTGCGAGCATTCATCGATAAACTTGTGTTCTTCAAAGTTCAGGGTCCATGCAAGGAAACCATTTTTTTGCTGGCAGCTTTTAATATAACAAAATATGCACCTGTTACTCCAACGGTAAAGAGTTTAATGAACAGATAAGCTTGTGAAAAAAATAATTGGTCAACTCACCAAGTTTCTCTGAAGCCACTTGTACTGAGGCAGGGTTATTGAGATGAAGCAATTAGTCAATTAACCAAACATGAATCACAAAAAATCTTGACAAAAAGGCCAAATATTTGCTGGTTCAGGCCCTTTAAAATTTAAGAATTTTCTGCTTCTCTCTGTTTTATTCCAAATTAAATATCATTATGTTTTTAGTTCAGAAGAAAACGCAATTTGAAGGTGTCACCTTGGGCCCCTGTGGCATTTTAGTTTGACCCTTCACTAAGTCTGCAATGCAGACTGGCCTGTCATAGCGTAGCATCGACCGGCCTCTCATGCAATGTTTTCAGATGTTTTTCATTTTCAGGCTGGTTTTGTGGATTTGGTTCTAGTCATAGTTAAACGTTGTGTGATAGAGATACTCGTCACTCAGAGATCTTGGAAGGAGATACGCATTAACTAGCTAACATTAGCAAAATACGTTAGCACATCATAAACTAGTGTTGGCACTGCCAATGCTACGCTAGATACTGAAGGTATACTGAATGTATAATGTGTGCTGTTAATGACAGTGTGGGCTCCATGGTAGCTCTGACAGCTTGACAGAGTAGCAGAGAGAGGCGGGGCTTAACAAAGGGTCAATTAATAAATTGAAGAGAGAAAAGAAGACATAAACACAAACAACCACAGAAAACAATGGCTACAAAAGAGGCACTGACTTCGTATAACACACAATCAGAATGCTCAGCTGCAACCCTGAATAGGATAAGCGCTTACAGATAATGGATGGATGGATTAGGGCTGGGCGGTATGACCAAAAATGCATATCACGGTATTTTGTAAGATTCTGGCGGTTTCACGGTATATCACGATAACCAAAATACCTTTTGTTGTTCAGTCTTTGTTCATCCTGCATTGCTCTTTTCTGTTCTTTAATATAACGTTATTGGAGCGACAGAGCCTCTCCCAGCTGTTAGCAGACTGTTGTTGGCGAGCTGTACCCAGCATGCAGTTCCGCGGTGAAATTTTATATATGTACAATTATTAGTGTTACAAATTGTTTATGTGTCACAAACTGTTGTGTCGTCGTGTTTTGCCCTGTTAAAGAGCATTAGTTGTGGGTTGTTAATTGTTGTTATAAAGTTATAACCATGACTAGGGTTCCCTCTCAATACAGTTAAGATAACTAGCTCCGACCGTACCGCCCTCTGCAGCAAACAATATATTTTGCTGCCTGTTGAAGAGCGACAGAAGTTGTTTCGGCTGTATGACGGTATATGAAAAATTCATATCGTACGGGAAATTAAAACCGGTATTATACTGCCCAGGATGGATGCATTTGTGCAAGTTTGACACGGAAGTTTCTTTTTTATCATTCGCAAGAAGCCAATGGACATGTTCCCAGACTAAGAAGATAGAAAGCCTTTTTATTGTCATATAAATATACACGAAATTTGACTTCTGCATTTGACCCATCCCTGTATATAGGGAGCAGTGGGCTGCCAATGACAGGCACCCGGGGAGCCCGGGGTTCAGTGTCTTGCTCAGGGACACTTCGACACGTGGCACGTCCCAGTCGAGGATCGAACCGTTGATCCTGCAGTTACCAGACAACCCTCTTAAGCCACTGAGCCACGGACACCCCCCCCCCCTAACAGTATACAACAGCAAACAATAAAGGAAAGTTTTTTCAGTTATTTTCCCCACCGGCTTGTCTCTGTGTTATTTGCTCCTGTCTCTCTACAATAATAGTGTGTACCATTTATTAATTTTTTTGCTTTTGAAATTCAAGTTTTCTCAGTTTTTGCTTCCTAGAATCGATCTGCCTCTCATCACGTTTATGAAAGTCTTTCTGCTGACTTTGAATGCATTCATGCATTCTCTGTCTTTCAAATCCTGTGGTCTCTGAACTCCTCATTCGTGACACACATCCTTTTTTCCCCCCTAATTTTTGGCCTCACTCAACATTGGGATGTTCAACTGTATTCGGTCCCAGATGAAACACACACACACACACACTTGAATGCAGCTTTTAGATGCTGACGTTGACTGATGTGTTGGTTCTTACTTCCAGAACCCGACCGTACCGCTCACCCGGTGCATGCTGGGATAGCTTCACCCCGCTATGAACCTGAACAGGACAGATGCTGTGGTTTAGAAGTGGATGGTGTACCTCTGTGTGTGGCTGCAGGTGCCTTCTTCTGCTTTTACTTATTTGCAGTCGTCGTGTACATATTGTATCCAGGAAACCGTGGGAGTCTGTTAGATTGTAATATATATGTGTAATATTATCGTATGCTACCTTATCAGCACGTGAGGTTGCTTGTTAAAGGTCTTGATTGACTTAAAGGCAGCAGTGCTTGATAGTTTGTTTGGAGTCCTGAGGAAAAAAAAGGTAATTCTGGTTGACGGCGTAGACTATTACCAGAGTGTGATGTGAAAACCTACCAGGTGGAGATGAAGGCTAATTGAACGGAAAGTTTTTACTCGCCACGATGCCTAATTCTCATCTCGGTCCTCCCGAGCGTGACGACTGCCAATCTGATTCCAGCTGCAAACGAATTTGCATATTCATTTGTCCCTTTAGCGAAAAGGGTTTGTTAACATGCGAAGTCCGAGACCCGGACCGACACCGTGTCTACTGCGGTTTTGATAAGATTGATGAGGCACTCGACCCACCACCGGAGCTGTGAAGGATTTAGCTTTTCCTTTTTTCCCCCTTGAGTGATTTAGCACGTTAAAGAAACAAAGTGCAATGTCTGCCAATTAGACGGCTCCTGGTTGGGGGTTTACAATTCTATCAGATTGGTGGATTGGTTTAGCGCACGGTGATTGTTGAGATTTTTAAGAAAACCTGTCAACCCAATAAAAGACGTCTACAAACAAGGTTACAACTGGGCTGATATAGACTTTAATTTGTTTAGAAGTCCAGGTTACATATACCCATTGTTTTAACAGCATTTCAGTATCCTGAATAATTAATAATGTTATTGCGAAGCAGGTCCTAACTGCATGTTGAAAAAAGTAGATGACATACTGTCTACATAAAGATTGTATATATCCTTAACTTAAAATCTTTCACTTATATCCAAATGTATCCAATTTTCGATGTTTACATGTCTTTTGACCTGCAAATTACCAAATTGGTGGCTTGCACACAGCTCATTGAATAAGTCACAGTTTACAAGTCTTTAGTCTTTGCTGTCCCTTCATAAATCCTGAGGATTAATCTGTTGGTCACAAGTCTCATACTGTAGCTTGTACTTCTTGCTGGCCTGCTCTGTGTAGCAGGTGCTTTTCTCTCTTCCTCATCCCTCAGTGGAGACACAGCGGGCTGAGATTGAAACAAAAATGAAACCCTCAAGTATGATGAGACCTTTGTCCAGCATGTGGTTTCATCTGGGTGTTCATTCCTAATACTATCTTTTTAAATCATGCAGTTTTCTTTTCGCTCTTGATTGAAATGCTCTCGGTAATTTCATTTTTATTAGAAAAGTGCTACTTTACAAAGAATTATTTTCATTTGAGCCTCGACAATAAATCAGCAGGCAGATATGATATACATGTTTTATAGGCTGCATTCTTATGTAGAATTCATTTAGATTTGTTCCTATTTCAAGTTTATTATACTGCGCATTCTTTAGTAATTTCAAATCAAAGTTACTGTTCAAAGTGTACTATCTTATGTTGACTCTTGCATACTTTTGATTTAAAGTTGATGGCATGAATGTAAAACATCTTTACATCAGCACATCTATCGCAAAATGTGTTTATGTATTGTCCTCAAAAATATCCATCAGGCTCTAATCGTTATTAGTTTTACCTTCACCACTCCCTTAACTTGCCCGTCTGGTTTCACAGTAGTGTATTTGCTTTGGACACTTTCTGTTTCTTTGAGAGAACAAACATACTGAAGAGTCAATTCTTAAAACTAGAACACTGATCTAGGTTAGCGTTATGCAAAGAAACAACAAACAAATAGAGATATAACTCCCTTTTTATTTTAAGGACTATTGTGTAGGATTGGCGGCATCTACTGGTGAGGCTGCAGATTGCAATCAACTGAAACTTCTCCTGTGTGCCGAGTGTGTAGGAGAACTACGGTCGTCGACGAGAAAAAGTGAATGGCCATATTTAGACCCAGTGTTTTGTTTTTTTTGTCCGCTCTAGGCGACTGTAGAAACCTGGAGGACCCACTCCTTATGTAGATATAAACCACTCATTCTAAGGTTACGAAAACACAACAATCTTATTTTCAGGTGAATATACACAATATAATATTTTATTCCATTTGTTCCAAAAGATCCCCCTAAATGCTACACACAGGTCCTTAAAGAACATTGTTGCGATCCCTGTTATACATTTAGTATGAAACATTTTGTTAATTACAATATATTTTCTCCTGGCTGGCATCTGAACAGTTTTTCCTCATAATAAAGGCAAGCGCAGTTGTATGTCCAAACAGAGTTCAGGCTTCTACCCGAGTCTGAAGCCTCCTAAATCAAAGAAAAAACACATCACAATCACAGGAGGAGTCGTGAGAAGACATAAATGAGGGTAAAACAAACCTGTAGTGAAAGAATGGAGAGGAAAGGCCAAAATAGGGAGAGGGTGTGCCTCCGGCCTTCAGATTAAGAAAGTGGAACAGTTTGCCCTGTGGGCTCCATAACAACACTGTTTCTTCCTGCTGTGGAGACAAGAAACGTTCTCAGAGGAGCACCAGCCCACAGCTATCTCTTACCAAAATACCAACGCTCATGTCGGAGCCGCAAGCCTCCGATAAGCTACTTTGTGTAGGAAACTGGCCCATCTAGACTAAGGTTTCGTAGATCAATTAGAGTGTAAGGATTTCACAGTGACCCATGTGTGCTCTTGACTTCAAGCTAAAGAGCAGGCAGCAACCTCCAGTTCTGAAAAGTGAAGCCAATGCGGAAGTCTCTTAAACCTGCATTCTCTCTAATGGGCATCAGGGAGCGACTCCTCTGGTTGCCAAAAGAAGTCAGATTGCATAGAAGTCTATGAGCAAATGACTCTACTTCTCACTTGATTTGTTACCTCAATAAACATGAGTTTATGGTCTCAATCTCTAGTTTCAAGTATTCTTCAATGATGTTCATTTAGTAAATTATGGTCCATAGAGTGAAATAGACCATAATGCAGGGTATGCTTTAGGGCGGGGCTACCTTGAGATTGACAGGTCGTTGTACACGGCGTCTCAGTGTCACTATTAATATGTCCAAAATGTCCGTAGTTACTTTCATTCATTGGTAGCAAAAAACCAAGATGGCGACGGCCGAAATGCCAAACTCGAGGCTTCAAAACCACAGTCCGCAAAACAATGGGTGACGTCACAACGACTACGTCCTCTTCTTATATACAGTCCATGCTATAGATGCACTTCATTAAAGGAATACGCCACGGAAAATGTCTTTTGAGCATCAACCAGTCAAAAGGTGACTTTAGAAAATAGGTAACTTGCTGCTTCATGTAGGATAGCAGCTGTAGACAGCTTGGATGCTCAGCAGTTACAATGGATTCCAACGGAGACCCAAAGTCATGGCAAAAAGCATTAAAAAGATCACACCACCTCTACAACATAATACACTTAAACATGGATCCGTATGTTCCAAACACTCTTAGTTTCTACCTCACAACAAACCTAAATACACTACTTCTGTCGAGGGGTATTGTGTCTCCTATGCTGTTAAATTAAAAAAATTGTAATCGTGTGTTATGTAACCCATTCGATATCCATGTGGTTAAAAAAAACAAAACAATTGTCCTATTAATGGTTCAAGAAAACGATCAAGAAAACCTCAGGAGATACATTATATTGTTCAGAAGGGCTGCCCTAAAGAGTATGTAGGTGGAAAAACGCAATTAGTAATTACTGAAACATCCCAAAACTACAGCTGCCATCAACGAAGGATACAAACCTCTCAGATCCAAATGTCAAGCTTACAGCGGGTTTGATACTCGAAAGTTGAGTGCAGTACTCTTAAAACTTTTATTCTGTGATAATGTGTTAGTATCAGAATGATTAAAAACATGTTTAGGACATAAGTATCTGACCTGCTTTGATCATTCAGAATAAAACCACTTGTTGACTCTAATGTGGTTATCCTGAACACACACACACACACACACACACACACACACTCTCATTACTCATCTATGTGTTGTTTCTCCCTATTTCCCCTCCGCCTCCGTATCTCTGTCCAGCTGATAAAAGCAGCAATAGCAGTGTGGTGAAGCAGGGTGCGATGGAGCAGCGCGAGGGGCCCCGGGGTCGCTGGACACCCTGCCACGTTGAGCTGACGCCCTGTGAGCTCCGGCTGTACACTCTGGACAGCAGCGCCAACCGCCAGCTGGGCACCGCCTACTCTCTGTCGCACTGCCAGAGCGTCATCTCACCAGCACCCTGCGGTGGCCAGCCCGCCGACCAGAGAACGCTCCAGGCTCTGTTCTTCAACAGCATGCGCCTGCAGCTGAGGGCGGCCAACCAATGGGAGGCCGTGGAGTGGAGGCGGCTGATGTGGGAGAAAGTGCAGGCGGCCAGACCTGCGAGGAAGGACAACCATCAGCGGAAGACTGGAGCGGAAAAGCAACAGGTCGTCAGTTTCCACGTGGCCATTTCGCCGTCCTCGTCGCCCTCACCGTCGGGCCTCGACACCAGGCCCGACGGTGACAGCGACACCCCCACGTCGTCGGAGGCGTCGCTCCCCCTCCAGCCTAACCCTGGCGTCCTGAGCAGACCCACCACCCTGCCTCTGTTCACCCAGCGCTGCCAGGACGTCCTCAAAGCTGGTCTGCTGCGCCAGCTGATGGATCAGAACAACTCGCGGGCCTTCACCTTCGTCCTGACCAGATCCGCCCTCCGGGCCTTCCCCACCGAGGGCCGCGGGTCTGTGTCCCAGCCCGTCCTCCAGTTCTCCCTGGCCTCCTGCTTGGCCGTGCGGCACAATCAAGAGCCGGAAAACGGGGAGCCGTGGACAGATAGAGGGGACTGCTTCCAGGTAGTTTTCCCCAAAGAGGTGCTCAGACTTCGGGCGGACGATCAGCTCAAGGCCCGGGAATGGGTGGAGGCCCTGCGGGGTGCGGTCGCAGCGCAGAGGCCGGCCAAAGAGGAAGCGGGAGAGTTGGGAGAAGGAGCGCCAGCCCTCCAGGGAGTGCTGTTGAGATCCAAACCATCCAGGGAGAGGAGGCAGCGGGAGGCCCAGAGAGCCAAGCGGCAGTCAGTCACCACTAGTTTCCTCAGTATTCTCACCTGTCTGGCTGTGGAGAAGGGACTGACGGCTCAGAGCTTCAGGTGTGCAGGTAAATGACCTTCTCTCTCACACACACGCGCGCACACACACACACACACACACAGACTCACAAACTGTTGTATAAGAAGATTATATCACAATTTTTCTCTATTTTCCTCTTTTCTTTTAGCCTAATGAGGTTGTCTTTCTTTCCAACACAAATTTACCCACAAACAGTAGAAATTTCAACATGGCATCCACAATCTCAAGTTTCCTCAACTGGCTCCCCAGACAGTATATTAAAGGTATACAGATACCTTTACACACAGGCGTTGTTTGTTTGAGTGCTAAACAGAGGAGAGGAAACGGGCAAAAATGGGAGTATAATATGTGTTTGGGCAGTGACATGTTTTTATTTTTCTTAAGTCTTTTAGGATAGGGGGTTGAAAATTGAACAAATCTTTATTACTGACTGGCAGAGGGTTCTTATTTGTTGATTCAAAAATGTGTATCAACACAGTATTATGTATAAAATACAAAGCTGTGTTTCAAATGGATACTTCTATGAAGCATGCACGACTATACACAAAATATATACACATTATCATTTCGTATCATAAAGAAAAGAAACAAAAAGTGCAGCCAACAATTATTTCCGGCCAAATAGAATCTTGTTACTCAGTGTAAGAGAATATTTTCACGTTGTTGTTTTGCAACATTTTACTTTTATTAGATTTCTCTGCTTCACATATAAAAGCTAAGCAAAACTATCAGACAGTGCTTGACAAACATCCCCGTGTGTAGAGACATCAAAATACTCTGCTGGTATGTTTTATATTCTACCAAAGAATTCCAATAGAAATTCTTCTCATTCTCCGTTCATCCAGAATTTATTAATTCTGTGAATATGTGAATTTGAATAATTTTCATTTCAAATGTTTAACATCTGGACACAATATTGTCTTCTTGTTCACTGTAAAGTCCACGTTTCCACAACACACTTTCATTAGTTGGCATATTGAACCACAGCTGGCTTCCAAAGTAGCCGTGATGTCACAAAGTCCTGCTGATACCAGGTCCAGCTGTTAAACCCAGAGAAACATCACAGTCAGGGAACATAAAGAATAACCTGACTGGATTTAAGTCTTTATTTAAAGGTAGAGCTCAACCCAAAATCAGAAATACAGATATTTCTCACAACAGGGTCTGTAGATTATCTTGAGTAACCGGATCATGATTTATGTAAAGAAACATTGCGGGGTTTTTTGGCGCTTTGATATATGAGGGCTGCTGCCTCTTTAAAAGCATCTACCTATTGTTGTGTCAGTCAGCTACTTTTCCCCCCCAGTTTTTCAGTATCTAGAGCTTTTTCATGTCCGGAGCCATTACAGCCGCTCTCCCTCCTTTATTACCACCCTTGTTAGCCTCCATACCAGGCCCTTGGACAGCCCCATAAATGGCAGGCGGTGCTTTTACTCTCCCCTGGGTGTGAAACGTGGGCTTCCTCCCTCTCTTTTTAGGAGGGCTTTGAATAATCACCCCTCACCTCCCTATTTTTTATTTGTAACAACTGGCTTATTAATGCAGGGGCTGTTTGAAAGGCCAGCTGAAACGGGAACAAGCACAGAGGCCGTCTGGGGCCCGCTGATGATAATTGGTAGGCTTAAAGCACCGGAGGAGAGGAAAAATGGACGAGTGAATGAATGAATGAGAGCGAATGAAAGCGGCCTGGGGATGCTACAGTGGTCAGGCTCGATCGCGGTTGTTTGATTGAAGGGTTTCTGGGTAGAGCTGGATGGGAGGGACAGCTGGATACGTGCTGTTTCTATACAGAGCACACCTCTGCTCGCTCAGTCCGTTTACTTCCCTCCTTTTCCTCCCTTTCTTTCTTTTTCCTTTCAACAGTTCATTCAGACCCGTAGCGTTTTCCCTCTTTTTGTCTCCCTGTCTCCCTCTGCCCCCCCCCCCCCCCCCCCCCTTTTCATTTATTTGACTGTATCCCTTCTTAGTCTCCTGCAGTGTTACATAGCAGGGCCTGAAAAAAAAGAAAAGCTTTTACACCATTCCATTTCAAGGCCTTAAAGTGCATTTAAGCCCACTAGTTATTGTTAGAGTTCTTGTGTTTTTATAGGTTTATAGTTTTAATTGTTTGTGCTTTTATCACTCTGTCGATCTTTAAATTTCACTCTAAATTTCACTCTCAATTGCTGCTTTTCTCACTTTGATATAATTGTGAATTAAATATGTTTTTAGATTTCGGGCCGTTGATCGAGTTGAGAGTTGTCAACTTGAGCACTGGGAACTGAGGACATTTTATCAACTAAATATTTAATGAAAAACAATCAACATGTTATTCAATGACAAAAAAGATAATCATTGGTTCTTCCGGTTAGTCTGTGTTATGATGTTATATGTTTGCACTATATATTTATTGTACAGTGACTATTAAAGTGGCTCTAAAAACAACTATGCATTGATGAGCTGTTCTTGAAGATCTTCAGTAGGAACCAATGGAGGGGGGGGGGGGGGGGGGTATTTTATACACTATATAGTTCTATTTCTGCCTGAATTCCAGAATTTAATTGGAATTGATAAATCTATTAGTTGATTTTTATGGGATTTGTTGAGAATACGATTTTTTCTTTTATTTCGGCCTTATAATTTAAGTTAGTGTAATAGTTGTGTTAGTAACGATCTAGAGTTGGTGCTTTGACTGTTGTCGTCTATATTTGATGCAGAATAGGACCAGTTTACAAAGTTTGCCATGGATGTAAATGCTGTAGATCGGCCCTCAAACCCCTGTAACATTAATTCATCAACAATATTCATCTTCTGTTGTTTACCTAGTGGCGGGCCGTGCATTTTATACCCGGGCCTTCAGTGCTGTCCTACTACAGTTGAACCACCTCCTAATAACCTCATTATGACGCCACAGCTATGGGCTATTATTTGTTTCTAGGGGTGTAACACTACACGTATTCGTATTAAACTGTTCGGTACGAGGCTTACGAACCGAACAATACGTTTGGAAAATGCAGAAGCTTAAATTGTGGGAAATATAATGTTCTTTCGGTGAAGCCACAGCGCTCAACTTGGAAACCCACCCAAGTGCTGTCTGACACGCCCACCGCGGAAGAAAAACATTGTACTCTGGTGAGCCACGTGTGTTCTGGGAGACACACTATGCTAAATTAGCTTAACAGGAAATCAACAGCAGTACACACGCTGAAAACTCTCCCCGCAGCGTTTAGCTGTTCCCTACTGATTCAAACAGGGCTAAAGCAATCGCCACACAATCCCCATTTCTCCAGACCATAATTCCTGCTTTGTAAAATAAAACAGATACATGAATACGCGCAAGACAGGATGTTTCGTCATTAACGAACAATGCATATAGTCAAAATCAACGTAATTAACACAATGACAAGAAAAACCTCACAATAACCAGTCGCATATATTTATATGACAACAAAGCATGACAAATCAATCCAGTAAACCTGCGGCGCTACAACACGTATTGGGTCTCAGCAAAAGTTTTCAAAAGCACTGTAGCTTGTAAGTCTCCTGCCTTGCTATGGTGTCTTGTTGCTGCCTTGGTTAGCCAACTCAGGTTAGCAAGTCCAGCTCCAAACACCAAGACGCTCAGTTGCAAATAAAACGCATTCTTAGCCATAACATGTGCAACGCTTCTCCAACGCTGTCAGCCAGGAATACCGTTTGTAGTCCTTCAAGATTCCACCCCCTCATTTGTTACTTGGAGGAACCTGACGAGCTCCCCTTGCACATGGACTGGAAAGATGATAGCTTCAAGGCTCTCTTCCTGCTGACATCTGTCCTAACTTCAAGTCCAGCCATGTTCCGACTGTTACATCCACTCATGCAGCTGCAACTTTTGGAGGAACAAGGCTGGGTCAGGGCTGCTTAGCTGTGGGGTTGGCCGATTATAATACATGTAGTGTATTTGTGAAAAATTATAAAATAGCTATAACTTTGTGATTCTGTTTAGGCCATAGACCCTGACGGCCCACCACTGTGTTTACCTAAATGCACGTCGGATTATTCATATATGAAGCCTCTAAACTAAACAAGATCTCTTGATGATCAGTACGCTACTTTAGTTTCCACTGGTCTCTCTTTGAACTTGTTTCATGTCTGCCCACCTGCATATGCATGCTACGTCCATCCATACCTATCGAGTGATTGGTAATTTAACATCAAAATGTACAAATGTATTCAGCTAATTACACATGGGAATTGCTGCGTTTTTTAATCCTTTTGAAGGAAATGGTTAGTGTTTGTTTGAAGACCGTGCCTCCCCATCACACACACACACACGCACACAGTGCAGAGTGCGTCCTCAGGTTTGGTGACCCCTGTCATTGCGCTGGAGCACATTCTCAGGCCCCCGATGGACCATGTGAATCTGTTGGACAGGGGTGGGCGGGGGGGGCCTTCGGGTGAAGTGGAAAACAGTAGATATGAGGGAATCGAGGAAGTAGGAGGTGGGCTCACATCAAAAGATAGACAGTTTCTCTCTGTCTCACACACACACACACACACACACACACACACACACACACACACACAGTCAGTCTTACCCATAGTACTCTCCATTTGTGCACGTTTTCATTCGAGTGTTTGGTCGGTGTGAATGGGACACATCAAAGCTCTAGTTTCTCTCGTCTTTTCAGTTTTAATTCGCACACGTGTACATAACACACACACACACACACACACACACACACACACACACACACACACACACAGTGTCTCACACAGAGGTGTGCTGGTTTAAAACCAGCGGCGGACAGATAAAAGCGTGAGTCCCCCTTTTTTTTTTTTGCCCTGATGTCATCTCTCTCTGTGTGTCTCTCTGTCTCTCTCGCTCTCCCTGTCTCTCTCTCCCCCCCACCGTACACTCACCCCAGGCAGGTCAAAGTGACCCTCTCTCACTACAGAGAGCCGCGGTACAATCGGTAGACCTTTGAGCTATGTTTGAATTCCCATTCATGTCTCCCCTGTGTCCCGCTTCTTCTTCGTCCCAGGAAAGAGCCGTGAAAGATCAGAGACGAGGAGAGAAAGCAGTGGAGAAGATATCTGTTTTGGTTGGTTATTACATAATGTCTGTATTACTACATTTTCATAAAGAAAAGTGCAACTCCCGCATTTTCTAATAACCGCTGTAAAATGTAATCATTTATTACACGCGGGGGGACATTTATTTCATATTGCGTTGAAGCTCTCTATCACAAAATGCAGCAGATAAAATTTAGTGAAGCTTTTTGACAATTTGGCGAGTTATTACACAAGTCAGACTATGGCATAAAATGATCGGATCACATTAAACTCCACAGGTGTTCCCAATAAAGGGGACACTGAGTGTATACATGTATACTTTATGTACCTATATTCTTATATTTACGTAGATTCTTATGCTACATACCTTATTTACTAACTAAAGCAAAACAAATGCATAATGTATTTATATTTTATTCATACAACATCACAATCTGTTCAGTCTACTTAAATGTTCTCTCAGCAGAGGGCAGTTGTTTTTTTAATATATATAAGGTCAGCATCAAATTTATACGCTTGGTGTTATTTAATCCTTTGTATCATAGTCCCAAATGCATTATCTGTTGAGGCTTTACTTTAGTTTTTTTTTACAGTACAGAGCTGTTTATAGACTGCCTCAGTATTTACCTCTGTGTGTGTGTGTGTGTGTGTGTGTGTGTGTGTGTGTGTGTGTGTGTGTGTGTGTGTGTGTACGTGTGTACGTGTGGGCGCGTTCTCTTCTCGTCTCATGATATAGAATTTGAGGTTCAGGGTTAAAGATTGTTATTTAGTTTGCAAATGTTTTCAGGCTACATACGTATGTGTCTTTGTTCCTCTGGTCCCAGCGGCGGCAGACCAGAGTCAAGGCCACAGTTGGCCAGAAGGCCGGCTCGGTGGTCAGCTCTTTCCTCGAAGTGACACAGTGTTTCTCCGACAGTTGACCATCCACTCGGCCTGCTGGCTCCCAACCAGTGGACTGTGGTTCCTTTGAAAGAGCATCCACCCCAACAACAGCATGAGCTCACTGCCGTAATTAGCCGACACGTGTATTCGATCACTGGCTCCTTCAGTGAGATAAGACTTTGTTGTTTTCCGTCTTATCCACAAGCAGTAATTTAAACCAAAGGAAAAGAAAAAAAACATCCACTGTTGAAAGCAATGAAAATAGATGATTTGACAAAGCTCTTCAATAAAGGGTTTTAGGGATAAAGTGAAAACGGCAGAAAAGCATTGCAATCAGAATGTGATCCCAACAGCCAGACCACATCTGGAGGTGGTCTGACTCGCACTGTGATCAAATGTCTGACGGATATAAATGCAGTTTGCACAGTTTAGTCACATTCTTTCTCACAGGAAAAAATATTTAAGTTAAGGAGGAAACCTTAACTCAAGCTGCCCTTCAAAAGGCTCCACACAAACCCGGCTCTTGGCAAAGGAAAAGTAAGCGGAGCCCATACAGCAGCATTGGTCAGATCCCCTAGGGACCAATGTGAGGCGCAAAGACGAGGGCCATGTCACTGAGAGGGGTTTGCTGAGTCAGCACCAGTGCTGGACCACTTCTCCACTGTGATCAGGTGATGCCTCATCTGTCACTCATGCCCCTCGCCGTCCACACTGTATGCATGTCACGCATACAGTAGCTTCCCTTCAACCTGGGACACGTCATGTTTATTGGCAAGTCTGCCAGCCCCACCCACCTATTTTGCATAGTGAGATTGGATTACAGTGTGGGCAAAATCAAGACAATGCTTATTAATATCTTTTAACTTACTGATCGACAATAAATACAATACCGATATATTTGTGATTTTTGTATATCTGCATCGATCAGCAAATTACTATCATCAATAAATTGGATTACCAAAAACGGAATAATTGCAATAAACCGGAACCAGTTTTTTGACTACTGGTCAAGACGTCACCTTTTTTCACTTTCACCAAAGGATGAATCAATAATGTATAAATCAATCAACGGGTTAATCGATGGTTACAACTCTAGTCCAGTCCGTCATTCGGTCTATATGTGGCTCAATCTCTGAACCCATTGGCTATTGGTCTGATGATGACAAGCCTCAGGAGGCAAGGGGCTATATTTTTGGGGATCTGGTGTAGCTAGTGGATCTGGGCCAAGACTTCCTTTTACGCACGCTGCTTGTTGTTTACAGTCCAATTATCAACTTGAGACGTGAGACTGGAGTTGGAGTTGAGAGACGACATGTATGATCAGTTTACGAGCTCATTTTGAACCAATAAAAATCTAAATCATCGTCACATGAAAGCTAGTGGGTTCTCAGATTGCATTTCAGCCAATGCGTTTTGCCTCTTTTGCTCTCCACACGGACTGTTTACCTGCATTCACCCGAAGCCTGCTGGAACGTGATTGGTCAATACTACTCGGACTGTAAACAGAAAGCAGAACAATTTTGATTTCAAATCTTGGATTCTACATATCAATGCAGAATCTGTTTATCGAGGCTATATTCGTGGCTGACTGATGCTCCAACTTTAAAGCGGATTAATTTCAGCTCTCAGTGCTGATAAGACCGTCATCTGTCTTTTTCAGACATCAGATTCTCGTCTATGATATAAAAGCAGTTGACCTGACGTATTTTTTCTTCTTTCATTGTCTGCCTTCATCTGTCCTTGTTTGATCTCGCTCTTTTCTTTCATGCGATTCCGTCGCTCCTCTCATCTCTCAATAGCCTTTTACTCATTCAGCCTGTTTTTTTCTGTTTCCCCTTTGTCAGTGTGCTTGTTTCTGAAGCACCACTGACAAACAGGCTGACACACGTCTCTCTTCCTCTGCCGCTCGCCTTCTCTGTAGCTCTCCGTTCTCCAAAACCGAGATAACAATCTCCCGTTTTCTTTTCTTCTCTACCTCTGTTCGCTCGCTGTTTTCCCTCCAGGCCCCACGTCCTCCGAGATGGTGCTGGATAGGGGACACCTGTCGCATAGGGTGTGGCGCTCAGCTGTGTGTGTGTGTGTGTGTGTGTGTGTGTGTGTGTGTGTGTGTGTGTGTGTGTGTGTGTGTGTGTGTGTGTGTGTGCGTGTGCGTGCGTGCGTGTGTGTGTGTGAGAGAGAGAGATCACAGACCAGGTCCGGGTGTTTGGGCGAGGAGTGAACTTTAAAGAGTCGGGGAAGACAAAGCCTGCAGTGGGGCAGCTTTCGGGCTGAATGGAGCTGAGGATCTGTTGGCCTTTTAGATCTACAAAACACTCTGTCATTGAAGTCTGCTGTGTTGTGACTACTGGAAGAGCCAGGACTCTGTTATCTGAGGGATAGCGTCAAGGGAAAGGCAGGTAGATTTAAGCTAACATGGATATTAATAGTAGAAGATGCACTAAACAAGAGGAGGAAAATAATCCGTAAAATATTGCACACAGCTTTAGACATACTGAAGGACGTACGTCCTTCAGTATGTCTAAAGCTGTGTGCAATATTTCCCGAATGTGGATTCGGGAGTTTGATGGGTGTGAACATGTGAAAATTAGGTGGACTTATCCAAAAAACAAAAGTTATGGTATTGATATTCCCTGCATCTCCAGCATATAACAACCCATGATGAAATAGCTCATCATCAGCAGTCAAACATAACAACATTTATGCACTCCTCCAGAGAGAACACCACATTTAGTTTTGTGGATAGAGACTTGACGTATAAAGATAGATTCATACCACAATAATACAGCAGACTCAAATATAGTTTTAGTCTAAAATTGGTGACCAAGTAACAGAAGTGTTTATGGCTGTTCCTAAAGGCCACACTCAAAGGTCGGGTGAGAAGCCAGCAGTCATAAAGCGGGGAGTGATGCAATGGTTGTTTAATGGAGATACACTTTCAGACCTGGGAGACATTCAGAGTGTTGTACTATTTTGTAGGCAAAGATGCGAAAGTCTGTGCAAAAAGGTACCTGATGGTTTGCTTTGTCGATGTGAGCACTCAGACAAGTGTAATTTTTTTGTGACTGCTGTTTCTTGAAGAAACACATTTTGAACTTTTCGGTGTCGCTCGTGGCGAATGCAGAGCTTATTGTTTCGATTTCTTTCCACAATTGGTTCATTGTTTTGTATGGTGTACATGTACATATCAACTGTAAAACTTAAAAAAACAGGTTGGCGATCACACACTTGACCTTAAGAAAACACCTCCATTTAAGGATGTCCCTACAATTCAGTAAAATCAGCTGTCCCAGTTATTTTGTCCCGGTCACATCCACCACGATACAACTTATTATCTTCCGAGTGCCTTTTTAAACTTGGACTATCTCGTTTATTATCAGCGGGTTTACTCGGCTGGATTAGTGTGGTATTTAGTGCGGGGCAATAAACTGACACATATTAACGCCAAGTCATTTGCTCTACAACCTTTGTGATCTCCTGATCTTGGCTCCAGCAGACTGTTAACACCAAACACAGACTTGTGCAACACCTCAGCACACAGACGTGTTTGTTCCACATTTAGAAGATTGTTGTGTTGGTTTGATTTCCACTTTTGACACTTTCTTAAAAGTGGTTTAAATGCTTTCCTCGTGGTTAAAGAGACGTTCAGCAGGGCTCAACAATAACTTTTAGAAGTGGTTGGCGAAACTGAAAATACGGTTGCCATTTCTAGTCACTTTTTTTTTGTTTTTATTCACGATACTATGCAGTTATACATCAGCTTAATGATGTAAATTTGACAAGAAAAGCTTTATTACAGTAACAAAACAGAATTCTTCTTCTTTCCATCCAACTCAAAGATGCCAGGATACTTTTCCTCCCAAGACTTCACAAATCTCCTTACGGTTTTTCTGTTTCGGTTCATCTGGTTCTTTGTCCGTTGAATCAATTTGCACATTGGTTTGTGATGTTGGCGGGTGCGGGTAAACGCACTTGTAGCATTGTCAGGTTCTGTTGGACTTTTAGGTCTACAAAACACTTTCTCATTGAAGTCTGCTGTGTTGACATATAAAGATAGATTCATACCACAATAATACAGCAGACTTAAATATAGTTTTAGTCTAAAATTGTTGACCAAGTAACAGAAGTGTTTATGGCTGTTCCTAAAGGCCACACTCAAAGGTCGGGTGAGAAGCCAGCAGTCATAAAGATGATGATGCAATGGTTGTTTAAATATACGGTTCTGACTGTAATTGCAATATTCAAATATCCCTAATGCAACAAATATAAAAAATGTATTAAGTTGGGGGTTCATTTTTTCCTGTTTTCTTATTTTTTACATGTTAAAAAGCAGGTGCCACTAACGGGAACTAAAGGCCATGGATTGGTACTCAATGGCAACCTGGCAACTGTTAATGCCGAACCCTGATTCAGAGACTCTAGAGTATCATGTCACATCATATATTTGTTTATTAATGAGATATAAGCACACACACACACACACACACACACACACACACACACATACTTACCCGACGACTTTCTCCTCAGGTTGTCAGCGTCCGGTCGGTCTCTCCAGAGGAAAGGCAAAGGTGTGCTACTACAGCGGCTGGTACTACTGCCAGAGCTGCCATCAGGACAACTCTTTCCTCATCCCAGCACGTCTGCTGCACAACTGGGACACCAATAAGCACAAGGTGGGAGAAAACACACACATGCACACACAACTAAATGAAAAAATAACCACTGTCTCTCTCAAAATATGATTCTTACTATTGATCTATAACTTATTATGAGCAACTTGAGCGTCAGCAGGGTATCTTGTTGATGCTTACAACCATGGGACATCCAGCTTGTTGGTTATTGTCCCTCTCGTCTCCTGTCCTTGGTGCAGTGGCTCTGATGGAAAATCTAATGTGCTCCTCCAGGTGTCTAAACAGGCCAAGGAGTTCCTGGAGTTTGTGTACGAGGAGCCTCTGCTGGACGTCCAGCAGCTCAACCCTTGTCTGTATGAGCACTGTGAGCCTCTCAGCACGGTGCTGCGTCTCCGTCAGCAGCTCCAGTCGCTGCGGGCCTACCTGTTCAGCTGCCGAGCAACCGTTGCAGAGGACCTCAGACGAAGGTAGGTTGTCGGTGAAGTCTATTGTGGTGGTGAGGCAATATTAAGGCTCTTAACACACATCTTTTACACATTAGAAATGTGATTTGTGTAGAGTTTTAAAAGATGATACTTATTCACCTGCACAGAGGTTGAAAATATATTTTAAAACAAGCAACAACAAGCACCTTCAAGGAGCTCATACATTTGGATGGGACATTGAATCTTGTAGTTCTACTTAGAAGCTAATCTGCACCTTCTGAACGCCAGAGATGTTCAGCCTCTGTTTGTTGAATGTAGATTATTATCGAACAGACAAAATTACATTATTTTTCTACTTTTTTGTCCCTGAACGGTCGTGTCAATTTAATTAATGTAGCGCTCCTTAAGTGGAAAAAATGAACTGGAATTAGAAAAATTTAAAAAACAAAAATGGACTTTTAACTAGTAGGGAAGAGGTTCAAAGTGATAAGGAACTTGTTTGTGACCAGTCTGCAAGACATTTATCGGATTTAAAGGGTGAGTTCTCCCACATCACACCAAAACACAGAAAACAAAACTATTCTTAAATTTGTAAATTTCATTTTAGTTATTTTCTGTGCAGCTACTGCTATCGTCTAACATTAGCAGGCCGTGTCATCAGAGTTACACTGACTGATACCCTGTTATTATTCCTCTGGTGATTGATGGACTTCACAGGCTGTTAACATCTCCCCGTATGATCCGTGTTTACATGTGTGTGTCTGAGTGCATGCATGTGTATTGCCATAACTTTTATCTGCATGCATTCCTGTCTGTTTATACACTGCATACACATAAAGGATGTGTGCCTGTGTGTGCACATGTTCGTGTGTGTGATGATCGGGGGGGGGTACTGTTTATCTGAGCGGGGTCCCTCACTGAAAGCCTTGTCTGTGAGCTGATGGATGATCCTTGCCCCGATCCAGGTCACTAATACACTCTGATCCAAGTATTTCTAAAGGAGAAGCATCCACCTCAGCAGACTGGCTGGAATGTAATTAATACTCTATCATGATCATCACCCACCAGTAACGGTATCTAACCATGCAAATCATTTTTAGAGACTTATTTTTTGGTATAAATTATTCCAAAAATAATTGTTCACAGCCAGGTCTGTGGATTATCCAAAGTAACATGAACGTTGTTTCTGAAAAGAATTTGGTTAACCCTTTAATTACAGTAATGCAATTCAAACTAAAATCAAATTGTTACATTTGATTTTTAATTTCCGGCTAAGTAAAAGAAAAAAACATTTTGCTAGTAGGTCTATATTCAAATCTTTATATTACGCTAAACTATTTCTATCATTTGTGCTTAGTTTGGGCTTTTATACTCCTCACAGTTACCACAAATAAAGATAAATAGTATATAAATAAATAATTTGACTAAGCTGTCAAAAAAGTATACATTACAGACAAAATGTTAAAGGCTACATATGTCAGATGCCAGCTATAAATTCTGAATTCTGAACACACTGATCGTCAATGAATGTCAACACAAGATCAAATCTGATTATTATATATTATTTTTGGTCTTCAATGAGAGTTTTAATGTCCGCCACGATTGAAATGTTTTTGTCTCTGACCTCCATATTAGTCGTCCCCGACTGCAACACAGAGACGAGCAGCATCATTTCCTTCTGTGTTTACTCCTGTCCCATTAGCCAGTGCCGGCTGGTGCCCCGCCACTTCCAAACACTGCAGGATTGATGAGGGCCGTGGCGCTAAAACCTTCCCTAATCATCAGTCTACTTCAGGAGGAGAGGGGGGGGGGGGGATCTGAAGGGAGATGTCTGTTGCATGCATGCAGAAAGTCATGGAAACTCAATCGCACTCACAACCACATGAGGCACCAAAGTCTGTAGGTCAGAGAGCACTATAGTTTTGGCCCTGTGCAGCACTTCTCAAACATTAACAGGGGATTACATCTTTGATAGCTTTGCAAAGTAATCTTTGATCGGCCTAATATGCAGTATAAAAGCTGCCTTTTGTTGTTTTATTGTCAAAGTTTGGTGACGGTATGAATGACTCTCAGGGAATTAGGTAATTGTTTGTGGTGAATGAGGCAAGTCTAATGTCTTAATGACAGAAGGCTTTTGGTAATGTTACATGGTACGTGCTATATTGGTGCTATAGCATGTACTGTGCTATATGTTCCTATATAGCATGCTACATAATGTTTACAATGGTTGCAGATTTACCAACGGAACAATCCTTGATTTCAGACAGAAGTAAACAAAAGGCTTCTCATTTCTAGCCAGCAACCGTTCATTTTGTTGGTTTTAATGACAACTGTCTCTAGCAGATTTCATCAGCTCTAGTTAGCGAGCTAAGAAAGCTAACGTTAGGTACGTGTGTCACTTGAAATGGTGAGTTGTTTTCGTTTTGTTCCTGAGATGATTTGATGTGGATATTAGAGTGTTATTTCAAGGTTGCTATTCTTGGTTTCAAAGCGTCCGCTGTGGAAGCGGCTGCTAGGCGCTGTGGCCGGAAGGTCATTGGTGCCTGTCAGTCCAGCAACCTAAGGATCTGCTGGTGGACACCAGCGGTGAAGGAGGCCGTCAAATCCGGCAAAGTTTATTCCAGGGTGCTGGAAAGGAGCCTCCGACTGACTGTCGGACCTCAGATCCAGGAGGAGCAATGCGAATTCTGTCCTGGCCGCGGAACAGTAGACCAGGTCTTTACCCTTGCGGGTCTGTTGGAGGGGTCATGGGAGTGACCAATCTAAATGTGTTTTGTGGACTTGGAGAAGGCTTACGACTGTGTCCCCCGGGGAGTCCTGTGGGGGGTACTGCAGCATTATTGCGTACCGGGGTCGTTGCTACGAACCATCCGGCCCTTGTATCCCCAAAGTGAGAGCTTTGGCTGTATACTCTGCATAAAGTCAAACATGTTTCCAGTGCGTGTTGTCCCTTGTCACCAATCCTGTCTGTGATTTTCATGGAGGAGAGTGTCGGGTTTATTGGGTCTCTGCTCTTTGCAGATGACGTGGTTCTGTTGGCTCCTTCAGAAAGTGACCCTAAGTTCGCACTGGGGCGGTTTGCAGCCGAGTGTGAAGCGATCGGGATGAGAGTCAGTACCTGCAGGTCCGAGGCCATGGTTCTCTGCCGGAAAACAGGTTGCACTTCGGGTTAGGAGTGAGTCACTGCCCCGAGTTTGCTAGATGATTACTAGTGTTTGCCAAGGTGTCAGAAATTGTTGGGTGATCATCCGTTATTTTTTCAGAAAGATTGTTTCTTTTTTTTATGTACTCAGGCAGCATTATTATAGTTTTCTTTTAGGGATTTATTAGTATTGAGGTGTGTATGTATCTTCTCATTTATATAAGTGAGGATATAACTTAATATGGCTTTTTTGCAGAATAATTATGTCTGTGTATACAAGATTTCTTGGTTTGGTCATATAATACCCAAAATGTTATGAAGAAGTGATTAAAAAACAAACAGCACTTGCCATGACGCTGTTTGATGGTTTAGGCACATATTTGTGGCTGTTGGGGGTTGGGGTGGGTCTGGTTGTATGTTGTGGTGTAATAATTGGTTTCTGTGGTGTTAATAGGTCTTTTATAGTCTTTGCTGGGATGTACAAGGTGGTTCTTAGTGTGTCTAAAGTGGTTTATTGTGTTCATTAGGAGGTTGTGAAGATATACTAGGTGGTTAAGGTAGTGGTAGGAGAAGTTGTAGTTGTAGGAGTTCGTGTATACTAGTAGTAATACTTGTAGGGGTAAGAGCAAGTTGCCAATGTAGGTGGTTATGTTTTTTTTTGTACAACTACAGAAACTTTCATTTCGATGGACTTTATACTTATCGCATCATTCAAAACATTAACACCACAAACATACAGCAACCTGAAAGTTTTTTCAACCATGACACTGTGTCAACACAAGTTGAATGTTATGTTTAACAAAGATAAGATTTAGTTTTGGTTTGCATTAGATTATAATGTGTTTGTTTTTTCCACACACACACACACACGCACACATACTTATTTGCAGGACATCCTACATCTGCAGGTTCACACACACTTACTCAGGTCAGACCCTCCTTCAGTACACGATCAAAATCACCGAGTGGAAACAAAATCTGAATCAAAGGTGTGTCTGCTGCAGTGGAAATACACAGAGGATAGTGAAATGAAATATGGAATTAAATACCATCCGGTCTTATGCAAATATTATCATTCGTTGTCATATGTGTGTGTTTGCATATATGCATGAATCTGTGTATCTTCTGCTTGTAATCTAATCCTAAAATGTGTTAGTTCTCAAGTACGTTTATCAAGATCGGCACACACTTTAAAGGTGTGTTCATCTTGGCACCGACCACACACTCAACAAGGAGCCAGTCTGTGTTTGATTATTGGACCACAGTGTGTGTGTGTGTGTGTGTGTGCGTGCGTGCGTGCGTGCGTGCGTGCGTGCGTGCGTGCGTGCGTGCGTTTGTAGTCTTGTGAATGCTGATGTGGTAACCATTGGTAACATACCTAACAGAGTAGCTTATCAGGTGCCTATCACCATGAGGTGTCTGGATCACACACACACACACATATGAATACATGCACATACTTGTGTTTTGGTGACACTCATCACAGCTTAGACAGGATTTAACATGGTGCCATCCATCTTAGCGGTCTCAGAGGAGGACTCACACACACACACACACACACACACGCACACAGTCCTGTCTGTGTCCTGTCTGTGTTTTGTCACATATTGTTTGAAGATGGAGTGCGTCAGACTCCCAGATTGATATTGACTGGTGGTTTAACCATAATATAATCAATGTAATGCTTATATTTATGTGACCATTGTCTTCCATATTTAAACATTTGAGTTCAAAGATTGAGTTCATTATTTTAAAACCGGCCTGCACAATTTAATTTATAAAGCAAATTTAGGCTTCAAGTTGCATTTGTGCTTACAGTTTTTATATGTGAAATTGTACTTTATTATCATTCATTACATTTTCTCGGTTTATGTTATTTTTTTTGTATTTATTCGTTTCCAAACAAAATTGTTCTGCCTTAGCGGCACGATTTAGTGTACTCTGTTCTTTATTGTGTACGTCGTACCACATAATGGGGTTTGTCTGGATGACATATTAAAACAGTGACAATAAAAGATAATATATTTTACCTTCACCTGTTTTGTTGGTAAAGGAAGCTGGGAATTGTGGTTATTATTTTGACAGAACCGGGTAATGTGTTGATTACTGTTTGTGGCATTTATTAAGAGAATATGCTGAATATTGTGACACATGACCTGCTTCACAGAGAATAACATATCCAGATGTTTTTCTCCTGTCTTTTCACAGGATCTTCCCCAGGGAATACCTGCTACAGCACATCCACCTGTACTCCATGGCTGACCTGCAGCAGGTACACACGCACACACACACACACATGCTTACATGCTTTTATGTGTACAGTAATAGTGACGCCATTCACATGTCTAACATGAACTGAAACTAAATTGACGTTGCAATCAGTTTTCATTTTAAACCTCAGACCGGACTGATTCTCAAAGACCCTTTTTTATGATATGTATTAGTTTAGATAATTATTTAATCTTATATTATCTTATATATATATATATATCGCCATTTTAGAGAACATTTGCTAGCTAGCTACATTAGCTAACAGAATGTTGCTGGCCTTATGTAGTGTACAACCTCTCCCTTGTATCTCTGGCAAGAGCCCGTGTCATAACAGTGTTAAGAGAGGGTAATACCCTCTAATAGCCCTATTTAGAACAAGGTTAGCTCTTTCAAGTGTCCTGATCCAAGAAAACAATGGTGTCGGTGGAAAGAATTCATATCTGGCATTGTGAAAACCTTTAACTCTGCCGCTTATCTAATCAGCAGATTTTCTTATCAAACGGCATATCTCTACCATGCCTGCCGCTAATATCAGTTACGCCGCCCAACTCTGTTTTTGGACAATTTAAATGTCTTCAGTTTAACATGAAAGTAGAGAAATTCTTTTTTTCTTTTTTAGCAGTGATCATTAAAAAAAGGAAACACAGCCTGGCCTTTCAGCGGTTCAGTATCTAGTCCTCGAACTGAGTTTGGGGGTCAGAGGAAAGCGACCACAAATGACTGAAAAGTTCTTTTGTTTGTCATTATGTTCATTATGTTGTACCCTGCCCCATTTCTCTTCTTTCAACCCCCCTTCTCTGACTCAGAGCTCGGCCACAGACTCTCACGGTGAAAGAGATTGGGCCTCCTCCTCCTCCTCCTCGTCCTCCTCCTCCACTCCCACACTCTGTGTCTCTCTGCTTCACTAATTGGTTACATTCAGAATCAACAGGCAGAAAAACAAAGCGTGACATCCCTCCATTCTTCCCGACATCCCCTTGGCCTCACACACGCTCAGCACACATGTGTTATGTGTGTGTGTGTGTGTGTGTGCGCCTCACTCTCTGTCGCTGCTAAACTTTGTGATTTACTCATAAACACCAAACTGGTGATTTAGCACTAATTTCAACAATAAGCAGAGACTGCACCGCTCCCTCTTCTCCTTCCCTCCCCCCTCTAACCTCCCCCATCTCTCTGAGTATCTCAAGCACTCTGCCCCTTAATTGGTTTTCCATATTAACAAGCTTGTTTCTTTTGATTCACCTCCTGAATAAAATGACGCTCTTAATCAACGTGGCTTTTTTTGTTCCAGCTCAGAGGTCAGTGGAGGCTAAACTCCCCTGGCTAAACCCTGGACCACACTAAGTCTATTCACCTCCCGACAAATAGCCTCCACCCATATCCCCCATTAGGAGCCAGTTCATTTGGGGAAAACATATGTGTTTGTCTAAGGACGCTCTGCCCTTTTCCTCTGCTGGTTTTAAGGATTGTTTCTAGGGTTTTGTGTGAGGACTAAAGTAGCAAAGTGTGTGTGTGTGTGTGTGTGTGTGTGTGTGTGTGTGTGTGTGTGTGTGTGTGTGTGTGTGTGTGTGTGTGTGTGTGTGTGTGTGTGTGTGTGTGTGTGTGTGTGTGTGTGTGTGTGTGTGTGTGTGTGTGTGTGTGTGTGTGTGTGTGTGTGTGTGTGTGTGTGCAGCAGGCTTCCCACAGTGATACTCTGGCATTCCCTCTATGCCAGGCATCCCTCTCCACTCACACTTGTCCAGACACACAGAGGCCTCTTAAGTAAATGTTAAAAGTAGCTTTTAGAGTTATATGATCGGATCAAGTTGAGCAACATGAGAATCATCCTCATTATCCTGGAAATTGGGCAACAAATGTTTACCTCTTGCAACGACATTTCAACTACAGCTAGAAGTATATTAATACTCTTGCACCGCACGGTATCAATATATATTCAGAATCCAATAAGTAGAAAGAAGTTGCAGTACAGAAATACCAAACTAGGTTTGAGGTGACTGGTCGACGTTCTCCTTTTTGTATTTTTTTACTGTGATATGCCCTAAACTAATAAAGGCATTTTAACTAAGCTCATGGACCTCTCTTTGTCTGTAAGTTTATCGTGATTTAGAAAGTGTCAGCAATGCAATGTTGATACTTTTTCTCCACCAGAGAGCACTGATAAGTAAATGACAAGAAATGAAAGCTGCTAAATTCTAAATTGAAAAGATTTGATGTAGCAGCAAACACCTATTAGCTGTGTAAAGATATAGTGGAGCAATTTCTACCGAAGCAGAGAAGTCACACTCCGTCTGTGTGTGTTGTAATCTGAGCTTCTCATTGCTTTGTTTACATAGCCCGCCGCCTCATAGTGCATGCGATTCTCTCTGGCTAGCTACCGGCCGACCCGCTCTGCCCTGGTATGAAGGGGTAACGTTGAAAACGCTGTCGTTGCAGAAGCGTAAGGCCCACTCTCCACCTCCCCTTCAGGTAAACACTGTTTAAGCGCTGTTACGGTTGTTTGCACTGTTAGCACCGTAAGCACTGTTAGCTGCTAACCGCCGGCTCAGCCGTCGCCATGTTGAGAGCCATGTGGAGGCAATAGATGTGCTCTGGATTCAGTTTTGTGAACCTTTAAGTAGCCAGCTAACTTCAGACATGTCCACGACCAACTTGAGTGTCAAATTGACTTTAGTGGCATGTTGTTTCGTATTTGTACAAACATGTTTTTGGCCAACATCAGCTGAGTTGTATATGGTTTAACTATGGCACAGCTTGAGGGCTTATTCTTCCACCAAAGCCTTGGGCTAGTGAGTCATCAGATCTACCTGTCCCATCAAAGGAATGTACAACTCTGTGTAATAATCTCTATATAGCAGAATTGTAGATGTCGTCATTGTAGAGTCATTTCAACTTTTTTCCTGCAGCACAACTTTGGCAAAATGCACTAACAGCATCTGATAACAACTGAAAAGCTCACGTTTCTTTTCTGGACTCGTCTACCTTTGATTCAAGTCCTCCCAGATCACTGAAGCACAGGCTCACACACAATACCGATACTGATGTATCATTGCAATTGCAATTTACTTAAATTTAGCTACTTTTATTTCATTATTTCATTTGCTTTTCATTTAATACTTGACATAGACACATATCCTTTCTTTATTAATCTAAAAAATATATCATCCGGTATGTTACTCAAAGATTTCTGGAACCTCGAGACTCCAGCATGCAGACAGTGACAATCAACATCAAGTCTGTGAGAGAGAGAGAGAGAGAGAGAGAGAGAGAGAGAGAGAGAGAGAGAGAGAGAGAGAGAGAGAGAGAGAGAGAGAGAGAATCCAAACAGAGAATCCAAACAGAGCTGGTCTTTCCAGTCATGTAATCCCAGCTGGCTTCCTAGTTCCTCAATGGAGCTGTGGTACTCTGTGTGTGCGAGAGAGGGAGGGAGGGCAGGCGAACGGCTGTTAAACAGCAGTTTTAGGGGATTAGGAGGTTTTGGAGCACAAAGACTCTGCATGGAGCAGAAAAAGAGGTTGAACTGGAGGGGGAGGAGTTTAAGAGGATGGAGGGAGGGAGAGGAGAGGAGGTGAAGTGTGTGTGTGTTGGAGGGGAAGAGGGTTAAGGTGGGGGGGGGGGGGGGCGTTGTCCTGTTGGCTGCTCCAGAATCATATTGTGAACATTGCACTGTTCACAATAAACATTGTTTTTTTAATCCTGGTACTGATACTACTGTTGTCTTGCACATGCTTTTATATGTTGAAATGTTGAAAGTTTGTTTTTTTTCCTCTGCAATGTTTTAATAAGTGTACACTGACCCGAATCAGACATGTCAGCTCTTTTCCAATAGTTACCCATGAGCTTCCATGAACTAAATGAAAATCAGGAACTAAATGTGTAACTTTGAGCATTCTTGTTTGTGTTTCCACAATGGAGATGATTTTAAGGAATATTGTCGTCATAAATGTATCGTCATGAAACCTGCAGTCACACTGTTACGTCAGTGTAGACATAAGGCAGCTGTTCCTAACCTTTTTGAGCAATGCCTGCTTTCAACCCCTCATCAAAGAGCTCTTTTACATTCTCAGATTGTTTCCTTTGAATCATTTTAGATACCTGAAGACATTAAACCATCTAGGAAAAATTAAAAAAATACAAGTTAGAGAAACAGTAGTCTAACAGAATATATTTCTTTTCTCTCATCCTGTTAATCATCTCAGAACTGCTTCACTTTATCTCGGGGCCTGTGCCGACTGCCGACCCCTCATAGGGACTCTAATCGTTTTGCGGGATCCACATGTCAACAAACCCTGTCCGTTGTGGAGACAGAAGTTAGACCGAGCCAGCCGACCCTGAACTCCCATCGGAGCACTGAGAGGTCTGCCAGCGGGCTCGCTGCTGGTTGGCCCAGACACTCGGGACAGCCATCAATATTTGACTTCATTGTTGTCCTTGTTGGACGCGAGCAAGTGTGCAAATTAATAGGGTTAAAATTTAGGTTCCTGTCTGAATGATTGTCCCAGTGTGACCCAGCGGGGCTTTTGTACTTTGGAGTAGCAAATAAAATGGTCAGCGGATATTTATAGCAAGCAGTACGGCAAATATATGGACATTTATTTTTTAAAAAGGAGGAAAGTATTTGTGACTTTAGAGAAATTAATTTGATAATATCATGGACCAGTTATTTTTTAATCAATTTATGATATATGACTGGGTCCAGGCTTCATACATGTACAATACGTTGTTTTCTTTATATTGCTCTCTCCTGTCCGTTTACTTCCGTCCCTCCCCGTCCAGCCATCTTCCTGTGCCGCCCTCCATCTTTCCCACCGTCCCTCTAGAGTACCCAGCAGCCACCAGAGCTGTGCTGCCAGTCGTTTGATTCTGCCCAGTCCAATTATAGAGGGCCTTAATTACCGAGCCTGTCAGCCTCCATCAGGAGAGCCATTCGTCATGCGGACCGGGCTGGACCGGACTGAGCGGGGCTGCTTAGGTTTAGTGTGGGGACACATATAACATTCATCATTTGTACTGGACTTGTTCTCACATACAGACGCAAAAATTTAATTAGGGACACTTGGAGGTACATTGTGGAATTTTCCTTTAAAACGAAACGTTCTCAGTGTGCGTAAGACACGATGTCTGAACCATTTCCTACGTAAAAAACATCTGTCGAGACCATGTTTGAATAAAAGTTCAGATCTCATCACACACCAGCAGCCTGTATCAAAACTTGTTACCAATCTAGCTAGCCTAGCTTAGCATAACTTAGCCTAACAGCTAGAAAGAAATGTGCCAAACCAGCATCCCGAAAGCACTCTAATTAACAAGTAAATTCTTGTTTGTATAATTTGTTCACGAACAGAAATTTTAAAATGACAATTTGTGGTTGTCGTCACACAGTGAGGTTTCCATACAACCAGAGCTATGGACACTGAAGGATTTGCTCGCTGATTGCTAAACTGTTGTTTCATCAAGAAATACAGCAATGATGTATATATGGACATATATTTATATTTTTTCTCTATGGTTTCCCTTGAAACCGTTTTTTAAATTAAAGATTTTTATAAAGGACAAAATACTTAATATTTCATTTGCCAAGTATTTCATTCACACAGGAGTATACGTACACAAGTATAAGCTTCATCATTTGTTAATGTTGTATGGACTATTTAATCATGGAATTACAGAATAACGTGCAGTATGGTGATTTATATTGTCATCGAGATATGAAATGACCTATATGGAGATTGATCTTGGCCCTATCACCCAGGCCTAATGTAGAGGTCTGGACTAATATTGGGACATTCTATCTTGCCCAGTGCATAGTGTTTGAAAACAACACCAAATGAATAATCACTAATCTGTTTTACTGTAAAAGTCGAGTCAGAGGCTGACTGGAATATATCTTGTTTTTAGTGAGATTTGATCTGACACACGACCCTCATGTTGGTCTGAGACTGATCATTTCATATCAAGATTGTACGTAAGGTCTGTTATAGTAAAGGCCTTCAGTGTAGGCCATTTAATCTCAGTCTATGATTTACTGTAAACAGGATCTGTGTTCCTCCATGTTTCCTCTGTTTGTGTGCTTTCTTCCTCCTCGTCCTCCTCGTCCTCCTCTTCTCCTCGTCGTGTAACAAACAGCATGAAGGAGGTTATAATTGGGAGGTCCAGAGCTCTGCCAGGTGGAACCACTTGTATCTGAATACAAGCTCTCTCGCTCTCTCTCTCAAGATCTCTCTTGTAAATTGTATCTCTACCGCAGTCTTTCTCCAACCTTATACTCTGTGTCTCACATACACAGTGTATTTGTCGTGTCATTATTAACATGACACGACAAAACAACCATATTCAGTTTTATATCTCTGAGATTCTGCACAGCTTTTCTTTTCACTAACAGTGTTGTCCTCTTAAGTCATCCACTGTCTATTCACTACAATACAGCCCCCCCCCGCCGCCGCCAGAACCCCCGCCTGAGTTCTTAAAGGAACTTGCCAAGCGTTGCCATTACAAGGCGTTCACCACCTTCACCGTCTTCCTCCTTCCTTCCTTCCTTCAGTTTCCTCCTCCTGTCTCCAGTCTTTCCTCCAAGCCCTTTTAACTGATCTCAAAATCTACCATGAAGTCATGGCCCTTCCTTTCCGTCATGTCAGCACTTTCATGAACAGTCGGACAGTTTCAGAATACGTTTTTTTGTAATGTGAAGTCAAAAAATCCGCCAGAAATGTATAACAACAATGTGCAATTTATATATGTATTATGTGTACATATATGCTGAAATAAAGAGAGTGGAATATGTCAAATGTTGACTAAAGAATATGCAAATGTTCACAGTATAAAGAAGAAGAAAAAAGAATATGTGCAAAAAAAAACAACAGCTAGAGATTTCACAACAACCTATCATCATCCCAAATAACAACAGATTAAAACATATCGGTTCAAAGCAACGCCAGGATGATGGTCACATACTTTGGTCATAGATACTACATGACCCATTGGCAGTGTTTCTTTTTATTGAGTTGCTTTCTAGATTGATATTAAACATGATTACATTTAACTGAATACCATCGATCACTGTGCACATTGTGATCTTTGTTGTCAAACAGCAGCTGGACTTTCTGACCCCGTCATGCATGTCCTGCTTCCTTTAATTACCTTGTAGCGAGTTAATTAAATCTAATTCTACTGGTAACTCTAAAGACGGAGAATACTTTGAAGGCGTTTTAAAAGCGAACATCCTTCCTTTAACAGCAGTTTGTTCTTCTTTTTGACAGGTTTTTCTGAATCCAAACTAAATTCCTTGAATCGCACTTCAGGTTCTCATATTTCATCCTCACTAATTCAGACCCACGTAGACTTTTAGCAGAGTGCTAAAATGCTTTATTGTTGTTGACCACGTCCTTTCTTCTGTTCTCCCCCCGTTCATCCCTCTCTCCTCACCCTCCAGGTGATCGATGGGAAACTGGCTCCCTTCCTGTCTAAGGTGATCAAGTTTGCCAGCTCCCACGTGTTCAGCTGCAGTTTGTGTCGAGAGAAAGGCTTCATCTGTGAGCTCTGCCACAACAGACAGGTCATCTACCCCTTCCAGGAGAACGCCACCAAGAGGTACATATCCTCAGATAATGTTTCTCTACAGAACAGTAGAACATTTACTTAGCCAAACAAGTCTGGGCTGCTCATTCATCATAGACATTCCATTATTTGATCTGAAAAGACTTGATTCAGTGGAAAAGGTTTAGACAAGACAGGATTTCATGAAAAAGCAGAAGAACTATTGTGTATAGACACAACCACTGCTCCAAAGGACAGATCGAGTTTAAGTTCTTTATTGTCACATTCAACGATTAACAGCGAAGCAGTCGTTTGCAATGACATTTCTAATTAGAATCAAAGATACAAAAAGTGCAGCAACTACAATATAGGAATGCAATATAATACTGTAGTATAAAAGTGTACTTTTATTGTAAAATGTATAAACTGTGATGTAAACAGTTTATGCAGTACTGTAGTAAATGTGTATCCACACACATATACACATACACACATACAGTATATATACATATAAACAGTATTGGAGCAGACAGAACCAGTGTACTAGACCATGTATATGCAGTACCAGTAAGTATATTATTGTATTACGGTATTATATATATTTCCTTGTTTCTATACATTCATGAAGTGGCGTCAAACACCTTGAGGACCAGCACATCTGTAGCTCAGGCTAAAACATTTTCATTTGGAGGGGACTACTCCTGGACCGAGTGTCAGCTCGTGTCTCTCCACTGTCTCTGCTGCCTCTAAAGTTTGCTTCATGTTCGGTCTACCTTGAGAAATGCCGTTCTGCAGAAGCTTCTGGAGAGGTTCTTCAGAAGGTAATGAGTTGAATCAAGAACTCTTCTTCTTCTGAGAGTGCACCTAAAAGCAAAGCACCTGCATTACAAACAAAAAAATCTCTTGAGACTGACATGCTGAATGAACTCCTTTTATAATAAGCAAGCAGTAGAGAGCCATAGGGAAACTCTCAGGGGTGAGAGGACATAAAGTGTAGTAATGTCACTGTCTGTGCTACTAGCTCCATTTATTTCTGTTCCAGGCCCTCAGGTTGAGTATGCGTTTCTACATGCTGCGTACCTGAGTGTTTGCTCATGTTCTTCTGTCTTTGTGAGGACCAATTTAAGTTTGAGAGGAAAGACATTTTGGTCATTGCTGACTTTATCAAAGGGTTGTTTCCGGGCCAATGGATCGGTTCATCCAAATGTTAGAAAACATACGTTATTTTTAAAAAGTGGTACAAAGCACTGCAGATAAACATAACATTTAAAAAAAATTCAACAGCAACGTCTCCTTGCAGAAACAATGTTCTTATTTCTCTATGTAATCAACAGAACATGCTGTGAACAGTTTTCATAGTGACATTTAGACGTGACATACTATACTATGACATATTCTACTATTACTTTTTTTGGCATTAAAATGCTATGACTTCTTTTATGACATTTTAATGAAATAGTATACAATGAAACTAATGACCAAATTTTGCATGAATAAAGGAAAGAGATGAAACGTGTGAGTGAGTTGTCTCTCGGGGTATCTGCAGCTTGTTCCTCACACTGGTTGATGTGAGAGAGCTGTGTGTGGACACTCATTCCCGACATGGACAGTTAACAGAGTCCAGAGCCTCGTCACTTAAACTCATAGTGACGGACAGCAGAGAGATAAGAGCCGATCAGGACCGATTCCTACAAGAATCACACCGGCACACAGTCTGTGCTGTCACTCACACTCACGCACACACAGTGTGTTGAGTTGTGTTTTATGACTTGTGAAGGAGGTGTGAAGTCTTAACTGATAACAGCTCTACCTACTGTACTTACCGGAACTGAGTGGAGCTGTTGACTTAGTTACTCAGACTCCGTCGGTGCAGGAAATGAGCAATAACTGGATGTGATCAGCCTGCGGTACCATACTTAATGGATCATGTTCAGTTTGTGAGACACATGCAGGTTGTTGCATTAAAACAGTGATTAGTCCGTTTGTCTTTCACGTCATCATTTAGTTTTTATTTGGTGACTAAATATGTAATACATTGTCTCATAGTTTTCAAAGGTTACTTTATTTTGTTTTTGTCGTGAAAAAGGTAAGTCAACAAATATTTTCACTGACAAAATGAATGCTTGAAAGATTTTGCAAAATCAAAAACACGCTATCTAAATTCTGCTGACTTGTAAGTGGAAAGAAGTGTGTAGATGCATATATTTCTTTGTTAACGAAACTAACAATGCAATACGGAATTGTGACACACCGAAAATGTTCTACATAGCATCAAAGTTAGCAAAGGTTACTCTTCATTTAGTTTAAGTCTTGTTTTTGTTGTGAAAACAGTTTTGTCTACAAATCTTTTTCTTCATAGTTCAAAATGAACACTGGTATTAATCTGAAATTGTGTCACGACAAAAATCTAAGATTTGAAAAAGGGTCAAGAATATTGTTCTTCAAAATGTTTGTTAACAAAATTGCAAGGGAGTAGTTTTTAAATACTCAAGGAATACTTCACCCCCAAAACGACCTCATTTTACCATGAATTCTTGAAGAGAACTTTGTTTTTCTCTCATGCCTCCACATTTAGGAGAATCCAAAAACTGACTAAAGTCTTGATGAATTGGAGTAAATGGGGTCAGCATTTAACATCATCAAAGCATCTGTTTACAAACTCTCACACAACTCCTGCAGTAGTTGTGGGGAAAAAAAGGTTACCAAATATTTTTTGAATTGAACACTGGTGTAATTTGGAACGCAGAAAATGTCTTTTAATTTCAGCATTCTCACTTGTAAGTGTTTTTTGTCAGGTGTAATGCAGAATTATGACATGCTGATGGCTGTCTCCCACAGACAGCTCGATGACTCACCTGTGTGTTCACCTTGGTGGTTGCAGGTGTGACGGCTGCGGCGCCGTGTTCCACGCAGAGTGTCGGCAGAAAGCGCAGCCGTGTCCTCGCTGTGTTCGCAGAGAGCTCCACCACATGAGGCCGTCCTCCTTCTGGTCACCTGATGACGACAGCCCCGGCTGCTTTCACCTGCCCTACCAAGACACCTGAGACACACACACACACAATTAGGGTGCTGCCAGGCCATGACGCTGGACAAAGTGCCTGCTTTTCTGAATCATGTGTCACCACAGGACAAATTCTGTGACAAGAGTTCAGCCTGCACCAAAACAATATCTCTGACCTTTTTGTTTCAGGTTTGTGTTTCTTGTGTGTGTACCTGCTAGCACGCACACACACACACCTGAGCTCAGCCCTCTTTGTGCGACAGTGAAGAGCAGGGAGAACACCACCTGAAGAACTGCTGCACCAGGCTTTACAGACTGAACTGCTTGTATTTTGTACTCAAACATCACACGTCAAGGTCCGCCGTCTCCATCCTTTTACCACATCGCTACTTTCACTTAATCCCAAATCACGGCTGATAAACTAGAGAAATTCAAAGTAACAGTTGGAACATTTCGGTGGTTTATTTTAACCAACGTCTTCCAGCACAAGTTCTGTGATGAAACCATTAGAAGAATGGACAGAAGATGAATTATCAATTGATTAATAATTTATCTAATATGGAAAACATTCTCTGGTTCCAGCCTCTCAAATGTGAAGATTTGCTGTTTTCCTTTTAGTTTTTTTGTTTGAAGCTCATTTTGGGAACATGTCATCCTTTTTTGTTTTGTCTTTGTTTACAGATTAAATGACTGTACATGAGTATTTCAGTATTAAACTGTCACACTGTAGTCTTAATAGGTGGCTGCAAAAAGTTTCCTTCTTTACAGAGAATATCAGTTGTTGTCAACTTTCATTAATGTCCATTGCTATGAAGTTAAATATTAAAGTATGGGTGCTAATATGAGCAATGGGACAGGTTTTGCTGGATGTAATAATTCCTCCTGTTCACAGTGGCATTTATAAAGATCCCTGTCTAAATGCAAGTGAATTCAAGGCTTTTAGCAGTCTCAGTCAAGTCAAGTGGTTATTTTCCAAAGTTACTGTCTGTTAAATATAAATCTTTGTGTAACTGTCCCTCCACCTCAGCTCAGCAAAGAAACACTGTGCAGGGAACCAAAAAAGGGAATTGTGTAGAAAAAAGGCTGGAATATATCCACTAGATTTGTCTACCTCGACAAATCAATCTAACTCGGCCTGAAGCCTCATATGAACTTTAAATAAAGTCTGAAATATACTTTTATACAGAACAGGGACTGTGGAGTTTTGTCCCCCATCACTCGAATTGAATTTTCAATAGTAGATGATCTTTTAAAGGCCGCTATGAACAGGAGGAATGATTACAGCAAGCAAAAACTTCACAATGCACATAAGGGTATGTGGGGATTATTTTAAGATGCACTTGAAAAAAATGTGAACCTGTCCTTTAATCAGTTATCAGAACATCAATAGAGGCTTCTCAAACCACCACTGCAGCAAAATCCGTTATTTCACCGTCCGTCTGTGAGTTAAGTCTGTTCCAGACTGTTACATTTGCTATAATATCGTTTAAAACACACAAAAAGGCTGTGTAAATATAAGAAATATATTTATTACAAATGCAACAATGCTTTTCCTGTTTTCATGTAATGCTCCAGTAGACTCACAAGTACATTTAGATACTCGTGAATGTTTCTTCGTCTTACATCACAATGAACTGAAGTTCTTTGGGTTTGGGACTGTTAGTTCGACAAAAGAGCAACAAAAAAAACAACTTGATGGGCATTTTACTATTTTCTGAAGTTTTAGAGACCAAGAGATTCATCAAGGAAAAGTATCGATAATGAAAATAATAGCCCCAGTAAAGTTATTAATTACTAGTAATAATCAAGTGTATTTAGTCTTATTTTGTTGTGCTTCTGTGGATCAACAGCAGGAAACGGGTTGTGCTGCAGGGACGGTGTCAGAAGTTTCATTTGACGTTCTGATCATTTTCTCTCTCCAGCTTTGACAACGTGTCGTGAAATCTATGGTAACTGAACAAATCCAAACATATTTGATTACATGTTGGGCTCATTTGGGATGTAACTGGAGCCAATAAATTGGGATGTTTTACTCAATAATAATATTATTAATAGTAGAAGTTATAAATAGCTGTGATTGAAGTATAGAAATCCATCTTTCATCAGATCTCATTTTCCTTGAGAAAAGTTATTTAACTTGTACATGTGGAATGAATGATGATTTTTAAGTCACTCATTTTAAATCGGTGTTATTTTAATGTAAAACTGCAAACGGACTTGAATTTAGAAAGGGACTCTGTCAGTCTGTCTGAGCACATCTTCTTCCCTCCATCAGTCTTACTGTAAATTAACGGGGGCAATAATCTTTCACGTATCCTTTCGTTGTCGCCTCTTCCCTCCCCTCTTCCTCTGATTCTACTTCCTGTTGTGCTTTCTTCATGCAGACTCTATCACACATGATAGCAGCTTTAGCTTTTAGTATCTCTATGCAACCTAGATGGCCTTTAGAACTCACTGCTTTCATGTGTAAAGGTCCGGAAACACTTTACATTGATGCTGTGTTTCCATCCTGTTTTCAGGCTAATCTTACTAAACTGTTAGAAAAATCAACATTAGTCAGGTTTAAAGCTAATAAATCAGCTAACTGATGCCCAAAAATGAAAGGAAAACAGACATTTTTAGAAAACTCTGCAAATATTTGTTTCAGAATCTGTTTAAAGTTTTCGGTGGATTTCTAAAACTAATGTGGTTCATCCAACAAAGAGAATTTTTAAAGTCAGAAACAGTGAGTTTTTATTTTTCTACAACTCGAAACACATTGTTGCTCCAATCACAAATTGAAAACCTTTAGTAAATGCTGCTTCCATTGATCTTTGAAGGCTGCACTCCATGGTTGAATTTGTAAGAATTTCAAACGTAGCAGCTGTTTCTTCCTGCTACTTGTCTTTTCTGAGAAACTGCGTTCTCAGTGCTAACAGACGGGTTTTATCTTTATTTCAGTGTTATTTCTTTTTGCTCATCTGTCTTCATCCTGTTTTTCCAAACTCGTTTGAGCCATAAAACATTTTAACTTTGAAGAGAATTCATGTGTGAATGAATAATCCACCGTAGTCGGCAGTATGTTTATGCGTGAATAGGTACTTTTGAGCTCAAACTGACAAGTTATTCCTGTTTATGAAGCATGTAGGGTACTGTAGACTAAAACTAAATAACCGAGTGTAGTTTCAAATGTGGCAGGAAAAGTGCACTGATGTGTCAGTTGATTACATTTCTTTTGTTTTCATTTACAGGTGGTATTAAAAATGTAATGTTTAAGTTATTGTTGACTGATTGTGCCTGCTGCATAAAAAACGATGGAAGGGTAGTAAACCCTTTGGTTGAAATTTGATTGCTATTTTGACAGAATGTCAATGTTTTATTTTGGGTTATTTTAAATCATGTTCATTTGTGTACCACGGAGCCCGGCATGTTTTAGGGATTGTTACATTGTTATTTATTTATTTATGCACACATAAGAGTTCTTCACTGTCCTAAAACAGAGCGCTAACCCGGCTGAACCAGACCGGTACAGCTCAATTTTAGACCCCAACCCAACTTGCAATCCGGCGCTATAGTTCAGCTTCACGTCGTCAATGTTACAATGCAACACGTGACAAACACAGAAGTAGATGACTGACAGAAAATAAGCTCAAAGCTTTACGCCATACATTATTTCAGGCAGCAATACTATCACAGATGTATTAATGGGAGAGAAGTAATTGATTCAACATGTCTTTAAACAAACTGGTAGCTTGTGAAATATGTTGAAGCTAAAATATGAATCTAGATATATTCAGTTTTACCTCCGGACTGTTCTAGATAATCTGGATCAAATCTAAGCATGTTTAATTTTTAGTTTTGAAATATTGCTGACATTTTCTAAGTGTGAATTGCCATTTACAGTTTTTGTTATACACATATTAAATCTAGACATCACATTAGACATTGTTAGGCTAATTTGTCAGTAATTGTTGGTTCACAAGGTACATCAAACTGAAGAAAATATATCGAACCATATCCAAATATAGTGGGACAAAATAAATACAGAATATTGATGCTTATTCATGAGTATGAGTTATTCATTTATGCACAAATTACTCCAAATACCTGCTGGGCTCTGTAGTCTGCCTCTATGTAGTTACAGTAGCCGACTTGTAGACTTCTGCATCTGATGACTTTAAAACTTGTATTTATTTATTTGCTTGTTTTATGCAGTATGTTTGTCTGTTCATTCGTGCAGGTTTGTGTTTAGTTGTTTTTTTGTTTGACTGTCCTTCGTACAATATTGCCAATTTTCATTTCCATGTCAGACAACCTGTTGTGAATTGTGTTTAATTTATTCCTGTTAATCTCTGTTATCTTTTCGCTGTAGTGAAACCCAGTTTGACAAAACGATGAGTACATTAAAGTGTATTTACAGGTTGTCACACGACTGAAGATGTTTATGTTTATGTTGCAGGCACATTTCCATCATTGCAGTATGTTTTACTTGACGTGTTTGGAGAAGAATATATTGTACAGTATTTAAGTAGTAGAACAACTGGACGGAAATTCTTCTCTCTTTTGCACTTTTTAAGTTATTGTTCTTTTTTTTTATCCTATTAATTGCAGCCAAACTTCTTATGCAAATACGGGGAGTTGATTTTCTGATTTAATCCTCCTGTCTGGTTTTGTTCAAATTTGTCCGCTAGCCACTGATGCCAATAAAGACAAACTTCTTAATAGTAAATGGTGTTTGAATCCTTTGTGGAGAAATGTTCCTATTGTTTGCCTGAGGACATTTGGGTTTGACTTCCTGCAGTTGACCAAACTGGCCAATCGCATCATTGCATCGGCCAGCTCTACGTAAACACTTGTGGAGCTAACATTAGCAGAGTACGTTAGCACATTGCTAACTAGCTTTACCACATCTATGCTACGCTAGCTACTGAAGGTGTACTGAATGTCTACACATGCTGCTTTGGCTTTGTAATGATTATAACAGTGAATAGAGACTTGGTTCACTTTTACTCTGTAATCTGTCAACTTTAGCGTCTATCTTTATCTTTTGAACTGTTTTTCACTGCTGAATCAGTTTGTCATATCGTAGAGCCTTCTGTCTGCTTCTCTCTGAAATACATTTTTTGTTTTTTCATAAATTAGATCATTTATTCAGGGAGTGAAATTAGTGACAGTGTGGTGGCTCTGACAGATTGGCGGAGTAGCAGCGTGGGGCAGCACTTAGAGAAGGGTCCGTGAACAGAGCTGGCTACAAATGGCAGCTGTGTATAGTATTTATTACCTCAGCAATATACTGAGCATATGAATTGACAGCAGACAAGTAAATTGGGCAACAGGAATGACTTGAGATGTTTTAATTCATGTTTGAGCCCTTTTTATTTTTTCCCCATAAAACTGGATTGTTATGAAGTCAAGCTGACAACCACTGCAATCCTCCGCAAAGGAACAGCATAACACAATCTTCGTCAGCAGGTGGAAATTAACTTCAAAAAATAAAATGTGAACATCTACAATTGTACGGAAAACTCCATCTGCTGAAGAAGATCTTATGTTAGGATCAAAAGTTCTATAAGAGCTAACCTTGCGGTGAGATTGTTTTGTCGATTGAAACAGACCAGACGCGCCATTCCCGGGTAGACAAATCCCTACCGTAACTGAAAGAAAGCAAATTGCTGACCTCGACATTCACGGAACACTTCCTGCTTCACTTCAGCAACGCTGAACTCAACATCTGGTCTTGTCGACATCCTCTGAGTTTACAGATCTGTAACTAAAGGAAAACCCTCCATTAGAATATCAGAGTATCACTGATGCACAGGTACGTTTAAAGGTCCCATGAAACAGGTCTCATTATTTCCTTGCCGTGAAGCATCTCCTGCTGAAAACAGGAGTTTGGGGCAGATCATTAAAACGGTGAGGGGTCAGCCTTAAGAAGCATGATGGCCGACTAGTTACGCAGAGAAAAGCAGTTTAGAACATGCAGAAAGGTGGGATTGTTTGAAATTTGAGATGGCTTTATTCACTAAAGATGAACTCTTGCTGAAGTTCAAGTCCCTTTCATGGTTACTGGTGTTTATTAACACATGTGGACTGGTGTTTTTAGCAATGCTAGCAGCATGACTAGGTTTGGTCAGTCCAGATTGAAATATCTCCACAACTATTTAATGAATTCTGATGACGGCTTTGTTGACTTTGTAATGACTTTTGGTGCATTTGTGGTTGTGAATAAAAAGTCTCAAAAACGACTACATTAATTGCCGTGAAGTTTGGTACACACATTAATGTCGCCCTCAGCATGAAATGGCATGAAACTTTGGTGATCTTCTGACTTTTCTTCTAACGCCTCACAGAGCTGCTAGCATGCCAACATGGACATTCAAATAGAAGTCAAAACAATTTTTCATTCCACTGCAATTTCATGACAAGAAAAATAAACTGTATTTGCTGAAGAAGATTGTATGATATGATGGAAAGCTCCAGAACAGCTACTAAATAGACCTTTGTGGTGACATTGTTTTGTCAACTGCTGATTCCTTGGGGTCAAGGATGAACTTCCAAACTGGCTCAAACTTTGCTGAGATGACAAACGATAATGTGTCAGATTGCAGCTGGGTTGTCAGGTTATGAGCTCAGCCTCAAACCGAGCTGAGAGAAAGAAAAAAAAGAAATAACAGACTCATGTGAATAAAAGGTGCATGTAAACCTGCCTGAGTGAATATGCATATTGTCTGAGAGAGAGCAGGGGGCTTGGAGGCTGAATCCTTTGCCTGTGATGTATGTCGCAGCAGCGGGCAAATTGAAGCTGAGTGTCGACCACGCTTAATTGTCATCGCCAATTAGTGCATTGTGGGACGCCCACAATGGATCAACTGTAGCGAATAGAACGAAGTCCTTTGTGCTTCTCCAATGGCCCGCGGGCCAGTCAAGACTCATTTAGGACCCGAACAACGACGGAGCAGAAATGCCAACGAAAATGAAAACAAAAGACAGTTTAAGGAGAAAAAGAGGACGACGGAGGAGAGAAAAAGAGAGAAGGAGGGTGGGGGGGGTGGACAACGGTCACAGGGGAGTGAAGGACTGGGCCTCTGCTCTCCCAACATGAGAGGAGGGTGTATGGCTTTGACACACACACACAGTGCCCCCCCCTGACATTTAGCGAGCTGTTACACAAAAGCTGGCAGGGCCCCAGTGTTCCCAGTGACCCGGTTGTTCAGAGGCTCGTTTGGCCACGTCCAAGCTTTCAGCAGGTTTCAGCCGAGCAGATTGTTTGTGTGCTTTTGTCAATGTTAAAGGGTCGACACTGTTTGTTTTTTTCCCTTACTCAAATCGTATTAAAATGTGTTTGCAATTAAGCATTAAAGAACACGCCTCACCATGCTTTAACACAGTGCAAATGAGGGAATGATTGAAGCAAAAAACAGGGTGTATTTGTTTTTAAGTTCGCAGTGCGGGGTCGTACCCACGAATTTCACAAATAGTGAGGCCATGCATCCAAATTCCCCCAGGAGAACCACAACAACCTAAAAAAGTTTGAGTAGCCACCAACCAAACTCTGTACAATTTTGGTAGTATATATGAAAATCCCACAATTACATGTTTAATCTGTTCACTTACATGTTCTCCAGAAATATAAAATAAGTATTAATTGGTATTGAAAATAATCTATATTGCAGCCATAGTCACAGGCCATCATGTCAATACAACCAGAAAATAATCAGGTTTTTGCTTTTCCACTTTTTTGAGTGTCTTAGGGACACAAGTGAGTTTATTATGGGCTTCATGATTTTAAAGGGAGCTTTATCCTGATTTCTGAAGCCCCAAATCCATGAGTAAGAACTAAATCAAAGGTTACTGGTTATGTAAATATACCTGTAGCATGTAGAGGAATATAAAAATGACTGATTGGGCTTCAAATCAATGGACAGAAGGGTGCCAAATATTTTTTTACGGAAAGAACAGACTGGATTTAAACAGAACAGGGTTCACTTATCACTGCTGTCAACGTACTGTAGCTCCACCTGCTGAAAAATGAAACTTAAAGCGATAAACTAAAATCCATATAGAACTGATAACTGTGAATGATTAATGAGAGATTAAATCAACAACAATTACATTTGTCACAATGTTATCAACATAGAAAGTGTGCATGCGTGTGTGTGTGTGTGTGTGTGTGTGTGTGTGTGTGTGTGAGAGAGTGTGTGTGTGTGTGTGTGTGTGTGTGTGTGCGTGTGTGTGCAGCAGGACCGAGGCTTTGTGCAGACACCTGTATGAGCCGACAGGGAGGAGAAATGAAACCACAGAGGAACAGATGTTGTTTCAAAAAGGCTTTGACACATTACCACTCTAATATCTGAAGCTGATAGTAGTTTTTGTGCTGCTGTTAAAAGACGTGCATAAATATATATACACATTAGACTAAACTAACAAAAGAGTAATGACTAAAATGAGACCAAAACATATACTATACATATTCGTCAAAAGACTTAAACTAAATCAAATCAGGTTCCAAAATTCTCCCTGACCCCATGTAGACTCGACATTCAATGACAAACTGAGAATGCACTTTGGAGTGGAGCTTCAAGAACATGGACAAGAAGTCCTCAAGGGGACTATAATCAATAACATTATATCAATTGACCATAACTGTCCGGCCCACGACTTTACTGATTTGGTTTACTCTCACCGCTCTCAGGAGCGTTGCTTACAGCGAACAAAGCTCTAAAAACTCACTGCATCCCACCTGCCCAGCAGCAGACAGACAAAGTTAGCGAACAGCTGGTGAGCATAGGGGTTAGCATTTAGCAGCTAAAGAGACAGATATACAGTATATCTCAGGAGTTGGTGGAGACCAAAAGCAGAGCTAAAAGAGAGCAACTATTCCGATGCCTCCAAAAGTTGCCGAAAGCAGTTCATTTGCTGATGAAGATCATGTGATTACGATTGAAAGCTCTAGAACAGACCTTGATGTTAGATTGTTTTGTCCAGAGACTGTAGCATCGGCCACAAGTGTCATCTGTAATTTACATGATTACCAGTAACTATGTTCAGTTTTAGCATTAGCCACCGTGAGCTACTGTTACATATAGCAGCAAAGCGTAGCTGAGTGTATTGAATGGAGCAAGAGAGTGTTTCATCGCTTATGAATTCAACTTTTCACTTTGGAGAGGAAGGCTGTGGTACTTTTTCTTCTTCTAAGTAGTTTCACTTTTACCTGTCGGTCTGAGACGGGACGTGAACTGCAGCCTCTGGTGGGGAAGACCTCGACTTGGCACTATTTCACCTTGGCTGAAAAGATTAGGGTCCTTCTTCCTACAGCTGAGATAAGGGACGCAATAACACATTTTACTATACAGTATGTATGTTTTGTAAATCATGTGAACCAGCACATTAATAACGGTCAGATACCGTCTTTGTGACCTGTACTTGATGAAAATGACAATAAAGTTTGTTCTAAACAGATTTTTGCATTCAGAATTCTGAAACTCACATCCATTTTCCTCCGCTTATCCGGGGTCGGGTCGCGGTGGCAGCAGGCCAAGCAGGCTGACCCAGACCTCCCTCTCACCGGCAACATGTTCCAGCTCATTTTGGGGGATCCCGAGGCATTCCCAGGCCAGCTGGGAGATGTAATCTCTCCAGCGTGTTCTGGGTCTTCCCCGGGGTCTCTTCCCAGTTGGACGTGCCTGGAAAACCTCCAGTGGGAGGCGTCCAGGAGGCATCCTAATTAGATGCCCGAACCACCTCAGCTGACTCCTTTCGACGCGAAGGAGTAGCAGCTCGACTCCAAGCTCCCTCCTGATGACCGAGCTCCTTACCCTATCTCTAAGGCTGAGCCCGGCCACCCTACGGAGGAAGCTCATTTCGGCCGCTTGTAGCCGCGACCTTGTCCTTTCGGTCACGACCCAGAGTTCGTGACCATAGGTGAGGGTAGGAACGTACACCGAGTGGTAAATTGAGAGCTTTGCCTTCCGGCTCAGCTCCCTCTTCACCAAGACGGTCCGGTGCAGCGCCTGCTTTACTGCTGCAGCCGCACCAATCCGCCTGTCGATCTCCCGCTCCATCTTACCCTCACTCGTGAACAAGACCCCGAGATACTTAAACTCCTTCGCTTGAGGTAGGCACTCCGTCCCCACCTGGAGGGAGCAATCCACCGGTTTCCGGCAGAGAACCATGGCCTCAGATTTGGAGGTGCTAACTCTCATCCCCGCCGCTTCACACTCGGCTGCAAACCGCCCCAGTGAATGCTGGAGGTCATGATCCGAGGAGGCTAACAGGACCACATAATTTGCAAACAGCAGAGAGGCGATCCCGAGACCCCCGAACCTGACGTTCTCCGCCCCGAGGCTGCACCTAGATATCCTGTCTATGAAAGTCACGAACAGGACCGGTGACAAAGGGCAGCCCTGGCGGAGGCCAACACCCACCGGGAACGTGTCTGACTTATTACCGAGAATGCGGACACAGCTCCTACTGCAGTCGTACAGAGACCGGATCGCCCATTGTAACGGGTCCGGCACCCCATACTCCCGCAGCACCCCCCACAAGAACCCCCGAGGGACCCGGTCGAAAGCCTTCTCCAAGTCCACAAAGCACATGTAGACTGGTTGGGCAAACTCCCAGAACCCCTCCAGTAGTCTTGCGAGGGTAAAGAGCTGGTCCACTGTTCCACGGCCGGGACGGAATCCGCACTGCTCCTCTTGAATCCGAGGTTCGACAAGCGGTCGGCGCCTCCTTTCCAGCACCCTGGCATAAGCCTTCACCGGGAGGCTGAGTAGTGTGATACCCCGGTAATTCGAGCACACTCTCCGGTCCCCCTTTTTGAAGATGGTAACCACCACCCCGGTCTGCCATTCCATGGGCACTGATCCCGACCCCCATGCGACATTGAAGAGGCGTGTCAGCCAGGACAGCCCAACTATGTCCAGCGCTTTCAGCATCTCAGGGTGGATCTCATCCACCCCAGGCGCCTTGCCACCAAGGAGCTTTTTAACTACCTCAGCGACCTCTGCCAGGGATATGGGTGAGCCTCCCCCTAGGTCCTCAGGTGCTGCCTCCTCTGCAGAGGACATGTTGGTCGGGTTTAGGAGTTCCTCAAAGTGCTCTTTCCACTGCCCGACGATGTCCCCCGTCCGGGTTAGCAGTTCCCCCCCCTGCTGAGAACAGCCTGGGGTAAGCCCTGCTTTCCCTTCCTGAGCCGTCGGATGGTTTGCCAGAACCTCCTTGAGGCCAACCGAAAGTCCTTCTCCATGGCCTCCCCGAACTCCTCCCATGCCCGAGTTTTAGCATTCGCGACCACCGCAGCTGCAGCCCTTCTGGCCTGCCGGTACCTGTCGGCTGCTTCAGGAGACCCCTGGGCCAACCAGGCCTTGAAGGTCTCCTTCTTCAGCTTGACGGCTTCCCTCACCTCCGGTGTCCACCACCGGATTCTCGGGTTGCCGCCACGACAGGCACCGATGACCTTCCGGCCACAGCTCCTAGCTGCCGCGTCCACAATAGAGGCTTTGAACATGGTCCATTCGGATTCCGTGTCCCCAACCTCCCTCGGGATGTGTGAGAAGTTCTTCCGGAGGTGGGAGTTAAAGACCTCCCAGACAGGGTCCTCCGCCAGACGTTCCCAGTTCACCCTCACTACACGTTTGGGCTTGCCGGGTCTTTCCAACCGGTTCCCCTGCCATCTGATCCAACTCACCACCAGGTGGTGATCAGTTGACAGCTCTGCTCCTCTCTTCACCCGAGTGTCCAAGACATACGGCCGCAAATCAAATGATACGATTACAAAGTCGATCATTGATCTCCGGCCTAAGGTGTTCTGGTACCAGGTACACTTATGAGCCACCTTATGTTCGAACATAGTGTTCGTTATGGCCAAACCGTGGCAAGCACAGAAGTCCAATAACGAAACACCATTCAGGTTCAGATCGGGCAAGCCGTTCCTCCCAATCACCCCCTGCCAGGTTTCTCCGTCATTGCCCACGTGAGCGCTGAAGTCCCCCAGGAGAACTATGGAGTCGGTAGGCGGCGCCCTTTCCAGGACCCCTCCCACCGACTCCAAGAAGGCCGGATACTCCGAACTGCTGTTTGGTGCATAAGTACAAACCACAGTCAGAGCCTTGCTCCCCGCAACCCGTAGGCGCATGGAGGCGACCCTCTCGTTCTCCGGGGAGAAGTCCAACACAGCGGCGCTCAGCCGGGGGCTCGTGAGTATCCCCACTCCCGCCCGGCGCCTCTCACCCTGGGCAACTCCGGAAAAGGACAAAGTCCAACCCCTCTCCAGGAGCTTGGTTCCAGAGCCAACGCTGTGTGTGGAGGTGAGTCCAACTATATCTAGCTGGTATCGCTCCACCTCTTGCACCAGCTCCGGCTCTTTCCCCGCTAGCGAGGTGACGTTCCACGTCCCTAGAGCTAGTCTATGCTGCCGGCGATCGGCATGTCCAGGCCTCCCGCCCGACCTGCCGCCCGGTCTGCATTGCACCCGACCCCGATGCTTGTCCCTGCGGGTGGTGAGTCCACAGGGTGGCTGCTCAGGGTGAAACTCACAGCTCACCTCAATTACCCTCATTCGCAATAAATCACATGCGTGTCACTTAACGTTATGTGTTTAGACGTTTCGATGCGTTTTTCTTCCCTTCCAGACAACCGTAACCATTCACTTCACCATCACATTAAAATCAACTTGCAGAGACTTAATTAAACCAGACATAGATACATGTTAGAAGAAAAAAAAAAGAAGAAGTCTGACATAGGAGTAAAGTCACCGAACACAAAAACAGACGTGTTCAGTGTGACGGATGACTTCACTCATACAAGTCTCTGCATGTTGATTTCCATGCTGCGCTGACATGAAAGTGGCTGCCACTTAATCTACAGAATGCATTGGAAAATGAAATGTAGTAAGGTTTGCATCTTTTGTAAGTAAATGGCCTCAAGGTGTGTGTGGACTACGCACAAAGAGAGGTTCAGAAGCAGAGAATCTATAATCAAATCATTAGAAAGCCGCGTGTGGACACGGATTTGTCTTCCCGTGTGTCCTCTCTGTCAACTCAAAAATAAAAACATGAGGGAAATACTTGGAGATTTGCTTAAGGAAGGGGTACTTTGGCCAAAGACAAGACCATGAGAGTGAAGAATAGAATTAAAAAACTGCAAAAACCCAAAGCTGACTACAAAGAGAGAAAAAAAGAGTAATGCTATCCTGCTAAAAGCTACAGCCAACATTTGTACAGTTGTCAAAATTTACATGAATTTGATCACATACTGTTTTTATCTTTATTTTCAAAAGTAAGAATTCACATTGAAAACCAGCATTAGCTGACCCATCGTCCTAAATGATTTTAATCTCATCTTAATCTTCCATCAAATTAAACAAAGTAGGTTTATTTTTAACAAAATTAGTTTTTACTTGTTGCCCAGCATTGTGTGTGTGTGTGTGTGTGTGTGTGTGTGTGTGTGTGTGTGTGTGTGTGTGTGTGTGTGTGTGCTCTTATAGACTTGGGTTGTGAGGACATTTTCCAAGTGATTTATTTCTGGTGTTTTAGTCTCCTTCAAGTGTTTGTTTGGGATCAAATGAGAAGGTTAAGGTGACAGACGAGGTGAGACACCATGTCAACGTGGCTCCTCCCAGACAGAGACGCTCAAATATGTGTGTGTATCTTGTAGTGACCTGATCAGCAATTGATGAAGGTCTCCTTGTGTTCCCACTTAAAGCTGGGAAAATCACCACAAGTACTCAGGTATGTGTGTATACGTGTGTGTGTGTGTGTGTGTGTGTGTGTGTGTGTGTGTGTGTGTGTGTACACATAGGAGATTGATGCCGTCCAGGCTTTACATATGAACTCCTCACTGTTTGCTTTCATTTGTCAAAGTAACTTGAGTTAAGGTGAATCAGACTGAGAACGACTTGTTTTGGCTGATATGTTGAGCACACGCACACGCACATGCACACACACACACGCACACACACACACACAAACACACACACAAACACACCTTTTGAGACCTTTGTCCCCCAGAGAGCATTGTGAACTTTGTCCTACGTGGGATATGGCTGTGTGTGTGTGTGTGTGTGAGCAGCGTAGAGAGCAGAGTCATACGATCAGTTATTGAGCACTACAGATTTTTACAATTGCTCTGGCAACTTTACTAAATCCCACCATGCCAGATTGTAAAAAACTTTGACGACAAAGAACAAGGGTCCTCTTTAACCTCTGCAAAACAAAACATATGGGTTGGAATAGAGTATGTCGGCTTTGAATAAATAACTAATCATTAGCATTTAGTCCGCTATGGGTGTGCATGATTAGACATCCATTGCACGTGTTGCATTAAATGTGTCAGTCCTTCACGTCCTGCCGTCGTCGTCGGTGTAATCGGAGCCAACAGGAAATGGCAAAGAGACCGTTGGCGGATGTTAATGACAAACTGAAGTCTGGGTGAGTGTATGTGAGCTAACTGCATATCAGTACTCCTCTATACATGCACCTGGGGATGTTTAGTGATGTTAAAAAGGAACACAAGAGCAAAAAGACAGAAGGACTGTAAAATAGAAAAGACCCAAGACAAAAGAAGGACTGTGATAACCAGCCTGCAGGTATGAGAAAGGGAAATGACTGTACATGTCAACAATATTGTGAATTATTTGAAATGCTACATAAATATGCCTGTCACTATTGTTTTGTGTGGTGTGTGTGTGTGTGTGTGCGAGTGTGGTTGTGTGGTCGGGGTGTCTGTGGGTGAAGAGACCTCATCCATCACCTTATACCTTCAGGCTCTCCAGGTAAAGTCCTACCTCCTAATGCAGGAAGTCAAATACAACTCACTGGTGCGTTCATGTGCAGTCAGTGGGGCACAATTACGACATGGACCGTGTCAAAAGTAGTTTCTACACATGGGAATCTACGTGAAGTGTGTTTATTAATGACAAATCCAGATTAGGAACAATATTTCTCAGATTAGATATAAACACTGGAACAGGAAACAAACCGGGACACATTTGGAACGTTCACATTTGCAACTGTGAAATAGTTTGTACTGGAGATCAGAAGACGAACGGAATTACAGTGTTTAAAGTAATCAGATCTTTAATGCAAGTAAAAGTAGTAAATACCACTTTTGAAAAAATACTCTAAATCCTGCATATGGGCTATCTATTGGCTTTTTAATGTTGCAGTTAGTTGAGCTGGACCTCATTTTAACTATGGACTGCAAATAAATATTATTAATACTAGCACGAAAACAATTAGTTGATGAACTAATTAGTCAATTTGCAGAAAATGAACAGCCAAACAAGTTTAGTAGTAGATAAATAATTTAAGTCAGCAAAAATTGTCAACATAACTTTAGACATGGAAACATAAAGTGTAAATACTTAATTGCAACTTCCTTCAAAGTTGTTGGTCATACGACCTTTGTAATAAAGTACATGTCATCTATTTAGTTACTTTCCTGCAGAATAAGCCTACAGTGACACTTGAAGTAAATAAATCACTGCAGTAGAACTGCAATACAACTGTATCATCTGTTATTTTCATCTATTTCTTAATATCGTTTATTCTTTGAATTGCTTCAATTTTCCTAATTTTGTTATTTTATTCAACTTGATTTGTTTTCCTTTTCGTAGTGTCTTTAATTGCCATAATTTATACACAAACTTGCATATTGTTGGTAATCACTGAGGAGAAAAAATGTGTGGTCAGATATTAACAGTGTCTTTACTTTTATCTCAGAGCTGTTGATTTGTTTTGGTTTGGAGCATGTCGTTATAAATCAAATCATCCACTTTTGAGAAATTTAAGCCCTTACTCATTGAGCTTGTTCACACGTTTATAATTGTTCCTACTTTGCACTGCAACAGCTGAGATAAACTAAGTTCTATCTTATTCCTAAAATGTTTCCTTGCATGCAGGAAATGCTTAATTTCCTTTTCATACTGGCTACGCTTGAAATCTCCTCTGTGCGTTCACGGTCGAATGTAACATTTCCGACAGCCCCTGAATGCAGCGTGTGTGTGATGAGGAGGTGCTGCAGCTCCAGGCGGACTTTATTCCGTCCTGGGGCTCAGTGAAGGCTGCAGCCGCACGCTGCTGCACTTGATCACACAGGACACGTTTGGATTTTTGTTTTTACCCTTGAAGGAGGCTTCGGATTGTTCCTGTGTTTTATTTTGTTTTCCTTTAGAAGCAGCAGAGATGCCACCTGTGTAACTTTGAAAAGAAAGAAAAAACACTACCGTGCTTGAAAGCTGTTCATGTTACTGAGGGAAGAAACGTCAAGTGGATTTTACACACCGGGCTCCGGACGCAGAGACTGGAGATTGTTTTTCTTTTACGCTCACTTTCAAACATTCATTTGTTTTCTCACACTTCCTCGGACAGCTCACGATGCGACTTTTCCTGGCGCGCGTGCGACCCGTCGGGAACCACCGGGGCTGTTAAAAATGTTACAAGGTCGTTAAATTTATTGGAACGTGACCACCGGAGATGAACTTTCTCCGTAATGATTGCGGGAGCTCTGGTGAATGATTGACAGCAGAGGCTCGGTCTGGCGCTCTGTGGACCTTTACGGACAAACATAAACTGGAATCACCGCCAGGAGTTTCATTTATATAGTTGTAATCAAGAGGAAGAGAGAAGCAGAATGAAACTCTGGTCCTGATCCATCCAGCAGAAGAAAAAAAAAGTTTTCTGGGATGAACTGAAGCTGCTTCACCCTCTATTTTGATTTTTTTCTTGTTTTAATACTCTAAATTAATAATTCTAAAACATGTTCTATATAGCATCTAATGTGCGGCACGCGCCGTGCAGCCCGGTGTTCCCGCGGCTCCTCGTGCTGCTGCTGCTGTTCGTGTGTCCTGGTCTCACGTTCGGAGCCTCCAAGGATCTGGTGTGTGAGCCCATAACCGTGCCCATGTGCAGGGGCATCGGCTACAACCTGACCTACATGCCCAACCTGTTCAACCACGACACCCAGGAGGAGGTGGGGCTGGAGGTGCATCAGTTCTGGCCCCTGGTCCGGATCCGCTGCTCTCCGGACCTGCTCTTCTTCCTGTGCAGCATGTACACTCCCATCTGCCTGCCGGACTACCGCAAGCCGCTGCCGCCCTGCCGGTCCGTGTGTGAACGGGCCAAGCGCGGCTGCTCCCCTCTGATGAGCCAGTATGGCTTTGAGTGGCCCGAGAGGATGAGCTGTGAACAGCTGCCCCAGCTGGGCGACGAGACCCTGTGCATGGACCAGAACAGCAGCGAGGCCACCACCCTGGCTCCACCGTTCCCCAAGCCCACCCCGAAAGGCCGGACCAGACCCCCCAGCCCTCCTCAGTGCGACAGAGAGTGCCGCTGTCGAGACCCCCTGGTCCCCATCAAGAGGGAGTCCCATATTCTGTATGGCCAGGTCCAGACCGGCCCCCTCCCCAACTGCGCCCAGCCCTGCCACCAGCCCTACTTTTCGGCTGACGAACGCGCCTTCACCACCTTCTGGGTGGGACTCTGGTCGGTGCTGTGCTTCATCTCCACCTTGACCACCGTCGCCACCTTCCTCATTGACATGGAACGCTTCAAGTACCCGGAGAGGCCCATCATCTTCCTGGCTGCTTGCTACCTCTTCGTGTCCTTGGGTTACATCATCCGCCTGGTGGCGGGTCACGAGCGAGTGGCGTGTGGCGCCGGCGGCAGTGTCGGCGGCGACCAGCTGCACATCCTCTACGACACCACCGGCCCCGCTCTCTGCACCCTCGTCTTCCTGCTGGTGTATTTCTTTGGCATGGCCAGCTCCATCTGGTGGGTGGTGCTGTCCTTCACCTGGTTCCTGGCCGCGGGGATGAAGTGGGGCAGCGAGGCCATCGCAGGCTACTCCCAGTACTTCCACCTCGCCGCCTGGCTCATCCCCAGCGTCAAGACCATCGCGGTCCTGGCCCTCAGCTCGGTGGACGGGGACCCTGTGGCTGGAATCTGCTACGTGGGGAACCAGAGTCTGGAGAACCTGAGGGGATTCGTGCTCGCACCTCTCGTGGTGTACCTCTTCACCGGCTCACTTTTCTTACTCGCCGGCTTTGTCTCGCTCTTCCGCATCCGGAGCATCATCAAGCAAGGCGGCACCAAGACGGACAAACTGGAGCGGCTGATGATCCGCATCGGGCTCTTCACGGTGCTGTACACCGTCCCCGCCACCATTGTGGTGGCCTGCCTGGTCTACGAGCAGCACTACCGGCCCGGCTGGGAGCGAGCCCTGGCGTGCTCCTGCCCGTCGGAGCGCCAGCGCTCGGGCGTGGGCCCGGACTATGCCGTCTTCATGCTCAAGTACCTAATGTGCTTGGTGGTGGGCATCACCTCGGGGGTCTGGATTTGGTCAGGAAAAACCCTGGAGTCCTGGAGGAGGTTTGTGGCTCGATGCTGCCCCTGCTGGCCGCAGAAAGCCACCGCTCCACCCTCCATGTACAGTGAGGCCAGCACCGCTTTAACCGGACATACTGGGACCGGGCTGACATTGGGGATGTACCATAAAGCTGCTCCATCGCACATATGAACTGACTGGCGCGGTAAGAGTTACCTGAACTCAAGTATCCAAACATGGAGAAAGAATTTCAGCTCTCACAAAAAACTGGACGATTGTGACTGAATTTAAAAAACACGATGGAGCAGCGTAAAAAGAGAAACATTTAAATGAACAACCTGCATAATTTAAGCAAGACAGAATATTTAAAAAGAGTCTGACTTTTGAGAAAAGGGACTCCCAACAGTTGAAACTGCTTCTCTAAGCAGTCGAGCTGATGCAGCTGACCAAACTTGACATTTACTAAAAAGAAAAAGTAAAAAAAACAATCGTCAAACCTAACAGAGTTACATGGATCCATGATGGAACCACACACGCTTCTTCCTATCGGTTTACCCTGAGCACTGAGAGACAAAAACATATTTATTTATGTACATATTGTATAAAGTTGCTGTTAAAAGGTGTATTATGTGGTATGTGTAGTTTGTAACTAAGTGCAGGACACCAGAGAAACCAATCTGGTCCGATTTGAATTGTATGAACTTGTACATAAATGTGCTGTTTCATGTCATGTTTGCGTGTGGTATCTGGTGTGTTTTATAATGTCAAACTGACACAGTGCTGATACGCCGTCTTTGTTTCGTTGTTTTTTTTCAGACTAGGTAATCAAAGTAATCCAGTCTTTGTAGTGGATACCGTTGTGACCTCTAGGCTCCTGTGTTGGTTCGGTTCTGAACTAGTCGTGTTGGTGTTGTGTGGACCGATGGGCAGTGATCAGGTTAAACTGCGGGATGAAACTGAACTTGGCCTCTACCCCCATCTGCTGGTTGAAGGTGGAGGTGCCCGCTTTATGTTCTCCACATCAGGGACTCCCCCTGAGGGGTCAATATTAGACAACAGACCCTCAGTCCCCATAAGTCCCATCCTCACTCAGACTTACAGAAAAATAGCAGCTACAATGAAATCTTCTATTGGAATAGTAACTTTTTATGATTTGTGTTTTGACAATGCTGCTGTGGACTCCCCGATACCAACTGAAGGACCTCTAAAATGTCCCAAGACCTCACTTTGTCAACCATTACTGATATTTTTCTAGTGATTTCATGCCATGGACATGGACAGATTTTGCAGTCACACTGATGTTTTTAAATAATTAGTCGATTATAAGACATCTCCTTGGTGACAGGCATTTCCACAAGCAAGACGAAAAACAGACGTATTATTTATACCCATTATGTCGCTTCTATACGTTCTTTTATTGGAACAATTTGACTTAAATGTTTGCAACTTGAAACCAAGTATTCCTCTTACTTGATTAGTTGGAAACCGTGCACACATTTTTAGTAATTAATTGATGAAAAGTACTAATTGATAATCAATTAAAATCTGAAGAGGAAGAAACGCAAAATATCTAACATATTTAAGTTCAATATTGTAGAGGTCAGTTTTTTTTTGCTGGGGGTAATGGGCTTCCATAGGTCTGGGGTCTATTTAAGAAAAAATATCGGTTTTCAAAGTGGACCTTAAACATTTGTCATTATTTTTGATAACTTAGCATCAACAAGCACTTTTGGAAGATGCTTTTCTTTTCTTTTTAAATCGCAATTGACTGCATTAACACTATTTACTACTATCTATTATGTAAATCTGTCCAGAGGTGTGTATGTATCAACATTCTGCAGAGCCAAATTTAAAGCAGGGGTCTGTGGTCGAATGTGGACGACCTGTTTTCAGGAGCACTGACAACATAAAGTGAAGGAACCTCCCGTCTCCTCTCAGAGGGCACATCTTGTGTTTCTTTTCGGAGTTCAACAGTACAAACTAACGAATTATAAAAAAAGAAAGCTTTGTGCAAAAAGTCCCCACATCAGAAGACAGTATTTAAACGTCTGACACGTGGTGCAAATGAAGCGTTTGTTGTTTTCTGCGAGTGTCGGTGATGTTTTCATTCAATGCTGTTGGCCAGTTGTGTTGTTAGACTGCTGCGTGTCCACGTGCTAGATCATATCTCTAATTTATTAGGCTGATTTGTGCGAGTGAACGTGATTGTACGAGTGATGATGAATGCCGGCAAGTGTTGGTAAAAACTGACATTTAGCTTTTCTTTTTCTTTTTTGTCGACGTGTAAATCTGCTCTCTTATTGATAGAGTTCCTGAAAGGATATGAAAAAAATATTGTAGATTATGATTCATATTGTGGAATTAAAACTGAGTTGATCTCGAGTTTGCAGCACCTCTGTGTGTTTCTCTATATTTGGCATATGGCATATACATGTTGCTTTTTTAAGGTTTCAATTTATGAGCACAAGTTAGTTTTTCGTTTTTTCAATGGTTCAAGTGTGCAAGAACGCGGATGTGCGGACCAGTCGCTCACTGTATTGGAACATTGGAATTTGTGCTAATATTCTACCAGAAGAAATTAATAATTGGCGCCGTTCTCCATCTTGAAACCACAGCCTGACAGTCGCATCACAGACCAGAATACAATGAAACAACAAGACTCATACCTGTTGGCTATAAGCAGTATACATTCAGATTTTGGACATTTGTGAATCATCAATGACAGACCTATGACAGATAATTAGATCTCACAGTATGTGTATGTCATGTTTTTGGCTAATCCTGCTAATTAAATACTTTCCAAATCACGGCACATCATCACATTGATGCAAAAAAAATAAATCAAATAAGGTCACACGGAACTCTGCAGCAGCACTCCAACTTGAAAGAGTTTCTGAAAGCAGTATTGGATTGATTCAAAAACTGTGTTTAGCTCCAACTTATTACATTCCTACATTAGCTGCATGATAGTTACACACAGACAATATATCTGATAAACTTCTGCCGTTGAATGGTTTTAAAACGGAGATCAGAACTTTGACGTGTGAGAAAAGTAACTGCTTCCAACTGTAATGTCAGTAAATAAATAAAACCATTAGCTCAGGACACAAGCATGTAGCTACAGCGTAAAATGACGTTTGGCAGTCTCACATCACAGTCCTAACGATTGTGTCAAAAAACAACAAAATTAAGAAAATTCCGAATTTCTGCACTCTTCATTTACTTTACTTAAAAAACATTATTAATAAATGACCAACAGTGTTTCTTCGCATTCTGATTGGAGACGTTTGCATCATAAAAAAAAAACATATTTTTAAATAAATAGCAGGTAGCATCACGATAGCTAAAACGGCTAATACTCAAAACAAATCCAGGGAAGTGTTGAGCCGAGAAATAAAGTTATCTTGAAACAGGGTTCATACACATTTTGACCAATGGATTTCCATGACTTTTCCATGACTCTAAACCAAATTTCCATGACCAAACATTTTGTGAAATCTCGGTGTATACATGAAAAAGTGAGAAAATGTAGTATTTAAACTAACAATGAGAATTCCAAAGCATCCAGTATACCTTAAATGACACAAACGAATGAGAGACAATAGTTTGATTAAAAGAATAAACATTTATAAATATACTCTGGTTGACACCGACACATCAATAAGAGCTTTAGCAGGTAGTAGCATCTAGCTAGTGCACATATTGCTTTCCCTTTTGTAGTACAAATTATTCATTGAACCCTGTTACTGTATGGCTTAATATTAACTTCCACTGTTACTGTACAGCTGTTGGAATTGTGGCCTATCTTCTATTTGCAATTAATATGCATTCAATCCAGTTCAATTATTTAAATGAAAATGATAATCTACTCTGGCTATGGTAGTTTATCAAGAGTAAAATAATAGCTGTGATCTATACACACCTCTGCATTAGCAACCTGCTGAAATGAAGGTACAGGCACCTTAACCCTCTCATTACTTCAGGGTTCTTGGGAGCAACGTGGGACTGTTGGGACTGTTAGTACACTGGCTGTGGTCATCACAGTGAACAGTGTGTACAGTGTGATGAGAGGGCATGTGAGCCCTTGTTGATGTAGTTCATCTCCTTGGAGCAGAGGCTACATTTAGCATACCCTGCCTTATTAATGTATTTAAAACACTGACAGCAGGAAGCTGTACTCACGTCTGTTTAGACCTCCACCTTTATCCAGGCCCAGCTCCACCTTTATCCAGGCCCAGCTCCTTCACATCTCAGCCCTGCGTCAAGCTGCGCTACACAACCAGCCTCCTCTTCCTGAAGCTCTTTGACCTCATCATCTCATCAGTATCTGGGCCTCATGTTTCGTGGTCATGAAAGTTATTATGACCACGAAATCATCCTCATTCTACTTTGAGTTAAAACAAACAACCTGCAACCAGATGCGCCGGTGTTCGGGTTTAACGTTAAAGAGTGACCGCGTGAACTGAACCGGAACACGGGGGGGCTGCATGTTTCATCACGTTACGTTTTTTCCTCCTAAATCGCGATAATGACGAACGTTAACAGTCGACAAAGTTCCGCATGCAGTGGACGTTAACTTAACCCAGCAAGTCTGAACTTTAACGGAACATAACGTAACTTAAACTTTAACGGAGGGAAATGAAGACGCTGTAGACATCTGAACGCTGATTGGCCAAGAATCGACTGCGGTCAAGTCAGCAGACACTCAGATCTCCGTGGTCAACTCAGCAGTCACATCAAAGATGTTTTATTGTGAAGATCACGACATCACCTTTTCTCCTCGTCTCACTCCAATCTGAGAAACGCTGGCTGACAACTCACCGTAAATGAACGACATGAATATATGAATATAACACATTTCCATGACTTTTCCAAGATATTTGGGATTTTATTTTTTTCCAATAACCATTTTAAAATTCCATGACTTTTCCAGGTTTTCCATGACCGTACGAACCCTGTTGAAAGATCCGGACGTAGCTCGCATTATGATCAGCTTAATTAGAAGATGATATACGATAATAATAATAATAATGTCATCATGTGTGAAATAGCAGATAAGGCCATGAACCTTTTCTTCTGAAAAGACATTTCATGAAAGTAGAGTCACCATTTAATGATGTTTCCGGGCATGTGACTGGTGGCAGACTGGTTGTACTGTTACATCAGCTTTGTGCCAAGACAGCGCAGCGAGCCGCACACACAACACATTGATCATACACACAAACACAATTTGAAATGACCACGCCATGTCTTTGTTATACATGATTAGTGTTTATTTAAAATATTTCTTTTTTTTTTTTCAATTAAAAACAAGACAACTTTCACAGCTAAGTAGCCTACATAGTAAGCAAAAAGGAGGGGAGTACCTGCCAGTCTCTTTCATCCCCCTCCATGTCTATGTAGTTTGTTCCGGCGCTCTGGTGGGGGGTCTGGGACAAGCACAGGCTCTTTGAGGCAGGGTACACATACTATACTGAGGGTGGACCGTGTGGACCGTGTGGACCCGACCTATATCTCGTCACCATGTCAACCTAACTGCTACTGGGAGCCGCTCCGAAGCAATACTGATCCAGAATCTGTAGGTTGGCCCTTTTTTTTTTTTTTTTTTTTTTTTTGGACCTCCTGAAGTGGATCCGGAAAGCGAAACTGACCCCAGACCAGCACTCCGGATTCTCAGACTCGCTACAACAGCTGACTGAAGGTTGGACTCCTGTGGAATATGTATAGTTCAACACCCTGACATGCTGTGTGCTCCATCCAAATTCACATGTCCATTTACTAGAATCATACAACACTGGAATTAATGGTAAACACGGTTTTTATACACTCTTAAAAAGTAGCTCTGATCTACAAGGAACAGCTTTTGCATCCGATTTGATCAGCCTATTAAATATATGTCTAATTCTATATTTTCTTATAGTCAACAAATCCCCCCCAAAAACAGACCAAAACCAACATTGAAGTGATCCGCTGTCTGTGTACTCACAGGCCTGATACTCCTTTGTTGAACAAAAACTGTTAAAATACACCAATGAGCCACATTGCTGCACTGGGCGACATGTTCCTTCATTCCTTTGAACACACACTGTAGTAATAGTAGCAGTAGTGTACTGTACACTGTGTATTTAGAGTCGATCCTACATGCACCGGCCTGCTGCTGTAAATACTCACTAGAAGCACCAAATGTGTATTAATCCAGCGCTACAAATAGACCATCAAATGCACCATTTCCTCCCGTTTCATGCCTCTCAAAAAGCATTCAAGAATTAGATAGTGAGCCGTGTTGAACGTTTACGTCCTCAGTACAAACCAATGGGGCTGAGTGCCACAGTGAGGGTAGGGAAGCCAGAAAGTACAGCGAGACGGACCAACATTGTCGGTTTTGGTCATCTCATGGAATTTGGTGACAACTAAAACATAGAATAACGCTCAGGCTGCATGGGATAATTCAAATATTTTTGGGGAAAAATTACATTTGTCGGACAATACAAAGACAGGACCACCCCTCAGAGATAACGGCAGTAGAGCAACTCCCACGGGACACTTGCTCCGGGACATAAGGGACGAGAGAGAAATAAATAAGGGATTTGTGAAAACAATAGTTGTGTGGTGGAGCTTTCAATGGCGCTGCTCTACGGTCGTAATGCTGAGGTCATACAGTAGCATTTCATGCCTGAACCCTGTCCGTGCGGCTACGTTGAACCAGTGAGTTGGGGTCCTGGCTGCGGGGGTGAGCTCCGGCCTATGACAGCACAGCGTTGGAGTGTCGTATACCTATCAGGTTGTCAGCGCTGATGGATCGTCTCATCGCTGATCGACTCAGGTCCTTATACTTGTCTTCGCATAGTCTTGAAATGGCCTGCACGGACAAACACACACAGACACAGTTACAGAGAAAGAAATTGAGCGTTGTGTTTTAATTCAAGAGCTCTGCACAACCAGAACATGATGAATCAGCTGACGAGCAGTGGGCCAGAAACAGGCAAATATTACAGGTACATCATAACGAGACCAACCGGGATGAACTGAATTTAACTGATCGGCTTCTGCAGAGGGCGGCTCACCTCTAGTTTCTGGGCGCGTTGGTTGTCGAGAGGCTCCAGGGGGAAGCTGAGGTTGTTGTCATCAGCCAGCTGCCGCAGATCAAAGTAGTACTTGGCGTACACGCTGGCTGGCACGTTGATATTAAACTGGAGCAGCTCCAGGAAGTGGCGCTCCATCTCGTTCCTGGCGGGCGGAAAGAGACCTGAGGGTTATTCCACGCAGACAAAAACGTCCGATTAGAACTTTAGCCGACAGCTCTCGTCCATCGGACATTACACCGAGGAAGAGCAGAGGGCTAAAAAGCAATGTCATCTTCTGTGGAGATGTGTTGCCAGATCAATATGAGTGTTTGCTACATATTGTTATTCAAATGGCAGCAGGTGCATTAAATGTTGTAAAATGTATTTTACAGTTTTATAGTATATAATAATACTCAATAAAACACTAAAGTAATCCCAATCCCATGAGATCCCGATGAAAACATTTTGCTTCATCTGCGGTTGCAGGTGATTTGATTTTTAGCAAAGAAATGGACACACACACACTCTTTTTTTCAGACTACCACCAACATCAGCCTTCCTCCTGCTCATCATCACTGCCATGAGAAAAGCTAAGGGAGGTGGTCGCCAAGGAGACGGCATCTAGGATGCTTTGTTGGTCAGCAAAGGTGGCAAGGAGCGAGCGCGAGTGTGCGTGTGATGTCTGGTCTCCCGGGGCAACTAATGGAGTGGGCGAGAGCCGGGGCCCATTATGTAGAAGCAGTAAGAGCACTTGAGAAACCCTCCCCAGCGTTTCTCCCTCTCTCTCTCTCCATCTCTCCCTTCTTCCCATCAGTCCACCCGGACCCGAGCAGGCTCACAAAGACACTTCAATGACAGCAATGAAACACAGAGCGGAGAGAGTGCGGGTCAGACATTTATTTATTTATTTATAAATAAGAGAGAGAGAGAGAGAGAGAGAGAGACTTTGCAAATTGCAAAAAAACAGGGAGGCACTTTCAACCTCTTCTATACACACTCACACACAATAAAGCCGGGGCGGTCCGAGTGCAGCCCCTGGCCTCTTATAGCTGATGGACAGAGATGCTGCAGCCCTCATCCACTGCCGTCTTCTCTTCTTCTGCCTGCTCTAAGTGCATCTCTGCTACATATTTCTGTTATGAAGAGGGCGAGCAATATGTAGTGCCAGCATGAGAACGAGAATGCGTTTGTTATGAATCTTCCTTTGTTAAAAAAATCTGGAGCTCAGAAATGTCAGCCTCAACAACACTTTTTTTAAATGTATTTTCATTTTGCTGTATTAATGAAACGACCTGACAATTATTAACCAACAAGCTTGACAAACACAAAGCTAGGCCACTGCTAGGGGTGTCTCCAAATCCACGATTCAATTCAAACTTTACAGCACCGACAGCTATGTCATTGTTAGACTATCGAGTTTTGATTGGTTTTATGCCCTGACAACTGTCATTGACATTATTTAAATTCTGCTTTCTAAAAAAGATTGTCTATGTGGTATCTAGTGTGATACCAGGACTATATTTCCACACATATAACACAAAAATCCATCTCGTCAGGCTTCAAGTGTCCAGCCAGTGAGCGGACCAATCAGTGTCCTGCAGGGTGGCTGGTTGAAGAGTTTGATTGACAGCGGGTTCATCCAATCACTGGCCTCGGATTGTTCTGTGTAAACGTCTGGTGGGTCAGGTTGCCACACTAAGGTCATATGGTAACATTTAAATAATTGACTTAAAATGTTATAATAACTTATCTCACCAGTCAATTGGGACAAAGTGTTCAACACAACAAAAAGAAGAGCCACTAGATGGCAGTAATTTACAACAACAGCTTGAGTTTCCACCACATCCTGTTCTTTCCCAAATCCATTTGTTTATGATTTGAACGTTTTTTTCCCCAACACCATGAAATACGGCAGTAAATAAATGACTTAAAATGTCTTAAACAGGCAGCAGCTAACAAGTGGCTAAATGAAACTACCGAACGTCATCAAGCCTTTAGCTTCAAGGTAGTGACGTGAAGTCATGTGACTGAATGACATCAAATTAATTTAACATCGAGTCCTCAGAGTCGTGCTCCGAACGCTACAATCCAAACTCAAATCTAAAATACGTTTTAAAAGTATTTAACATCGACTTTCAGAACAGGGCTTCTCGCTTGACGAATATTTTCGATGATACCTCCCCTCACCAGTGATTTCTGTTTCCATCTTCCTCATTTTCACAGTGGGGGATTTTTTTTATATCAAAAAAACAGACTCACATGTCCTCCACAGGGATGTCTTTAAGGATCTGGCAGTAGTCGACGTTCCACACCGCCTGGTCGTCCCAGACTTTGGAAGCCAACAAGATAGCTCCCAGGACGATGCGCTTCCAGTTGGCTGGGCAGATATCCAGCTCAGCGTAGGTCAGCAGGCGCTCCAAGTACACCTGGAGTCAGGAGAATGTTCACATTTAAAGTTTGAAGTGAGGAACCAGCAAGCCTTTGGCATTTGCATCCTGAATAATTCCCCTATTGGTTCCCTATATGCTACCGGGGAGAACAGCCAGGTGAACCCTGGGTAATAGCAAAGTCCATGTACTGTGTACCAGCAAATTCCCCTCTACCTGTGTTCAGTGGTAATACACAATTAACTGTACTACAATTAACCCACTACTTAATGAATGTTGTATCTAGTATAACTGTGTTGCAACGGGAACACCTTAGAGCAGAGGTAGCCAACACGGTGCTGCAGGCACCCTGTCGCCCGCAGGGACCACGTGAGTCGCCCGCAAGGCATGTTCTAAAAATAGCACTAGTCATCATGGAGCTCCGTCTAAAATTGTAGTTGCTGTTCTTTTTTTAATCAAAAACGCTTGCATTAGTGCAGATTTTAAAATTACAATATTTCTTGTCATAAGAGAGTTGGGTACCCGGAGGCGCACGGCGGACAGCCAGGACGAGGCCGCCGCACTAGGTTTTCAGGTTCTGAATGGCGGGCGCTTCCCGTTGGCGCCAGACGCGCGCCGCGAGCGCACCCCGTCGTCAGGTCCGTAAATCCTCGGAACAGGCCGCGGGGCAACAACTCAGGGGTGGCGGGGGTAGAGGCGAGGCAACGCAATCCGACCGAAAAGGCCCAGACTAGAGGTTTGAACGCGGGCGCCTGAAGACGCGCGCGCGCGCGCGCCTCGAAGGGTTGGATCCCCCGCTCCGCTATAGACGAGACTGGTTACTAGTTTCTTCGTGGAGAAAAAGGTACCATTAGAAAAGCTGGTGTCGGTGATAACAGACGGGGCTCCCGCGATGACGGGCCGGCATGCAGGCTTCATTGCGCAATGCAAAGGTGACCCAGACGTCGCAAAATTTCTACATTCCCACTGGATCATTCACCAGCAGGCGCTATGTGCAAAAGTAACCGGCTTTGATCATGTGATGATACAAATATATCAGAGATGTGATACCTCTGACTTTCAAATGTTGAAACAGATTAACAGAAATAAAAGTTGCATGTTTAAATATATATGTGTAGCTATACCATCATTGTTGTGGAAATCATTATTAATAATTATTGTGAGGAATAATTAACTGACATGTGATCAAACAGTTTCTTCACATATATTATTATTATTAAAAGGTGATCTGTGCAACTTTGTTATTCAGGAAGTTTGTATCAAATAAGTAGCCCTTCGTACTACTCGGTACCCTTGAAGTAGCTCTCAGTTTAAAAAAGGTTGGTGACCCCTGCCTTAGAGGATGATGGTGTAGTTGCACTCATTGGAAAAGCCAGAACAAATCAAACACACTACATGCTACCAACTGTGAAAAGCTACAACATTGTGGTGACATTAATTTGGGCCGGCTTGCCATTGTGAAAAAACAGAACATTCGTTTTAAACGTAAAATTGCCAGGCACGCTAAATAAAAAAACACCAAAGAAACTGTGACAGAAATTATTTTTGTTCTACATTTCTCTTTCAGCGCCACGTTCTAAAAGCAGATGTGCTCAGTCTTTAACATCAGATGTATGATGTGGTGCTTTCTGATCATGTCTGATGGAGAGACTGTGACTTGTGATCATAACACAGACGCTGGCTTGTCAAGTGTTGTTTGGGACCGATCAGTTTGTAGCAGTTTACTGCCCTCTGGTGGCCGGTTTGTGGTAATACATCATTGTTTGAACTACAAGAATAACATTTTTTAAAAACTTTGCTTGTGTGTTCTTCTGCAAGTCGATCATGAACTTTATCAAATGTAGTTCTGTGTAATTCTCTTTTAGAATTAATTAAATTTTTTACAAATGGCCTCAGAATCAGACTGGATTCTGAAGGAATTCAAAGACTAGAGTGTCTGATTTGATTAGGTATTAGGTTTGTACAAAAACTATGCTTTATTAAATTTGGACTATCTTCACACCTCAACTCAATTTGGCACTAAACTAAACCTCTATTAAACTCACCAATGAGTGCCAACAGTAATATCGTTGTTCTAATAACAAACACGGTGTGTAGACCACAGCGCCAGGAAGAGACAGACTTACTAGGGTGACGATGGCACACTCTGCCGTGAGCTGTGCGGCGCTGAAGAGCGTCCTGACGAAGCGGTAGATCAGTTTGTGTTCTGGGTTGACGTGGGAGTAGTCATCCGGCACTGGCTCTCTCTGTATGGGACAAACAGTTCACACACGTCAGGCAGGCTGCGAGGTGATGGCTTCTTCTGCACTGATTCACCGGTGAATCAGTGCAGATGTGAGAGTGAGACTGGTTCTGGTGTTTAAATCCATTAACACCATCCCCCAACTGACAAACTCTCAGACCATTTTTCAATGTCCTCACCATGTCTATTTAAATGATTCGATTGTACACACACTTAGATGTTCTCATATTTATTTTCTTACGTCTTGTTTTGTTTGCTTTCTCATACATGTGTTCTGTTTCTTTTCTTTCTTTGACCTTCTGTTTTGTAACAACTTAAAAGTCCAATTTGATGCTTAGTGTATTACTGATATTTGTCTGGAAAACAAATAAATAAAGTTTTTGGGGAAAATAAATCCAATAAGAAATGTCTGAAAAGTGGAAAATGCTCAAGTGTTGCTCTAAGTGCTCTTCCAGCGGGCTGCTTTGTGCTTTTACTTTTGTTCGGATCAGAGGCCGTCGTTTCAAATGATTCATGTAAGAATCACGTATACTACCCGTGGAGTCACAATAGCCACATTTATGGAATGTATCTTAAATGTACAACGTCACAATCACGCTGGCTGAAAAGCAGATTGTTCTATCGAAGTGTAACTTCTAACAAAAGACAGTGATTTCGTCTATGTTGGTGCCAGTTTTATCCCAAATTCTTTAACGCTTCCCTTCTATTTGATGTCATCCTCAGCTTGGAGAAGCCCTCCAAACGACTTGTCACAAGTCTACTACTGAATGGAAACCATTTGTAAACGAGCACAGGAGAAAGCACACATTTGTCCTGTTCGTGTTCCTTTAGGCTGTGAATCACGTCCATTTTAAAGATGCATAACTGACTACAGTTCACGTTTGTTCTTGAACCGTTCACAAGGTACTATGAGCCCTCAATGTGAAGGAAGAAGAGGGAATGCAGCTTGTTGGGACAGCACTACGTTTCACCTGGACGTGAAATCACAAGGAAAATAATTGAAGGCAAGGACAAAAAGAAACCGTCCACAGCAAAGGAGATGCTAATTTCAGAGACAGACCAGACGTCTTTGCTGTGGACATTTATTCAGCTCGTACTCGAGGAGTAAAGCTGACCCAAAGGCTTCAAAGCTTTGACCGTTGCCATGGTAATCAACATCCAAATCAGTAATCGAATGCATCAGGTTTTTTATATGCATTACTCCAAGCCAGGCATTTCATTTAAGGCCTATATGTTGACGTAGGCTACAGTTTATTTATTTATGAATTAGTTCACAGAACAACATGAGAGCAAACTTGTTCTTATTATTGCACAGTTTTTTTATCCTCATCTCTCATAAGACAATAACAGCAAAGTTTGAAGAGAGTTCGACAGCTTGTGTTGCTGTCCTCTCCCCTCCCACCTCTGTTGTTCTAGCAGCTGTATATCTGACTGAGATCTGTTTCTCAGAGTGAAGTGTAGCGGCGACTGACGCTCGTAAAGATAAGAAGCTTCTCTAAAACTCTCTTTCGTTCCACTGTGTGTGTGTTTTAGCGTGTGAGAGGTTGATACAGTTTGCCTACAGTGAGCCGGCCTCCATTGGTGATGCATTTTCTGTAACGTATAGCCTGTAGTAGTATAGCCCCCCCACCCCAAATTACTGAAGCCCCCAAAATATTACTTGGGACGGCCCTATCGAGGGGTAAGCTGTTGAACCAGATCCCATCTCTTATCTTGGCTTATGGCTGATTGCTCGTGGTTCTCCAGCTGTCAGATTCAACATTCAAGTGTGGCTGAGTGTTGAGGGGAATGTCATAAACATACTCACTGATAAGGGGTGCAACTTCTCATCAAAGATGTCCAGTGACCTGCCTGAGTCCCTGAAGGAACACACGGGTACATCGGTCAACAGGCTTCACACACGTACCAGTTTTTAAACAATGGGCATTTTACTCATTTCATGGCTGAGACCAAATAAAAAGACACCTACCTGTTTTTGACGTGGTAGTATATTGCTAACGTGACACTGGAGAAAGAGGGAAAAGAAAAATAGTGTTAATGTGTTGTAGTTTTTGCCTTAAGCTTCAATAACAAACATCTCATTTGGAGACTAATATACTCTGTGTGTGTGTGTCACACCAAAACATCTGCCCACATCCAACAAAGAGGTTGTATTTAAACACACGGAGATAATCCTGATGAAATGTGTTTTTCAAAATTCACTTAAATAAAGTCCTCACTGAGGACTATTGTAAATTAGGCCAAAGAGCATCTGTTTTAGTCACGCATCCATGAAGCATTACTCGAGGATTACCACGCTGTGATGCAACAGGATTTTGTCATGCGAGATGAGCGACTTTTGGACAACTCGGCCGTGTGTGTGTTTGCGTTTTTTTCTGTGTGTGTGAGATTCTCCCACCATTTGATTGTGCTTTTGAGGTTTGGCTGGCTGACGGTGTTGTCGTCTATGAAGATCGTAGAGCAGGAGCTGTATTTCTTCGACAGGGGACCAGGTGATACCTTGAGAAGTTGAAATCACACAATCAAACAACTTGAACTCATCACAGGCCAGGAACTAGCCCTGGTGGCTGCATTTCTTTTGGATCGGTTCCATACTTAACAACTAAGTAGTTGACCACATCTCAAATATCTAGGCCTGACATTATGCTCATTGACAGCTGTTTCCTGAAGACGTTACATTACGAACAGCTTCTATTGTTGGTAAAAACCTCTATCTAAGATATTAAACACAAAACACTAAATATCTACGACAGAGAAGCACCAGTTAATTCATAAAACTAACTTGAACTGGCCAATCTACAGAGTAAACTCACCTCCAGGGCCTTAGCACATGTAATCACTTCAACTAATCAGATGATCAACATTCAGATTGGGACACTTACATGGCTGATATGATTTATGTGGTTGCTTTTCCTCTTGTCTCGTACTGTGAAAGAAGAGAAATGTTCAACAAAGCCAAGCTAGACATTCAACAATGAACAATGTGTTTCAGGTGTGTGTGTGTGTGTGTGTCTTCATTGCTCACCGTCTGTCTGGGACTTGCTGAGGAAGATGGTGCTCGCCCGGGCGTGGTCAGATGGGTTGGACTCCGAGGCCAGCTCTGAGGAAACAAGAAGTGCACATAAGTGCTATATAATGACAATCTGTCAACAGAAGGCGCCTTGTGTGCGGCTTAGCTCTCTCACTGGTGGGTAATGATGAAGCCAAAGGAGAGAACAGAAAGCCATTAGCCGACGCAACGATTCTAACACAACAGTGTGATTCTGTATGTTGTCATTATCCACCGTGAAGGAAATGATGCAACGCGAGCCTTTTGGATTTATCTCACAACAAACAGCGTCTGAGACAAGCAGGAAGTGAAGATGGCTGCAGTGCAGATTTGGCAGAGCTTGACCGGGGAAGATATCGCTTATCCGATTGTGTCTGTGGGTTGGAGACAGCGAAAGACTCGACACCACACAAATAAATGTTAACTTGTGGACGGTGTATAATGCATGTTTGTGTTGTACTGTCGGCTAAAATTCCTAAACTGTTTACTTTCTGATTAAAGTCAGTATCTCTGATAATGACTTTCATTTCACTCAGAGTTATCATGAAAAGCAGACACTGAACTTCTACCAGAGACACATGGGATTTTTGTATCAGAATTCCCATCACCCAGTGGGCTCACTCTCTTTAAAGTGAGAATAGACGACCAGTCTTTTGTCCGAAATATAAATGTAAGTGATCAAGAATCGTATTATGCTTTTTATTCCTTCCAGAAGTGGGCATTAAGATACTTTACAGACAGAACTTTAAATTCAGGAAATGCAAACACACAGACAGCACTGTGTCGTACACGAGCATTGACTTTGAGAATGGTGTTCTCTTTCTAAATCCGAGCAGACAGCGCGTTACATAAAGGACTGGGGGATTAGGCGATGGGAGCGTTTGTGGAGTGAGGACAACAAGAAGAGACATGAGGAATGTGGGGAGGGCTGCTGGACAGATTCTGACCCCTCGCCCTGCCGACAGCTGCTCTCACCAAACAGCTGCTCTCACACACACACACTACTGTCCACAACAACATGAATGGTATGAAGACCGCGCATGTCTCGGAGCGGCGATACAAGTGGACTTAGAGTACAAAACTAAGCTCGGGCCCATATCACAGGGACATTTCTGAGATGCTTTCCCCAGCAGGGGCCTGTATCACAGTGTGAGGGGGGGATTATTGTCTGAAGACATGTCCCATTTGCTAACCTTAGTTTAAACTGTGTCTCTGAAGCAGTGGGCATGGTGCTGCTAAGTTAATGTCACCGAGTAGCACATTACAAGACTCAGTTTGTGCACAGATGCATTTTATTTTTTTTAAAGCATGTTTGTTCTGGTTAAGGCGTGATCCCTCTCTATTACTAGTTTTATTTCTCACCCACCCCTCTCAATAATAGGCCACGGAAATAAAACTGAGGCTGGTAAAAGACAATAATAAATAAATGATGAGGAGTTTGTTTTTATTGCTCATTTCCAAGTAGATAATGTGGCGCCGAGATGATGAGGGATTTTTGTTTTCCTTGTTAATGTCTGACTGGGTGGTGTGACGTCAGTGTGATCAACATGATGCTGCAGTTCCCAAATACCTAGTGAGAAGACTATCATCATCAGTGCACTGATCGCGGCGGGATGGCAATAAACACATCCGGCAACTTGATACTAGCCAAAGTGGGCGTCTGAGTGTATATCCCTGCACTTGTGGAAGAGAATGCATCACCAAGTCATTAGATTGATCTTGTTTGTGTGTCTAGTGTTAGTGTTATGCTGACACAACCGGGTGCGCTTGCACACATGTGGTGGATATTTGGATTATCTGTCATCAAAGTCGGCATGCTTAGATTCACGTGAAGGAGCTTCTTCACTATGGCAGCGACTAGATCAAGATGAACCTCCCTGTAAACAGCATGGGTGTGACGTGCATGTGCTCTAATACAGGAAAGGAAAGTGAGAGTTTTAAAGCTGTTTAAAATCAGTCACAGGTGTGCTGGGTATCAGGTAGACGCCTACCGTCAGGGACATCTCTGTCGCTTATGTGCTGCAGGTAGGGCACGGTGTTGTCGTCGCTCACTTCGGTGCTGGTCTGGAACTCATCCAGCCGCTCTGCGGGTTGTCTCGACGGTAACTTAGGGCTCGACTCGGGAGAGGCGCAGCATGACACGGTGTTCCCCATTCCGAAGCGGGCGTAAGCTTCACACTATCGCAGCCAAGTCCAAGTAGTGCAAAAGGTTTGTAGCTAGCTAAAATTAGCCTCCCCTGGCTTCATGAACATTACCAGACTTTTGACGGTATTAGCACAATACTATCTTTGCGTGCTAAATCGCCGCTGTCCACCAACTCCCTGGAGCCGCATTCCTGTCCATTTGAGGGTTACGTTGCGTAGTGTAACAGTCAAAGAAGAGTTTGCCACATAGGCTCACCCTGTTGTAGAAAATCGGTGTCGTCTCATGAATTATTCGACTTGTTCTTGTAATAATATAAAGCAGCTGTTAATTAAATGCAGGGAGTCGCCAATTCATTCATTCAAACATGCTAGAGTTTCGCTGCTAGGTAGCTAACTAGCATTGTAGCAGGCTAGCTAACTAGTTAGCTTGTCTCCTTAACTTTGTTTCTACTCCACATAAATTACAGCTATCTTGTACCGACAATTTACTCTAAAAAAATGTTACCATTCAAAACCGCCAAATTCTGGCAAAAAACATTTCACGAGACTTTCCAAACAATCCCGCAGACGTTATGCACTTAGGTCGGTGTGTAGCCAAATCTAGCCCGAGGTTTCTGCGGCCTCTTGTGGAAAAATTAAGGCAAAAGGAGAAAAATCCAAGACTGTAAGAAAGAAATTCTCAATGAGGTCAGATTGACTACGCCTTGTTCCAGTTCTTCATTAGGTAAAGAAGTCTAGTTGATGGTCCGGACTCCCCCATTAGTGCCTCCACCCCGTCAGATTTGTGCTGGGTGTACTCCCCGCCGCCATCTGTTGCCGGAGCTCACGTCACATACGGCACCACTTGGCACGGAGATGTTATAGCCCCGCCTACTTAGAAATTCCATTCACTCCCATTGGCTGATAAATCAAAACAATGTCCTGTTGGATCCGCACATTGGTTGAAGGAGCTCTCTGTTGAAGGCGATTTAAACCGATGAACTGTATTTTAAAACGCTACTATTTTAGTATCGTCACCGACCCGCACCCTTTTTTGACGGTGGAAACTGAAGCCCGTCCTCTATTATTCTACTGCATCTACCTGCCAATCAGCATCCCTCCTCATTCAAGCAATATCACATCTTCTCTGGGCGTAATATTCTACTAGTATGCATTCATCTGATATGTATAGTTACTAGTTACTTGATGAGAAGATTTTACATACAAAACATATAATAACTTTATTAAATATGATGCATTGCGACAGATTTAATTACCCAACAGAATGTAAATAGTTCAAATTAGCTCCACTGTCTGCAACATTAAAATGCTGCGTACACATGAATGCATATGCAATATAATAAAGAAGAAATGAGTCTGCATGAGTGTTTCACTTTTAATACTTCATTTTACTGATAATACTACTTTTCCTTCTCTTAAACAAGATTTAAAAAAAAATGCACTTTCACTTGAATAGAGTATTTCAAGTAAATGTCTATTTATGTGAACAAATGACCCCTTCATGGTTCAGTGTCTGTCATGAACGGATTGTTGATTGATTAATTAATTCACAATACATAACAATCTTCAAGAGAAGTTTATTGCAACATAGCAAGTGTTTACAAAAGAGGGATGTAATGTCAGATTAACAGCACTTTCCAATAATGAGCTGGTATAGTTTTATACTGCGACAACGTTGAAACGAACGCTACACGATGCATCATTTGGTGACCTCGTCTACACAATGCTATACAATACATGGCATTTTGAAATTGATAACTTGTAAAAGTGGCAATATAGAAACTGATCACATTAAAAGTTAGAAAAAACATTATTACTGTTCTAGAAAGTCTCTATATATACTTTTACACACATGGATATCAGTCTGTTTCATGCACAAGTGAGGCCTGTGGGTATAGACTGTTCCATTTGGTTTTGTTGAAAAGATAGTGTAATAAAACAACAAAACAAAAAGATTATGTTGTTTTTTTCAGCACCAGCACTATAGATGTGTGAATTGCAAAAAGGTGGACTTTTTTTTCTTTTCTTCGCCAGAATACACGTACGAAAGTTTTCATCTCAGCATCTCGGGTATCATAATGGCACCGGTATTGAAAAGTTTTGAGTGCTCTGCAGCCACACAAGCATATTTAAACCCCCGACACTGATCCCTCTGTTGTTCCATAATAGTGATTCAATTTATCCTCTCCTCTTGTGGATCGATATGAGATGATTCATTCAAATCCTTCTGAAGGTGCTGCTGTGAATTCTTTAGATGATTCAACCCTTTAATCCTCTATACATTACAAATAGATATATACTGTACAATATCAACATGTTAAATTAGAAAAATAAAATGGACAGAGCTACCGTGAACTGGTGATCTTTGTTAAAAGTGATATAAAAGAAACAAAACTAAATTGTAAGGAGCACATCGGTGCCCCCAAATTTCCTCTTGGCCCACGACTTGAGGTTTTGAAACTTTGTGGTAAAAACCTTTTCAACTCAAGGGCCACTTACTAGCTTTTGGAGCTTTCAACCAAATAAACCAAAGACCATCTTTGAACGGAGTCAGGGTTCATCATCTCACGCCCACCTGTCATCACAGTCTCGTAATAACTGAGCAAATCCAGATGTAACTCCATCTCGATGAGTTTGCTAAATTTCAAACATCAACAGTGAGCTGGAGGAAACAGTAAGAATGTAGAGTTCCCATAACAAACAAGTATGCTTTACCCCAAAACTGTCAAATATTTTTGGTTTAGAGAGGATTCAGGTTAGTTTACGGTTTAAATCAGCACATAATTTGGTTGATATATCTTGTATCTTAAATTAAAATCGAGTGTAATTTTGCAGTAAAATAAATATGAAGTGCCTAAAAGGAAGGAAAAGTTGTGCTTTCATTTGATCAATTGGAAGATATCTAAAACCGTTGTTAATGGAGACATTCCTGCTGAGATAAAAGTACATTTCCAGTTAAAAACATAGCCATGTGTGGATGAGTGTGAAACCAACAAATGTTCTGTGCAGTTTTCGAATTAACCCCAAAAAAAGCACCTGATATGTTGTGGAACCTGACTGCTCTCTACAAACAAACAGAGCACAGCGCTCCGAAATATAACCAGCGAAGGCCTTTTCTCACACACTTAGCTGCCATGACGGTGGTAGGCCTGGTGGATTACATGAACACACACGTACTCTGTCTTCCACTATACATTAATGCATGTTACAAATATGCAAAAGTTGGTTTTGTACAAGCCGTAAGAACATTTCCCATATCAAACAAACCAAAAACACACGAGGTCTACACATGCCGTAGACTCTGTACAGTTATATAAAAAAATAAACGGACAAATACGCACATGTATCTTCTCGACAAACACACAGTCCGACAAAACATAACATGGATCGTTTGGGTTAAACTCATGTATTTGTAGCCGATATCACAAAGAATCTGCTACACATTTACAATAAATGGCTCTGCCATCTCGATCCATGTTGTACCACCATTTAATTCACAGACGTTGCAAAACAGACACAACATTGTAAAAAAAAAACAGAAAAATGAATGTCACGTTAGAATGATAACTTTGATTATGGTGGTCTTCTTTTTTTTTTTTGACAACAAACTGACCGTTCAGTGTGGCACAATGAGATGACCGAACATTTAGGTCTGTTTGAATAACTTAAATGTGCGCTTTTGTACAACCTGGTTATTATCTGTTTAGAGTCTAATCTTTGACGAGACAACCTTCTACTCACCCAGCTGTATCTGTCATATGACTTGGGTCTATATATATATATATATATATATATATATATATATATATATATATCATTAAAATTGAGCTTTGCCTCTAAAAAACTACTTGTGTGCAGAACCGTGTTAAGTGCGGTCAGTCAAAGCAACCAGGTTGCGTAATAACTTCAACATTCAGATTAGTTCACACTGAGGTAAAACGGCCTCTTGTGTTGCTTCCCTACTAGACCGAAGGTAGCGAGTAATGTTACTTTAACTAATAGAAATGTTGGCCAAAAATATAAATATGGAACCCCAAGTCGTAAAAACAATAATCTTCCTATAAAACAGTGCCTCGGCTTGCTAATGGTCTCATTTTATTAGCACCTCAACAACCGTCTGTTGTGGCCGAGTTACCGTCTGCTGACACACGCAGCTCCGCCTCCTAAAAGATCGGCCGTTGGTAGAATCTTAAAAATAAAATAAAAAAAGACTTGTTTGTGTCCAATTAGTTGTAGAGTCCGCTACACTGGTGGCCATATTTCTGAAAAAAGTTGATGTGGATTAAGTTAGAAGATCATAATTCATTCACATCCTGAAACCGAAACGTCAGACACTGTTTTAGGATAAACATACTTTCAATGTTTTTTTTTCTTGTCATAATTTTGGCCAGTTGACTGTTTGACACTGAACTCATCATAGTGACTGTAAAGTTAAACAGTGAAAATACTCATTAATAAATATATTATATGTGACTCATTCAACAGAGTTTAACAATCGCACATTTTCACTGCAGGTAACCATAGCAGCAACGGCGATGCTTTAAGGGCAATTTGTCGGGCGTTATTGCTTACATACAGTCCAGGGAGGCCATTCAATATGAGCAAGTCCACCATTCGGTTTGACGTGATCTGGCTGTAAAAAGAGACCATGTAGATGGTGGAAATGAACCCCGGGGAGAGTATCTCCTTGCCCTCGTTGGACTCTGCTGTCCAGTGTAGTACCCCTACAATGAAGAGCACAGTGTTCCACTAACTTGTCAGCAGCTGGATTGTAGCTGCTGTTTTGGTGCACTGATATTGGAAAGATTGTGTGTATTTTTTAAATGAATGATTATTGACAGCCCACTGAAGAGAAGGTAGTAGAAGTAGGACTGGATTAGCGAGCCGTGTGCAAAGTGGAAGGCCGGGCAGTCGGGATAACGAACTAGTCGGATTTATGGCAGTACAGGTCTTTGAGGGCTTTCAGTTCTTCGATTAGTGTCTTATTTTGGTTCTCCAAGACGGCCACTCGGTTCTCCAGACACTTAACATACTCCTTCTTCTTCCTGCGACATTCCCGCGCTGCCTCTCTGTAGGAAGGACGAGACACATTTATTTTATTATTTATTATACTATATTGATCCCGTTATTGGGGAAATTTGTCTCTGCATTTGACCCATCCCTGTATATAGGGAGCAGTGGGCTGCCAATTACAGGCGCCGGGGATGCTGTCTTTCTTATTCATATTCAGGGGGCACTTTAGTGAATGCTGTGTCATTTATTTATCGTCATCCTATTGTCTGGTTTTTAATAAATCTATCACCTACCCCAGACTGACCTTTATTTTTGATTATTGGGGAATTCCTGATGCCAGAGCAAAGCCACTATTGAGACCAGACACCCCCCCTCTTTTCATACCTGTTCTTCATGAGGCGGACTTCCCGTTTGCGGGTGACTACCTCGGTGGCGCCCTGGGTGGGCAGGGCAGGGGAAGAGGCCATGACCACCCCCGGGGCGATGGTGCTGGCGGGGGCCGCTCGGAACTGGTAGGCCTGGACGTCACCGGAGGCGGCTGGAAGGTGTAGTCACATATTATTTTTAAATTTAAAAAAACTATAAACAGAAAATAATATCAGCAGAAAATGACCAAGATTAGGAAGAAAAAAAAATGCTTTTTCTGAAATGATTCATAATAAAAATAAATACATACATTCAAAAGTAATGGATCTCGATGCAAAATGAACACATCACACGCTTCAGCCCTTTTACACACAGCTTCATTGATTCAGCCCGCTCACCTTGGACCATCACCTGGTTACTGGGAACCAGTATCTGCTGGCCGTCGCTGGTCTGCGCGTACTGGAGGATGGTGGCTCCGGGCTGGGCAGCTGCTGCTGCGTTGGTCATGGTCAGAGTCTGGATGCCCTGGACTCCATCCGTGCCGTTGTTGGCCAGCTGAATGGCTCCGCCCTGTGTGATTGCGACTGTGTGTTCGGCGAGAGGGAACAAACCAAAGAACAGGAATGAAACGATGAGAGAGAAGAAACACTCGGTCGTCCAGCTCTGCTCACCAGTCGTTGTCAACATGTGTTTAACCTGCTCCAACTGTTCGTAAGATCCACTGTCAACAGAACCGCTCACCAGGGAAATGGGTGAGTACACAACCGGATTGAAAAGATATATTTATCTAAAACAAGCTGACAGACGCACATTTCCACCTTATAAAGTTGTTGTGGCAACAAGTTAGCGAACAATTGACTATTTACACAGGTGTGTTGTGTGTGTGCATATATATATATACTATATAGCTTTATGTATCAATAAAAAAACAGTAAAAACAACTAAATCATTTACTGTTTGTTCTGTGTGTGTGTGTGTGTGTGTGTGTGTGTGTGTGTGTGTGTGTGTGTGTGTGTGTGTGTGTGTGTGTAGTGTGGTGTGGTGTAGTGTCCATAGTACTGACACAGATCAGAGATCGATAAGACAAAGAGACACAGTTTCTTATCTTGCTCGCTTTCCTTCATAATTCCATCTTCTCCATTGTAGCAATATACCCAGACGGGAGGAGAGCGCCAACGACGAGAGTCAGAGAGAGACGCAACCTGCGAGCAGCTGGGTTTCGAGGATCGTTCATAAATGTGAAATAATTCCTGCGCTCTGACGGTGCTGCGTTTATGTGAGGGCTCGTGATTAATAAATGTAGTCCTTGATTTTGAAACACTGGCCTTATGATGCTGTTATTTATGAGCGATGACATCACCACATTTTCCCGTCACTGCGACGATTCGACTGCAACGTTGTCCGTGGAATCAGGCTCCTTAGATCCAGTCGTCTAATAGTCGACCGTTCATGGTCAATATGTCTCTGTGTGTTTCCCTTTGTCTTCACTCACGTGTGCACCGAGGCTCATGTCAGGTAAATGGACAAACTTCTTAAAGCCGCAGCTCGCTCGTTTCAAACTTCACTCTGTGTTTTAATGTCAAGAATATGATCTGGTTTACTAAGATTTGTTTCACGGGAGAATATTGAACTCGTATATTGACTTTCCTGTCGCACCCGTTACAGACAATATTTTGTTATAGTTGATATATAAATTAATTCTAATCATTTTCTGAATTCGTTATTATTATTATTATAAATAAAAACAATTATTATTATTAATTATAATAATAATAATGACTATTATAATAAAAAACAATATTTTGTAATATTTGTTATATTTTATATATAAATAAATTCTAATCCTATTATTTTGTATTATTATTATTTATAATAATAATAACAATTCGTATTATTAATTATAATAACAACAATAATAATAATGATAGTAATAGTAATAATAATGACTATTATAATAAATATATATTTTTTGCAATAAAAATAAGAGATTAATAAATCCTAAGGCCACCCATCCCTAATCGTGGCACACGTTTAACGTTTGAACAAGGTGTGACGGGCGAGTCGTCCACCTGCGACCTTGGACACGGCTGCACCGAGTCAACCATCACTTACTGTATTGGCCGCTGCTGGTCTGGTAGATGGGCGTGGGCACTGTGACGGTGGTGATCGAATGTGTGGCGGCGGCGATGGTGGAATCCTCCTCGGCCCTCTCCTCCTCGATACGAGGGACGGCCGGTGCGTCGGACGAGAGGTCGTTCAGGATTTTCCTGTCGGGGTAAAACGACAACGGGAGTTCTATTTCATGTGAAGTATTGCATCAGTTTTAGTATCACCGTTAGCTTTTCAATGGTCATTTCCATGTCTCATACATGTAATCCTCGTTGTTTGGGTACTTTCACTAAGAAAATATGCCAGATGGTTGAAATAACTTTTTATCCCCAGATTTTGGATACTGTTCTTTTTTTTTTCTGCAAATATTTTATTATCACTGTTTACAGTAAACAAGCTTTTCCCACAATCAATACATCTTCTAGTTATAGAAAGAGCTGAATGGGGGAGAAAATCAAAAAGAGCTGGAAAAAATGAATTGGTGTTGCACTGTAGCAATTGTGCAATTTTTTGTATCATATTGAGTTTTATTAATCATATGAAAATATTGATTGATGCAGCTGGATGCCATCTAAAATGTGTAAATAACAAAGCGAAAAAAAACATGTGCCTAGTTTGCTTTAGTTATGAGGTATTATAATTGTTTTGCCGGTCTCCTGAAAGTGTTGCGCGCACACACACACACATTACCTGTATGAGGGGCGTCGTGACAGAATCTCCCTGCGCTTCTGAGAGTCAGTGACACTGTCTACGGACTCCTGTGAATCCTCACTCTCTGCTATGGTGGAGATCTGGAACAAACCAACGACCCTCTCACTTCATGCTCTTTAACCTGTGGCTAAATCTAAAAACAGCCAAAACTAGGATTGTGTGTGTGTGTGTGTGTGTGTGTTTTACCTGCACGGTCTGGACCTGTGGGGACTGGATGACAGACGGCTGTGCGGCCTGGATCACACCGTGGACCTGAACCGTCTGTCCGTTGGGAAGCTGCACCAGCGTTACCGTGGGACCGGTTGCTGAGATGTGCCCTGTTGTCATTGTTACCTAAAAAATTCACAGGTGACATGATCAGGCTGTCTGCCACGTGCACTTTAACGCCAAACTTTTCTATTTTATTTTACATTTTACAATTGTTATTTTCTTTCAAAAATGTTCGGCAAACCAGCGGCACTTCCCGATCCTCATGGCCTGTTCGATACCCACGGCGGTGTTCACGTCTCCCGTTACCTGTGCCAGAGTAGCGATCTGCGCCTGGGTGATGTGCTGGGTCTCGGTCTCAGTCACAACAGCCTCCAGTCCCTGCTGAACCTCCACGGTCTCCATCTTCATCGGCTGAGGTGAGGATGAAGATTCGGGGAGAGGCTGTTAAAATCTGCAGCCGCCAGCATCTGTTGATCAGCACCACAGATGGTACGAACTGGAAAAAACAAACACATACAAGCAAACACGGCAGAAATGTGCAGATACCTTAAGAAATTATTCTTACATTTTCATCACATAGGAATGTTTGCCTAACCTCGATGGATGTACCCAGAATGACGCTGCAATCTCAAACCGCAGCGTATCGACCAGATGCCCATGAATCTGTTATTAACTATTAAACATTAAATCTTTTATGTTTAATATTTAAGTTCCTTGTTCTGGCCTAAGGTGAAATTCAGCATGGAGTCACAGGTGCTGAACTCTAAAAAGTGTGAGAGGCCGAATGTGTGCGCTAGATAAAAACATCTGGATCTTGGTGGATTATGAGGTGGAGCGCTGGTCAGAAATGTGAGAAAACTGGTCTTGAACAATGATGACTGATCGTATCTATTGTGGGTTTTATCTGTAAATTGAAGTTCAACAGTTCCATCTTAGTTTATTACACCGCTAACGACACTATAAACAAGTGGTTTCTTGTTTGAAAATGAGGAAACGTGGTACCTGTGATCCACTGAACCTTGCTGTTGTTTTTTAAATAAGACAAATACATTTGTGACTGAAAGAGAGAAGATTGATTTGGCATTAAATTATATTTTAATAAAATAATAAATGGGTTCTTATGCATTACGAGGTTTTCACCTCGTTTTACAGTAAAGTACGTAAAATGTCCAATGAAATAAAAGTAAAAGCAATAGATGTTTAAAATGGTGCAAAAAAATAATAAATCTACATTTATGAATCTTGTAGCGTTCAGTTTTTGTTGAGGTGATGATTATGCTCTACAGTCACTCTGTTGTGTGTTTGTGGTGTCAAAGTGGATTGCGTTTCACTTAAAGGTAGTTGTACTAATATTGAATGCATTGTGGGAAAATATGAGAATGCACCTGGAGGGCCACAAAGGAGGCGTGGAGTTCCAGTTTGTCTGGATGAATTGTTTCAGCATTCCAGCATGTGTAGCTTAGTGTAAAATCCTTTGTTCTGGATAATGACGTGCTCTGGAATCCCGTGTGTTGCTATATATATATTTCTTTTATATATAAATGAATTTCTTGTTGGTGACAAGGTTTCACTCAAGTCAACAAACAGTCTCCAAAAAAGAGAGATGATTGAAAAATTGAGAAGATTGTTCTGAGTTGTATTAGGAAACACCTCTGTACCTGAACCTTTCTAAATGTTGAACAAAGGAAGCCAGCTGGAGTAAAAAAACATCATTTTAACATCATTTTAAATGATACTTTTAATGGCCAACCGTCAACCTTTTCATTTCCCCCAGCACCAGTCTGGGGTGATTCCACTGCTACACTAACACTACGTCGCAGCGATACATTGAATGCATCACCACTAAAATGGCTTTCCTTGTTGCCAGCATGGACAGGTTTTTGGCAAAGGTGAAAGAGAAGCACATTATCGTGATAACAGTATGGATGACTTTAATGGGAACGGAACAGATACAAAAAGATGTGATGACACCCTATTGGCTGACTAGCTCATATAAAGATTAATAACCCATTATCTGTAGTTCAAACATTTATACGTTTCCCTCTGTTAGTAAAGAAGCTCTAAAAGCTGTTATGGCGTTTAAATCATCATTATTGTGAGTGACTGTGTTGGATGAATAGATTATTATAAATAGATTATTATAAAGAGTTTATGTAAAAAAATAAAATATTTCAATAATTAATTAAATAGAGAGGAAACTGATTGACGTTTTTTTAATGAATTGTATTTTAACTGTAACAACAACAATAATAAGTGTTGGAAGAATCTCAGAAGAAACTCAGATCTTGTACTTTCAATTAAACAAAGACAAAACAGAAGTAATTGTTTTTGGTACCAAGGACGAACGATTGAAAGTCAGCGCTCAGCTTCAATCAGTGATGTTAGAAACCACAAACCAAGCCAGAAATCTAGCTGTAGTTATGGATTCAGACCTCAACCTGAACAGCCAAGACAATTACAAAATCAGCCTACTATCACCTAAATAATATATCAAGGATTAGAGGATTTATGTCTCAACAGGATTTGGAAAAACTTGTCCATGCATTTATCTTCAGTAGACTCGACTACTGTAACGGTGTGTTTACAGGTCTCTGTAAAAAGTCAATCAGAACGCTGCAGCTCGAGTCCTCACTAAGACCAAGAAAGTGGATCACATCAGTCCAGTTCTGAGGTCTTTGCACTGGCCTCCTGTCCAACAAAGAATTGACTTTAAAATCCTGCTGTTGGTTTATAAAGCACTGAATGATTTAGGGCCAAAATACATCTCTGATCTGCTGCTACCTTATGAACCATCCCCGACCCCTTAGGTCGTCTGGGACCGGTCTACTTTCTGTTCCCAGAGCCACATATCTGGAACAAAGTCCCAGAAAGCTGCAGGTCTGCTGAGACCCTCAGCTCCTTTAAATCAAGATTGAAGACTTTTCTGTTTGCTGCTGCCTTTAATTGAACCATATTCAAGGATATTAATCAATTTCCTGCATTTTACTACTTTATTTCTTACACTGCTTTTCGTGTTTTAATGACTGTTTTTATTGTTTCAATGAATGTTCTTAATTGTTTTTAAATCTCCTTTTGCTTTATGTTTTGATGTTTTTAATGGTTTTATGTGAAGCACTTTGAATTACCTTGTAGTTCAAATGTGCTATACAAATAAACTTGCCTTGCCTTTAATAAAAGTAGCAATACTGTGTTAAAAAGTAGATGTCCAGTAGATGTCCTGCATTCAATATTACTCCTGTAAGAGTACACAAGTATTGGCATCGTATTGGTACTTAAGGTAGACATTATGTACAACTGCCCATTTCTGATTAATATGTATTACATCATTGGATAATAATTATTAACTACATCATAACTGATTTGTTGATCACATTTTGTATTATTCATCTGTAAAGTAACTAAAATTATCAAATAAATGAAGTGGAATAAAAGGTAAAATACAGTATTTGTCGTAGTGTATAAATTTACTTTTAAACTTTCTTTTAAGATGGTTCCACAGACCCCCACTCCCACAATAAACCAACATCTCATTAGTTTTCACTTGATTTCACTTCATATTATTCTATTCTACATGTGTATACATATTCTGTTTGTGCGTGTGTGTGTGTGTGTGTGTGTAGTGGCATCAGCTTATATTCCATTGTGCAACCCCTGTGCTGTAAAATCGCAAATAAATAAACCATGTAAACATAGAAAAGTAGCAGAAAATGTAAATATCTAAAGTACCTCAAAATTGCGGAGTACTTGAGTAAATGTACTTTCCACCACTGATAACTTCTGGGATTCAACAGAGTCTACACAGGAGAAACTACTAACTACTAACTCTGTGGAAGACACACTTTAAACTCTGGCTCTGAATCTACACTGCATTCATCACTAACAATAAAAGGCCCTTTCGGGACCGCAGATCGGACCTCGGGCGGCACAGAGAGCGCTGATCTGGGGACGCGTGGCTCGGTGATCTCACGCGGTGCGTAGCTGCTCTCTCGCCGCATGATTGGCTTCACACATTTCTCCCTCTGCTTTTCAAAACATCACTCGTGTGACAGCGGAGCCACATGGCCGGAGCAACGCCCCCCTCGACGCACACACACCGGCCACATCCCCGGGAGACAAGAAAACTTATTTACAACTTCAACAAGCGAGTTAAAAAAATCTCCAGGCCTTTTGAGTTCATGTTGTGTGCGGCCAAACGCGACGGCCTGTAAAAACAGCCCTATTTCTATCGAGATACAATGAATGGGAACTAGAAACGAGAAGGTTATCGACAAGGTGAGCGCGTGTAAAAAACAGAAATTCGAAAATATCGAATTAAATCGGGCAAGTAGCAGAAATAAATAAACATATCGCTACTGATGGGGTTCAATGCGCTGGGAAACGGCGCAAAACATGTGCGCATAAATCTGTCTGTTAGAGCATAATTTGACAGTAGAGTGCATTTTTTTTAAAACGCTAAAGTCCTATCACAGTTTCTGACGTGTTAACACACGAACTGCCCCTCTTGGTTCGCGACAAAAAGCCGAACAGTTTGCTCCGTTTCTCCCAAACCGCCGCAGCCTCCCCTCCCTCCCTTCTGCTACAAACACACCGCGGCGCCATGATCTCTTTGTTCCCTTCGGGCCGAACCCGACCAGACCGACACTTCCTACGGCCGCGTGCCGCCTCTCCCTGAGCCCCGGACACCGCTCCGTCCTTACCGATACGGACTCCCTTCGTCACTCGCGGGCCTCCGGAGCTCCACTTTTATTCTGGCCGACACGTAAGAGCCCGCGTCAGGCTACACCTCCGCCGCGTCACCGGGAACAACAACACGGAGATTGGAGAAGGACGAGAAAGCAGATTGGCGACGCTGGCCGGAAAGGCCCGACGCGGGGACGGAGACGGGCGGAAAATACCGAGGAGGAGCGGAACATGACGACAGCCTCCCGCCTCGTGAAGCGTTCGGAAAAATTACATTTTACAATAAACAGCTTAATGATTATGTAACGACAACAACAATACCATGTTAGATAAACACCACGGACATAAAGGCTTGTTATTCACTGGCGTTTAAAGGTTCACCTAAATCACAGAAAACGTTTTTTTTATATTTTATATTTTTAGGTTGTGAAAATAGTTTTGGTTTGAATAAGTCATAGATATGGTAGGTGTAGATGATTTCAGTGAGGGTTGTAACTAAATATATTTCCTCAAGTACTGTACTTATATGTTTTACAGTTTTGAGGTACTCGTACTTTCCTTGAGTATTTTCATTTTTATACCTCTTCTCATTTTGGAGGCAAATATTGTACATTTTACTTTTTGTGCTTTTATTAATAATAATTACTTTGCCAGTTTAGAGTAGAAATAAAGTAATACATTATGATATACTGTATTATTATAGATTAAGCTTGAAGTAGTTTTACTTTGTGTACTCAAAGTATATTTTTTACTTTTGTTTTACTTAAGAAGGATTCTGAATTTAGTAGTTTCACAAGTAAGTATTGCTACTTTTATGTAAGTAAAAGGTCAGGGTACTTCTTTCACCACTCATTCTACTTATATACCCTTTTTCTAATAGTGTAGAAGGCCAAAAGTTGATTTTTTAAAATACATTTAATAATACACGTTCAATATACCAGTTATTGTAAATGATCAGTCCACCCAATCACTAAACATTAATTTTACCTTTTGGTATCTCTCATGCAGATAGCTATCATTTGCATATATGTATAGGTTTTGAGTTATCTGATTCTGAAACGTCTGCCTCCATAAAGTGGACATTAATTAATTGTATTTGTGCTGCTGATAACGTGGGGGAAAAATACATAAACAAACGAAATAGCAACTTGTCTTACCAGAAACAGTGTCTTGGTTCCCCTGGATGATTAACCCACTTCACTGTAAATTGTCGGCTGAAGAACCTTTTCTCGGTTCTTTTATTGCAATGTTGGTTATAGTTTTTTTTTTTTAGGGGGTGGGGGGGTGGTATGGGTCCATCCATGAGCGTTTCTCTGTCATCGTTCATACTCGCACGTGAGGGCAACTTAGTACTCCACCACCGAGAGTATACACACCGAGAGAATACACGCCTGGCGGGTTAAAAATAGGACTCTCTCGCTGTGAGGTGACACTGCTATAACCACTGTCCCACCATGCTACCATCTGGCTGGTGCGCATCATCGTGACACGAACTGAGTAAACAATCTCTACACAGATACTTGTACCAACACTATTGCATGGACACTTGCAAAAATAAAATGTTCTTTCAGAAGACATTTCCACATTTCAAAGCACAGGTGTAAATATTAAAATGAAGGACGGCTCTATTCCATTTAGCTGCTTCAGTTTCAGGGTCCTGGTAATGTTCCGGCTGGTCATGGCTTACTGCAGTGGTTCTCAAACTGTGGGGCGCGCCCCTCTAGTGGGGCACGGTGGTATTACAGGTGGGGCGCAGGGGGAAATGATTTTTTTTTTTAAATTAATTAATAAATACATGGCGAAATGCCTGTACTTTAGTGTAAATGTTTACGTTACGCTGTTAACAGGTTACGCTTGCACATGCGCGACGGCCATGATCCTTGGCGACTCATATGTGTGGCTTAGTGTTCCAAATGAAGAGACATTTGGCAGGCGGGAACAGAAAAGCAACTGCAAGCGATGCATCCGAGACGAACAGCAAGCAGCCAAGAAGAAAATATGATGACGCCTATCTTGCTCTGGGTTTCACAGTGAACGCGGTAGGAGATGAGGAGAGACCAGTCTGTGTTTTATGTCTGAAAACTCTAGCTGCGGATAGTATGAAACCCAACAAATTAAAAAGACACTTGGAGACATTACACCCCACTCACGTCAATAAGCCACTGGAGTTCTTTCAGAGGAAACTTGATGAATACCGCAAGCAAAATGCAGTGTAAAACTCTTTATAGCCAAATATTTGAACTTGTTTTGTTTAGTTTTTCACAGGTTGCACTTTATTGTTATCTTGAAAAGATGTTTAATGCAAAACAGGTTAATTGCAGCCAATTGCAATAAGCTATTTTTTGCCAAATTGTAGTTATTTTTTGCACAGATATAACTTTATTTGCATTGTTCTAACAAAGTGATTGCACATTTTATTAGTTTTTGTCTGATGGAGCAATCTGGTTTACTTAAAAGTGATTGCAAGTTTCTTTATTCTATTATTTGAAAAAGCACAGACGGAGGAGTCACAAAATGTTATTTCAATAAAAATTCAACATAGACCATTTTGTTACAATTTTGTTGGGGCGGTGGGGCATGAACATTTTTCTTCCTCCAAAGTGGGGCGCGACAGAAAAAGTTTGAGAACCACTGGCTTACTGGGACACTTGAAAAGAAAAGAGATCCATTGCTACTGTTATTAGTGACTCCTGTGCTTTCCATGCCAAGTCAAAATGTCTGCTTTGACAAATGCCTCGGTGAAGGCGCTCTCCCAGCAGTGGCGGGCCGTGCATTTTATACCTGGGCCTTCACTGTTGTCCTGCAGCTGAAATACCACCTTATAACCACATGATGGCACCACAGTTATTATTAGTTTCTAAGGCTGTAACTATGTATGTATTAAATGTAATACGTACCGAACGAGGCTTACAATACATTTGATTAGTACTAGAGCATTTGGAAAATGCAGAAGCTTATATTCAGGAAAACATAATGTTTTCTGTGCTCATGGAGGACAGTGGTTCTCAGCTGGTCTGGCTGTGGGACCCACCATCACTCCTTAATGACAAGTCACAGCCCACAGAGATAGTCTTATGATTTTGCTTTCACAACTTGAACATTGTACATACTGCTCTGCAATGTCTTTCCTTGTCTCAGTCCCCTGTGTCATGGTGTGTGGTACATCTCACTCAGTCAGAATGCCCATATTTGATTGACTGAGCTGCATCACGTGATGTGATTCACTACCCGACTAAGCCTCTGCTGTTAAGTTGTGTTTCACGATAGTCACGTGCTCGCCCACTGACCAATCACAGCACACTCTGCACCTCGCGGCAAGAGCTGTACATGGACACTGAGCTGCACGTAATGCTGACGTCATTATAGGCCAGCTCACAGGCGCTGACACGTCAAAGAATACGCCCAACATGTCAAACTAAAGATCTGATTGGTTGAACACTATGACAATGAACAATATCGTCCCCATTCACTTAAACTGCACATGGATTCACTTGTAAGTCTGCAGGCCTCAGGCCTCTCTTCTTACCTAGAGACACAGAGGTGAAATCTGATTGGATAAAAGCTCTACTTAAAACAAGCTGCACTGGAAGCAGAGCAACTGAGGAAGACAGTAGCTGTGCAATGAGAAAATAAGATAATGGGAAAATATTTTTATAAATTATAATACATGTAGTGTATTTAAGAAAAATTATTAAATTATAAAATAGATATAGCTTAGTGATTCTGTTTAGGCCAGCAGAGAAGGCCTTGCAGGCCCTGGCGGCCCACCACTGTCTCCCAGTAACCACCAGAGGGAAGCAGGAGACCATTTTAATGGGATCTGCAGGTACGGCGGAATACCTCATGACAAACACAAGCCAATGACGGGATTTTCTCTCATGCATCATTGTGCGATTGTGCTTCAATTTACCAAATTATCGCCTCCAACCAACTTGGGTCTCGAACCAGTTTTAATTACTACCCAATCCTTCCTGAGACAGAATGTTGTGCACCAGCATGTCTCAGGATGGGACACTTCATGAAACCATTGGTACAAGATTCTCCACCACAGAAAGATAAAAAATACACCCAATGCTGGTGACAGCATTACCATGTCTTTAGGTAGAAATATACTCATTCAGATGTGACACACTGCTGTGATGTAGAAAGCAGTACAAAAAAACAAAGAACACCAACCAGCTTTCACTCACTGAGAAATCAATTAATTCCTGAAAATGCAGAAGCCTTCACAAGCAGCAGGAACAAAAAGTTTCCATTGGAATGAATTTAATTTTAATAATTTTTTTTTCAACGTCTTTCCCTTTCAAGCCTCAGAATGTATAACATCACATGCAGTCTTGACAGAGCCTCTTTTTTCTTTTCTTTATTCAATCTCTCCAGATGGCGGCGCCGTAGTGCTGTGTAAACCCCCCCCCCCCCCCACACACCATGTGCTCCTCCAGTCTGCCTCCCCTCCTCCTCCCCGGCGGCGACAGAGAGGAGAGCAGAGCTGCTGGTGTGTCATCGCGCAGATACGCGGAGTTTATCAAGGCAATTCCTTTTATAATCCTCCTGATGCTCGTTGCCGGTGTTTTATCTGTTTAATAGCATTTTACTGCAACGCGCCGTAAAGAACACCCTTTTTATTGTGACACCGAACACATTGTTTGGGGAATTGACCCTGTCTGGGTAATGAACAGCAGTGAATTTGCAGCCAGTTATAAAAAAAATAAATAAAGGAGGGTGGAGGGGCTGAAGGTGTGTGTGGGGTGGGGGAGAACATTTTGACCCAAAGAGGAGAGGAGGAATATTTTACTCGGAGGGGGAGGAAGCACGTCCCATTAGGGGTTTCAACATGGCTGGTTTTTAGTTGTCTTCTGTTTTTTTGCAGGATTGTCGTCCTTTAGTTAACATTCAACAACAAAAAAAACAAGAGCGCCACATGTTTAATGCCACTGCTTGAATGCCATTTTGCAATTTATTTTAATTAATATCAGCTGTAGGAATACATATATAAATATACAAAAATTAAAGGGAAAACCTGAAATAAACATGAGAGGAGAAACATAATGTACATAGAGGCTTCTGAACATGACGTGAATCGAACGCTTCGGCCTCTGCCAACCGAACATCGACATTTTGGAGCAACATGTCGGACAGCGCTCGCCGCCACTAACAGGACACCAAATAAGGGAATATCTCTTGGAAGGTGTTCGTCCCTCCAGAGGAGAATCTATGAGCGTGAGCAGTTGTGGTGGGCCGACACCTCACTAACAGTCCTCTCCCGCAGGAGCATTACAACCTCTGCATTATGTTGCCTCCGTTCTCTGGACCGGTTGCTGGAACTGAATTTGGGCAATGCTCAGAAGGTGACAACTAAATGCAAGTAGATACGATCAGGGGTCAGGGACAACCGAACATGAAAGAACAGTGCAGAATGGTCGTTGGACAAATGAAAACACACTTTGTTTGTAAAAGCCCTCCAGAACCACACGTTTTCTGATCTGGTGCCACTATCTGCCTTCAAAAAAACTAATTTTAGAAGTTAAATGTCGAAAAATTGCTGCTGCAAAACTAATGCCGATTGGCTGAATGAGTGGTGTATTTCAACAAAACAATGTATTGACTCGTACAAACATCATATGACCCCCTAAGCCTGCGGCCGTCCGTGTCCTCATCACCATTATTTTATTATTTTCCTGTGTTCTCGGGACGTTTTTGGACGTCAAACTCCATAAAAACGTAGCGACCAGGTGCCAGACCGTAAGCACGCATCCGAGAGGAAGCTACGAAAATGGCGGGCACATTAACGCTGAAGAAACGTAAATATAGAAAGGCAAAACGCCAGTGGGCAAATCTTGATTGAAAACAAGATTGAATCTGGGGTTGGCTTTGACCTGCTACTATCTGAAATCCCACACTGCGGTGGGGTCATGCCTGCCGTTGTTTGGTTCAGTGTGAAAAAATAAAAGCAAAGCCGGCGTAACGGCAGATCTTCTTTACGGCAGTAGCGCCGAAAATCTGTGCGAAAGAGGTTTTTGACACATCCGGTTTGTGTCTATTCAGTGAAGTTGAGCAGCTTTAACCATTTCATTTAGTCATTTCAGATGTTTTTAATTAAAAAAAATGTAAAGTCAGACTAGAAATCATCATGATAAATACATTTTTCTAAGACTCAATAATATAGAGTGAATGACTTCATAAGATTGAGAAGTAGTGGATTTTTGTCCAAAAAACAAGAGTATAGGATATTTTCTACGTTGTGCATGCACACACAGTCACAGACAGACACAGAAAGAGAAAGAATCAATAGAGGCATTTGGTCTATTATCATAAACACACAGTGTGTGTTTGTGTGTGTGTGTGTGTGTGGGGGGGGGGGGGGGGGGGGGGAGAATGGTGTTTTTATCTCCAGATGGTTGACTGAGACTTGGCTGGTTGGTACAGAGAGTCGGAGAGAGAAAAGCAGGCAGAAGGCGTCTTTTCTACTTGAGCTCGACTAAATGTGTGTGTGTCTGTCTGTGTCTGTGTGTGTGTATGTGTGTGTGTGTATGTGTGTGTGCCATGTCTGCCAACCTGCCTGCCTGTGTGTGAACGTGTACATGTGTGTGCACGTGTGTGTGTGTATGTGTGACTGACCTTGAGGAAGGAGGCTCAGTTGGAGAAGAGAAGGATGAGGAGCCCACCTTCCCCCCTTCACCTCCCTAACCCCCCGCTGTGCCCCCCCCCAACCCGGGTAAAGAACGACTGGTCTCTCATCCTCCTCCTTTTTTTCTTCTCTCTTCTATCCATTTATTTCCCCTCCTCTATCTACTCATGCTCTCCCCTTTAATTTCCTCTCCTCGTTTCCTCTCTTCCCTTATGTCCTCCCTTGTCCCATCGTCCCAGTGTCTCCTTGTCTCCTCTCACGTTGTCTCTTTCCCCCTTCTCTCCTCGTTGCTTCTCTTCTCCTCCTTTCACATTTTCTTTCCTCTCCTCCTTTATCCCTTCTCCGTTTCTATTTTTACATGTCTTTCAACTCTTCTCCTGTCCCCTTTCATTTCCTCACCTTGCTTTCTCTCCTCTCCTCCTTCATGTACTCTCCCATTGTCTCCTTTCCTCTACTTTCACGTCCTTGTCTACTTTCCTCCCATCCTTTCCCACTGCCCCCTCTCTTCCCATCTCTCCTTTTCTTGTTTCCTTTCTTCCTTCCTCTCCTCTCTCCATTGAATAACAATGGACTCCTCCAACAATCCCTTTCAGCTGCCAAAGTGCTCTGCATGAAAGAGACGAAGAAGAAGAAGAAAAGAAAAAGGAAACAGACACGTCTAAAGAAAAGGAGAGCAGGGAATCAAATGCCAAACTAAAAGCTCTTTGAAAAGCTTAGGAGACTGCAGGGTGTCCGGGGGGGTAATTTAAAAAACCTGCCAAAGAAAACGGTCAAAGAAGAAGGTGTGACAGTCTGTCTGCGATATGCTTTATATTCACAAACGGTCTGAAAACGACGCTTTGATTCCTCTACAACAGCACGTATCAGCATGTTTCAGTGTGCTACAGACTGTTTTCTTTCACCTGATTTGCTTTTGTTCTGCTGTCCTTTCAAACAGAGCCACTGACGTGGATTCTGCCCGCCGTGTTTGTTTGCTGCTTCACATTTTCCTTTTTGAAATTGGTGGAGGTGAACTTAACTCCCCTCAGTTTGAATCTCTAGCCGTCAATCTTCTCCGCTCCAGCACTAGCATCCTTTACCTAAAATCACATGGTTCAGAGAAAGAGGGATGCAAGTTAACATTTTGGTGTTTTTCACAGAATAAAGTAAAATCAAACTTAAATGATAGCATAGTTTCATTCAGAACAACACTGAAATCCTTCAAGTGGTCCCAGTCAGTCATTGGTGAAAGCACTGAAAGGTGTTGGATTTACCGGACCTGATGCACCAAGCCTACCTAAAAGATCTCAAGCTTTTGTTGTTGTTTTGTAAAATAAATTATTGCTTTTCAGCAACCTACCGGAGCAACACAACCCCACAAGACACAAGAGATGCAGTAAATCCTTTAAGCTAGAAAGCAAAGGCAAGCTAAAGCATTTGGTAACTTTAATAAAAAATAACTTTTTATCATATTTATTGTTTTTCTTTGGGCACAGTGGAATCTTGCAAATGCCATTAGAAGCATTAAATGTCATGATATGATTACAGCTCGAGCGACTTAACAAAAAGGTATTTTTATGATAGTTGCCAACTGTATAGTTTAAAGTATCATCTGCTAGCAATGTAAAAGATAGGACATCATAGTGTGGTTGAAGTAAATAAACGTTTTGACTTCAACCCCCCCTTGCAATAAAAGAAGAAACCATTTGCAGACGTGCCTGTACATTCTACGCTTGCATGAAAGGTAATAAGTACTCTTTGTTTATAAGCTAGACTTGTAAACATACATGTTGTCATCAGCCCGTCTGCAAGGACGTCCACATTTGTATATCCCAGTACTTTCTACCTTTTAATACTCCTAAACAGACATGAGTACTTTCCTCAGTCCTGCACGTACGATAACATTGTCTGCGTTCATGGTCCGTACATGTGGCGAGCGAGGGGTTGTCACTTTTTATTTTAAGGTCAAACTGTTGTTCAAATGCTGAAACAAATTGAATGATCGATCTGTATCAATCCGCCCGAGTTTAAAATGTACTATTCATAAGCGCATCAGGCCACCTCTAAACTTTAACTTGCGCAGTGCTCGCTATCACAGCTTTTCAGACGTGTCCGTTACAAATAGTTTCCTGATAAAAACACTACTTACATGTCTAGGGATTATACAAAGAAGGCCAATTGAGAAACAGGACGTCTTAAAAATCTTCATTTGAGTAAATATTTTGCAGCCAAATCAAATTGTTTACAGGATGTTCAACCTTCTTTCCTTCATAATGCATGTAATACTTGTCTTGTTTCTTTACAGGGTTTGTACAAAGGCAATACAGTAGTCCATGAATATGAGATATGAGTTTACAGTTAATTACAATCCCTCCTCAGCATTGTGGAGGTTGGTTTATGGCGTTTTGCCGCAGTTGTCTTCTTGATTCTTCCCAGTACATTTTGTTCATACGCCCTCCAGGGTTTCGGAGAATAGTGCAACGAACAGCGCTTTGAGCATAAATGCCTTTGTGAATGCTCGGGGCTCGGGCGCCTCTGCCAAGGCTCGCGATATGTTGCCAAGCGCGAGTACTGCCAAAGCTTTAAAGTCCCTATATGACAACACATTTTAAGTCACCTGTTAGCTTGTCAGACAGTGAGGAAGCGGAGGCACAGTGTGGCACAGACTGTGGTTTAGAGTCAGATGTTAGTTTCTATTTGTTAGAACTTCATTAAAAAATAAGTGACACACCTTAAACACGTTTGAAGGCACGAACAGGCTGCAGACACTTGTGGACACTTTACGTCACACAGACCTTTACGACTAAGCGGGTATGGAAAGTATAATTTGCCCTTATAGTACTGTCTCTGTGATATTCCTAGCTGGATTTCTTTTTTTTTAAATGTGGAAAATGACTTGTTGGTGACAACTAAAAGAGCTCAAGGGTCCCCTTTATAGACTCAAAACTAGGAACCAAATGAAAGCCAAACATGTTCCCTGGAAAATGAGACCAAATCACGCTGGTCTCATCCAGCATTCATAGCTATACCTACAAAAAATAATGCGCTGTAATTTGTAAATATCCCACAAAATCATTTTGTATGTTAATCACATAACTAAGTAGTTTTGTTGTCAAAACCTAACTTAAGTATTTCACGACCATTTCCTAAACTTAACTAAGTTGTTTCCTGTGAAGATGGAAATTTATTTTGAAAAGACAGAGTCCGTGTAACGAGCGAAAATGTACAGGTGTTGCCAGCTTTCGTGGGAAACGCAAGTATGTAACGTTGATCAAATACAATCAATACATTAATACATATCATGAAAATTACTCGAAATATGTAAAGGCAGTGACAAAACCATTACTCAGTAATACCTAACACACCAATCATAATCATATATGACATACTGTACATCTTTTCAAAATGTTGTCACCTTGAAGGGTACCATACCATGAAATTTGGGTCTTTGGCCCATAGATCCCCCTCCCCCTCTCTCTCTCTGTCTGACTGATGGGTTCAAACAGTGTCTGCATGTCAGAAGCTTTACCGTTAACGCTCCTCTATCAGCACAGCACACATACACACATCTACTCAACTCCTACCAACGTACCTGAAGTCACAGTTTCCCTCTTTGTTAGCCTGTGTTGAGGGAATCCTAAGTGGGAGGAGCGTCTTCAAATACCTCTTCCATTCGAGGCACATGGACCGTGTTCATATATTGCTGTTTTGTCGGCTCCATCTATCTTCTGCTTGTTTCCACTGTGCCCTTTAATAGAGAGGACACATGAGAAGAGGCAAGAGGAGACCTTTATCAACAGAGTGATTTTCTGCTGCCAGTGTTCACTAACTAGACTGGTGTTCCCTGCTGTGTAAAAGCTGTTGTATCCTATTCAAAGTATAAGCAGCTCATCATTTATGATTTTAAATCTGAAGTAAGTCAGTGATGTGAGGTAGATCTGGAACTGTATGTTTCTGCAAACCACGGACACGTTGAATGTGGACGTTTTTAAAATCTATCTAAGAAAGTGACGCAGTACAATGAGTGACCATTACTGGAAGTTATATTGTATAATAAGGAGTACATAAGGGATGACGAATGGATCAAACAAACACAGGACTTTCACACAGGAGACCTCTGTTGGTGTCCCGTGTGAAACCGAAAGTAAAGGTTGACTTTACGGTTCTTACGTAACAAAGTTACCGTAATGCAGTGGTGTATAGTAACGAAGTAGAAATACTTCGTTACTATGCTTAAGTCGTTTTTTTGGATATCTGTACTTTACTTTGCTATTTATATTTCTGTTGACTTTTACTTTTACTTCACTACATTTTGCAAAGAAAACTGATACTTTTACTCCGATACATTTCCCCTGAAACCTTCGTTACTCGCTACAAAATCAAATCTATCTTTAGAAAAAAAATGAATCATGAGACCAGCGTCGGGGACTGTGGTGGAACAGAGACTGCAAGCAAGCAGGTTTGGCGAACTAGTGGTCCTAGCTTGCAAGTTAAATCACGTTAATGCGTAATTGCAAACAAGTGCTCTCAAAGCCGCGGTGTTTTGATTCCCAGTGATGCCCAGGATGCTATATGCTATAGCTAGCGAGCGACTACATTAGTATAATTCCACTCTACGATGACTGATTTCATGATGGAAGCAGAAATGGAAGCACATGCTACTCCCGCAACAAACGACGGTGGTGACGAAGACCAACACCCGGGGATCGCTAGCGAGTTAGTGAGCTGAGGAAGTGTTGACAGTTGTGCAGCACTAGTTGGCTAACGTTAGCTATAGCTAGCCACCACACCATAGGATTGACAGGAGCCGCGAGAGCGCAGCATTAGGGAAATCCTTCCCAGCTGTGCGCAAGCTGTCTGTGAAGCTGAACACACCTCTACCTGCCTCAGCGGCCTGTAAAAGGCTGTTTAGCGTCGCAGGACTAGTCTTCAGCCCAAGAAGAGCGAGACGGAATTCTCGCAATTTTGAAAACCAACTTCTTTTGAAGATGAACAGGACATTTTTCAGTTTCAAGTAACGACTGGGTTGTTACTTTCGGTGCTGCTTTAGTATTGATCATGTTTTGATATTTGAGTAATTTTGTGGATGATCAGATGGAGTTATGATGGTAGCAGTCGCCCAATTGCAGATTGAGCTTGAGCAAAACCTTTGCCTATTGTGTTCAAATCAGGCCCATCGGAGTTTACAAGGCAGGTGTCCTTTCTCACAACACTGACCTGATGCATCAAGTGGATATTTTTTGCTGAACACAACATTATGCATTTGCCCTCTACATCCTCTAGTCGGAATGAGCATACTTATAAACGCACTGTTACAACTCCTTCATAGTGTCATATTGCTTTTCGGAGAATTATGATGATAAGTTCATAGTAGATGCAAAAGTATACTTATGTACGATATATTATGTTGAACATTGTTGCTCCTGGATGGATCACAGCCAACCCAATTATTTTCAACACAGCTCCATGTCCTTGGTGATGGTGGCCACAGCACTTAAAAGAATAAACTTCATAATTCTCAAAATTCTGACCCTTTGCTTTTTTATTAACAGCATTTACTTGTACTTTTACTTTCAATACTTAAGTACATTTAATATCAGAAAATTACTTTTGATACTTAAGTACAATAAATATCAGATACTTTAAGACTTTTACTCAAGTAGTATTCTAATAGGTGACTTTTACTTTTACTGGAGTCATTTTCCAGTAAGGTATCTTTACTTTTACTCAAGTATGGCTTTTGGGTACTTTATACACCACTGCCGTAATGTTACCTAAGGAAGCCTGCTAAGGGTGTTCTTTTTTATCTACGTACTTCCACTGTTAAAGTTGTTACATTACATTTTTCTGCTGTTGTTTTAACACAAACCATGATATTTTTTCTAACTTTAACCAGTTTTGTTGCCTAAACCTAGCCAATCGTTTTACAATGTTAACCATGTGTCATTGTGCGTTGCTGCAGGTGACACAAGCATGACATGAAATGTATTTCTTTAACTTAGTTTGGTCCAAAAACGTTGACTTTCAACGTATGTCAACATTTGCAAAAATGTACAATGTCAACATTGTTTCCTGGCGAATATGGTTAAGTAAATCATCCATGGAGGATATAGATAGAAGCATCAAATCAAATTTTAAATTGTGAATGAATGGATGAAAAATTCCCATTTGACCCTTTACTAAAACTGTGTTTTCGTTTTGTTTTGTTTAAATTTACAACCGTAATCCGGGAAAAACAGGAAACGGTAATTGAGAATGCAGTTTAGTTGTATGCTAACGTGATTTTTAGCACACAGGTTTTGCCCTGGGATGACAGCTTGTGCAGAAGTATAATCACACAATTAGGCTGTTTGGCTTTATTCACATGGAATCAGGCAAACAGTACAGAAAACACCTTCTGGATGGCATAAATGGAATAAAATATATATGAAATAAAATGGTTTGTGTCTATTATTTTATGAATAGTATGTAGCTATAAAACAAAGCTTTCTCTTAATATCCTGTTCCCAACTTAAACAACATTCTCTGGTTTGATGGAGCTACGTAACATCCGGTTGTACATTTCTTACATAGTCTATGAGTTTCATTTGTGTACAGACAAGAAGCTTTATTACTGCTTTGCATCTGCAGAGAAGGAACAGGCATCTTATTTTTTTCTGTCTGTGCATCCCAGTTTCTACATTTAACGTCTGAGCAGAGCAGCCTCCTCATTTCCCCAGAGCGGCGACTGAGTGCATGCAGAGGAGGAGTGGGAGGCGAAAGGAGGCGAGCGGCAGAGAGTGGCCTAAGCAGGGCTATTTTTACGAGGCACATAATAAAGATATGGAGATGAAGCATCTATGTGCTACCTGAGGAACCTTCTCCCTGCTCCCAGTCTGGCCCCGGCAACCTCTACTCTTGTTTCTGCTCTACAGGCTCCCGCTGAGGATAGAGCGAACACGCTGAGATGAATGAGAGTAATAACGCCACTGTCAGGAGAGAGAGAGAGAGAGAGAGAGAGAGAGAGAGCAATGGGGAGGGTCATGATGGTGTAAACACAGGAGCGAAAGTCTGCGCTTCTATTTTTACTACAGCACAGTGGAGGGGGAGTGGGATGGAGGGAGGGAAGAGGAAGTGGTATGAAAATGTGAGTTCTGCATTATTCATAGGCCCAGAAGAAGTGCATGGGCAGCAGCTGGGACACCTTTCACAGCCCACACACACACACAGGTTTGAACTTACATACCCATGAAGACCCTCACTCCCCACCCAGTAACCTTAAAGGGGAATTTCACAGATTTTACACATTAAAAGTTCCGCTAATCATATATTATCAATAAATCAAACGTGTAACATACAAGGGGTCACACCTGCTCTGCAGCTCTACTGAGCTTTTTGGCCTCTTTTAGCTCATTGTTTTGGTTTAACGGTACAGTTACCGTATGGTTTAGTCTCAGTGCTTTCATAAACCAGCAGTTACCAGCAGCAGCAGGCAGCAATATTTTTTTAAACACACTGTACATTACCTGACCAGCACCAAAATGGCTTACAAATTAAAGAAAGTGGAACATTTAGCAGCTAAAGAGACGGACACTTATTTCAGGAGTTGGAGGAAACAAATCCAGAGCTAAAATGAGAGGGAATATTGGACCTACACTCATCCGCTGAACTCAAAAAACACAACTGCTGTTGGCTAACGTGTTAACCAAAACAATTTAGTTGACTTTTGGTGGAAGTTCGTGTGCCCACAATCAGAATGTAGGCTCCTCAATGGAGCTTTGAATTTTGTATTGTAAAGAGTAAAAGCCAGTTGCATAATGTCCTCCATATAGAACGTTAGAGGAAGCTTTGCCAAGTCGCAGAAAATGACCCGAGTACATTCTATTGCAGCTCAGGTTGGGGCGATAAACTACACATTATTAATGGAAACCCTGCTTCAGACACGAGAAGGGAGTGATAATGGGCAGGGAAGTGGGCAATTAACGTCTAATTAACTTTTAGCCTTTCGGAAACGCACCTCCATTCTTTCTTTCGTTCTTCAAATAAGCTAAAACAGCGACGTATTCATACTTTTAACGATCTCAAACAACCTTGCCATTTTAACTCCACATAGTGTTACTGGTAAAGTTTATGCAGAGTTGCCAGATTTGTGTGTTTTCTGCAAAAAGTGGGCTATTTTGATGGTAATTGAAAGAGCGAGATGATATGCCAATGCTGCCCTGCGCTGGCAGTAACGTCTGTGAGATTAATGAACGGCTGTGAATTTAAGCAGGTAGTAAATATATATTTTTAAACGTTACACAATTTTGACATGGTATGTTTCCTGTATATAGCTAACATATCAGTTCGTTGATTTTACAATAAAATTGAAGGTGTAAGAAGTTATTACCTATGATATTGGTAAATTGTGTAGCCTTAAAATGTATCTTCACCCCCAGGTCTCAGCCTACGTCCACCCACTTCATCATTTTGATGATACCACACCCGCTTTATGACGAAAGCCTCGATGTAGCGTTGACAAATATGACGGCTGCAGTAGCTTGGAATAGCAATAGCAATGTGCTGTTCCGCTTATTTGCTGCTACTAGTGTAGCATGAAAGCATGGTGGAATCAGCGCGCTAAGGTTTGCTAGCTAACTAGGCAGTCGCTGAATGAGTAAAAAACGTACTAATCAACCTAATGCTTCATCACTCTTGTCACAGCGTAGGAGGGCACAATAACACTGATTTGCCAGGTTTTGTAAGGTGCTTATGGTAATAAATGTCAATATTTACACCAGCAAGGATGTGTTTGATCAAAGTCCTGTCATGTTGTTAAGTTCACGGCTTAAAAAAACTTTTAATTGTGCAGGTAATCTTTAATGTTAAGTAAATGAGTAAAGACAGCGGAACAAAACACAACAATGTTTTGGTACTTGAGTTAATCTTATTATAAGAATATTTATTTTATGTTAGTAAAGACGTAAAGTAAACCCCCTGGTGTACATTACTGTTTACTGTTCAGTGTCTGTTTGAATTCATGTGTATTTGTGTGTGTTTGTACCTCATTTAGATTTTAATGTGTTTTTGACCATAAACTGTTTCTCTTGGGTCATATCTGCATCTCCTATTTCACAGCAAGTTTATGGATTTATTCATTTTAATACCTGATACTCTGATAATCCTTGTGTGTCTTTGCATCAGTGTCCTGCGCCGTGCTCGTTCCTCGGTGTGTGTTTGTTCATGGATGCCATATTATTTACATGGATGAGTAACCTTCACAGGGTCGTGTCACGCTCAGTAAAAACCCTCTGTGCTGCAACTGCGCGCAGCTTTTTCAGCCCCTGGACTCCCTCATTCAGACTGGCAAGAGTATCATGTTTCCTCGCGACGGAGCTCCAGGAATCACAACAGCTTTATGTTACACACTGAAGTCTAACAAACTCACATGACAGTGAGGGTTCAGCAGAGTGGTATAAATAGGCTCTGCCTGCTCATGTGATGTATTAAATATACTCCAGGGTGTCATGAAAATAAACAAAAGGACAGTACAGAGCTGGGAGACATTATCCAGACTGCAGAGGTAAGATTACTGATGTATCTTTAAAGGAAAATAACTCATGAAATCTGTCACTTCCTGGAAAACAGCGACTCTTCTACTGGTAATGCCGTCATATACTAAATTTGAACATGTGGGCCTAATGCCCTGAATTTTAATAAGGTGAATTGTCGTTTTTACACTTTCAATTTTATGCAGATTTAATATATATATATGGCAGGATGATTTTATTACCTTTGGACAGAGCGAAGCATCGACCGTCTCATCTAATTCTTGGCAAAAAAAGTGAATAAGCACATTTCCCAAAATGTTGCACTGTTCCTTTAAGGAAGGAAAGAGTCACTTCATGGGACCTTTAATAATATGAAGTAGTTGTGTCAATGAAAGATATCAGCAAAGACAGGAAAAGCAAGACATTATGATAGAGACTGTGGTAAACTTCTTATCTTTGGGTAAGTTTCGGTATCTGGTCATAATTGTTATATATATATATATATATTAGTGCTGGGCAAGTTAACGCGATATTATCGCGTTAAGGCATTAATTAATTAACGCCGACAATTATTTTATAGCGCGTTAACGCATTTTTTTATTTTGAAAGTCCGTTGCTCACTGGCAGTGGTGGAGGAATGGAGACTACTGGACATCGCTGCGGTAAAGTCAGCAGACACTCAGATCTCCGTGGTCAACTCAGCAGACACTTACACTTTAGTGCACCTATATGCTGAAATTCACGGTAAACGCATTTAAACGGGACAGATCGGGAGCGAGCGAAGGACTTTGTTAGCAGAAAGATTAATGTGAGACAACATCCGGTTTCTTCAGATGAACATCCGGTTTTCAGAATAAGATGCCAACAAAGTATGAATTATATTCACATTAAGTATAAAACGTGCTACCTGCATCTCGTGAGTTAAAGGGAAAATATACCTAAATTGTGTGTAAAGTGTCTTTATTCTTTGATCGCTGTGTCACCATCATCACCTCTGAGTTACAGCATTATATTGAGGAACAGTAGAGCTGCATTCACATGCTCTGACTGTCATGAAGACACAAGACACACATTTAGATGAAACGTGCCGAAACATTGTATTCATGTTGCACAGCAGTGGAACGTTTCACATACAGTCACACACTGAGCACAGATAGTGAAGAGATATAACTGCTACTGTGTAAAGGGAATACTGCTGCTAACAAGAACCTTATGTGTTTAAAGTGTTTACAAACCAAATATTATTGCCCTTTTGTTCATATAGCAGTACTTTTAAAATAAAAGTGCACAATACACTACTTTTGAATTCATTATTGAACTTTGCCATAACAATGCGATTGAGGCAATGATTAAAATTTTTAATCGCGATTAATCGCGTGGATTTTTTGCGATTAATCGCGATTAAAAATTGTAATCATTGCCCAGCACTAATATATATATATATATATATACAGTATATATATATATATATATATATATATATATATATTTGTGCATCAGGCTGTTCTCATCAAGCATTCGTAGCTATGACTACAAAAAAGAATGCGCCGTAATTTGTGGGTATCCCACAAAATCTCTCAAAATCAGTAAATTATTGTCCCATTTAGAGTCAAACAGACCATAAAGCAGGATATGCTTTAGGGCAGTGGTTCTCAAACTTTTTCTGTCGTGCCCCACTTTGGAGGAAGAAAAATGTTCATGCCCCACCGCCCCAACAAAATTGTAACAAAATGGTCCATGTTGAACTTTTATTGAAATAAAATTTTGTGACTCCTCCGTCTGTGCTTTTTCAAATAATAGAATAAAGAAAATTGCAATCACTTTTAAGTAAACCAGATTGCTCCATCAGACAAAAACAAATAAAATGTGCAATCACTTTGTTAGAACAATGCAAATGAAGTTATATCTGTGCAAAAAAGAACTACAATTTGGCAAAAAATAGCTTATTGCAATTGGCTGCAATTAACCTGTTTTGCACTAAACATCTTTTGAAGATAACAATAAAGTGCAACCTGTGAAAAACTAAACAAAACAAGTTTCATACTATCCGCAGCTAGAGTTTTCAGACATAAAACACAGACTGGTCTCTCCTCATCTCCTACCACATTCACTGTGAAACCCAGAGCAAGATAGGCGTCATCATATTTTCTTCTTGGCTGCTTGCTGTTCGTCTCGGATGCATCGCTTGCAGTTGCTTTTCTGTTCCCGCCTGCCAAATGTCTCTTCATTTGGAACACTAAGCCACACATGTGAGTCGCCAAGGATCATGGCCGTCGCGCATGCGCAAGCGTAACCTGTTAACGGCGTAACGTAAACATTTATACGAAAGTACAGGCATTTCGTCATGTATTTATTAATTACTTTAAAAAAAAAAAAAAAAAATCTGCATTTCCCCCTGCGCCCCACCTGTAATACCACCGCGCCCCACAGTTTGAGAACCACTGCTTTAGGGCATGCTTACTGTGATTGACAGGTCGCTACCACTTCCAGAGCCCTCACTCCTCCGCATTCAAAACATGGTCTCCAGGGTTTCTCCAGATGAAATCATTTACAGTCATATTGAGCAGGGTTATGACCTGGAACACCTTTTTTTTCTAAGGCGCCATGACAACAGTTTAACAGACACACGATGAGTGATCATTGACAACCAACAGTATCCAAAAAAACAGTATTCAACATCTTATTGAAGGCAAACTGAATAAAACTCACATTGAAGATACACAAACCTGAAACCTGGTTTTATGGTTGTATCATTCTATCAAATGTCAATATTCTAAATGTCTTGTGCATCATTTTAGGCACATGTATTTGGCATGTTTGGAATCTGCCACCAGTGTGTCTGTAAGAGACTACGTGGTTAATTTATCCCAACATAAGGCATTAACATGTGGTAATAAAACCAGCAAAACACGCTTTTGAAATTTGACCTTTCTACCTTGTTATGTTCATCTTCATCAGTTCCTCCGCTCTTGCGCCACCTGGCACGGAGTTATGAATTTATTTTATCCTGTAATGGGACATTTTTCATGATTCATCGGTGGCTGGGGTGAGACCGTGGCGTTGCGCCACCTGTCTTGCCACCTCTCCACTTAGCTCAACTCACCTCCATTCGACCCTGGGACCCGAGCCGACAGCGGCGGTGTCCTGCGGAGACACCGAAGACAGAGAGACGGAGGCCGAGGCAGAGACGGAGGAGAGATAAACGGGGAGTATGTGAAATCCATCCGCAGCCGATCGGCTGTTGGCCAGGATGCTGCTGCTGTAACATCCTTAATCTGACTGGCAAGGCCTGATGCTGATCTGACAGCTCCCACTGATGCACTGTGGAGCGAAGAGATAGGAGCTACAGACAAACACAAACACACACACATACAAACACCATCATTCTTGTCTTGTTGCAGTGACCCCAAATCCCACAGATGTTTTTTTTAGGGTTTTTGGGATGTTTTACTAAAATCCAGGAGTGGCATTGATATGTGGTTAATTAACGATGTACAGTGGTAGAATAATAAAAACAAAACTCACATGGAAGGACAAAATATGTTTTGGAACGACACGCATACAATCATCCGTCTGTGCCATCAAAATGGTTGTAAATTACTGGTGGAAAAATAAACCATGTTTTATGAGGCGACACAAGTAAAACCGCTACTGTAAAAGTCCTGCAATCAAAATAACAAAAGCATATAAATATATGTTTTGTTCTGCAGTAATGTCATGTGTACAGAATAACCAACACAATGAAATACAGCATAGTGCAGACGATCCAAATGACAAGAAATTGCACACAGAATGCAAATATATAATGACATGGCCTGTGCAGTGATTTTTATAAGTCAGTTACCAGCACAATGATAATACCTCCAGGAAATAAAAACTGTGAAACGAAGCTAACGAGCTTCGACAAAACAGGCTCCATTGTTCCGACAACCCCAGGTGATCACACACACACACACACCTGGGAATACTCTTCCTGGAACAGTATTGGATTGGAGTAGGGTTTGGTGACACTGCTCTTGAAATGATGCTCAGATGGCAATTTATAACAAAAACACTACAAAGAATAATTTTTAGCACCAGTCAGAGTTCAGGCTTCTCAGTACATCTACACTCTGATCTCTCGTCCACTGAGCTTCTCCTCCAGAGCAGTTGTGGGACTAAGTGCATTAGTACTCAAAGGCGTTTTCACCTCTCCGTGACAACAGTTTTGACGTGAAGGTGACACGTAGGTTGGGTGTCGTGCACCTGCTCCCCACCTGCTCACTGACGAGCGTGTTGCAGTCACCGATGCTTGTAAAAATGCATTTGATATGATCGTCAGAGCGCAGAGCAGACATATAGAAGTATATCTTCATCAGTCTCCATCATCTCTCAGTCAGGCCAGTCTTCTCCTGTATTGTCGTTGTTGTATGAAGGTGACAAACCGTCCATGGCATCTCCATTTTCTATATCTGATATCGATTTTGAAAAATGTAGATATCTTCTAAAATGACCAACGTTTCATTATCCATTTCTGTGTCATATGATGAAATCCTTTTCACTTCCTGTCAGTTTGTGTTTGCCTATTCCCTGTTACAACATGACAATGCCCCCTGTGCACAAAGCAACCCGTTCTCAGCCCCAATGCGCCAAGTACCTCAGCTTGGTCAGTGCCACTCAGCGTCTGATATCGACGTACAGAGGCACCCTTTAGCATCTATATGCGACACACCACACTTTCAGCTAGCCCATCTGCGTCAATATTAGACGTTCAGAGCAACAGACGTAGTGTAACATTCGTGATACTCCACTTAGGGTGGATGGCAGAGGTGGTGGACGGGTGAAGCAAACACAGGACTTTCACCCAAGAGACCACTGTCCGTGGTCCGTGACTTATTTTGTCACGTCGTTAGTCATGTGACTCGTTAGTCACTCGCCAGTCTCGCAACCTGTAATAGCTGACATACACGAAATCCGGCCAACAAACTAAAAGACGGAATGGGACCCCAAACGATACAGCAGGTGGGCGAGGCTTGGTTCTCGCTCGATTATTTTCGACATGGTGCCCGGGTCCCAAATGTTCTCATTTTACAGCTAAACAGTACATTAAAATGAATTTCTGAAAACATTACAGGCGAGCAATAGGCCATACAGTAACAGAAATTTGATTTATTTTTTTATCAGCGCAGCCTAGTTTCAGTTTCACGAGCCATGGTGTGAGTTTGTCAGCCATTAGTCTGTTGGTAGTCCTCCGAGTCGTGAGTCAGTCAAGTTGACGTCAACCACGCTCTTTTCCCAAACCAAATTAAGTGGTTTTGTTGCCTAGAACTAACTTCCTGTGGAAATGTAAGCCATCCCTGACACGTCCAAAACTGACACAAGAGGTACCTAGGTCTTCATAGTTTCAAGCTTAGGAGCACTGAGCAAGCCTTGGGTTTTTGAGTAAGAATGTGTTGGCACAAAGCCAGGTCCAGTTTGGTTTGTAAGGATATGATTTCTACAAACAGCAAGTACAAGAGTTTGGCATCTAAAACGTTCTAGGCTTTTGTTTGTAGTCCAAGTAGTATCGACCAATCACGTTCAAGCAGGCTTTGGTTGAATGCAGGTAAACAGTCTGTCTGGAGAGCAAAAGAGGCGGAACAAATTAGCCAAAATGCAAACTGGGAACCCATTGGCGAATCGTCTGACAACGATTTAGCTTTTTATTGATTTTGAACTAGCTTGTTAACTGGCTACTTGTGAAACAATCCAGTCGTACAAGTTGTCCCTGACCTCAACCCCATCCAACACCTCTGAGTTAAAGTGGAACTGAGCCAGACCTTATCCCAAAAATCACTGTTGTATTTCAGCTACTGAGCTACTACACAGTTACTTTCCCTGTCTGCAGTGTTTTTATTACGTGTATTTGTAAAAAGCCAATCAGAAGCCCTGTTACCTGTACACATGGCAGTGAAATTGCCATTCTCCAGAAAAAACTAATCAGCTTACTGGAGCAAGCTGACTGCAACCCGGTTACTTAAGTACATGTAAACACACTCATTTATATAGCCTACCTTTTTTCCCCCTGTCTAATTAAGACCAATCAACATTCTCGCTCTCACAGTCCATGAAACTGTGTTCTGTTACAACAATATGCCACCACGGTGATGGCGACTTAGCGAGAGAGAGAGAGCACAAAACAATGCATGTAATTCATGTAAGAAAATATGACTATAGGCTTGTAACAGTATACTGATAATGTTACATAAAGCAGAGTCACACAAAACAAAATGATGCATAATCAGTACTGACAGTCCCACAGTGCTTTGATCCTTTTTCTGTACTCTCTGTGTGTGTGTGTGTGTGACTGGAATAGCAGGTGACTTGTTTTGGTGCTGAGCCCCATATGTGCTACGTAGAAGGGAAATGTGTGTGTGCTTGTGTGTGTGTGTGTGTGTGTGTGTTTGTCTAGCTAATCATGTGTGGCTGAGTGCACTCAACAACAACAACACCCCATCACCAGACAGACAGGCTGGCCGGCAGGGACCCCTGTCCACCATCTGTGTGTGTGTGTGTGTGTGTGTGTGTGTGTGTGTGTGTGTGTGCGTGTGTGTAAATGACACACACACACACACCGACTGGTGGTAGTGATGGTCTGGTCTCCACCTGTCCCCCCTGTCATTACCCAGGAGGTGATGGAGGGGAACAGAGAGAGAGAGACGAGGGAGGATGAAGAGGACGGGTGGGGAGAAAAGCAGAGAAAGCAGGAGAGATAAACAAAAAAAAGAAAAGAGACAGAAAGAGCAGAGACCTCGGTGTGACATAGTCACAGGTGAAGAAACCGGAAAGAGACATTGAGAAACTGCAGGAAAGACCTGAAATGACAGAGACAGAGAGACAGGATGAGAACGGACGGACTGAGATGAGGATGGTGAGGGAGTGGACAGGATCAAAGAGGAGTGATGAGGGACAGTGGAAGTAGAGAGGAGGAAAGAACTGTGAGCGGCCGTAAAATAGACGGAGAGGCCGTTGAAGTGTAAATCAAAATAAGCAGAGGAACGGAGTACGTCCGGTGCTCAGACAGAAAGCTGTGAAATGTGACAAAAGTTACGCTGAAAGTGAATGTAATACAAAGAATATACAAATAAAAAAACTGCAACCTGTTATTTTAAAGTAAGCCTATAAACTGTAGATATATGCCAAAGAAAATAGCAATAGTCAATAATAAGACCAGACCACAAAAAGCTTGCTTGCTGCTGCTTAAAATATCCTACCAAGGACAGTAGCTAGCAGCACTTGCTCCAAAAGCCATTTCAGGCCTCTCTCCAAAGCCACTTCCCAAAAAATGACCATGATGTACATAAACAACGAACCTGGTTAGTACTGTTAAACTGTATATAATAAGTGGACCGTGACGTCACCCATTGGTTTGTGGAATGCCGTTTTGAACAGGGGGGCAACCTCCGGTTCTGATAAGTGAAGCCACTACGGAAGTGTCTTAAAGCTCTCTACTGGCCAGCAGGGGGAACTCCTCTGGTTGCAAAAAAGTCAAATTGTATGGAAGTCTATGAGAAAATGACCCTACTTTTCTCTTAATTTATTACCTCACTAAACATTGTAAACAGAGTTTATGGCCTCAATTGCTAGTTTCAAGTCTTATTCAATACAGCATGATGTTCAATTATGATCCATTTAAATAGACCATAAACCAGGGTATGCTTTAGAGCGTGGCTACCTTATGATTGACAGGTCGCTACCAGAGCCGTCACTCCTCTAAACATGGTCACTTCCGTTCACTGGTTGCAAAAAGTCAAGATGGCGTTAAAACGGCAACCAGAAGTGACACACGATGTTTGGCTCTAAGTACAACTGAACGCTGAATGAATTTATAGATGAACAAAATGTGACCGTTAACTTTCATGAACTGAAAGAATACAAGTTTAAGGCACTTCAGCATTGGCTTCAATTTTCAGACCTGAAGGTTATCCCCGGTTAGTACTCCCAGCTGTTCTTTTTTTAAAAGTATTTATCAGCAATTTCCCTGGGTACTAGTCTAAATTCATCATTGAAATATTGAAACTATCCCTATTACACAGCATTCTATCTTTAATTGTCCTTTACAATTAATCTAAGGTAATACTCCTCAGTGGCCTTATACAACTTCACCATATGTCAATTACGAACAATATCTGTTTGGAAATGTTTAGCACAACAGGTCACTAATCAAGGAAGGTTTGTAAAGAACCCGATAACACAGCAAAGGCCAACAACATCTCATTTCCTCTCAACCATTCACTTTACAGAGCTTTTGCACATTCTGCCATTTTCAGAATCTGAGTTTATGTAAAAATACGAACAGGCTGTATGCATATTAGTTTCCCTTAATGCCTGCTCAACTGACTGGTAGGATTAAAAAGATACACCGAGATGATAATAATAATGCTATTGATAGCGTATTTGTGGAGGGCACCATCGCAGTAGTCTGTGAATATGCTTGTTACATATTGGTGTGGTGAAGCAGTTCATTGTCCATCTGTTTTGTGTTTAACTCCCTCCATCTGGTGCAGCGATGCACTCACAGAGCAACTAATTCATTGTTTCCTCTTATTCCATTCACTCCTACATCTATTTTACAGTGATACACCAAAAATGTTGATCGATTTTGATCGCATTTTTGTTGGCCAACTCCAGAAGTTAGCATCGCACTGGTTCCCTCGACAAAAGCTAATGGAATGCTGCAGTTGGATTTTGGATTATTGCAGAAACTGAGCTTAAACATTTCTGGAACTTGTTTTGTTCAGCAAGATAATCTTCACAAATGAAAACCACTTTTATGATTTTTGAATTGGAATGCCATCGTCAGAAGTAAGAAGCTAACGTCAGGCCACGGTTGCATGAACACGAGTATACACAACGAGGCTGTAAAGGTGGACTAGTCGGCGTGATGACGTCTGTCGTGTCATTTAGCCACTTGTTAGCATCCGCATATTTAAAGACAAGTAAAATCTTAAAAATTCTCGAGAGGGTATTTACTGATGTGTTTTATACCGTATGTGACAAAGTGGGGGCGAACACACCATTTGTCCCCATATTACATTCATCTATAAATCTGATCATGCTTGTCAATTGTTTGTTTACCATACCCACCATGTGTTCCAGAGGCTAAAGGGGGAGGCACCCAACCATTTCCTCAATTTATACACTGGATGATGTCATCCGTGATGTCATTGGGTCAGACTAAGTATGGGGGGGAGTAGAGTATGTACAGGTAGATTTGTAGGTTAGTTGTGATCTGTTTTACATTGTTGTGAGTGTATAGCAAATTGTAAACCATATAAAATCATTGGCTACCTAAAGGGGTGCTGTAAGGTATAGGTTTTGTCTGTTAACTAGTGGAGTCAGTAATTGGTGTCACCTGCACTCATGGTAGGAACTGAATCCTGCTGATAGGAGGCTCTATATAAAGGAGATGACCCTGACTGAACAGGGGGAAAGGAAGAGCAGTGTGCAGCTGTGTGCATGTGATTATGTTACTTTATGATGAGTTGAGTTGTATTCAGTTAAGCTAAGTTAAACGTTTGTATATATGTTTGGTTACACGTGTAGCAGGGCACTTTTATAAATGAAACACCTTTGATATCGGAACAAAGTCTCTCGTGTCTGCCTCCTACTACTTCAGAAGCCACTCCGGTCGGGCTTCTCCACACCGTAGAACAAAACATTTAAATCTCTTAAGCTTGTGTTAACCACCGACCTTATTTCAAGCATCTAATCAAAATCTCATTGAAAAAACAAATGTCTTCAAGACGAGTGAACCAGAAGTGCAAAACTGCAACTAATTTCCTGGTTTTAGGATTCATTCCCACATTACCCTATTTATCACAGGAGAACAAGGCTTTTGAAAAATAAATGGTTGCCATGGCTAGAGTTTTTTTTTGCAATAATTACAATCAAACATTAAGGGCATCAAAGGGTACATTTGAGCCACATTCAATGTTTGCACACAAATGAGTTTTCCTTTCCTCTTCTGTTTTGCTGAACTTTTAGGTCTACATAACAACTTGAGCTCATGTGCACTCCAGTTCTGTGTTTTACAGCTCGAGAGTTAACACAGGGTTAAATCACGTTTTCAAAGCTGCGGCAAGCTTGGGAACGCACACAGACACACACACACACATTCACACACACGCGCACACACACACTTTTATACATTTCCAGGAACCCTCCCATCCCTCAAGCTCACCCCAATTCAGATGTCATAATGTGTATTCTCCCCGGATCAAAGGGAGGTCACGTTAATTAGCCAATTTCACACTCGTCTGCCAGTATACACACACATACACACACACACACATGCTCCACTGTCACACAGACATGTTAATTAAAAGACCACAGGCTCGTCGTCGACGGATACAGGCCTGTTTTTATGATGAACCATTGAAGTCTGACTTTTTGACTTTCACAGTAAACACGACTCCATTAAAAAGGTGTTGACGTTTCATGTCACATGTGCAGCATTCTGAGGTATACATGCACATATGTTAGCTATAATGTTTGACAGGGTGCCACTAACAGAGAAGACAACAACAGACGGGTGATTTTTTTGTCTACACTGTACGGTGGCCGACAAGGGCCATTTCAGAAACACATACAGAAATCCCAAACTAATACAACAACTTAAACATGCTGAAAGTAAAAAAAAAACTCCTGTTGACACCGAAAAACAAATACATGAACAGCTAATACAGAAACGATGCAAAGTCAGAAACACACAGCAACACAGAAAAACGCTGCATATCCAGTGAACACAACTGAAGTCATTCAGGCCTCTAGGAGAAGCAATAAGTGGGACAGCTTGATTTTCGACCCCAGCAGAGAGAGAAACCAGATGAAAGGGTGCGTTTGAAGAAACTGATAGCGTAAATCTGTTGCTCTGAAATAATGTTGGAAAAAACTAATGCCATATGTAAAAAGTAATATGTAGCTTTTCATTTCGTCTCTTCAGTCCACTTTACTTCCCACCTCAAAGATAACTTGACTGGATATGCTGTGTTTTTCTTGCATTTCATTTTAAGGTTTGTGTATTCTTGATTGTGCATCGTTTCTGTATTTGCAGTGTGTTTGCTGTTAATGTATTAGCTTTCTGCAGGACTTTTTCTTCTTCTTCTCGCAGCACATTTCTGTTGTTATAGATTTGTTTTGGATTTTTGTATGCGTTGTTGAATTGGCATCGTTTCTGAAACTGCATCATGTTTTTGTTAGTGGAAATATTTTGGGCCATTGTAACACGTTTGCTCTTGTCGGACACCGTAACACTGTGTTAATCTTAAGACAATGTTTTAATTGAAGAATGCATTATCCTAAAACCATCCGCCATACAATTGTTGTATCCTGTTCAGGGTTGCTATCAGTTCTTGAGTTATGGCCAAAAACCTGTTTTGTGGGGTCACAGTGACCTTTGAACTTTGACCACCACATTCTAATCAGCTCATCCTTGTGAACATTTGTGCCAAATTTGAAGACATCAGCTCAAGGCGTTCCTGAGATATCTCGTCCACGGGTATGGGTCAGATGTGAGGTCACAGTGACCTATGACCTCAAAAAATCGAATCTGTTCGTCCTTGAGTCCCGGTGGACGTTTGTGCCAAATTTGAATACATGGCCTTCCTGAGATATCGCATTCACAAGAATGGACCGGACGCACAGACGTACGACCTGAAAACATAATGCCTCCGGCCACAGCTGACCATGGCAATTAGGATTTCTATCATTTCTATTATTAATTATTTTCATATTGCACTAAGTCCATTATTTTCTATATCAGAACCCCTCAGAGTGCTTTGTCATTATTCTACCGTGGCTAATCACCATGATCAGTTCAAACCTATTTTTAAAGTTGACCTGCGGCCTCTTTGACCCGTGTTTAGGTTAGGTTCAATACCAAGAGTTAACTGGTTAACATCAAGCATCCTTATTGTTGCTACGGTATAGAAGAAAATCATTTTCCATGCTTCTGTGTCATTGCTCTAAATGCACTTTCTTCTCTGGCTTCCACTTGCTGCAGTAATAATTATTCCAAAATCTCTAAACAATACATAAATATTGATCGCTGGCAAGTGGCCGTAGGTTGAGCAGGATAAACAACCTCCTTCTGCTTTGCATTATTACGTTGTGATTTACTTCTGCACTGCTCATCATGGATTGTCTGTTTGTATATATTTAAACCGTAGGAGTCAAGAAAGGTTCATACTCTAGTCCCTCAACAAAACACGGAACCAACAACAACCCCCCCAAATGTACTAGCTTTTTCAGCTTATGACAAAGTATTCCGTATTATTCCAATATTTTTCAGACAGTAGGATTTCCTGCTGCATGGTGTCTGTTTACACATGTGCATATGAAAGACTGGAGATTTTGGCCATCTGCACGTGTTTGTGCATTTCTGTGTGATCCACACCTGGTAACCACCCACCCACTCACACCTACACACACACCCACACCCTCAGCGTATATGAGCGTATATACACACACAGAAATACAGAGGAGACAAAAACTGTTGTTGTTTTTCGAATATTTTAGATTCTTATTCTAATACTCTCAGATTTTAGCAAATATTTTCTGCCTGTGCTCAAAGTCGTTCACCCCTTTCATGGCCCAAAATGACAAGTAGTGTTAAAAAAAGATCCAATTATCCTGTGGTGTGAGTAAGATCAAGTGCACATGCAAAAGGTCAAATTGCTTTTGGACTACATCAATAAACCTTATATTTCTAAAGGAATCTGCAGCAGATCTTTCTGACACACACACACACACACACACACACACACACACCTCTCCTTCCATTTCAGCACTTTGCAGGGAAATACCAAAAACCAATGCAGGCTTGACAAAAAACGCAGCATTAAGCCTGACCTCGTTTCTACATTGAATTTGGCAGATATGATATTTATCTCACCAGGTTTGTCAAAAAGCTTAAGAGGTCCTTGGTTCTCCTTTGAATAAATTTCTGCCTTAACATTGACATCTCAAGGCGATGCAGAGAGATTCATTTTTGAAATGAATCAATATATGATGGCAGTTTGGGCCCTGATAAGGTGTGTGATGCAGCCAAATATAAACCACAGCCCGAGGCATATATACTAAGGGCAGTAGGTCTCATCGGGGGGTCAGGACCCCCTGAGGGCCTGTGAGATAAGTCTGACAGGCCGTGAGAAGATTAAGAAGACAGGGAAATATTTAAACAAAAATATATCTGTTTTTCTTTCTCAAATCTGTTTGTTAAATATCTGCGTTTTACCTCTTTAGGACTCGAAAAACGAATAAGATGAGTGTGTCTTAGAAGGTAACAATCATCTTTGATTGACAGAAAGATACAACTTATGATGGTGTTACTCGACTATAAAGGGTTGCAAGCCAAACAGACTGGAAATCAATGTCTAAAGGCCTTTAGAGGAGTGTCAAAAAATAAAACAATGACATTGCTTTTTTGCCACGTAATATTCATGTTCTGTATGAAATATATTGACTGTGTGAATTAATTGCACAACCCCCCAGTGTGTAAAGGCCTTCAGGGTTACGACAGGGTTAGGGTTGGACGGATACCCACACACACCTGATATTGGACCACGATATTGGGGGTGGGAATTGGGACTGTGTCATCCACTTTCATATGATAAAACATTTTATATTGATTCTACTGGGGCTGCAACTTACAATTTTTTGCCACGATGGGCTCTAGGGATGGTCAGCTGGTTCGTCCATCACTTTGGTCCTGACTAAAATGTCACAACAACAACGGATTGCCACCTTTTGATCCTTTCTGACTTTGGTGATTTTGGAAGATTTCAGTCACCCAATGACCTATCTCAACATCTACAAAATGAACTGGCACAACCTTGAGGTTAGCACTTGTGGTTTTGCGTAAATTCCTTCAAGAATTATTGGATGGTTTGCCATGAAGTTTTGTACAGACATTCATGGTTACCTCAGGACGATCCCTTTAACTTCTCATTTAGCACCATCATCTGGTCAAAGTTTGACCAAACACCTGCAGAACTATTGGCATTCCCATCAGTCTCGGCTGTACTTTGGGTTTAGTTTTAATCGGCAAAACCTGATGGTGAACATTACACCTGGTCGAACATCAGCATGCTAGCGTTTTCATTGTGAGCGTGTTAGCATGCTAACTTTTGAGCACGTAGCTCGAAGCATCACCGTGCCCAAGTACAGCCAGACAGAGCTGCTAGCATGCCGTTGACTATTGTTCTTGTTTTCATTATCATTTAATCTTTTATTGTATGAAATGTCAGAAAACAGGGAAAAAAATGACACCTTCAAATTATGTTATTGTGTCCGACCAACAGTCCCAAACCCAAAGATATTGAATTCACAATTATACAAAACAGAGAAAAACTGCAAATCAAAAAATGTGAGCAGCTCGGTGAATTACAAATAATGAATAAATTATCAATAAAGACACTGAATAAAACATTGGATAATATCTGTTGATATTGAGCGCCTCCATCCCCAAACATGAAATTGTTATGGGACTATAGAAACGCTCCCATCAACCTGACCCCCTCTTCTTCATACAAAGATGAAGCCCAGCTGCTGAATTCCAGGCGTGCTCCCTCATTGATCCTGCCTGCTCTGCTCCGTCTTCACTCATATTGCTGTGTTAAATTGAGCGTAAACGGATGGCACGGCGCCGTAGCGTAAAAAGGTCACGGGTCAAACCCCTCAGGATCCTAAACAGCCTCACAGCAGCTGCTGCTCCCTTTGACCTGAGGACCTTGATGAAAGAGGCTCAGGAGGACGCAGAGCAGAAGGAGGAGGACAAAGGAGGGAAAGGGAGGAGAGAAGACACTGGTGGACAATAGATCGGTAATGTACCTTCAAACGGACAAAAATACAGTACACCTCTCTCACCCCCGTGCGCACACTATGGCCATGTACATAACAATGCAGGTGCATTTTCGAATGATTACTTATCCTCTTAAGAGTTGGCCTTCAATCGTCACTCAGCCTGCAGACTCCATCCCAAAGCTTTTTAAAAAAGTGCTGTTCTCGATGGCCTTGCTTTTCATTGTGCAGAAAACACAGTTTTTACACCGTTAAAAGGCTGCACACCTTCAGATAACCGTGACACCACTTACACTGAATGTTGTGAGGCGCTAATGCAGAATCGTCCAATATAAAACATACGGAGAATTGATTTAGGGGGTTCCATTATCATTTTTGTAAAAATGATGATTATTATTATTATTAACAGTTGATCACTTCACTACTTGCGTTTGCAAGGGGCTACAAACCTTTGGAGAATTATCAGAGTTCCCCTCAGTTATACTGAGTTGTTTTGGTTGTCTGGCCTGTAACTTTTACTGCTCTGTTTCACTATCACCTTTCGCCTCTCATAGTGTCATTCAGCTCTAAATTCCGCCCCTGCACTACCTGTTTGGCACCACATGGCAAAAAGACAAAGTTAGTGATTGGCTGGTAAAGATAGTGGAGCATTAAGCTGTTATAGAGCCAGATATTTCCCTCAGGGGTGAAAAACAAAGCTACAGTAAAAAGGAAAGTGAAAGTTGGACTCCAAATGAATACTAATGTTGTTCCATATGTGCTTAGTGACTAATAAAAAGCAACTGTTTGCCATATCAATTTAAAAGGACATAGTGGCAAAAAAACAAACAAACAGCTATTGCACATTTAAAGGGATTTAACAAGAGACACACAGGAGCGACTGTAAAGCTGTTACAACAAAGCAACAGAAACAACCTAGCAATAGAGGCAAAAGAGCAGGTATTTGCAGGAGTTAATGAGGTAACGAGGAGCAGGTGGGCGTGGAGAGGAGGTCACTGGGAGAGGCAGGGAACACACTGAGGGCATCTGGAGGACAGTGAGGGGGAATGAGAATGTGTGGAAAGATGCTGCTGAGAGAACATTGCAGCGTCTGACCCATGCAGACCGAGGAACGTCTGGCTCCGCTGAACCGACCGAGTGTCCCCTAGAAATCACATTTACTCATTATGTTGATGAAATAGCACAATTCATGTGTCACATTTCTTCCCGTTTCTTATAATATATAAATATAATTTCAAGTTAGAGCCAGGAATGCAAAGTCTAGTACAGACAATGCTCCTATGCTGAAGTCCTAATATACAAGATTTTGTGGACTCAAGCCAAGGCAACTAGGCCGTGCACACTTTGCACACACATTACTTTGGCTTACATCGTTAACAACAAGGCCACTCACACAACTACACAACTCCGCTCTGCATCAGAGCACAGTCGCCTCTCTCTCTCTCTCTCGCTAACCAGACACACATGCTCGAACCCGACACACAGTCCTCAGCTCGGCTTCTTTTAGTTGCTGCCCTGGTATCCAAGAAGAAGAGAGAGACAATGTCCTTTAATCCAGGTTCTCACGAAAGGCACTGGATGAAATTTGTCCAAAGTGGGTCCAACTAGGTCCAACAAACAGACGTGAAGAGAGGCTCGCTTCGAGCAACCTGTTGCAGCTCTGGCCGGCTGTGTCATTTAGGGTGGAAAATTGCCTCTCGCACTTACTGTAAGCTTTTAAAAGACATTTTAGTGACAATTGTAATTGACAAATAGCTGTCTTATGATTTTAGGAGACCCCCAGAAATTCTGCTTTTGAGGCTTTCAGGGGGTTTTAAGTGTCAATCAAGAGACCGGAGACATCTCGCACACTGGTTTCTATGTAAAAACCTGTGGAGCTAACATTAGCAGAGTACGTTAGCACATCATTAACTAGCATTAGCCATGCATGGCCTTTATATGATAAGATAAGATAGAACTGTATTAAGCCAAAAGGAAATTCTTGTGCCAGAGTTTTATTAAAGATTACAACAGAAGAATAACAAAAAATAACCCAATAGAATAAAATGATAAATATATATGACCAATAGAATAACAATTATTAAGTGTAAAAGAAACAATACTGACACACGTGCAAAAAAGAATACAATAGCAATAACAACAAGGTAAATAAATAATAGAAATAATAAAAGAAATCAACTACAATAGATAAAGTAAAATACAACGACACAGATTAATACAAGAGTAAAAACAAAAAGTGTATGAGAAGTGATACTAACACCAGTGCCTAATTGAAACTAAAATAAAAAAGTAATGTAAAGTTATGTAATGCTTTTTTTTGCCCATTGCATAGTCCATATATCTTGTTCACGTGACTTGGATTTACCAGAAGGACAGATCATCGAGGTTGTGTATATTTCATTTACAGGTGAGCTGAAACCGAAATGCACAGATAATGTAACCACATTAGTGTTGGCATGCTATGACTGCAGCATAAATTCATCCACGACTTCAGTGCGGCTGATTAAAAGCTAAATAACTTGTTCACAGCTCTTATGTACCCTTTAAAGAGCGGTGCTCGTGTGAGGCATGAGTATCAGACTGGTAATTACTGAGGCAGTGACACACACACACACACACACACACACGACATCTGTAGGCAACTGGTGCCAGAGCAGCTAACAGCTAATTGGCTCATTGTCTGGAAAGGAGAGAGGAGGAGCGAGGGATGGGAGAGGAAAAAAAAGAAAGCAGGCAGGGGAGAGAAAACAAGAGATTAATGAGAGTAACAGCTCTCAGAAGACCGCTGGGCAAGGTGAAACTCACCAGGGATGAGTGCTGTAGATTCATCTGTTTTCTAGCAGTTATGCAAAAAACAACTCATATATTATAACTGTTCGCAGCGCCTGTTCCTTTTTAGAATGATGTCCTACTAAATATACTTTTTGACATATTATGAAATAACAAGATACGCTGAGCATTATGGGTAATATTCAAATTTTGTAAGGAAATATGCAAATGCTTGTTACTTGAAAGCTCCACTAATCCATATCTTTCATTGGATACATGAAATCACAGTGGTTTTCGCCCTCTTTTGGGTCGTAGCTTTGGTTTTTGCCATACGTTTACTTTTTTGTTTCATCAACCTCGTATCCAGCGTAAAGCCACCGTACGTACACATATGCTCAGCACCAAACAGCACGCAGACAAAATGAGCGGCTTTATTAGTGAACAACTGGAGCATTTAGCAGCTAAAGAGCCAAGCTGTTCTCAGGAGTCGGCTGAGACCAAAACCGGAGCTAAAAAGAGGGAGAATATTGGACTTTCATTTGCCAGGTGGTTAGCAACACATCAAAAATGAGTGTTAATGTTGCTCCACATCTGCTGGAATATGTTGGTTTGCCGTGTCAATTTAAGAGGTAATGATATGGGCGGCAGGCTATAGTAGCTTTAATCTGCATTGAGTAGATTGCAAATGGAGTTTTCTACCAGAACATTGTAGACTTCCTCTTCTCTCAAACTGGGAGTCAGTTATTCTATAAAGGGACTGAAAAAGGAACACTTTTCCTGAAAGTCGCATAACCTTTTTTTGCAGGCCACATGTGTTGATCTTTATTGTTGCTGAATAAAGTGTGTGCGTGTGTGTGTGTGTGTGCATTTTTACTGGAAGCCATAGTCAGGGGAAGAATGACTCATATGGATAGTCTAGTGAGACAATGAGGGCCGCTGGAGGATATCACTCTGCATGTGTGTGTGTTACAGTGCTGATTGAGGGAATGTCACAGAGCAATGAGAAGGAACCAGGCCAACTGCCACCAGAGCGCTGGCGGTCAATTTGGACGGACTGTCACAGCGGCTCGCCTTCACGTCCACATCGCTCCCCCCCTCGGGTCGCTCTGTGTGGACGATCGGCGTGCGAGCGCCTGTGAGTGTGTGTTCGCTGGCCTATATTTGACATCAGTATAGCCTTATAGCCAGATGGTAATGATGCCCCACTGGCCCCCCGTGTGGAACAGGAACACTGACACGTTGTGAGCGCTGCGGATGTGAAGCGGCGATGAGCAGTGACAGGACCAAAGCTTCTGCTGTCACCGCTGGACACAGCGAGGACAGGCTGACAGCACACACACACACACACACGCACACACTCATGCTAACTTAAGAGTTTTTTTTATTCTGAAAGCTGAAGCTCCGTTAAGGGATTTTCTTGGACACTCTCACTGAATCATGTTGTACTTTTTACTCCACTCAAGCTCAGGTTTGTTGTATGCAAAAGCCCACCGAGAGACAAAACCAGACTCAGTGGTTGTGAGCACTTTCAACCACTTTCTGTCATTGGAGTGTTTTTGCGGTGTTTTTACGGATTGTTGCTTGCTGTCTTCAAAATATTTTGGACCACTTTTGGACAGATGCTGCCTCATGCGGCTTTAAATTGACCCAAAGTCCTCCTGAGTTCAACAATACAGCATTTGGGTTGGTTGCTGGAAGTGATGAAACCAAACTTATTGGAATTAACTAATCATGTAACCTATCAAAGGGAATATTCTTCACAATGACTGTTTTTATTTGTAATATTTGAGTAAATTCCGCAGCTGATACATCTTCACACACGGACATGAAGCATATTCCTCTCTTCATGACATATACGGTGCATACAGTCATCACACACACTGTGTTGAATGAGCCACTGTGAGTCGGTGTTGTTGTGCTCTTTGTTCCAGTTCTATCAGAGCAGATCCTCGAACGACGACCTGAGACCTTGACTCAGAGGAAACTGATTGTGTTCGAGCGGGAATAGGCTGTGTGTGTGTGTGTTAGTTCAGGCTTCCTCTTCCTTTTCCTCTCCCACGACAGCCTGCTGCAGGACACACCAGGTGCAGAAAACACACAAATGGACTCTGAGAACTAAAGGATGCACACGAGAGAATGGACAAATTACCAGTCCGACTGTTTCCCATGCTTCTCTACATCTCTGTTGCTCTTCTCCGTGTTTGTTTTTCAGTTATCATTTAAAACGCACTGCTGCATATTGACTGCGTTTCCCCTCGTGTTTCCGCATTTGCAAGAAGTGTGACGATATATCACAGCACACAGTACGACATCAAATATGAAAAGATCTGCATCATTAATCGTTGAGTTGAAAAAATTACTCATATTATTAACTAAATCGTATAAATCATGCCTCCCCAAAAGGACACCCGCTGTCTACACTGAATGTTAAATGCCTCAGGATGCAATTAAATGACATGTTACTGATACTGCGAACTGACGCAGCTCTCAATGAGGCTGTAAAAAAATGTTTTTAAAACTACTTTTCAGAATCGTGACTCTAGAGCGGCTCGGCGAGGACAGGGTCTTATTGTTCTCGCCGTGTCCAACCAGCCCTTCAGCAGCCCCGTGGTTCTCGCTCTTTTTATACTGTTTCATGTTGGATGATTACAGACTGACTGAGAGGACACAAAGAGCTGGAGGCTTTTAGCTCCGTGGACCGGAGGAGTCCACGACACTCCCTCTCAGGTCTCCTCTCAAAGGCAGGAGCACCATCACAAACTTACATCTGAGGAGAGTCGATGGCTTTCTGATTAAAGGAAAATTGATGTTTTTCTTTACAGCCCATGTTTGGTTTTGTTGTTTTGACCATTATTTCTGTGGGTTATTATGAAAACATAAAGACTAGACTAGACCGAGACCCGACACTGAGACACTGACCTCAGGCCTGCCTTCAGGCATCGGTGAAGTTGATTGTTATGGCTTCAGAGCTCCACCAGCTGGAAGTCAGATTTAATTAATTTACTCGATGTCTCTCTACTTCTCTTAAAGTACAGAAAAAATACATTTACATTTTTTTTTCATTCCATCAAACTACACCCGGCAACTGTGACACCACGCAGAAGGAAGGCGCGCATCTATACTTCAACACTGCTAGCTCACCTAGCTCCACCGAGGGGGCTGCCAGTTCAGCTCAACCGAGGAGGACGCCGTTAATATTTGGATCTCGCGCCATCACGAGCCTCGCGCATGTTTCCTTCTACGCGGCGATGCGGTTGGCGGGAGTAGTTTCATAGATAGAAAATAGTTCCTGTGTGAAAAATGCTTACAACAAGGTCTGTGGATCACCTTGAGTAACCGGTAGCATGATTTCTGGAAAGAGATATCGCTGTTGAGTTTCTCAAATATATTTTTGTGGCACTTTAAGCGCCATATAATCCTATTATATTGGAGAGAAGGCAGACATCTCTATGGTCGATATCTTCAACACCAAGCAACTCACTCCAAAAGTTGCTCTATATAAGACACACTGGGACAATGCAGAAAATACTGCATGATATTACATAATTTTACAGCTACATTCAGCAACACTTAATTGTCTCCTGATAATTTCCGAGAAAGTTTCCTGGATAGAATTTGGTACCGAGGAAAATAGGAACTTCCTTGTTAAAAAAAAAAAAAAAAAAGCTCAGATTAAATCTCCATTCATTATGCTTGCCTGAAGACAAATTTCACATTTTTGCTTGTTCAAACTGACTTGCTGTGCATTCGACTAAAACTCTCTCTAGGTTACAGTAACCGTTAATTTGAAATAATTAACTGGAAGTGTGCCGATTTGTCTCTATTTCCCCAAAAGAATAAGTACCAAATGATGGACCCATAAAGTACATAAAGTAAAACACAAGAGAAAACATAATTAAAAAACGGTGTCGAAAATACTATATGACACGAGAATAAGACACTATAGGACACCATGGAAATCATTATGGGACAATATACATACAACACCTGAAATCTCGAAATAATTTGTTGAATCAGATGTTGGAAAAAGATAAGCACTCTGCAATATACTGTACTTTAGTTGTGTAAGGGTGTACAGTGGCAGTCAGTGGGACTCTTTGCTTGCATCAGAGCATCAACATTATGCTCTGGAACGTTCCACTACAGCATGTGTGAATCAGAATAACTGTGCAGGAGTTGATCATCGACAGCTGTTGCTGTAAAACTCAACACTTCTATCCAGCAGTGGCGGGCCGTGCACTTTATACCTGGGCCTGCACTCGTAAAAATGAAGCTCAACACCTACAAATACACTATGAGTGCAGATACATGAATACCCGCATGACGGGCGGCATTAACAAACAATGCATATAGTCAAAATCAATTCAGCTAAAACATGCATTCCGCTACACACTCAAGAGCACGGGCCATTCAAATATTATTCATATCAGAGGGAACAATATTACCCATATCATGAAAACGACACGATAGACAAATTAACAGAGTGGTAACTCCTCCTATCCCTCCCTCCAGGAAATACACGACTCCATATTTCTTGTTACTGACGGATTTATTCGTCTGTTAACACCGAGAGGGAAAATGAGTCCACTTGAAAACACATGAATCTTCAAAGTAGATCACTTAAAAACTTAACTTTAACACTTTAACTTTAACACTTTGCGCAGAGTATATAGACCGCTGCCGCTTCGCGCGTCTTCTTGTTGCTGTGCACCGGCTATATGTGTCCCCAGCGCAAAATATTACGTAACAATAGTTCTTATCACATATAAAACCAATCGAAAATCCATATTCATAAAAACAAGTTGTACAAATAATAATATATAATATAAACAAGCATATTAAATAATGACAAATAATATTTATGGCAGTTCCTTCTGGGCCCTAGCCCTATTTTTAGGCCTCTGCTCGAAAATTGCATACTAAAAAGACTAAATCTGTAACTACAAGGTCTGTTTTAATAATTGTGATGCTATAATAAAGGTAACACTTGTGAGATTTGTTCAGATGTGTAAATATTGTGTATATGTTACTGGTTAATAGTAAATGAAGATGGCACACAGCTCAAATTGAAAAGTTTCAGGTTCGCCTGAATTGAAATTATGTCTTTGAAATAATGCAGCTGAAAGCCTAAAAACACTCCCAAATCATAGCACATGTCAGGAGTCCCTAAAAAATTTGGCTTTGATAAAGTGAAGCAAAAAATAGTTAGAGAGGTTTTAGTACAGAGAGGTCACGGGAGGTCGAGCAGATTTGTAATTTTAGAACCAGCTGTTCCATTGTACTTTTATATACTATAGAACTATATATTTCACTTGTCTTATTACTAATAGTATTCAATCTATCCAAATACAGCAGTTTGGCATCATTTTGACAGCCTGAGCCCTCTCTAAGGCCTCTGTGTCTGTGAACTAGGGCTGCACAATTATGGCCAAAATCATAATCGCGATTATTTTGATCAATATTGCGATCACGATTATTTATCACGATTATTCATTAATTTTAGGGACATCTTTTTATTGCACTTTCACGTTTAAATGAACAAGAACACTGCTTCCACTTCCATTGTTGTGCTACATTCTGGCTATTGTACAAATCTTTGCATCAGACTGGTCCTTATCACAGTGCATCTTGTAGAAGGAAAATATAAATAAAATAGTATCAACACTTTTTACCCAAAATTAAATCAACAGAGCACTGCTTTCACTTCCATGTTGTGCTACATTCCAGCTAATGTACACGTCTTTACATCAAAATAAAATTCTTATTCACCTGAAGCAAAATATAAATAACATTTTTACCCAAAATAAAGGGCTAACTAAAAATAAGTATGTGTGTTGCTCACAGTATTTATTGGACACGTCTTTGGCCAAATGAAATGCGATTGCATCCGTTATTCCAGCGTGTCTTTGGGAGGTGGATGGATACGCTGTCGCGCTATGCAGGGTCGCTGTTATGGTTTTCTGGGTTGACGTTGGACATGGACGGAGATTCAGTGAGGTAACGTTAGCTTTGGCCTTAATGCATTCGTCGTACTGTTTGTGGTGATTTTTCAGGTGGCTGAACAAGTTAGTTGTATTGCTATGCGGCGCAGACACAACTCTAACGCACTCTGTGCATATGATTTGTTCTTGGTTAACATCACTTGGCCTAAATCCAAAAAACCTCCAGACAACGGATGATGATCCTTTTCGAGGGGCTAGCTCCTCGCCTTCTGCTCCTGACATTTGATTTAGCTTTCACACGACACCCGTGACCGTCTGCTCTCCGTTCTGTTGTCTGTCTCTACTCTTCTACTAATAGCGGAGTCTGCAGGGTGCGCGCATGACACCTCCCATCTCGTTCGCCCCCTGGTGGTCGGCTGACTGTTAGTTGAGGAAGCGCTTGCTTTGATATGTAGCAGAGCACGCATTTTAAACGTCAATATCGCTGACGATCATGCTCATTTAATCGTGGCAGCCAAAATCGTGATCGCGATTAAAATTCGATTAATTGTGCAGCCCTACTGTGAACCATGCATCCATTCTCGTCTGCCTGTGTGTATGTGGAGGCTATCTCAGCCTATGATTGGCCAATTCCAGACTATGACCACTCGTTTGACGCGTCAGAGTTTCAGGAATGCAGGGGTGGTATCGTGGGTTTGATTGACGGAATCGTTAGCCGGAAAAAAACAGAAACGCGCCGTGCGTCACCCTGTGTAAAAACTGATTTGCCGAAAGTGAATTCCCTTCCCCCAGCCTTGTCTGACCCCCCTTTCTTCAGGAAACAGTTGAAAAAACACAGGAAATACATAGCAAAAATATTAAATTATAAAGCAGCTGTAGCTTTGAGATTCTGTTTAGGCAGAGAAGGCCTTGCAGGCCCTGACGGCCCACCACTGCTGTCCAGTAATAACAAGTGAATGAGAGAGAGTGTCCACAGGAAGAAGCAAAAGAGCAGGAAGGAGGACAGGGTTTTATTCCGGTAAACACTGTCTCAACTGATGCACAGTGAGACGTAAGAGGAGAAAAATAGAGGCTGCTGTCAAAGATAATGCCCCCCCCCCCCCCCCCCCCCACACACACACACACTCTTTTCCCCACTCTTTCTCTCGATCTGTGCAGGCACTAAATAATTTAAAGCTTTACAGTACAGCCGGCGATAAAGTCAACCAAAGCGGCAGAAGCTCTGACTGAGACGGAGAGGAGGACGAAGGTGGAAAACATCACTGCTCGATATTCGACTCTCTGTGATAAGCAGGGACATGCGGCGCTCACTGTCTGCACAATGAGGACGATTTACCAGATTACCGCTGCAGATAAAGATGTAATGTTACCTGATTACATCTCAATAACACGTCCTCGTTTGCGGAGGCTGGCGCTTTAGTTTTACTCGAGTCTGCATGTGTGTGTGTGTATGTTCCTGCTGTGAAACTTGGCAGTGCTACTTCCTTATGAGAGCAGTATGATAATGCTAAACACCTTTCAATGCCCGTTGTGGCAAATAATGAGTATGATTTGTGGGAAAGATTTGAAAATATTCAAAAATAAAAGGCACAATGTCACCTTGCCGTTGCATCCATTCATTTTGCAATTATTTTAATGGCCTAATTGTGGCGATGTGACCTTTCCAATTTTTTTTTATGATTTGTTGAGATTTAAATATCAGAAAAATCTATGAAGGCAAAACAAGGGCTCAATGTAGTTTAATGACTCAGGCCGCAGGAGGATGTAAAAAGGTTATACAATTTACAAACTGTATATCAAAATCATCAAAAACGTCATACGTTTCAAAGGGTTATGGCTTGCTCTCCTTGAGTCAGCGTTTGCTTGGAAAGATGAACGTTGATTTGCGTTTTTTAAACTCAAGACAATGTGCAGTCTCAGAAGGGAGATAATGCAGGGAGGGCCTTGACAAAAAGCCTTGAGTTTGGCAATTTGGCCGACGCCATCTTGGCTACTACATTTTGGATGCGGAGGAGTGACGTATGCTGTATACGGCTCTGGTAGCGGCACCCTAAAGCATATGCTGCTTTATGGTCTATTTGACTCTAAATGGACCATAATTTACTCAATGAACATCATGCTGTATTGAAGAAGACTTGAAACTAGAGATTGAGACCATAAATTCAAGTTTACAACGTTTACTGAGGTAATAAATCAAGTGAGAAATAGGGTCATTTTCCCATAGACTTCTATACAATCAGACCTTTTTTTGCCCCCTGATGGACATTAGAGAGAATGCAGGTTTAAGACCCTTATGCATTGGCTTCACTCGGCAGAACCGTTCTCACTCCCAGCTTGTCAAACTCGACAGCTTGGTCAGTGGCCTTACTTCTCTAACTTCACTTTTGATGGGCTGCCTCTAGTGGCCCTAGCAATTATGACGGGAGTAAAGGAGGATATCAGGAGATGTAGTGTAAAGAACGACAAAGTCCACAATAATGGACGTCGGGGTGGAGTGATGTGTCAAACAAACAGGATTGTCACCAAGGAGACCGCTTTTCATGTGAAACCAAACTTCAACGTCAACTTTTTAGAATTTCCATCCGTAAGCTAACGTATGTAATGTACTTAGCTCACGTACGTAACCTAAGTTATGTAACAAACATACACTTGAACCCAAACCACAACCTTTTCCTAAACCTAACCAATTAGTAATGTAACATACCTTCGTCACACATTTATGTTATGAACACAAGGTTGAAGTCTATAGGACTACCATGTATGTTGACAAATGGCATTAAAGAGGCACCCAGTGACACAACGGGTCCTGACCAATCTGCCGTATTTGACGGGTTGCATGGAGTGAGAACGAATCGACACACACTAGTGTATGTGTGTGAGAGAGAGTTACTGGAGCGGACTGAGGAGGAAGCAGAGACTGACAGGGAGACAGAGATTAGCGGCGATAGCGGGCTAATGTGTGTTTGACCTCCTGAGTGGCTGTAAGCAGCAGATAAGCTAAAGACTCGATTGTCTGTGGACCTCCACGGACACTCGCTGTAATTAGTTCATCTATCTGAACATGTAAAGACGGACGTTACACGGGCCGCTTCTCTCTGCTCCGGTGACCCCGGGAGTCCAGACTCTTGAGCTTTGACCTCTGCAGACTAAGCTGCTGGACTCTCAGAGAAGATCTTGTGCCTTTTTTTTGCCCTCAATTAACATTACAATACATGCAAGCTGCAATAGATGTGAACAGTAGAAGAAAAAAAATCTAAAGAGCGAGTTTTTGGTTAAAAACTGCAACTTTTTTATTTTTTTGTTGCAAGACTGAAACAAAACTTAGCTCAGGAGACAAGCAAGCCAACGCTATCAACACTGAGTCTAGTGTTCAGAACCCAGGAAGACAGAGTCAAAACTAATCAGGGTTCCCACCTCCAGAAGCTGACAGGAGCTGTATTGAGTTTGGCAGCCTGAAACGACCCAGAACACCGGGAGACCAGCGGCAGAGAAACACACCTGTCCGAGGCGAGCACGGCGGGAGCTCCGGGTTCCTTTGTATTCATCGCAAACACATCTCGAGTGCGCCGAAACAAACGCCTCTGACGGCGGCTGCTTTACAAGACTGAATATTTATGAAGAATTAATACTCTCCGGGCTGCAGAGCATCGAAGATATTTATTCATGTTCGATGTTATGAAGTCATTTCTATAGCTATCTAACTTTCTTTACTGCAGATGGACAATATTTTTGCATCTATGTGGGCCCACAACCCAGAAGTTGTCAAATGTATTTATTCTGTCTGGTTTCTTAAGAGTTCATAAATTATCTATTACTTCTGATTGTTTTTTGTGGAAAGTTTGAGCACACAGAAAGTAAAATATTATCCAAATGTTGAACCATTTCTGGCAAATAAAAAATACTTTGTTGTGTGTAAATAATGATTTAGTCCAGATGGTCGACTCTTTCCTAAATGATCTGTTGTTGAGGGATCAATATTTAACATCCACGTGTGCGTGCTTCCTGCATTTGGTTTCCAATCTAAATTCACCTAAACTGACAACAATATTTAGGGTATAAGCAACTACAACTCTGCCAAAAGTTCTACTGACCGTGATCACCAGTCTCAGTCACAGACCTTATTTCAGGCCCACTCATGCCTGGAGGCAATCCCTATGCTCTATGAAAAATGTAATCATGGACACATTGGTAGTGTTTGTAGATACCTCCGAAAAATAATTCGCTGTAATTTGTATGTATCGCACAAAATCATTTTGTATATTATTAATACGTGTATGAAGAAGTATAAAGACCGCAAAAGCCCACACAGGGCAGGCAGGAGGGGAGGTGGATAGGACCAACGACAAGCGGTCTTTCAGTTGGGTACAAAATGTTTTAATAAGATTGGATGAAGGTCCAACATGCAGACACAATGGGCTTAAACCAATGTTCTACGACCGTAATACCTTGGTTAGACGTTACAACTTTATTACCATAACACTTGAAAGTGGATGGACAAAAAGTCCCCCCTTATTCCGCCGCCTATGACAATACGTTTTAACTCACTATAAATCTGATTGAGAGCACAACATTTAGGATACCCTAGAGCAGTGATTCTTAACCATGGGGCCGCGGCCCACGATTGGGCCATGAGCGCCACCTAGAGGGCCGCAAACTTTCAGTTTTGCACCTGTGGGCCGCGGGACCGCATAGGTTATCAATTGAAGACACCAGAGATATTACTGTTATCCATGAGACGCTCAGTTACAATATAGCTTCCCACCACCTGGTGGCGGTAATGCGTCAGTCAGTTGTTTAACAAGCTCCAATAAGCAGAAGACGACACTCAGCTAGCCGCTAGCCTGTAGCGAAAGTTATGGATAAGTTTTAAAAAAGAAAAAATGAAGACGACAGTGGTGCCATACCCCCCCAAAAGTCTAAATGTGTGCGCAAGTACAATCCTGACTTTCTTAAGTACGGCTTTGTGAACGGAGGCAACAAGGCAGAGCCGAGGGCTCAGTGTGTGGAATGTGGGCTAATGCTATCAAACGAAGCACTGAAGCCTTCAAAAATAAAGCGACACCTAGCAACGAAACATCCAACGCTCGTGGGAAAGCCTGTTGGGCTTCTTGTTGTGTATGCAGGTTTACATACACTTGATAAATATATGTCTTTGTGATCATCACATTGTATCATCTCATTTATTTGACAAGGGTTTTGCTTGTTAAACTGCAAGTGGATTTAATATAGTTATTGAATACAAATCAAACCAAGAGTGAGATCAATTAGTTAAACTAATACAGTGTTAATATTTGAATGGGCCCCGGGACACTTTGTACTTGAAAAGTTGGGCCCCGAGGTCAAAAAGGTTAAGAACCCCTGCCCTAGAGCAGTGGTCCCCAACCTTTTTTGTACCACGGACCGGTTTCATGTAAGACAATATTTTCACGGACCGGCCTTCAAGGTGTGGCGGAAAAACACGACAAAATAAAATGATACGACCGGCATGAAAACAAATATAAAATGCATAAATAAATACAACTCACAATAACGCTGAATCAGTGGGAGCACTGAGCTTGTTTCTCTGCAACAAGACGGTCCCATCTGGGGGTAATGGGAGACAATGACACCCAAAGTGTGTTCCTTATGTCCAGTCTACTCCGTAATTTTGTTTTGATTGCCGTCACTGCAGAACATCCCGCTTCACAAAGAGGATGTTGGAAATGGAAGCAGGGTTTTCAGTACTTTAGTGGCGATCTCAGGATATTCAGCCTTGATTTTAATCAAAAACACCAGCAGAGTTGTTGTCTCAAACATACTTTTAAGGCCACCGTCATTTACAATCTCCAGCAGCTGATCTTCCTCTGTCGCCACGTATTATGCAGAGCGGGCTTGGCGCGTCAGAATTACTTCTGATGTTTAATTAGACTCCTGATATTGTCTGTGAAATTAAGTTTTCATTTTCTTGGAAGTTGTAGCTCTTCTTCTGTCTCCTTAGTGGGCCTTTTCCCCTTTGCAAAGAAGCTCTCCAAAAGTTATTTACTCATTTTCGCTAGTTTGCGAGCTTAATTTTTGAGGTAACGTATCACGTGACCGAGACGAGCGTCTTGACATGTGTCAAGAGCCACAGGCGGATGAAATTGGGAGACAATCCGGTCATTTTTCAAAATAAAACTTCTTTCAGACTCTGATAATCAATAAAACGGAAATAATATAATATTTATTCTTTCTGTGCAGCCCGGTACCAAATGATCCACGGACCGGTACTGGTCCGCGGCCCGGTGGTTGGGGACCACTGCCCTAGAGGGTTCAAGGTCCACCCACCACAGACTCACAAAATCCTGTGGAAGACACTGTATTACGTCGTCCAAATCCCTTCCCCCAAATTAAAACTCAGTGTGTACCTATCAGGCCCCGCCTATTTGGGTTCACGCTAGCTGCTCCCATAATGTTGTTTTTGGCCGCAGCAGGCCGCTACTTATGACATTAAGACACTAAAAACACAGTGTCAGTGACCAACTGGTTAACAATGCGGATTATTTTCTGCAGCAGTTCAACAGCCAGATAGCTGGAGAGTCATCAGGAGTAATTTCAGAACTGCTTTTTTGTTCTGTGCACAACCTCCGTGATGTGCCTCCTCTTTGAGTACAAAGCAGCATCATGTGGGTAGGTGGGGGTGAACAGCGCGGTCAAGCCTCTCAAATTATGAGCTGACATGGTCCTTCTGGGAGATAAGTATAGAATATGCCAAGGAGCGACTCACCACATTTCTGTTTATTCTTGCTGTTGAGGAAAGCTGACGGTGTGTCGTTTCTGTAAACACTACCGACGCTACACGGACTAATGCTGCTGAATACGATCACACACGGCTCACTCGCCTTCCTTCTCTTTCCTCTGACAAGAACTGAATACGCTTGCGGAACTTCAAAATGCCCACACTAGTCATTATTGTGAATTCCCATTTTCCAGCCAACTGCTAAGAAATGATAATAATCCTCCATGTTGGCTTTGCAGAAATGTCTTCATCGAGTATCTTAAGCACGCCGTAAGCAAAGAATAGAGGAGCATGTAAAGTGTGTATTTACAGAAGAGCCGAGTGAGCAGTTAAAATGATTTAAATCACAGGACTGAATATCAACCATGTCCTTCCAGAGGAACACAATCACAATTTGATCCCCTTTAATAATTTAATTAGCAATTTCTATGTAAGAGGACAAACTGGCAGAGCTGATACGTTGTACATGAGCTCCCTTACGTCTGCTTAATTGATCCCCAATTAGCCATTCATTATTTGATTACCTCATTTAGTCTGCGTGTCATTGGTCTGTATGTCAGCTCAGTCGGTAACAAGTTCGCTCTAATTAAAGACCAGGACACTATGAGCAGCCTTGGAGAAGCCATTTACAGGCAGGGGGAGAGCTATAGATATTCATGAGATTGTTTTAATTTGTAATAAAGAGCGAAATTACCAGCAGTGTTGAGAATATGAGCCTTGCTGTTGCAAGTAATGTGACGCTGCTTCTCCGTACGTCCGCGCTCTTGCCAGCGGCTGGACAGGATGTGTCCATCTGCCTCAAATGGCCATTACGACGGAATAATGTGCTGCCACGGTACTCATGATTAAAGTCGTCTGGGTGACCATACAGGGGGTGATTTCAGTCGTTCTCCAGAAGGTTATGTACTGCCCGCCTTGTTCAAAGTGAAGGCGTGAGATGGAAATAAAAGGGAAAAGATACATGTTGATCAGGTGGAATTTTCTTTTAAGCAGCACAGTTTATCGCACAGGTGTACTTAGAATAAATTATCCTGACAGTTCCGAAATTGAACTCCTCTGGTTGCATCCTATTTCAGAGGAAAATCTTGCAATTTTAACACAGTTAGTTTAGCACAGTTAGTTTAGCACACAGTTTAGTTTAGCACACAAATAGATGACAAAACACAGTAAATGCAGTGTCTACCTGGCATCCTTTCCACTCCGGTTGAGCTCAATAGTTCAGTTCAAGTGCATCATCTCCAGAGCTGCAAACATTAGTTAATCGACGTTTTAACAATATTTTAAGCAGAAATGTAAAACACCTTCTAGTTCAAGGTTCTCTATCGTGAGGATTACCTGTTTCTCTTCGTCTTAGGCGTTCATAAATTTAGTAAATAAAATCGATTTTAGGTCCTGGGTCCGGATCCGGATCCAGACGCCGTTGTATCCGGACCCAGGACCTAAAATCGATTTTATTTTCTTCTTCTTCTTCTTTAAATTTGATTGGCGGGTCGCAACCAACTTGCATAGGTGCATACCGCCACCTACTGTACCGGAGTGTGCAGTTTCATGGTAACCTTTTCTTCACTATTCTGATGATACCAAAAAATAAAATAAAATAATAATAATAAATATATATATATATATATATATAACTAGATAAATAAACCTAAACAACACCTACTACCAACTAAATCCTACGGTCTAATCCCGTTTCTTTAAGAAATCGCAACAGTGCCCTGCAGCACTCTCGCCATTCTCCGTCCACTGCCAGAACTCCCTCCAAACTCCACTTCCGTCCCAACTGACATATTTTTTGCTTCAAGATGTACCTGTCTGAGTTGTATCTTTGACATTTCAGGATAACATGCTCCACGTCTTCAGTAACATTACAAATAGTGCACTTATCTGAGTCCATTTTTGCCATTAAATACAGAGTTGCGTTAAGTCCCGTATGTCCGAATCTTAACCTTGATATTATGACCTCCTCTCTTCTATACTTCCCTTTGTATGTCTTCACATTTATGGATTTCTGAATGTTATAATAATGTCTTCCTTTGTTGTCGTCGTCCCACTTCTTCTGCCATAACTCCCGTCCTGCCTCTCTTATTAATGCTTTAGCTTCCCCCTTTCCAAAAGGAATATTCAATATCTCCTCTTCTTTTAGTTTTAGTGCTCTCTTTGCAATCATATCTGCTCTCTCATTGCCCTCCACACCTACATGAGCAGGAACCCAGCAAAATTGAACATTTATTCCCAGTCTTTGAAGTCTTAACATTATCAGAGATATTTCCATCACTAAATCCTCTCTAATTGTTTGTTTTGTCTTCAGGCTGTTTAAAGCTGCAGCAGAATCAGAACAGATGACCACTCTCTCAGGCCTGACCTCTTCTACCCATTGCAGTCCCAAGATTATTGCAATAATTTCAGCAGTAAAGACAGACAATCTGTCATTAATTCGTTTGCATATTGTCACACTAAATTCTGGTATGAATACCCCTGATCCTACGTGTCCATTCCCGTTCTCTTTAGATCCATCTGTATAAATCTGCAGATAGTTATAATAATTATTATTGATGTATACTTGAGTCTGATGTCCAATGTCATACAATTTTCTTTCCATCCATTTTTTCCTCTCTTCTATGAGTGTTAAATCCACATTGTGCACTGGGAGTATCCAAGGAGGAATATTTCCCCATACTACATTGGGCCCATACTCTAACCCAGATAAACCGTATTCTTTGGCTATTGCACTGATTGTCCAACCAAACCCTTTGCCTTTACTTTGGGTGTATTCCCAGCATTCATACAGCACATTTGTTACGGGAAGTTCCTCTGCAGATCCCTTTAACTTCACCCAATATGACAAAGTTTTGATCGTCTTGGCTTAATGGCAGTTCGTCAGCTTCTACCAGAAGTGCGTTGTTTGGGGTAGATTTAATTGCACCCAAACTAAGTCTTAGAGCTCTGAACTGAATTCTATCTAATGCTTGTAATGTACTCTTGGCAGCTGTTCCATAAACCATACATCCATAATCTATACATGCTCGTATAATAGCCCTATAGATATCCATTAGTGACCGTTTATCTGCTCCCCATTGATGTCCAGAAACCGCTCTCATAACATTGAGCACCTTTTTACATTTAGTTTCAATATGCTTAATATGAGTTCTCCACAAACATTTTTCATCAAACCATAAGCCTAAATATTTAAACTCTGTCACCCTCTCCATACTTTGTCCATATAATTTAAGATGAGTATTGCTTATATTTCTCTTTCTGGTAAATAGCATGTAGCAAGACTTATCAACAGACATCTTAAACCCCCAGTCATACGACCACTTTTCAACATTGATTATAGCCTTTTGAATTTTACTGATCACATGTCTAATATTTCTTCCCCTTTTCCATATTGCTCCATCATCAGCATAGAGCAAGGAGCCAATATCTCTGTCAATGTCCATAAAGACGTCATTTATCATAATATTAAATAATATAGGGCTAATAGCACTACCTTGAGGGATCCCATTTACTATAGTGAATTCTTCTGACACGGCATCTCCAACTTTTACCTTGAATGATCGTCCAGACAAAAAATCCAACATCCACTTATACATCCTTCCACTAATACCTATTTTATACATTTTAATCAATAGGCCCTCTCTCCACATGGAGTCATATGCTTTCTCTATATCAAAATAGACTATAGCCATAATCTCCTTCATACTTATTGCTTTCTCTGCCTCGTTGCTAACTTTTATCAATGCGTCAAGTGTCGATCTACCTTTACGAAAGCCATTCTGAGATTTATTTAGCAAGCCCCTTTGTTCTATAAAATAAGTTAATCTGCTCGTGATGATCTTTTCCATCCACTTGCACAAATGAGATGTCAGTGCTATTGGTCTATAATTGCCAGCATCTTTACCAGGTTTACCAAAAGGTAGAATCAAAGCACTCTTCCAGCTGCTTGGCATTACACCTTCCCTCCAAATCATATTAAACAATTTACGAATAATTTCCAAGGCTTCTTCTGGTAACTGTCTAAACATAGCGTAGCATAGTTGGTCTTGACCTGGAGCAGTATACCCACTTCCCTCCAACGCTGTTTTCAGCTCCTGTATTGAAAACTCCATATCAAGAGGTGTTCCTTCATTGACCTTTTTCTTTTTAACTTCTGTATGTGCTGCTAAAATTTCTTCTTTTCTCTGTCTGTGCCTCTCATGTAAATGACTTCCGCTATGAACATTTGCAAACTTCTTCCCCAATAACGCAGCTTTCTCCTCATTTGTAATTGCCCGATATTCTCCGTCTATCAAAACTGGGATTTTAATTGATTTTCTTTTCCCACTCATCTTTTTGATCATCGCCCAAACATCACGTAACTCTATTTCTCTTCCAATAGCTGAACAGAATTGCCTCCATGCATTCCTCTTTGATGACTTAATAACTTTCCGTACTACCGCTCTCTTTCTTTGATAATCGATCAGATTATCTTGAGTCAAAAGACTTCTTAACTTTCTGAAGGCAAGATTTCTTTCTTTAATGGCATTTTTACATTCATCATTCCACCATGGAACCATTTCCTTTTTCCCCATTCACCTTACTCTTAGGAATGCATATTGATGCAGCACCAATAATCATAGAAGTCACTACTCTCGAACAGCTGTCCACATTACTCTCAATAGATATTTCTTCACATGACTTCCTACAACATTCTTTAAATTTTCCCCAGTTAGCTTTAGGAAAACACCATCTTTCTATTATATTGCCCTTCTGAGTAAAGATACTACAATTTACTGAGCACCATATAGGATAGTGATCACTCCCTATATTAGATTCATTCATTGTATTCCATTCACACAAATTACTCATATTTCCTGAGACTAATGTAAGATCTAAGCAGGATACTGAATTTCGAGTAGCATCTACCCTGGTACCGCTTCCATCATTAAGACAAATTAATGATCTTTCCTCTATAAATTCTTCAACTACCCCTCCGTTGGCATCAGTGACCTCACTTCCCCATAATGTATTGTGAGCATTAAAATCTCCACACCAAATTTCTCTTTTTCCAATATTTCCTGATATCTCGTGAAACATTTCCATAGATAGCTTTTTACAAGGATTATAGAAGTTCACTAACTTAATATCTCCTCTTCGACTACATACTTCTATCATAATACAATCATACTGTTCTGGAACATTAATCTTTCTATATGCTAAGGTATCCTTAATAAATGTTACACACCCTCCACCTTGTTTTCCAATTCTATCACATCTGACAGAGCTGTATCCTGAAATGACGAAGTCCAATTGAGGTTTTAACCAAGTTTCTTGAATGCAAATAGCATCTGGTGTAACTGTCAGATCAGCTACAACCTTCTTGAATTCTTGCCCATTTGCAATTAGACTTCTGGCATTCCATTGTAGGATATGCAACACCATTATGAGGTTAATCACCCTGAACCTGTCCATCATAGTTGGGAGGGTTCAACATCTTGTGAATCAGATCAGCCTTAACTTCTTTAATCCCCAGTATCTCTATGGCTGCCTCTACGATTGTCTTTATTCTGTCACTTTTTCTCTTTTGTTGAATTGCCAAATTCATAGTTTTGCAGATGAAGGCCACGAAACAGATTTTATCTACAATTAGCGTGTCCTCATTTATCTCTTTTATGCATGGCTTTAACTCTGTTTGACTCTGATCTAGGGCAGGGGGAAGGTCCACAGGAGATTGTCTAATCCCAGATTCTCTTATATCATTCCTGTGGCTTTCCCTGGGTGTAACTTTATCCTTTTCCTTCACTTTTTTAGCTGCTTCCGCATAAGACACTTGATTAAGTATTTTATATTTCTGCACTTCCTTTGCTTGTATTTGAACTGGGCATCCTCCAAAAGCATCGCTGTGTTCACCGCCGCAATTACAGCATTTCATTTTTACATCTTGATCACATTTTCCGTATTGATGCTCGCCTCCACATCTTGCACATCTCTGCTTCCCCTTACATTGCGTGTGTCCCATTCTTTGACACTTGAAGCATCTTAAAGGAGCTGGAATAAACTCTTTTACATCATAACTCATATATCCTATTCTTATTTTCTTAGACAAGATATTTTCAAACTCAAGCAGCACTGATAGGCTATCAGTTTTCATTCCATTTCGACTTATTTGCAGTCTGGAAGCTTTCACTACCTTTCCTACTTTCACTTCCTTAATTATCTCATCTATGGACACTGACACTGGCACATCCTGTATAACACCTCTCAGCTTTGAAACGCTCCCAGGAATATGACAGCTGATCCCTTCTCCATTCAAAGTTTCTGCTCTGAGGATCTTCTCTCGTTGCCTTTGATCTGTAGCAAAGATCAAAAGACGCCTGTTGCTTAAAAACTTGGCAAACTTAATCTTTCCTATTTCCTTCTCTATTGCCTTTGTCAGTTTTAACGGGTGATAATGGGCCCCTTCATTCTTAAACGCAATCACAACTTTCCATTCAGTTCTATCATCCTCCTTCCCCACACTTGATCTAGTAGCCTTCACTTTTTACTCTCCTCGCCAAAATCACTTCCGGAGCGGCCTGGACTGCCACTCCCCTTTCTCCTCTTTCTGTTAGCTTCTTGCCATGGCATATTATCACTCTCACCATCTGAACTATCACCCATGATATCTGCATTCACGGTACAGTTGTTGTTCAACCACACAATTCTGTTCTCTTCTCGTACTCCACCTCTTTTCCAACAAACTTTCTTTCTCTGGTCTCGTCGCACACTGATGACGTCCTTCGAGGTCCAAAAACCCTGTCTTGATTTTATTTTGACGGAGCGCATCTATTTTAACCGGCGCAGCTTTTTCAGCCTTTACGGCACTTGTTCAGCGGTGCAGGAAACACACCGACCAATGGGGTACTTCTCAAGTCTCTTAATTATCGTTTCCTCGCTCCTCGATCCTCGCTTGAACCGGAAGTTGTTTCTGCTCCGCCATATTGACGGCCGTCCCAAAGCTCTAATGTAGCTCAGAGGAGCGAGGATCGAGGAGGGAGGAGAGACCTCGGAGGAGCCATGAGCGAGGAACCACGAGAACAGACTTCCAGGAAGTCTTTTAACGGCCGACACGCCCCCTCATTGTTCATCAGTTATGTGATTGGACGCTGCAGCCGATCAGACTGATTGACTGGAGTTTCATACCAGTCAAGACAGATCACAGAATAAACTCAAGCTTTATATTTTATTAGGTTTCTGATTCAACATCTGGTTTAAATAAATGTTCATTGTAGACTGAGCAACAAAAGGACCACAAACAACTTTCTTCATTTATTAGAAAGATTTGTCTTTTCGTAATCTGATATTTCCCTCAATAACTTTTATTATGGAAACAATTAAAGTCAGAGAGAGCTGGAGAGACGAAACACTTTTTACATCATTCCTGAGTGTTTGATGAGTTTTATCATTTAAGAGAAACAATCATATTCTGGGTTATTTAAATGACGCCACAGTCACAATTTCAAAACGTACAGATGCAAATAATTCATAAATAAGACGATCGCATTCCGCTGGTAGAAATCGAACCTGCGCTTATAAACAGAACACAGAACACAGTTTGTTAACAGACTACAGAGAGAAACACCTCTACAGTGATGATAACTGTGTGTCTTTATTAGTTATTAGTATTATTAGTTACTATTATTAAGTACAGTGATCATGTGAACAGACACACACTTATCAAAAGTCTCTCCAGCTGTTAAAGCCGACTAACAGCTGATCCAGCTGTGATCATCAGCCACCGTCATCAGAAACAGACGTCGCTTCACGTGACGCAACTGAGGAAAGGACGTCTCATGTCTCTCAAAACATATTTCCTCGTTCCTCTCTCCTTGCATGGTTTCCTCCATGCATCCCTGGTGGGAGGGACTAAGACGCAAGGAAAGGACGCAAGTGAGGGAAACGGGGATGCAATTAAGAGACTTGAGAAGTACCCCAATGCGTCGTAAATCACATCACGTGATGCAGCTCAGCCAATCAAATATTGGTATTCTGACAAGTTTCCTGACTCGAGTGACACACACCGGGGGAGAGACGAGGAAAGAGAAGGAAGAGCAGGAGAATAATACGTTAGTCAGAGAAGTTTTTTCACATGACGTTCTCCAAAAAGAGAAAAGTGGTCAAAGAGACCAGAGTCTTTAACCAAGAATGAACAGACTCTTATAGGTTAATTCTTCACACGGACAGTTTAAAACCAGCATGTCTCATGTGTTTAGAGACCGTAACTAATGATAAAAGCGGTAAATGAAGTGCCATTACGAGCCAAAGCACAACTCTTTTGAACGAACGTACCCTCACATCTAAATGAAGACACAGAAAATAAACCTAAGAGTCCAATATGATCAGAATCCTAACGCATGAATTTTCTGACCAACAATGATGTTAACAGAGAGAATAGAGCTAAACAAGTATTAATAACCACAGATAAAGTCCCTGCTCACACATTTCTCTTTTTAGATGACAAAAATATAATATTGTGGCTTTTTGATTGACATCACTTCACACCTGAATTAAGTGAATTTAAAGCTGCAGGACAATTCAGTGAAATTGATTTTTCTAAAATGAATTACTTTATTTTAAGATGCACATTTTTCAAAAGCTTTCTGTTATGTAATTTATTTTTTAATTCAGCCATTATTTTACTTGAAATGAGAAGAACATTTATTTATGTATTTCTATGTATTATTTATAATCCATCCAGTTAAATTTGAAAACTGTGAATAATAATTTGTTAAAATATAATTGATGTGTACTTTCTTTATTTGATTTGACAGTTGTTGACTACACAGCGACGTTACTACTAGGCTTCTTGAATATATATATATATATATATATATATATATATATATATATATATATATATATATATATATATATATATATATATATATGGCACTAAATAGCACAAGTTAGATATTATTGTAATGTTCCGGACCTTTGCCCGAGGAGATTTTCTCAATCTGGACCTTTTGGAATTTTAATTGAATACCCCTGATCTATAGGTTTCAGACTGTTAGCAAAATGTTAAAGACGCCAACTTGGAATTTCTTTAAAATATTACTGCATTTATGCATTCTATTTTCTCACAATTTATGGGCCACATGATAAATTGATTAGTCAAGATGTAATAATTTGTTGCAGTCTGAGCTATTTCTTTTGTTCTTTGGCATTTCCCAGAGATGCCTACAATGGTGAATTAGGGCCATATTAGGGGGGAAAAGGGAAAATAAATGAGAAAAACACATTAGAAAAAAAAACTAATTTACAAGAAAGAACTCAAAAGAAACTTGAATATTCTCTGAGATTAAAAAGTCATACTAGATAACCTTTAAAAAACAACACAGGAGAGCCATGAGCAGATTCTACCATTTATTACACATATTACATTCTTAAATAAAAATGCTCCACTTAACAGTTCTTGCATAGATATCTTACAATACCAATTTAGAAAAAGAATTATGAAACAGACCAGTAACAAAAATAAATTTTCTTCTTCCTTAATAAAGAACATTACCATACTAACATCATATAATACAAATAATATTTTAAACACTTTGTACAGCAAAAAATTGTAAGTAAAACAAGAGAACTTAAGATAAAAAAAAGTCAACAGAGGTGACGGTACCAGAGGAGAGGAAGGCGAGTGTGGAGTGAAGGTTTATGGAGCAAAGGTTGATATGAAAGGTATCAGAGTAACAGAGCCACTGCAGGACGGGCGAGTCGTGACGTCGTGATGATAAAAAGAGTCTTCTCTTATCCCAGGAAACATATCGTTGTGAACCCTTCGCAGTTACGGTTTGACATCACTGTGATGATAGAATAAGGTGCCAAAACAAAGTTTTCCTGAAACGATGACACTGGATTGGTCACTCCCCCCCACCCCCCCGAATATGTGGCCTGAGGATTGGCATAAAACAAATTTGTCTCCGCCGAGTATTTGTAGTTAGTGTGGGTATTCTCTTTAATGTGAGCCTGACTCATTCCTTTTGATTACAACAGTATGTTACACACCAGATGCATTGCAGAGATTTTGAAGGTTGCATTTAATACGTCTTTACAATAACGTCGATTTGGGCAAGCAAGAGGACCATCTTGCGCATTTATGAAACCTCAAGTTTAACCAAAAGTAGCTGAAAACGTTTGTTTGCCACTTAAACCTGAGGACATATGAAGGTGTCAGGTGTCTTCTCCATCGTGTCCTAGATCTCTGAAAAGCAGCTGGTGAGCAGCAACATTGGTTGTCAGAAGCAACAGGAAGGACATTTAGGAAGGAACTAAGGAATCGTGTTGTCGTTTGATCACGTTGATCGGCGACATGAAGGGTTCTTTGGTTTCTACCCAGTCATAAACAAGACTTAATGGTACCCAAGAACTTTGTTTTAACTGTTTCCTGTTGGGAAGTTATTGTTTATCCCATAAGGGAGTCTCAATAAAATAAAAATTAATCTTTCTAACTCTGTATAAAAGATCCAGGTGCGTAGGTGGACATGCCTCGAAGCTTTCAATAAATGGACTGAAGGAGATCTTTCTTGTTTCACCCCTGAACATTTTTTATCTTGAAAGACGGGCAGATAATTAGTCAGCAACACATCGCAATATTTTCCAGACTTGTTGAGGATTGTCAAATTTTAAAAATATATATATTTGTGAGAGAAATAACACATTTCCCAAGGTGGACGATCTTTGATGCTGTTCTAGTTGAAGCATGTCTTGTTCTGTTTGCACAGGAATTAAAACAAGTTGATCGGCAAAATAAGTAATGCCAAATTCCCTTACTAAGTTTATCTCAAATGCGATACTGTACTGTGCTGTTTGACGGACAGACAAACGGAACATGTTTGATACCAATCCTTTTTTGCACATACTTAGAGGGGTCAAACAACTGGAAAACTCCAAAAAGTAGTTCCCAGGTATTAATAAAACTAGGTGGTCTAACTGAGCAGATGAATTGACAGAGATGGAAAAGCACCTACAAGGAGGGGTCGACTGAACTTAAAACTGGACCCACCGACCGGATATTTAGCTGGAAAGGTGGAAAAGATATTGCAGTCTCGACAAAGAACTGCTAAGAGCTCCCAAGCAGCATATAGCTCTTGAGAAAACTCCCTAGTACAGCCGGATATCTGAAGACTTTTAGGCCCCAGAGGGCTCTGACTGCTCGTGGTTTTGGCGGAGAGGGTTTTGAGTGGGTGGAGGTGAAACATACAGACACAAGGACAGGGGTAAAGATCTGTGAATCTCTTATATACTGACACATCAAGCATGGACAAACACAGTAGTTACAGACAGACAGAGTCAGGGATGCGACTGATACCAAGAAAGTTCCAACCAAGTCACAGCATGACTGAATGTTTGCAAAGTACGACATACTCCTCCCAAACGACGGAGATGAAAAAGGCATTTCACTGGAAGCCGATGCATCACACTGGTCTATCGCACGTGGACCTGTAGTAAATGGTTCTTGGTGGCGAAGAGCATCCTGGACATGTAACGAAATGTTAAGTGGATATTTGACAGAGTGCTCCAATAGACTAAGCTAGCAGTGCATGCTCATGGAAGTAGTGCGATAGCTAAGTATGATCATGTAGTGCAATGTTTTGCGTGAACTAAAGCAAGTCTATAGAAGCGCTGAAAAGTCTGAGACGGTGCCGTCGCCCCGGTTTTGTTTCACACAGAGAGATCTGTGCGTAAGATCTCCCGCTATTTACAAAAGCTTCCTTCTTCAGGGTGATATGGTAGAAAACTGTGGAGACTGAAGCGTGGTCCCTTTAAAGGACTGTGTCCAAACAACTGGCTGTGGTCAAAGATGATGTCTGAAGGCTGTTTTCTCACTGGGTTTGTTGGTTTGGGGTTCCGAATTCTGCGAGGATGCCAGTAATGACTTTGTCATGACATGCGGACAAGTTTTTCCTCGTGGAGTACGAACTGCTTTCTGACCGCAGACGAACTGCGCTAAAGTTTGTCAACAGTTCACCTTTCGGACGACCTCATTCAGGTGGTTTGGGCGCAGTTTTTTTTGCACTTGAGAAAACTTTGTATTTTTGGGCAAACCATTTCCGCATTCAGACTAACCTGCCAGTGTGTAAGCGTCCTCAATAAATCCCAAAGGATAGAACTTCTCCTCTGGATTTATTAACCATTTGATGTTTAGGAATGGTCTCCAGCCCGCCTGTGACTTTGAAATATGACATCAACTATTCGCAGTGTGCTCAGAAGCTAACTTAAAGTAAAGCCTCTTCACTCCTGCCTAGAAGACCATGAGAACATTATTTTACATTTGTGAACAATGAGTTCAGCTCCAGCTGACAGTAGACAAGAGACTGAGAACGTTATGAAGCGCGAAGAGTCGGAGTGTACCGGTAATTAAGATTTAATGGGACGATCATAAGAAAAACAATCCCTCTCCTTCCACCTTGCATCCAACGCTCCTCTTCTGCGTCTCTGCCCTCTCGGCTCTTTCCTCTACATCTACTACATTCACAGCAGTTAACTTGCAAATATGCATATCTTTGGGGCAAAACGTGTAAAGTGTGCATTCAGCATTCCTGTGGCTGATAGTGCATGGACAACTGCTGTGGACAGAGAGGGAGAGATGGGGTGAGGATGGAGGAAGACAAGCATGGCCCTTTAACTGTGAAGGAAGAGGGAGGGTTTGGAGACACAGAGTGGATTTTATATCTGTAGGGCCTTTGCAGATAAATGGTAATTTATTTTATCCCTAATCCATGAGATAAAACGCACAGGCTGATTTAATGATTTGAATATTCATGCAGGGAACTTCTTTGTTCACATCGTAGTTTAGTCTATGTAACAAACATCTCGCTGTCTCCTGGCATTTCTCGATGCTAACGGGATCTTCTATTTGTTCCACATCAGATCTGTCCACTGGGTACATGGCGCTGGAATCGGTCCGGGCTCAAGGTCCCTGTTGTTTTTTTTTCTCCAGACCACTGAGTTTCCCTGTGACCCAGAGCTATCTCATTAGCTGAACTGCGACTAGAGAAGAGGACCCGGGAGTGCTAATGCTAATCAGAGCTGTGGGACAGCTGCTAGTTGGCCTGGAGGACCCTGAGGGACGATGGAAGACCCGTAGCAACACTGTGACAGAAAACCTGCTTCAACACGAAGGAAGCTAAAGTATTTTTGAAGGGACTTTGAGATCTGTCCGATGTCAAGATGGATTTTACTGAAAGAGAAGAACTGTGAGTTGTATTTGCTGCACACTCGTCTTTGTTGTTCTGGACACAATTGATCAATGTGTCATTCCTAAAAAGATTACAGAAATGTCCTGAAAGTGACGCCTTCCTTCGAGTGTACTTTAAGTAACAGTGTGTAGCATTTAAAGGGCTCCATTGGCAGAAATGGAATGTAAGTGTTTTTTCAATGCCTTCAAATGAGCCGTTTATTTCTAAATGTGGAGCGGTTCCTCTTTACGGAAATGGACGCTATTTTTTTCGACAGGAGCCCAGAACGGACAAACCAAACACTGGCTCTAGATAGGGCAATTCACTTTTTTGCATACCATTGGCAGTTGCCATTGGCCTGTTATTTACTTTAGTATGATTGATTTTATCTCCCATTGGCATTCCACGAAGGCCCGTCCTACTCTGCCTCCGATTGGCTAGCACTCTTTGCCATCTTCTCAGAATTTCTTAAGTTTATTGCTGATGAACAAGATTGGTGGGAGGTTGGTAGGGTTTATCATTTTAATTCAGATGTGGATGTTTTCATGAGGATGGCAGCCTTCTTGTATAGTGCTTGTATATGCACTTTGCCTATATGGATGGAATACAATTAAAAAGTCAATTGGAGAATTCAATTTTGATTTGGTGTCATAATTCAAATAAATGTTACATTTAATGTTGATATGGCACATTGATTAACAAGAACATTTAAAAATGGCATGTCATATCAAAAAGGTTGCTAACCCTTGTCCTACACGCTTGGCACACGGGAAGTTTCAGTTGGTGGCAATCTGCAAACTCACCGCTAGATGCCGCCACATCCTACACACTGCACCTTTAAGGCTCATCACTTTCGTTGTTTATTGATTTTTAACCGAGACATATCGTAATCTTTTACAAAAAACATCAATTTAAATTGTTATTCAATTTCAGTTTTGAGTCACTATGCATGAAAACGTTTGCCACTGCAAGAAGACACTGACTGATCCGATTTTTTTGTAAAGTAGTTATTCTTGTGCCCTTACCAGCTCAGAAAATACTGTTACTAAACATTTTAGTTTTTATGATGTAAGTGGCATCTTTAAGATCTGATTTACATCCAGATATTTGTATTATTCTTTTTTTCCCATCTTTCAATAATCTAGTAAATGTCCCTCAGAAAACAACCACTTAAACTAGTCTGGCAGAGAGGAGTCTGATTTTAGCGTCTTTTAATACAAAGTGCAAGTTTTCATCTCTTTTGACTCAAGTCATCAAGCTCCATGACTTGAAATAATGAATGAATATGAGTATGAACGAATGAGGGGTCTGAACAAAAACCTAATAAACACATTGTTAGCCATTGCTTAGATTAACAGCATTTTCAAACAGGAAATGCATCAACCAACATTTCTCCCACACATGTTCAGCAGTAAAAAAAAATCTGTTATCAACCACTTTGCTGAATCACTGCCTCCCTTACAGTATGCCTAATGGGGACACATACATACGTACACATTCATGCCATCAAAAGCCTCACAAAAGTGCTACGATCCCCATCCCTCTATGATTGTACATCCTGTATAGGAGGGGTCCTTATACATCCGGTCGCATGTCTCAACATTTTAGCGTGACTTTGCATCATCCAAGCTGAAGAAAAACAACCATCAATAGAGCTTCAGTAACAGAAACCGAACAATGAATTGAAATCAAAAGTGAGACGGTGGATTCATCTCAGATGTGGGTTGCTTTACGTCGTATTTAGCAGAAACAGAGAGTTAGTAGAGAAAAAGCTGCCGCTGGATACAGAGGCCTCATATGGAGGCGGTCTCCCGCTGATCTCCCCTGACCGGGGAGACTCTGCCCGTGGCTAAAGGGCAGTTCCACGCTGGAGGTTTTTTGGTATCGATTGTTCGAAGCTGCACCATAAACCCCCTCGAAGGGGAATGTTCTCACTATTTCACCTAATGAAGGCTGGCAAGGTCGACTGGCGCGATGACTGGGCACGCTGGGATGTGAAATCCCCCCGCCAGCTTCAGGGAACCCTACGCCCTCACCCAGCTACACCAGTCAACAGCAGCGAGTGTTAAAACTGTTTGCATGCGCTACGGGGCATATAGGTGGTGGTGGGCGGATGGAGCAGTGGTGTCGGTGTTGGCGGTATCAGCAATGCCCTGATTGCAAGGAGAGATTCTTTTTTTGTCCTGCAACCATTAGGCGAAGGAAGCAGGCGTTGTGGATATGTGCTCGCCACAGTTTTATATAATTTATCATTTTATACATTGGACATTTTAGCATTAAGGGTTTACATTCAGTTCACAGATAAAAGTCTATTGAGAAAACCCCCCAGCAGGCCATGTGTGTTTTTTGAAGACATGCTCATAAACACTCGGTCACAACAAGAAGTTGGAAAACGACAGTCCTACATCCCTTGTTGCAGTTGTACCACAGATGTATAATAAGACCGGTATCCAGATCTTATAATACATCCATGTCTTGCACGCATTGCCCCAAGCTAGCTAGTTGGCTTCGTGTTACTAGCTAGCAAGCTAGCAAACGGCTGTTAGCAAACCATCCCACAGGCCTTTGGCATCAACAAGTATTTTATTCACTTCCTTGATGTGCTAATTAGAATGCCAAAATTAAATTCGGCACAGAGATTTAATTTGCTACCTTGAGGTGTTCAAATTAATTTCATTGATATATCACCAACATGAATGCAGGGGGTTACCACAAGACTCAATCCTCAACAACAATATATATGTTATGGGAAAGAAGTTTGAGGAGCTTGTGATCCCAATGACAGTTTGTCTATATGAAAATCTATTTTTTTTTAAATAACTGTTTTCCACAAATGTTTCTGTCGATTTCGTCACTTTTTTCACCGGACTTTCAATTATTGGAAAACTGATTTCCCAGATTTCCAGGTCAAGACATTCAAATTCACTGTACACGAGAGGCAGGGTAGAAAAGTCTATGAAGATTATTGGCATGTTTTCAACATGCTTTGCAAAAAAAGACCTGCTGCAATTGTTTTACTTATATTTATTATTCGACGAAAGCAGTGGTTTATACCCTCAATCATAACCAACGACGTTACCGGAATCTCTGAAGCGAAAGCGCTGCTTAAATGAGAGGCACAAACTGTAGCGAGGGATATGTGGGTGATTGCTGGACCCGAGAACAAGGTGATTTGTCACTTCAAAGGATTTGGAATCGTTTGTTACCTCCAGCCGAGAGCTAAGATACTCTTCTACTAAACAACAGTTGCTAAATTCCTACTGTGAAAAAAGATCTGGGAGCAGAACATATAATTCCAGGAAGAGTGTGTGTGTGTGTGTGTCTGTGTGTGTACATGAGCTCGTGTGTGTGTGTTCGCAATAAAGCCTGCCATGCAGTGTTTTGTTTTCCAACTCTGTTCATTCGTTTAATAATTATTTTCCGAAATCTTATTAGTCTTATCTCAAGATGAGCCGTGAGCAAAGAAACCGCAGTGTAAGTCTGTGTGTTGACGGAGTATGTGTTCTTGTTCTCTATACAATGTGTTAGCGCGAGACAGAAGTGTTTTTTGTGTCATTTTTTTTTCCAAGTCTTTTTATGAGTTTTTTTTTTTCTTTGAATTCATTTTTTTTCAGCTGTAGAAAAGAAAAGAAAAAAAGCACAGATAACATTGAAAAAAAAAGTCAGTGCAGTCAATGTTTACGAAAACAGGCAAATTCGACCGGGCCGACGTGACCGCGTCTGTTCGGCACCGCCACACAAAGGTTTCGGCTGGTGCCTTGAGTCCCACGCAAGTGAGCAAAAAGCTGCTCCTCAGCCTCCGCTCGTGCCCCGCAGTGCTGCCCGGCGAGATGAGATCTCGGGAGTCTGTGAAAGGGCTCCATGACGACTCTCAGAATCAACAAAAAAAGCATAAAAAGAAGAAGAGAAAACAGGTTTTCCATTTTTCCAGCGAGTCCTCCGCCTGACTCCGGTAAGAGTGCGAGACCACAAAGGGTCATGCAAAGGGTTTCGCTTTTCAGCTGGAGTGAATCGCGGGGCAGAAAGAGCAGCGCTGAAAAAAACAAAGAAACCTGAAGACCTCTCCGCTTTTATTTTAGTCCAAAAAAGTACAAATCCCTTTTCTGAGTGTTGGTATGATTCTTTTTTTGTTGTTGTTCATCCACTGGTTGCTTACAGACTGCAGAAACAGAGCCGGTGCACATGGGGATTAAAAGACCAACAACGCTCTCCTTCTCATCCCACACATTCGGTTGAAGTCATTTTAAAGATTTTTTTTTTCTTTTCTTTTTCCTCAAACACAATTCAGTGAGTTTTAAGACGTTTTCTCCAAGAGACAAAAAAAGAACAAAGTGTCATTCTTTGCAATAACCACAATAAGAATAATTATCGTCCTCTAAGTAGAAAAAAAGGGAAGAAAGTGTCGCTGCGCATTTCTGTCAGATGTCCTGCGGAGGCGGCAGGCGTCTCTGCGTAGGTGAGAGATGCAAACACCCACCGGAGGAGAGCCTGAGAGCTGACCAACCAGGCCCCATGGGTGCGCCGAAAAACACCCAGCGTCCGAGCCCTGATTGTCAGCTATGCTGGAAGTCAATCTTGACAGTCTCTCTCCTGCAGATTGGTTGTTGTTTTCTTCACATAGATTACTGAAGCTGACTGCGGCAGATGATGGTTTCTGATGTTCCGTGTATGAGAAATATTGAAAAAACAATGAAAAAAGTTGAGTATTTGATTTCAAAAGCCGGTAAAGCACTAACAACGGACTATATGGATATTTAAAGTATCTCTTTACCTAAAGTGTTCTTTATAGTTGAAACACACTGACTACAGAGAAAGAAAAAAAGCGGCGTAATGTTTTGATCAAGTAAGATAAGTATATGTTGGTTTGGCAGTGTCCAAGCCCCCAGAGCCACACGAGAGAGCCGGGGTTTACCGGGATGATGCATTCAAAGACGGGTTTGTTGGTCGTTCACTATTGCAAGTGTGTAGTTTTAAAGAAAAAAACAACAATCTAGCTACTCCTCGTTTCCCTCCAGCCGCCGCCTCCATGGAGAGGGCCGTCGTTGCATTTGATCTTCGCAGCCCTCTCAGGTGGATGCGCCGCCCCGCAGGCGTTATGGCCGCCGGCTGGTTTATGGACGGGGTGAACGAGGCGGGCAGTTGGTAGCTTGAGTGCCCATCCTTCTCTCCTCCTATTTCCTCCTCCTCCTCCTCCTCCTCCTCCTCCTCCTATTTCTCCTCTTGCTTCTTCCACCTTCTCCCTGTCCTTTTCTTTTTGCCCTCAGATGTGCCTCTTCATGTGCAGGGCCAGGTGGTCCGACCGAGAGAAACACCTGCAGAGAGAAATGGAGAACGCACGTCAATCCAACACCCTGAATATGCATGAAACATGCACGGAAAATACAGGAAAAGGAGACATTTTAAGACATTTTAAGCTGAACATGTATTAATGCTTGGAAAGTGAAAAAGAAAACAGAACACAGCAGACTTATTTAAAAAAAAATTAAATAACAATAAACAGTAAAGAAATCAGCCTTTATACATCTAAAAGCCTGCTGCCAATTTAAAGAGGTGCAAAAGCACAATTTGAAAAGATAACCAGAATACATCAGGCAAGTGTTACTGGTCAATGCCCCCCCTGATCTACCCACTGGCTCTGTATATATCTTGGTAGCTCTCCATTATCCCAGGCCCCTTGAACCCCACACCGGCTACGCGTATTAGCTGGAAATGTTCCACACTCCCAGCCTCCCTACTTTACACGTTGGCCCTGTGTTTACTGGGAACTGCTCGGCTCACTCCATGGCTCTGTGTATACTTGTCAGTCCCACGCCCCCTGAACCCTCCACCGTGCACTCTGGTTTAAACACAAGTGAACATTTACGCAGTATTTTCAAGGTGGTGGAAACATACATATACAGTTGTGTGAAAAAGTGTTTGCCCCGTTCCTGATTTCTTATTTTTTTTCATGTTTGTCACACTTAAATGTTTCAGATCATCAAACAAATTTAAATATTAGACAAAGATAACACAAGTAAACACAAAATGCAGTTTTTAAATGAAGGTTTTTATTATTAAGTGGGAAAAAAAATCCAAACCTACATGGCCCTGTGTGAAAAAGTGATTGCCCCCTAAACCTAATAACTGGTTGGGCCACCCTTAGCAGCAACAACTGCAATCAAGCGTTTGCGATAACTGGCAATGAGTCTTTTACAGCGCTGTAGAGGAATTTTGGCCCACTCATCTTTGCAGAATTGTTGTAATTCAGCCACATTGGAGGGTTTTCGAGCATGAACCGCCTTTTTAAGGTCATGCCACAGCATCTCAATCGGATTCAGGTCGGGACTTTGACTAGGCCACTCCAAAGTCTTCATTTTGTTTTTCTTAAGCCATTCAGAGGTGGACTTGCTGGTGTGTTTTGGATCATTGTCCTGCTACAGAACCCAAGTGCGCTTCAGCTTGAGGTCACGAACAGATGGCCGGACATTCTCCTTCAGGATTTTTTGGTAGACAGCAGAATTCATGGTTCCATTTACCACAGCAAGTCTTCCAGGTCCTGAAGCAGCAAAACAGCCCCAGACCATCACACTACCACCACCATATTTTACTGTTGGTATGATGTTCCTTTTCTGAAATGCCGTGTTACTTTTACGCCAGATGTAATGGGACATACACCTTCCAAAAAGTTCAACTTTTGTCTCGTCAGTCCACAGAGTATTTTCCCAAAAGTCTTGGGGATCATCAAGATGTTTTCTGGCAAAACTGAGACGAGCCTTTATGTTATTTTTGCTCAGCAGTGGTTTTCGTCTTGGAACTCTGCCATGCAGGCCATTTTTGCCCAGTCTCTTTCTTATGGTGGAGTCATGAACACTGACCTTAATTGAGGCAAGTGAGGCCTGCAGTTCTTTGGATGTTGTTCTGGGGTCTTTTGTGACCTCTTGGATGAGTCGTCGCTGCGCTCTTGGGGTAATTTTGGTCGGCCGGCCACTCCTGGGAAGGTTCACCACTGTTCCATGTTTTCGCCATTTGTGGATAATGGCTCTCACTGTGGTTCGCTGGAGTCCCGAAGCTTTAGAAATGGCTTTGTAACCTTTTCCAGACTGATAGATCTCAATTACTTTGATAAACCACAGTTAATTTATGTTTTAACAGGGGGGGCAATCACTTTTTCACACAGGGCCATGTAGGTTTGGATTTTTTTTCCCCCTTAATAATAAAAACCTTCATTTAAAAACTGCATTTTGTGTTTACTTGTGTTATCTTTGTCTAATATTTAAATTTGTTTGATGATCTGAAACATTTAAGTGTGACAAACATACAAAAAAATAAGAAATCAGGAAGGGGGCAAACACTTTTTCACACAACTGTATATGCAGAGTTGGCATTCTGTTAGTTGAGAATCTAAGGCCCTGTCCACACTACTCCGTTTTTACTCCGTATTTGCTACGTTTACACTGAGCGGCCACACTACGCCGGAGTTTTGGAGCACCCTAAACGGAGGAGTCTGAAAACTCCGCCGAGGTTGGAGGTATTTGAGAACTCCGGGGTTGCGTTTGCGTGTGGACGGTCGGATACGGATGTGCTTAGAAAAAATTACGCCCACACCCGTGTTCGCTACTGGATTGGTTCTTGGCAACCATGACGTCTCCGTCCCTGATTCGTCACACTCACTATCACGTGACCCGTACCCGGAAGAAAACAAACTGGGCTACCAGCGATTCATTTCAACATGGATAACTAATTGCAAGCGTTGCTGCTAGCACAACAGCTACATGATGTTGCTGCTAACACAACAGCTAGCAGCTGTTGTGCAGTAAAAGTCTGCATTTCTGTGGAGGAAGCAGCTGTTATTGGAGTGATTAGCGAGCAGCTCGTTGTTTTTAGATTCTAATGAGAAGACATGCTGCACTAACGTTTTACTTCTTCCGTTTGGTAGCCTTGAGAGACCTTAGTCTGTAAATATGTATTTATGAAGAATGAAAAGATGTACGTAGATATATTCTATTCGCGTGTTTAGTATAACATTTGTGTTGTATTAAATGCTAATCGCGGTTAGCATTTCTCTATTGGCGGTAATGTTAAAATTAGCTTAGAAGCTAGCTAGGCGGACATGATGTTCAGAGCTACTAGTGAGAACAGACATCAACAACACGGAGGAAACGAGTGAGAGACCACATTGATGGACCCATAATCTAGTAAACGTTTATGTGTAAGTGTTGATGTTAAAGTAAATTTGGAGAGAGACAGAGAGAGCGAGAGACCCGCAGCGCTGTAACTACGTCTGAAAAATAAAACTTTCCACGAACTGTCTGTTTGAGTTTATAGAGGGAGATTTCAGAGGAAGATCTTAAGTATCAAATACAACCTTTCATTATTAAAGACTACTTTATTACTCTGTCGTATTTTGTTTTGTTTAACTAAGCAAGCAATCCACTTCCTGTTTACACCGTCACGCGCATGCCCAGTGTACGTTAATAGTCGTGCTGTCCGCCTTCGAAGGCTGCTGTGTGGAAGCAGATCAACTCGAGAATGATGCTGAAACTCCCGTGTGGACGGAGATCGTTTCTATTTGACAAATCTGCATCCAAGGAGAAACGGAGTAGTGTGGACAGGGCATAAGTGACCTGTGATTAGGGCTGGGTATTAAAAAGGATTAAAAATGACAATGCCAGTGCCATTACCAGTACCTTTAAAGTAATACCGATACCAAAAAAATACTTAATTTGATGCCCAGCTGTGTGTATATCACTGGCTAACTAATTTCCACCTCGCTTCACAACGTTCATACAGTCGTTACCCACGGTGTCAGGACTGCGTTGTTGTCACCCTATGGTTCCCCCTTAGGTTAAAACGGTTAGCTCTGTCAGCACTCTTGCCATCGCTGGTACAGTTAGCACTGTTAGCTGCTAGCCATTGGCTCAGACATCACCGTGTGCAGAGCCATGAAAATGGTCATATATTTCCCAGATCTGGGCACAGAAAGTTACAATTGAAGGTATCAGTAGACTGGAGAAGTTTCGATACTACTTGGCACTGGGTTGTTTCGGTCGATACCTTAAAAGGTATCGAGTGCCGATACCCAGCCCTACCAGTGATGCACGCACTAGCTACACAAGCTAACTAGCTAATGTGTAACATTAAGACAATGATTAGCTAGTCTCTCAGTCCAGGTTTAGTTAGAACTCTGGACTAATGCAAGATGGAAAGCAATGGATCGACACTGACAACAAAATACCCATTAGCTTGGCATACTGCATACTCAGTCAAGCCATAATTAAAATAATCATTTATTATTGAAAATGTATGAAAGAAAATATGGGGGATTCAGTTTGAACGGGCTTGAATGCAGCGGAAATAAATATAATAATGGTATTAATTTATAATTGTATTGCAGCAGTATAATACACTGGGGTGTCAGGTGTGACCCTGTGGCAGGAGGGCCCCTTATGCAGAATTTTGCAAAGCTGAAAGGTAAGAGAATTATCTCAACATGTATAGGAGAGCTGACGGCTTAAAACACAAATGTATGAATGCAGAGAACTGCAGAGATTTTCAACCTCTTCGTTATAAACGACAGTGAACTTCAATAGTCTTACTTCATTATGTCACACCAGTGAAACCCAAACGTAGAGATGAATACGGGCCAATTCAGGCTCAGTGACTTCCTAAATACGACTCAAACACGACCATAAATCACAGCCAGACCTCCACAGCTCTGCAGTCAGTCCTCGAGCTCCGAGTACAATACTATTGTAGAAACTAATTAGATATGCATCGTGAACAGGGACACTAATGCAGACAGGCTGGCAGTACTCTCTGATGCCGGACAATTTAACTCAGCAGTGACTGCACCGGGTGCGAGAGAGAGACATAAAACCAGGTGCTGGTTGATGAGTAATATAAGAATCGCAATGTCACGAGCGTTTTAATTTAATTACACTATTAAAGCTGAACATTCCCAATAAAAATGAATCGCAAATGATATGACTAAAGGAGAGGCAAAACAAAATGTGGGCGAGGATAAAATGAGAAATTAAAAATTCAATTTGCCAGAGGCTTTATTCATTATTAATTAGTCAGGGCTATTCTATGTGTGTGTGTGTGTGTGTGTTTAGGCAGGCTATCCAGATGCAAGTAGACAGAGCTCAACACTCAAAAGTACAATAGAAAGTTTTGCACACTGCAGCAAACTCTTCGGTCTCTCAGATGGTTCCTTCTCCTTATATCAGTCTTCAGATCCTGCAGGAAACTTCATTGAGCGTTCAGTAATTAGGGTGCAACGTCACATTGAGTTGGAAAATTTAAGAAACCGGTTAAAAATGTTTAACTCGAGCAAGAAGTTGTCCTCACAAATTCATTTGAAAGGAGATCTTTGACCAGCCTAAAGTCCTGTGCATAAACCTGTGAGTGCTATATTCAGATATATTCTGTACATGTCCAGTCGAACAAATCTCAGCTGTTTAAGCCTATGACATCATCAGCCTAATTGATGCTGCTGAGCAATGACCAAAAAAAGAGAGCTTAAAACAGTAAAATAGGTCTCTGTTTTCAGTCTTAAAATATTGCCCACTAGCTGTAATAATAGGTTTCACAACATTACCCACGTGTTACAATGTTTACCGCAACCTTTGTATGACCAAGTGTTACAGCATTTATCGCAACGATTTCCCACCATTCACTACGTTAATCATATGTTGCAACGTTATCCGTGACCATTTCACATGTTAACCACTTGTTATTACGCTAACCGCAACCGCTTCACAACATTAATCACGTGTTACAACTTTAACCGCGACTGTTACGCAACGTTACCCATGTGTTACAACGGGAATCGTGTGTTACAACGTTAGCCGTGACCGTTTCACCCAGTAAACCACTTGTTACAACATTTACCGCGACAGTTTCACAACATTAATTACGTGTTACAACGTTAACCGACTTGTTTCACTTTGTTAAGCACGCGGAAAGTTCTGCGGTATGATACCAGAGGCTTCTGCCCAAGCTGCAAAATATGATGTGTAGGGGTGTCGTACACAGTTTACACAAGTAAAACAAAAGTTACAGACGTCTAAAACATACATTTTTTGAATAACCGGAAAAGCTTTTGTGTTTCAGTATTGACAGCTTCTAGGATATTAGTTAAAAACACAAAGTGTGGGCAGAACCCCCTTTGACATTTGAAATTTCACAAGTTTTCAGATTTCAACGTACATGATGTAAGTGTACAGTTGAACTTTGCTCTCATCCCTGTTGTCTGTGATCTAGCGTGGCCATGTGGTACCTACTGTACACCTTCACCAATCTGTGTGTGTGTGGCTGGACAGATGGCCATGCCAGTTACTGTGTCACTGCTGGGGCGCGGAGCAGCCAGACCAGCTGGTACCCCCCATACACACACACTCCTCCTTCCCATTCGCCACTTCCCCTCCTCTAAACTCTCCCTTCTCCTCCTCACTTCTTTTTGTCCTCCTCCTCATCACTCCTCCTCCTTCCAGAAACATTGGGGGGTCCCCGCTTGATTAGGCAGGATTAATGACAGACTGCAGAGTGTGTGTGTGTGTGTGTGTGTGTGTGTGTGTGCGGGTGTGTTTCCCCAGGAGAAATTGTGTCAGATTGAACAGCCTATCTAATGTTAACCTCTCCATGGCTGCCACTTTTTGCCATTCTAATGGTAATATTTTAGTGGGCTCCACCCACCACAGATGTGTGCGTGTGTGTGCGTGCATGTGTGTGTACTACTGTAAAGATACATCCTGGTTATGTTAAGCATGTTTCCATTCACTTTGTAATTTGAGCATCAAAAAGCCTCTAGGGCTACCCGAAAGGGATACTGGAAATATGTAAACAAGACTATAGATGCTTTCAGACAATGAGTATTTTGAATAACGGCAGCACAAGGCTGCAGCTATTCACCTTTAATCTCATTACGCAGCTAAATAGAGCCAATTGTAGTAATAAAGGAAATGTTTAGAAATATGACACGATTATACGTCTATACTTATTTTATTTTATATAAATAGATACATATTTGACACGTGCACATTCATCTGCATGTACTGCCCGCGCTGCTGTGACACAGAGCTGGTTGAAAATCGGCCAAGTTTCCCTTGATCGAGTTTGACCTCAGCCACATTGTTTGGGAAATGAAAACAAAGCTTTTGGCCCACTTATATCCAAACACACATCTCTTCCTGCTCTCTGCTCCGTTAGTTCCAGTTGCCCCAAAGTCTTGCTTGATTGGAATCATTTTTTGTAAACGCCCCTGAGTGCAGGATGAGTCATCAAATGTTTGAAATCATTCAACCCTAAGTAGTTCTGTTGCCTAAACGTAACTTCCTGTGGAGACGGAAGTTTATTTTGAAAAGACCCTATGCACGCAACGAACGTAAATTGACACGCCGTCCCTTGCCACGTCCAAAATTGTCACTAGAGGGGTTCGTAGAGCGGCATAGTTTGAAGCTTCAGAGCAGTGAGAATGCGTTGGCTGTGATTGGATGTTCCTCACTGAAATGCCCCTCGGAAGTTGTAGTTTACTTCTCGCTGCACATTTTTGTGTACACCGACGTGTACCTCTGACTTTCAATCGGAAGAAGCTGATAGAAGCTGGTATAACACGGATGTTCATGCTTTGCAGTGATGATTCTATCTAGGAGAGTTTCACGAGAACTCCAACTGCAAGTCAGCAACACTGTCAATGCAGAAAATGAACATTTATGCTCAGAAATACCTTCAGTACTTTGATGTACGCAGTTACAATGCATGTTACGCCTGTGTCATTGTTACATCTGGACCTTTAAATGTTGACGTTTGACTTTGCGTCTAAGCGTCTTTGCGTTCTGCACGCGCGCGTGTGTGTGTGTATGTCGAGTCTCCGCACACTGCGTTTGTGTGTGAGCCAAGAAGGAGCTAATACAGTCCCAGCTCTCAGCCAGGATTAGAAGCTTCCAGCAGGTTTCTGGAGGGGTTTATGTCTAAAACCCAAACTAGAGGGAACCCGCTACAGCCAATTACACTGTCTCTAGGGCAAACGCGCGTGTGTGTGTGTGATGTTCACCAGAAAAGGTAGTGCGGGCACACACATATACAGAGAGTGTGTATGTTAAAGTGGAGCTGGCATCTGGTGCCAGTCAATTAGCTGTGACCAGTCTGCCAAGAGCCAGAATCCATTTAACTGCCAGCACAGGGGCATGAGTAAGCACACGCACACACACACTCTACCTCCAGGACCAAACAGAGACGCTGTGACGTCCCTGGCTTTTGTCCACAGGGAGATTTAGTTAGCTTTCATTTTGAAACACACACCGCATCATCTTTTTTTCTTTTTCTGCCTTTGTTTTCCACCGAGGTCAAACTGCGGCAGACATGACTGGGTGAAGAAAAACGCAGTGATGCAGGATCAAGAAGTAAAATCTTCCACCACTGGTTGTACAGCATGAATCGAAAGCCAATAAGAAGCCAATAATAAAATATTTTTTAAATACATTCCTATGGCTGGCAAAAAACAAAACGTGAATCCATTTTGTATTTAAATTCAACTAAACATTCCTAATCGTTAAATTGACTACACCGCAAGCTACATGCTTGAACCTTTATGGTCCAGATAAGAATTCCCCTGAGCTCCTCCTTTCCTCAACTGTCATTAAGAAATAGATCAAGTCTCTTCTAAACTTCAAACTAACTAATTTCCAGTGTTTTGTCTCTAAAAGTGAAGGACTTTTATTCCCTGTGAGTAAAACAAGAGACTTGAACTGAACCGAAGTGCTACATGAGATGCGTGTAGCGCGAATCCTGAATGAAAACAAACGTTGTTTGATTCATCATTCGTTGGATCCTTTGTGCCAACTGCCTTTTGCCTCAGATGCATTATCAAGAAATGCACAACAAAAGAAAAACTGTTGCCCATGCGATGATGCAGCCCCCCCCCCCCCCCCCCACCCCACTATTGATTTAAAGGAGAAGCATGAAAGAGCTGCGCAAATGTAAATACGCCTATTTGCCGTCTTACCAGATGTCAGTTTGATCGTCTTTCATGTTCCGGGGTGTTCAATGGAGAGACAGGCTAGGTGATGTATTTATCCTAGCTCAGCACAGTCATCTGATTTGTGTATCTTACACACACATTCACTGTGGATTAATGAGATGTTAGCTAACTGTTGGAGCTACAAGAGCCTGTGGCAGTTTTCAGCTTTGTACACATATATATATATATATATATAAATACAAGATTGTTCACTGAGTATTTCTGTTTTGAACAATTGGAAACCCAAAAACAGGAAATTTGAAGACCTGGAAATTGTGATGGGCTCATTTTCTGCAATATTCTTTAAAGATTTTAAAGATGATAAATTGAAATGGCTCTTTTTTTTATTGCAGACATTTTGACTTGCGATACAAGGACCTAGCCATCCTTAATTTGAATATTTACACCTCATCTTTTTCTGCTGTCATGGCTCAAAATATTTCCTGTGAAAGGAGTATTGCCAATTAAAATCGGTAGTTGCAGCCCGATATGTTGACAAAAACTGCCCAAAAATGTGATGCGCTGGCTGACCCGAATCCGATTCTAATGTCCCTGTTTTAGAGACTTGACAAGGAGATCACCTTTTTTTTGGTTTTCGGACTTCTACTCGTGGGGACAAAACGAAGGTTAAACAGAGGTCCTCGACAGGTAAAACGGGCAACGACGTGCTGCGAATGTTAAGGTCACCGTGTGTACGTTGAAGCGTTTGTGTCCAGCGGATGCTGCCGTGTAAGTGTTTGTACCTGTCGCAGTGGTTGCACTTGAATGGCTTGGCTCCGGTGTGTTTGCGGAAGTGTCGCGTCAACTCGTCGCTGCGGGCGAAACGCCAGTCGCAGCCCTCCCATGAGCACTTATAGGGCTTCTCACCTGTGATAGAGAGAGAGAGAGAGATAGAGAGAGAGTCACATTTTATTAAAATTTCTACATCTAATTTCACACATTTAATCTACAGCTGTTCACTAATATATAGGTAACCACCCTTTGCTTTTTCCAGACCCAAACACACACGCCTACACACACACACACACACACAGCCCATGGGCCCGGCAGGCAGGCCAGTTTAAACACAACAGCCATTTCAATGAGCCAATACACTCAATTAGCTGTAAATGAAGTCTTTCAGCACTGCGGCGTGTTAATTCATAATCCTAAATTCACCCTGAAATGAATCTCGCTCCCCCCTACACCCACACACACACCCTGAGGTGGTGGGATCTGAAAATGTAAATGAAGTTTCATCCCCCACTTCACCAGATGGGAGGAGAGATGCTCTATTGTTCTCAGCCTGTAGTTATCTCTCCACGATAGAAAGCCTTCCAGCTGTGTGTGTGCGTGTGTGTAGCGTGTAGTGTGAGCAGACTGTCTTCAGATGGGACGTGATGATCTCGGACTGCCTGTATGAGAGTGGGTTTCTCTCTGTGAGCAGATAATTCAGAAAATCAAATAGCAACCCAAAACGTAAAAGTACAACTAAAATTACTAACAAATTGTGAGCAAAAATAAATGTCATTTTATTCAATGAACGCTTGAGATAAGATTAATTAAAGCTGCTGCAATGGGTTGTTAAACAGTCTCAATTTAATACTGATGCCTCTATACAACCTACATAAGCAGAAGATTGTAATAAGAAGAGAAGAAGATTGTCTATTTCTATATAGTTGTTCTTAATGTCACAGGCTCCGATTCCACGTAAAGTCAGACGAAACAATTTCTGGCAGTAAGACCAGAAGAGCATGTGTTAATATTTACAAAAGCAAAGATTGGCAGGGAGCTGTACTTTAAAATCTTTTATATTTTGTGGTGATGGCTGATACTGGGGCAGGATCTCAGCAAAGAGAAAAAGGAAGGAACTGACAAAAAAAAGCTTGAAAAGGGACAGTGATAGAGCACGGGCGAAAACAAGAGTCGACCTTGGTCGTCCACTCAACAGATGGAGAGAATTTGCGGGATTTAAAAAGGATTCAAAATGGACTCTTGCAAAATGACAGGAGGCCAGGGACAAGTAAAAAAATGAACATTAATAATACTTATCAGATAAAATGAATATATATTTAAGGCCCACGACTCATCGCCGCAGTGGGCTCATTGAAATTAATATACATGGATAGATTATAACCAAGCTATTAAAATCAATACATGAAAATTAAATAAATGTCAAATTTTAGGAATACTGCTGAAGACGAAACACATTTCTCCACTGCACACTCTCAAACTGGCCAAACCTAAATGCAGACCCCCGGTGTCAGTCACGGTGTGTGTGTGAGAGAACTGGGGGGTGCTAACTATAATTGGGGTCTTAATGACTCTTGATGGGGAGTAACACAGCAGTTTACAGTCAGTTAGCCAGATGTCCTGCCAGTCCCTCCACCCTCATCACAGCACACACCAGTCTCCCAAAAAAGGAGACAAACACGCAACAGGCCAAAAACAAAGTGGAACAACTGTGAAAACTGAAGTATTTCACAATACGGTGGAAACGAGGATTGGATACTAAAGGCTGTTTTCACAGGTATGTTAGTTTTTAATCAGGATTTTGGAATTAAAACAGTTAACCTGGTTCCAGATGTCTGCATTGCCACCCACATCTTGATTTTTAATAGATTCAAATCGGTCTGGTGTCGAGCTCACTGATATGCAAAAAAACAACCAGGAATAACAATTCATCATCTTCCTGTCTCTGAACAAGGGAAAAAGGTTTTGCGTGCGATTGATTCGCACCTCAACATATTTGTTCGAACTGTTGCTTTTTGTCATGAATACTTTCACATAGATATTATATATATATATATTTATGTGGTGAAAAAACGTAATATTTTTAATGTAAATTTGTAATGTTATGCGTTTGGAGCTTTCGCACTGCGAATAAAAGCCTCATCCAATCACGCAGTGTGGAACTGACATTTTCAAAACATACACTACAGTGTCCAACAAAAGCAGACCAGATCCACACCTCCCGTTCTTACATTTCACAATAAAAGCCCTGTACAGTCATATACACTGGGTAATTCATTGCACTTCACTAAAAGGACACTCAATAAAATAGCTGACAGTAGCTAATTCTGTACAACAGTTTACCTCAGACAGACCAGCTGCTCTGGGTCAATAGGATCTGGGTAGTTGGTCGTCTACCTGCGCAAATCTATTCAAACCTTTAATTGAAAAACTGTCGCAGATTCCACTGCCGGTATGAATAGTTTTGATGCGAAATATTCGCAGGCAAAGTATTTCTCATTTTACATGTAGTTTCGTATATATTTGTCACGGCCCAGATGTGTGAAGGCCTTAAAAGAGAGCAGTTACTGCTGCTTTTTCAAATGATCTTATTACACCTTCTTGAAAATGTTCTAGTGCTAGTCGAAGGAAACACTTATTTTATTTTTTTAAATTAGAGTTTGTTTTTCTGAACTGTAATTGCCTTAATTCCCCGTCTTGAATCGTGGTGTCAGAATGACGGAAGCTGTAGAAAATACACCTTCACATGGACCGATATCTGAGGCGCAGAGCAGCTCTGCGAGGTGATGCAACGGCAAGTAAAAAGATGATGTGCTACAGGAACATTCGGCTCCTTTATTCCCCCCCCAGTTCCTGTGTAACTTTGATCAGTGTCGTCTTTCTTCCACAGACACAACGTGACGAGGTGACTCAGTTGTTCTCGGACTAAATGAATCCCAGATCGTGAGAGGTGCCCTCCTGGATTTGCATATTCAAATGCTCTAGTCAAATCTCGTGCCGTCGGTTGCTGATTTCCTCAAAAGGGATCTGGGTTTTGTTTCAGTCTCAACAATGTGCATTTTGGGAGATAGGCCTCCCTCTGTCATCTAGTCTATACTTAATACCAAGATAGCAAATATCAAGTATCCTATCAAGTATCCTCCCTCTCCACGCTAGCTTCTGTTGCACTTGCTTTTGTAATTAATTGGGTTTTGTCATTAAGGGTTACTTTCATGCTGACATATGCTCTTTAAGGTGTTCTATCCATATTCTAGCTAAATTAGCATTAGTATAGCCATAACGTCGGTTGGGGCTGAAGACTACAAGTCAGAAAATAAAATAAATCTGGGATAGTGGAGCAATGAATTGAAATGATGAAATTGAGTAACAGAAGAGTTCCTGGTGCTTTTTTAAAATTTCATGAAAACTTGCACTAGTGAACTCACCTGACCTCTGCAGTACACTCCTCAACTCTGCTGGAGGCTACATTAGCCTCTACTAGCATATCACACCTGAAACTCATGCTTTGTCTCAATTCGAATACTTCCGTTACACTTAAGTACACTGTGTACATGATGTACTTAATTGCGTAGTGCGTGAATCTCCACAGGGTAGTGTTGTGCACTTTCCATCAATAAAGACTGCAACATTTGACCTTTTCTTCTTCGTCTTTGTAACGGCATATTGTAACCGGAGAGAGCATTATCGCGAAACATTTGACCACGATTGTCGGCCGCCACAATATCTGCTGGCCTGTTTGCTCACTTGATAAATGTATAAACTGTATTCTGGCGTTCACTGGAGCTGCAGCTTCCTCGGCTGCCTTTTTCACAAGTTTGGTGGTCCCTCCCTTTCCGCTGTATGTAGCCAAGATGGTGGCCATTTAGGGTAAGAAGTTATGACCGTTATTAGAACACTATCCGGGTACACTGCACTGAACACAATAGCAAGTGCAAGTACGGAAGAACACAAATTGTGACAAAGCGTCAGACAAAACTGTTGGAAGTCGAGTTGCATTGTGGGTAATGTAGATGCCAGGTTTTGGATTAGAAGATGAATTCGTGTTCTATTCATATCTATTTTTTAAACTATCCATCATGAGTCTGACAGTGTTTCAAAAGTGCATGGCTAAATAGGTGGAGTACTCTTTTGGACATTGGCGCGCTGTATGAAAGCCTCATCGTAGACTATGAAAGCCTTAATGGGTTGTTACAAAGGGTTCTGAGCTTGACTGCCAATTAGGTACATCAGCTGCAGTATTGAAGGCTTTGTATCAGCCCACGCCAATAGGAAAGAAGAAATCCAATGACCGATATGGCCACAAGGTGTTTGTGATGACCGCAAAGTATGAGAAAAAACAGATATAAGTGAGTCAGAGGTGGTCGGCATGTGTCGGGCCCCCCAGAAGGAGCTGGAGGAAGTGTTTGGGCAGCTCAACAGTACACACCATATAGTCACTATGACTATAGTCATCCAACTATAGTCCAATGGACACTGGATTTCCAATATCAATACTTACAAAGTATACAATAAAAGCCTATTTTCTTCTCTCTTTTACTTAGATATGTCTGAGCAAGGATATTCTACAGTTTACAAAATAAAGTCTACTGAACTTGATTTGAGAAATATTAAAGCCAAATATACATACATTTCTGGAACTAAAACATGTATTGCTGCAGATATCGATGTTACCCACTGGCTCAGGCTCTAATGGCAAAAGATGTAGCCATTTCTCGACTCTCCTTACTTCTAATTCACATCAACCAAGGTTGTTCAAAAAGATGAATCAAGACGGGAGTGAATAGGAACTCCTGCAATCAGTGCAGGAGTTCCAGTAACGTTTCATTTTACAACAGATTTACTTTTAGTTCTGTTAAGAAGCAAAAACCCCCCATGTTGCATCCTCAGCAGCAGTATCAGAATGTGTGAATCCTCCTACTCACTCCACAGAGTCCTCCTCGCTCAGACAGAATACAGGACCGATACTTTCAATATGCATTAGCAAACCACTTGGCAGCTTATCCTGTTGGAGAAATGTTACACTCTCAACCTGCACGTGTGTGTGTGTGTGTGTGACATGGAGTATGAGTCGGGGCCGCAGGTGCCAGACAGGCGGCCATTTCACACCCGTCTTCTGTAATTGGCCAGAGCGCCCCATCTTCCTTCAATAGGAACCCCCCCCCTAAAACACACACACACACACACACACACACACACACATACATGATATAACACACACACACACACACACACACACAGTTGGAGGAATGAAGGAAGGCCAGCTCGGGCCCGACGCCACAGCAACCATGACGCCAGCCAATTATAGCACGGCAAGGCAAGGATGCGTGGTAAAGTCACCTAGCAACTGAGAGAAAGAGAGAAGGTGGGGGAGGGGGGTTAGAGAGAGAGCGAGAGAGTGAGTGAGACAGATTAACAGGCATGGACAATCAACCAGCCACCATCCAATTATGGAGGAGGGTGATGCAGTTGCTTGGCAACCCAAACTGAATGAGCAAATGGAGAGAGAGAGAGAGCGAGAGAGAGAGAGCTCAGGTTGGAGGATGGACCCAGTGGGTGAAGAGGAGTACAGAGGTGTGTGTGTGTGTGTGTGTGTGTGTGTGTGTGTGTGTGTGTGTGTGTGTGTGTGTGTGTGTGTGTGTGTGTTTGTGTGGAGGTCTGGGGTTACAGCAGGGGCTTTCCTGAATCCACATGAGGCTGGGGGAGGGGGGGAGGGCGGGTGAGGTCTTGGAAAGTCAGACTCAAGTGGATTGTTTTTTTTTCACGTTTTAACCTGTGAACTACACATCACACGATTGTACTTTACATCACAGTGAGCCATTTTGCAAACCGTGTGTGAAATGTGAATGTTTTTTTTCCTACTAGCCTGTTGTTAAAACTCGCTTCAATTACACAAACCTGTCGAAGTGAACGCAAAGCGACATTATCTTTGTGAGGTTATGCAGTGCAGACTTTTCATTTGTATGTGCAGCTAATCTTCATGATTATAAGTAACAGTCACAAAAAAAAAAAAATCATTGCAGACTTGTTCGCTAATGAGTGATTATGCAACTCGACACAAGTTCCAGCAGTGTGCTAATTGATTTTAATACCACATAGAAAATAATGGAAACAAGTGGCTGCTTGGAAAAATAGAAAACTATATATGTGAAACAATCTAACTGGATAAAAAACGGCGATATTTGTTGGTAGAATGAAATGAAACGGATTGCTATACAAATCAATCACGCCTTTCAAACATTAAATGTCAGAGAAGGCTTTTAAATGTCCTCCAATACTGTGAACTGTCAGAGGTTTCAACCGCTGCTCGAAAATGTCAACCTTATGGTGTTAAAAAATGTCCCAGTACAAAAATCTGTTCATATGAAGATGCTTTGATTTTCGGATGTGTAGCCAACTGAGGGGTTTGGAGAATATTACTCAGATAAATTTCAGTTTGCTCATTTTATTTACATGGACATTCATTTCTAGCCATGGTTTAACTGTTGGATTAAGTTTTATGTAGATAAAGATCTGTTTGTAACAAGCTGCTTTATAGTTTCCATTATCCGTCAGGAGCTAAATTCGAAATGCAGCATGAATATTGCAGTAAACAACTATTATTAAAGATATAGTGGAGTTTTGTCTCCCTGAGCAGTGAATGAAGTCACTGTCCCTCTGTGTGTGTTGTACCCCCAGCTTCTTTCCGGCCGTGCGTGCATGTTAGTATAATGTGAGTGCCAGTCATATATTGTATATAAGACACCTCGAGTTCGGGCATTTTGGCCATCGCCATGTTGTTTTTTTCCAACCAGTGAACGGAAATGACCATATTTGGACTGTGGAGGAGTGACGCCATGGTAGAGAAGCCATACATGTCTCTGGTAGCGACCTATTCATCACAAGTTAGCCACGCTCTTAAGCATACTCTGCTTTATGGTCTATTTGACACTAAATGGACCATAATTTATTAAATGAACATCATGCTGTATTGAAGAAGTCTTGAAACTAGAGATTGAGACCATAAACTCATGTTTACAATGTTTACTGAGGTAATAAATCAAGTCAGAAGTAGAGTCATTTTCTCATAGACTTCTATACAATCAGACTTTTTTTTTGGAACCAGAGGAGTCGCCCCCTGATGGCTATTAGAAAGAATGAAAGTTGAAGGCACTTCCACATTGGCTTGGAGGTTGCCGCCTGGCCCCAGTGTGCGTGCCCCACTGGCTAGCTAATGGCCGCCTCTATGCACTGCGCTGATACAGCAATTACCGTTAAAAACGTGTTCTGACCCAAAGTGTCATCACTGTTGCTGATGTTTGCACCGTTTGTGTCGCCGGCTATTGAGAACCATGTTGAGGCAACCCCCTTAATCATAGATATGCTCTAAATTGGAAATTTTGTATTTTTAAACCTACTCGAAATTGGCTTTCACAAAAGAAGGATAAACATAGCTTTTACACGTTTACACATAATGAGGACTCAATGTAGTGATTGCATTGAACCATTAACCCTGTATTGTGTATTGTACCACAATACTATCACACACTTGCTGATAGGTGAATGTCTTGTGTTTTCTTCAGTGTTGTGTGGGTATGTTAGAACTGCCATTCATCTTTTACACAAGCAGACAGCTTGTTGTTGGAGTTGGTGGAAGGTGTATTTCTTCACTGATGGAGCCGTAGGCTAGCAGTTTCCACCCTGTCTCTCTTGGTGCTTCACTATTCTAAACATGTCTCTGCTATATTCATTCTGTTTTGTCTCTGATTATTCACACATCATCATCTGACACCAGCTAAATGTATTTGAGCTGTAGTGTACATCCAAATATTGTATCAGGCATGATTTGCAATTTTAAAGAAAAAGTGCTTACTGAGTTGATGCCCATTTCATTAAGTATAGTCGAGACACATTCTCTTACATACTGCTCATCTATTCTGCTATCTCTGGTGCCAAGTATGTAGTTAAGTATATCGTTTTGGACTGCAGCTTGAATAACAAGGAGGATACGATTATTCGCCATCCAGTGTTTTTAGAGATAAAGCCGGATCCGAGAGAGTGAAAAAACAAAACAAGTGGAGAACCAGAAAAAACCCTGGCTCCAACTCAGAACAGCTCTGACTGGGTACTTTAGAGATTTACTGTATTAATTTGTACATCTATTAACATAACAACTTTCTCTAATTAAACATTTTTTAATAAGAAAATATGCTTCCCGTCAAAGCTGCAGCTCAGAGGAATTGTTTTGAACATGATTACCGACGTTATGTGGAATCGCTGCACATGTGCAGTAGAACTCCTGACAGGGTTCGCCATAATGATTGGTTTCCAATGGCCTCTGGTGTGCACTATGTGACAGTAAGTGTATTGATGCTGTGCAGGCTTTCTGCGTTTGCTCCTCCCTGTACTCTCTGCTACGCTAATCCCTCCCTACATGTATGTTCAATGATTTATGGTCATAATAACCCAAAAAGAGGATTACGCTAATTAAACCACAGTGCTGTGCTTGTAGTGAACACACCGGGAGGGAATACGCCGCCCCCACATTTATACCACACACACACACACACACACATTGAAGAAGCTGCCGTGTCTCCAGGGTGTCTTTTTTCCCTTCAGTGAATGATTGTGCCTTTAAAAGCTCATCGTTGGATAGCATGACTCGACTGTAGAATCACCAGAAGAGATACTGCAGCTAGCGGCCAGGCTACCAGATATCTAGCTGCTCCATTCTGGATTAGCTATAATAAAGCCCCAGCCCTGGGTTCCCGAGGCTATGCTGTGCTGCCCCGGAATGTAATGCTATACTTAAAGCAAAGCAATGGTCACTGGGATCATATAAGCATGTAACACGCTGGATTAATGATGCCAAGGTTGCCAGTATTAATACAGTAGGGGGTCTGCAGGCTATGTACTGTAATCCTGATGAACACCAAGGAAAGTACTAACACTAGATGATGACAACCGGAGGCCATAAACCACTCCAGATACTGTAAATGTTGCTATGGCTAAAGCCAAAGGTAAATAATGCTAGCTTCGAGTGGTGCAAGTCTGCACCGGCCTCATGCTGCAGATAAGTGATGGACTTCAGTTACTCAGGCTAAAAATGTCCAGTCCAGAATGCATTTTGACATGAAAACAGATGTAAGGATGTATATGTACAAACCGATGGTACACTGTTTCCTATCACTTTAAAAGTAGTGATATACTGTAAATCGTATGTCAAAACAAACTCCAATTTGAATACATCTAAATGTATTTTCGGACAAATAATTATTATAGTTTCTATTCCAAGGTTGTTTTTTTGTGATTTTGCACAGCAATGAATCAATGTAGATTTTGGTTACCACCTAAAATTGCTAAATTACTCCGAAAGGTCATGCGTAGACAGACAACAGCAGCGCCTTAAAAAACACAGCCCCTTCATTGATTGTCAGTGTGGGTGCTGACACAGCAGGCTCCAGCAAAAAACACTGGGTAACTTAAAGAAAATTTGAACCCGGCTCCACTTTTGCCGTAATCCAAAGCAATGTCACCGGGAAAGGCGCTACCAAATGTGTGCTAGAAAAAAGAAGAAGTATTGTGCAGATTTAGCAAAAAAGTCTGTTGCTGATCTTCGCCACTCTTGAAAATCTGACTGACTTTGTGATAACTTTTCAGAGTTGTGAAATCCTTCCTCATAACATTGTAAAAGACTGTGGCATTTTTTTGACATCTGATTAGCCTTCAAACTGATCAACAGTACCTCACCAGTGCCTGACCCCACAATGGCCTCACTATTGCAGCCTTTTAAAGCCTTGAGTTCGGCTTTTTGGGCAACCTGTCAATCACAAGGTAGCCACGGCCTCAAGCATACTCCGCTTTATGGTCTATTTTACTCTAAATGGATCATAATTTATTAAATGAACATCATGCTGTATTGAAGAAGACTTGAAACTAGAGATTGAGACCATAAACAAATTTTCTCATTGACCTCTATACAATTAAACTTCTTTTTACAACTCGAGGAGTCGAAATGAGAAAGAATGCAAGTTTCAAGCACATCCACATGGCTTCCCTTTTTAAACCCGGAGGTTTCCACCTGGTCTGAACGCCTGGTCCGTCTCTTTTTATTTTTCTGTGGACCTAACTGTACTTTGGTTGGTTTACTGGTGAAATCTGTTGAAAGTCAGAACATTTTTCCCTTTACTGTATGTCAAACAAGATCTTCTTTTGTCCATAGACTTAATTGTGGAATTGATTGAAAGGTTTTGTTTCAATGTGTTATGAGTGATAACTCATTCCGAACATTTCAACAGGTTGTTCCTTATCGACCTTGTAACCTTCTTACATTGACGGATGTAAATTTAAGCTTAGGTGACTTAGGGCTGTGCAAACTCAAGCAAATCAGGAATTTATCTGCATTAGTCAAATCCGTCTTCAGTCATGAGTCTCCTTCATCAACTGAGAGCTCGTCTCCACATGCACTTTGGAGAACTCGCGGCAAACAGCCCCTGGACACATCAGCCTGCTGTCTGTTCTCTCTGAGGGTCGCTGAGAGGGCAGCTGTAGTTAGCAGCTAAAGCTCCGTGTCAGACCCAGTTGGACACGGCCGAATTACCAATGTCATTTACTACCAGTCTATCACTCATCAGGCAATTACTGTGGCAGGGCCTTTTGGCCCTGAGCTGGGATCAAGACGCATGAGGAAATTTATCAAATCTAGACGATCACCAGAGAAGCAGAAGAAGACGACACAAGGTCATAATCTCTCCTAAACAACTACCCCAAGGGTGGTTGCATGGACATGAGCTGATGCACAATCCTACTCTTTACTGATTTCTCCTCAAATCAAACAGACATTCTCAAAGCTCTTCAAAGTTCCCAATTTTCTCCACCCATCTGCTTGGTACAGATAGAAAATATTACATAGTTAGAAAATGTTGGATATTCGCGGCTGTCCCGCACGGAGCTTTGCGAAGGGTCGTTTCTGATGGTGTGATGTCATTTTGGTCATGCAGATGCTCGCAACCCTCGCAGATTTCGGCAAGCATTATTCGTCTGAGGTCTGACCACATTATTGAACATACTGCATCTGGTAGTGCTGAAGCCACAGTGCTGGTGATCGTAGTGTAGTTGTGACATTTTTCATTGTGTTGGTTCTGAACTACAACACATTGGGTTGAAATGGAACATAGACCAAGTTGACTATCTGCTTAACTTCAAGTGTGTTAACAGTGCAGGACTTGTAGTCACTTCTATAAACAGTCCCCTTATTTTAGGGCACAGAAAGTAAACGGAGAAGTTGTATAACCTCTAATAAGGTCATCATTTTCAAGCTTTGCCAAGTCTCACTGACATTGGAATCTGGCTCCCATTTCGTTCAAGCAATTTGTGAACACAGCCCAAAGACAGATCACAAATGATTGTTACTCGCAAATTAAAATGAGCGGACAAGATCCTCCCAAGTGCTGGACTACAGAACAAAGGTAATTGTAACGAATGTAATGAAGGTCTTACCTGTGTGAGTCCTCTGGTGTGCCTTCAGATGGGAGCTCTTGGTGTAAACCTTCCTGCAGCCATTAAACTGGCACCGGTGGACTCTCTTTTTGTTCTCTGGTACGTCTCCTCCCAGACTTCCTCCTCCTCCCTGCTCACCATCACTGAGGGCTCCTCCTCGGCTCGGCGGCGACGGTAATGCTCGTGCTGCCACCAGTTTGGCCGCCCCCAACCCTACCTTCTTGGCCACAAATTTGAGCGTTAGCGTGCCGTCCGCCGTCGCGGTCAGTGTTTGTGTGGATTTGATGAGGTGGCGGCCGAGCTCTGGTGACGATGGCGGTGTTAGGGACGTAACAGCAGCGCTGAGCTGTGCGGCACTGACTCCTGCCAGGACTTGTTCCTTTGGTGTGAGGATTTCAGTCCCTACCTCTGCTTGGGTCGTGCTGGAGTTGGGCACCTGGAGGATTTTGGCCTGGACCTTGGGGAGAGATACCAGTAGTGGAGGCGGGGTGGGTTGGTCAGGGAGGCTGGGGAGGAGGGGATCCATCAGGTCCTCATCACTGTCTCCCCCCTGCATGAAGGTAGGCGTTAAGAGACCGTCCAGCTCCTCATCAAAGAGCTCTGAGAGTCGCTTGGGCTCCGTCTGTAGGTATCGCTCCAACTCTAGACATGTCTGCAAGAAAAAGAAGCACATGGACCCAGAGTCAGACATAAATATTAAACCTGTTGGTTAAGTGTTTCTCACAACTCCAGTCATGCCATTCACATATGTAAGATGCTGTGGATGCAATATCACTTTATCATGTTATTTATCAGCTCATTTACGTTACACAGGAACAACAACACATGTCACTCTCTACCCGATCGTACTGCACATGTGCAACTTCTTAACAGAGAGAAGACAGAAGCAAGATGGCTCACTCGTTAGCTACTTCCATCATCAGCTCCGGAAAAAAAGGTCACTGCATCCAAACTGACTGGGCAGGTGCTAGCGGAGAGTCTAACATTAGCCCGAGCTAGTCAAATGTCAGCAATGTGGCAATATTTTACACTGGAAATTCTGTCAACTAGACAATGAAAGAAGGTTCCATGGTGCTCTGTATGTTTTTGTTCATATTTTACTAAGGGTTCAACCTGAGGTTAGGGCATACAACAATGATAGCAATGATATCACACCAATACAGGCTTAGTAGTGTACAGCTGAAAAAATAATAATAACACATATATATTTAGTTTTTAAGGCGCTGCTATTAAAGTGGTACTCTGTATCAGCCGATATGTAAATTCAGGTATCAAGAAGGAAAAAGTTGGTATCGGAACATCAAAACTCCGCAGATAACTTTTAGGTCACGGTCATGGTGGTTGAACAACCGACCAATGCATTTGTGAAGATAGTCTTGCCTTAAATATTCAGGGGTTTTCTCCAGACTGCAGCCTGTTCCCAGACCCTGTTTACTCGTAACTTGTACATTAAAATGCCGACTGCAGGCTTTATATTTCTCTGCAGCTGTTGACCATGTCACCTGGCACATGGCTGTCCTGAGAGAGGAGGGATTTAGCCTGTGATTGATTGGTGCTGCCCGGCCGAGCTCTCCGGAGCCCTGAACTGTGGAAGCCTTGCCTGTTTCCCTCCGCTCACCCAAATCAACCAGCCATGGAAGTTATATGGCAAGATAGAGGAAGGTATGAGAACGGGATGACGGAGGGAAAGTCAAACAAAGAAACAAAGGTGAAGGATGAGAGATACGGAGAGAGAAACAAGGAAACATAAGCAAGTATTTCTATAATTGTGTCTTCAACTATACGGTTCCAGGTTATGGCAGCAGCGCAGCAGCGCAGCATCACCACAGTTGTTGGTCTGCTGGGGCTTCAATTCCGCGGTCAAGGGCACTGGGCCACATTACCTCCAGGGATTTGAGCCAGAAACCTTTAGGGGTCACTAACCTACTTTTCTAAACTAAAGGCTGTAGCTCAGCTCTCTGAGCTTCTATGTTTTCTGTAATCCCTGTTCCCCTTTCACTTGAACTACCAGTTGCACTTTTGACGCAGTGTACAGCTGTTACAGCTGATGATAATCTAAAGAGATTTAAAAAAAGAACGTTTTCAAAGCTGTTTGATACAAAATGTAAACTAAAAACAAGCCTTATTAAATGCTACTATATGGGTAAAAAGAGCGACTGTAATACTTAAGATTGTTTTATATCGCAAACAGATGCAAACCAGATGGTGGGACATCAGATTTCAGAGCAGCAGTGCTAGTAATTACAGAATGTAACAGGAAGAGAGAGAGAGAGAGAGAGAGAGAGAGAGAGAGAGAGAGAGAGAGAGTGAGAGAGAGAGAGAGAGTAAGACAGCCCAGTCCACAGCCCAGTAACTGTCCACTCAGCACTTTCTTGCAAGCTACCTGGCTCGAGCACCATCCTGCAGCATACTGCCTTTACTATGCCTACTTGGAATTGAATTAATTTCCTCTGTGTGGCCAGAGGCCTTTGGCAGATGAGGGTTCTCATTCTGATCCTCTGGCTCTTTCCACCTCTGCCATCCGTATTTTTTTATTTTTTTTTTTTCCTCCGCGGCAGCTGGTTGACTTGCTCCATTCAGACCGGCCAACGTTGGAGCTCTGCTCCGCTCAGACTCAGTGACAAAACACACAAACCAACACATTTGGTCTGAACATCTGTTGAGTGGCGATAAGCTGAACTTCCCTCTCCCTTTCTTCTTCCCTTTAAAAGAATGTCTTATTTTTCTTAAGAATGTTCATTTGCATATGAATATAAATCAGAGATATCTCTTTGGGAGGGTTACACTGCTTCATAAGGAAACTTGAAAAGAAGAAGCGTACACGTTAAGAAGCAAAGATGACGGCAAGTAACGATGTCTTTTGCATAGCTGATACCAGCGCTGTGATGAAAACCATTGGGTTGGCCTTTTGTCTAGATTGTTGCCATGATTTGTTAGCGTTGGTATTCCTTTGAGTAATCGCTGTGTGTGTAATACAATATCCAGTCAAGCATGCTAAAGGAGGTCATTACGTCTCTGTTTAAATTAAATCAGTCATTGCTAATGCATCTGGAAACCAATCAAACAGACATCAGGTTATCTGGAGTGGAACTTAAACAGCCGAATGCTCTATTTCAAGACAACATAGCGACAAGGTTTAGATTTTAGGATGATGATACATTGCTCATTGATCACTCGTAGTGATATCATAAAGCGTATTTATACGCGGAATCAACTTACTAACACAGTCCGAGAGGCATTGCACAACCAAATAATACAAATAACAATCCTATAGCTGATACAATGAAAGTTAGGCCTATCATTCCAATTATGGACCTAATTGTAAAAGAGCAGTGCTTATTGTTGGCTGGTTATAAAGATTTAAAGGGGACATATTAGAATATACTATCATGTGACATTAGTAGCGTGATGACACATGAGCAAGTTCCTTTCACTGCAGAAAGCCGTTGGATACAGCTAATAAATTATAAAAGAAAGCTGTGAAGTGAATTCTGAGTTTAGAATAAGTTCTCACTAATGGCAACAATACTCGATGTTGCTGCTTGCAGGACACAAGCGAAACATATTAATGGAGATTAAAAAAAGTTAAGTTTTGAAATCTCTTTTTTCCCTCTTATATAAAATATTTATCTTCTTATCCTTTCCAGGGCTCCATAGAATTATACTGTGCTGCTGTATGTGTTACAGTATTCATCATCAGACACAACTACAGCACCATGAATGTCAGTTCTCTTTGACACAGTAAATACAGCCTCTATTAGTGATTTCTGACGGCACACCGACGGTACCATTGTTTTCACTTGGACCAGATATCATCCATCCATCCATTTTCCTCCGCTTATCCGGGGTCGGGTCGCGATGGCAACAGGCCAAGCAGGCTGACCCAGACTTCCCTCTCACCGGCAACATGTTCCAGCTCATTCTGGGGGATCCCGAGGCGTTCCCAGGCCAGCTGGGAGATGTAATCCCTCCAGCGTGTTCTGGGTCTTCCCCGGGGTCTCTTCCCAGTTGGACGTGCCTGGAAAACCTCCAATGGGAGGCGTCCAGGAGTCATCCTAATTAGATGCCCGAACCACCTCAGCTGACTCCTTTCGACGCGAAGGAGTAGCGGCTCGACTCCAAGCTCCCTCCTGATGACCGAGCTCCTTGCCCTATCTCTAAGGCTGAGCCCGGCCACCCTACGGAGGAAGCTCATTTCGGCCGCTTGTAGCCGCGACCTTGTCCTTTCGGTCACGACCCAGAGTTCGTGACCATAGGTGAGGGTAGGAACGTACACCGAGTGGTAAATTGAGAGCTTTGCCTTCCGGCTCAGCTCCCTCTTCACCAAGACGGTCCGGTGCAGCGCCTGCTTTACTGCTGCAGCCGCACCGATCCGTCTGTCGATCTCCCGCTCCATCTTACCCTCACTCGTGAACAAGACCCCGAGATACTTGAACTCCTTCGCTTGAGGAAGGCACTCCGTCCCCACCTGGAGGGAGCAATCCACCGGTTTCCAGCAGAGCACCATGGCCTCAGATTTGGAGGTGCTAACTCTCATCCCCCCCGCTTCACACTCGGCTGCAAACCGCCCCAGTGAATGCTGGAGGTCACGATCCAAGGAGGCTAACAGGACCACATCATCTGCAAACAGCAGAGAGGCGATCCCAAGACCCCCGAACCTGACGTTCTCCACCCCCAGGCTGCGCCTAGATATCCTGCCCATGAAAGTCATGGCTCCCATGACTTTCCGATGGCTCAGGAAGGGAGCCGTCGGAAAGGAATCCGCATTGCTCCTCTTGAATCTGAGGTTCGACAAACGGTCGGAGCCTCCTTTCCAGCACCCTGGCATAAGCCTTCCCCGGGAGGCTGAGTAGTGTGATACCCCGGTAATTCGAGCACACTCTCCGGTCCCCCTTTTTGAAAATGGGAACCACCACCCCAGTCTGCCAGTCCATGGGCACTGATCCCGACCCCCATGCGACATTGAAGAGGCGTGTCAGCCAGGACAGCCCAACTATGTCCAGCGCTTTCAGCATCTCAGGGCGGATATCATCCACCCCCGGCGCCTTGCCACCAAGGAGCTTTTTGACTACCTCAGCGGCCTCTGCCAGGGATATGGGTGAGCCTCACCCTAGATCTTCAGGCGCTGCCTCCTCTGCAGAGGACATGTTGGTCGGGTTTAGGAGTTCCTCAAAGTGCTCTTTCCACCACCCGACGATGTCCCCTGTCCGGGTCAGCAGTTCCCCCCCCCCCCTGCTGAGAACAGCCTGGGGTAAGCCCTGCTTTCCCTTCCTGAGCCGTCGGATGGTTTGCCAGAACCTCCTTAAGGCCAACCGAAAGTCCTTCTCCATGGCCTCCTCGAACTCCTCCCATGCCCGAGTTTTAGCATTCGCGAGCTGCAGCCCTTCTGGCCTGCCAGTACCTGTCAGCTGCTTCGGGAGACCCCTGGGCCAACCAGGCCTTGAAGGTCTCCTTCTTCAGCTTGACTGCTTCCCTCACCTCCGGTGTCCACCACCGGGTTCTAGGGTTGCCGCCACGACAGGCACCGATGACCTTCCGGCCACAGCTCCTAGCGGCCGCGTCCACAATAGAGGCTTTGAACATGGTCCATTCGGATTCCATGTCCCCAACCTCCCTCGGGATGTGTGAGAAGTTCTTCCGGAGGTGGGAGTTAAAGACCTCCCGGACAGGGTCCTCCGCCAGACGTTCCCAGTTCACCCTCACTACACGTTTGGGCTTGCCGGGTCTTTCCAACCGGTTCCCCTGCCATCTGATCCAACTCACCACCAGGTGGTGATCAGTTGACAGCTCTGCTCCTCTCTTCACCCGAGTGTCCAAGACATACGGCCGCAAATCAAATGATACGATTACAAAGTCGATCATTGATCTCCGGCCTAAGGTGTTCTGGTACCAGGTACACTTATGAGCCACCTTATGTTCGAACATGGTGTTCGTTATGGCCAAACCGTGGCAAGCACAGAAGTCCAATAACGAGACGCCATTCGGGTTCAGATCGGGCAAGCCGTTCCTCCCAATCACCCCCTGCCAGGTTTCTCCGTCATTGCCCACGTGAGCGTTGAAGTCCCCCAGGAGAACTATGGAGTCGGTAGGCGGCGCCCTTTCCAGGACCCCTCCCACTGACTCCAAGAAGGCCGGATACTCTGAACTGCTGTTTGGTGCATAAGCACAAACCAGTCAGAGCCTTGCTCCCCGCAACCCGTAGGCGCATGGAGGCGGGGAGAACTCCAACACAGCGGCGCTCAGCCGGGGGCTCGTGAGTATCCCCACTCCCGCCCGGCGCCTCTCACCCTGGGCAACTCCGGAAAAGGACAAAGTCCAACCCCTCTCCAGGAGCTTGGTTCCAGAGCCAGCGCTGTGTGTGGAGGTGAGTCCAACTATATCTAGCTGGTATCGCTCCACCTCCTGCACCAGCTCTGGCTCTTTCCCCGCTAGCGAGGTGACGTTCCACGTCCCTAGAGCTAGTCTATGCTGCCGGCGATCGGCTCGCCCAGGCCTCCCGCCTGACCCGCCGCCCGGTCTGCATGGACCAGATATCAAAAAATAGAAAGGGCACTGTGTCTGCAGGTGGGGGCTGGACTGATACTGAGTATTGTAGGGAGGTGGGCGGGGAGGACAGAGGGTAGAGAGAGCCCGAGGATGTGGAAGGGGAGCGAGCGGCGATCAAACCCACGGCTGGCGGTGAACGCGCCGCCTCTCACATCACACGTATAACCTTCTCCATCGTCTGTTTCTCCTACATACCATGAATATCAGGTAACAATGACATGTATGGCCTGCAGCGTGTGCGTTGTGCGTGTGTGTGTGTGTGTGTGTTTCAGCTGGCTAACAATTCGGACTGATAGCATGTGTAGGGCTCACCTCCTGTCCCTCCGCTCAGTCCCACACCATATGGGGAAAGGTCACATCGAAAAACACATGACACACACAAACACACAGGCAGCCACTAACACTCATTCCCACATAAAAATAAAATACAAAATAAAATGTCAACACTCGGATGGACAAAAAGCTCTCTTGGTTGGATCATCAGTCCAAACAATGAGACATTGAGCTGAAAGGAATCCGCTTCACTGTCAAAAAGTCAAAAGGTACGAGACAGTGAACACAACAGTTTGAGGACAGAAGTCAACTAGAGACCCGCTGCAGTAAGAATCATCCAATCGGAGAGCTTCAGATTCTGTTGCTGGCAGCTGATGGTGGGCTGAAGTAAGAGGTTGAGCTCTGTAGAGCCAAGAATAAATAAATAACTAATACTGCATTCACGTCATCGTTGGCCGAATGGGAAAACCTCCTGCTATTCCGACTTGTGGGCGATCATACTGTTATATCAAGATAGTTACCTTGGCTCCTAACAGATACATAACAAGCAAACCCACAAAGGCATACTGTACAGCCCCTTTTTAATTAGCTGAATCAACCGTATTGGTGTCAATACTGGCTTTCATCTGGATATAACTGTCAGCGTTGGTGGCTCTGCAGCCATTTGGCCAACAGTTTGTTGACACTTCTGTAGCTGTATTCAACACTTGAGAGTAGCCGGTTGTAGCCGCCAAAAATTCAGAATTTCACCTACTCTAATTATAACTCACAGGCTGATGTGAACATTTTCTCCCACTTGGCTTTTCTTAATTACAGTCTGCATGGTGTGATGTGAACATGGCATTAGGTGCAATGTTTTGCGCCTGATTGCAACGGTGAAGTGTTGAGAATACGCCAAAGACAGGTGTGGGACCAGCTGTTTAGTACAACTAAATGGGTACCAGTTGCTATTGTTTGTTCTGTGTGAGAAACAACCCGTTTGAACTCCCAATGCAGTTAGTGTGCGTAAGTGAAGCAAACATCAAAGCAAATGATGTATTACAAAAGGCAAGAAAGTCCACACAGGGCAACCTATCCTCATACAACAGGTCGCATGATATCTTATAAAAAGTTTTGTTAGCAAGACAAAAATAAACTTCCATTTGCACAGGAAACTACTCAGTTGAGTTTAGGCAACAAAGCTAGATAGGTTTCAGAAAAGCTCTTCGTTTTTGGTTAAAATAACAACGGAAGGGCCTTTACTGAAGTATGCAAGTTACGTGACAAATAAATTCACGTTGACTTCGCGTTTCACATGGAACAGCGGTCTCCTGGCTAAAAGGTCGCCGGTTCCACCCCCACTCTCCTCCCTGAGTGTGCTTTATGGTAAAATGGTAAATGGACTTGTACTTGTATAGAGCTTTTCTAGTCTTCCGACCACTCAAAGCGCTTTTACACTCTGAGGTAAGGGTCCGAGGGGAGGTGGATGGGTTAAACAAACATGGGACTTTCTGCCAGTGCAAAACTAAAAGTTCACATTGACATTTAGTCATGCGAGTTGTTAGTGAGTCAGTCAAGTGGTTCAGATGCCAAAACCTTACTTCCTGTGAAGGCGAAAGTTTATTTTCAAAATACACTATGCATGTAACGAGTGTATTATTGACACACTATAACTGACACGTCCAAAACTGACGCTAAAGGGGCACGTAGAGCGTCATACTTTGAAATTCAGGAGCACTGACCAAGCAGCTTTATTTAAGGCATTGCTGTGAGAATGTTATTTTTTTAAAATTCAGTCATCAATAAAGCCCATTACTCTGTGTTCATACATGCCGACCTACGTGTACAGAGAAAAATCTGTCCTGCCGTTGCAGTTAATGTACTCATTTCACAGAATTATTTCCACAGTGTTCATTTCACGGTTTCCGATGTAACCCGATTTAATTAGGTAACTGTTTAGAGGTCAATGACAAACAAGGTCAAAAGCAGTGTCACTGCTGAAGAGAAAAGCCAGCTGGTGTTGACCACAGCATATTACATTGTATTGGACTATATGGATATTCTACATATCCAGAAAGGGAATTTACATGTTGTACTACACTCTCATACACGCAGCTGAAGAAAAAAAAAAAGAATGGATCCATCTCGTCCTTCGGCAACCTCTCAATGACCGTTTCTTTCCCTCTATATTTTGAGTGTTTGATTTAATATCTCGTCTAAAATAGCTACCGGTGACGTGTAGGCCCTGCCCGTGGGTGTGTGTGTGTGTGTGTGTGTGTGTGTTCCTAGCCTGCTGAGGCCCATTAATAATGAATGCAGAGAGCAGAGGGCTCTGGATGGAAGCGCTAAGAGCTTTTGACAGACAAAAGATCATCGAGGACGGATGCTCAGCAAACAGACTGAAGTGGGATGAGCAGGAGATGCTCCGTCTGTGTTTGCATTCAGGCAGTTGTGCGACTATTACCGGCATTACCATCGGGACGAGGGTGGAATTAAGCCATTTACGTGATTCCGTGAAGTGACACTTCCTGTAATGGTCTGCTTCACGTGTGGTTATTGCCACATAAATGACCAACATGATAGACATCAACAGCTTTCTTTTTGCGAGATTTTATATTCTGCAATGCTCATGAAGAACAGATTCGGCCCGTTCGAATGCATCCAATACCAGCCGGTGAATGTTTAGATAATAACATTAACTATTGAAAGTAGGTTTAGTGAAATGAAGCATGCTTTTGTAACTTCTTGACTCTGCAATCATTAGGTTTTAAAAGTTTGATCCAAAAACTCATTCTGGTTTACAGCTTTGGACAAATCTGAAATTTCCAATTATATTTTCCCATTATAAAAACAGAATTCACAACACAGAAACAAAGAACAGCTTTGCCAGACCAAGATATAACAGGGAGACACATCTAATTATGGTGTTGAGTAGAGACTGGTCACTCAAATGAGTGCATGTACTAATACCAGTAAAATCACAATTTTAAACAAAAAAATATTTCACCAACACACACAGTTCAGCACACGTCGAAATAAAGGAATGATATACAGAATACTAAAAACAAGCCCCAGGTTGTAAAATGACCTGGATTTAAAGAGACAGTGTGTACGATTTGGTGGTATCTGATGTCCCAGTATTCAGTTGGTTTCAGATTGCAGATTGCAACCAACTCCCGCACCCCTCCGCTCACTCCTCCCCGGTATCGCAAGCGTGACGGAGAACCGCGGTGGCCTTCATGTAACTTAAAAACGTTAAAGGCCTTCTCTGGAGCCAATGTTTGTTTTGACCGTTCTGGGCTGCCGTAGAAAACTTAGTGAAGAGGACCCGCTCCCTATGTAAATACGAAGGGCTCATTCTAGCTAACGAAAACACAAACGATTATTAGTTTCAGATGTTTATACACTAATAAAAGCTCATTAATATGATATTCCATTTCTGCAAATTCTATTTGATGGAAATAGTGAAAATGAATCTTTTGAACTCACAGAACAATCGACTGGCTGATGTGTAGAGTTAGTTAGAGTGTTTGTAACTCTATAGTTCCATAAAAATAATTGGTTAAGAGACGCAAACAGAGTGGTATGTGCCTTTAAACAAACACATGGACGTTCTTGTAACTGTACACGTCGCTGCAATGAAATCACACAAATGAAGAACACACCACTTCAGTGTGAGACTGATTGATGTAAACCCCCTCACTGACTCCAACACGGAACTGATGTTCCAGTACGAGGAGTCAGTTTCCCCTCACTTGTGAGGATCTCATCTCCTCGACTCTAATCCTTCTAGTTTGTTCCTGTCTCTCTTTATCCGTGTGCATTAGAGAGTGTTTATTTTCCCTCAACATGATACAGCTTTTGGCTTCAAATTATGTTTTTTTTTTCTTTTCGCCTGCTCATACAAATAGGTCCTAATTAAAGTGCTTGGGCTTCCATAAACTGCTCTTTGAAGCTCTGCCTCTTGATGGATCTCGCTCTCTCTCCACGCAGCGGGCTCTGATGGCTAATTAGCCACTCAAAGGAGAAGGCAAAAAGAGGCTCTTTATTCAGCTAATTTGCTGATGCGGCTGTGTACACGGCAGATGTGTGTGCGTGTGTGTGTGCGTGTGTGTGTAGTGTTTGTAAGAGTGAGAAGAGCGTAATGACTTTTATCTGAATATGCGACGCCTCGTGCGCTCGATATCAAAATCGGTGCCATTGGCGGGCTAGCTGCCTCCTTTATGTCTGAGCAAGCATTGGCGCAGCAGAGCGCGTGTGTGCTCGGCGCTTTGTTGCAGACTGAAGTGCCATTTGTGTGAAGCCGCCTGTGAGGACGTCGTTTGAGTTACTGGAGCAGCGTCTGCGCCGAGTCACACTGACTTACAACCGCACAGCCTGCAATCTGATCGAAATAACTCAAAACAGGATGCATCAACTCTCGTTTGAAGCGCATTAAGTTGTAATGACACAACGTCCTCCTTATGTCTTCAATCATGTTTAGCTCACATTTAAAGTATCAATTCTATAAATGATACACATTATAAGTTCACGAGACATGCCTCCAATGTTTTAAAAGCCTCATGTTGTTACCGCCAGATAATTTTATTATGAATAAGAATTAAGAGGAATTTTGAAACGCTAGAAGCAGTGATGTATGAATATGTGAATTACGAAGGTGTATTAGGGCCATTGTAGGTAAAGACAATTCATAATTACAGCCAGGGGAGGGGGCTGATGTAACGCCAGCTATCTGGATTTCGCTGCTTCTTCAGTAGGGTTCTTATTAAATTAAGGGGGGCCTCTGAGCAGACGATGGTCCTGAAAGATACATACACATGTTTTCTTTCATGTTCTTTCGGTTTTCTTTTATGAACGTAAATAAATACAAAAATTGTAGAAGTGACGCGAAAGTAGAAATGAACAACTTCTATCTTTGATCACACGAAGGCCAACATTAAAAATACTATATTGCTCTCGGCGGCTCACGTTAGCACACTGTTTAACGATGGCATCTGTGGTGGGATTAGGTTGATCCAACCTTGCAAATTGAAACGATTTAGTTTAACTAAAACAAAACAAAACACTACTTTTCTAATAAATTAGTGAGTTTAATATTCAAAATCTTTTCTCTTTTCTTGTAAATTTGACTATACTATAACAGACTTTAATCTTAGTAGTGTTACTTCCCTCCCCCATAATTATTATTTCTTACTCAGAATTGCCCTATACGGCATCATAATGAAGGCTTGTGTGGCGATGAATCCACCAGCGATGGAAAAGGAGCATGACTATGTTTCTATACTTAAGGCGAATGTTGATTTGCTTTTATGAATATGTAATTTCAAAACCATGGGCATTAATCTGCCACTATATCAGCCTCCTCCTCTCTTCTGGTTTCAGACTTTTTTTACCAGCAGGGATTTGATCCCATTCAGCCACAAGAGCATTAATGAGTTGTTGGCTGATGAGGTCACAGTTGATGTTCTAGTTAGTTCTGTTGGATGGGGTTAAGATCAGGGCTCTGAGCAGACCAGTTAAGTTCCGTCACACCAAACTGGGGAAATAAAACATTTCTCAATGGGCCTGGCTTTGAAACAGGAGACAGACTTCCCCAAACACAGGTCTGAACTATTATTGTACACAAATGTACAGTAGTATATGGACAGGAATACATTTGGCCATATAGTGTAGCACAGCAGTATTCACATACATACACTATCCTCTATTGCAGCCTCAACCTCAGCTGCCATCTTGGAGACACCAGCTTCCTCGCGCCTACACTGCACTGAGCCAGTTACGAGCCAATGTCTGTCTGCTGGATGGTGACCATCTCGACCTGCCTCTGCCACCAATATGAAACCAGTGCTATGATGTGGTTATGATAGTTGTTTAACTGAATTACAATTGTATATTCCAACCAATTGCAAAATGTATACAGCAGCTACAGTCATCGGGGTTCCTTCAGCAGCTCCTAACATGCTTTAAAGAATGTTAAATCATATGAATTTAGAGATAAAATATAAAAAGACAACATTACAAAAATGATTTGTTTCACCCCTCAAGATTGCTATGCTTTGCTATACTCCATTGTTTCCTTCTATCTTTTTTACATACACGTTTTCTACAATGTAATCGCAGGCAACACTGACACTGCAAACTGAACTTGAAGACACAGGGACAATGCTCTTCTTTCACCCTGGTTCAAAAGGTACACATCACTAATGATTGACTATGAGCTGCTGTTTGGCGACTGAATGGAGTGAAAACCCTCTTTGCAGACAAACTACAGCAGCTCATCTCATCAATAATCAGTTCTCTTCTCTGTTTGAAGGTGTGTGACTTAATAAAACCAGCTGCTGATCAGCTACTGAGGAGGAGTTTCCACCAAACATAACGATGCACTCACTAGAGTACAGATCTCCACCTGGTGTGTCTGCAAGGACCACTGTTGTATAGTGTGATTGAATTAATGCAACCCAAAATTGGCTAACGCTCCGTCTGGACACCGATGGGCTGTAAGACACCATAAAACACACTTCTTTCAAACTCAAAAACAAGCGGCGATGTACGCAGGCAATCGGTTCAAAGTCATTGTATAACAGACATCATACAATCTTGCCAAAATCTAAATAAACTCACCAAGGTGTCTGCCCACATAGCGGCGGCTGAGTTGCGGCGAGATACAGCTGTGTGCGTACTGATAGTTTATTAAGCTGTTAGCGGTTAGCCATACACACCATCCAAAAACATTCAAAAGTGAGCAGCAGCAACGAGGTACGCAGCAGTGTGCGTACTGGTAGTTCTGTTAGCTGTTAGCCAAACACAGCTGTGGTTCCACACAGTCCTCCTTTGTTGCTAAAAATTGCAGATTGATGGATGGATGTCATGATGTTATTGGTTGAAATTGGTCTGTACTTACTTACGTAAGCACACTTTTTAGAAATTGTATTTTCCTCTGCACATATTGTTATGGGGTGCGAATTCTATCCGTGGGTTGAAAAGGAATTTTTCATTTCATCTCAACTTTAATGCAGGCATCTTTACATCTTCTCCAAAATGTGTTTCTACAATAGATACCCAGAAACACAGTTTGTAAAAGATGCTCTTCCTGTTCGAGGATCATCTTACAGTTGTTCACAGCTCCTCACACACATTCCTTCTAATTAACCCAAACATGAAAACCCACATAACTTTGACCAAACATCATGACACCATCAAATACACAGACTCTGCTGGATACTAACACAAAGACTGACAACATGGCCCAGGTTTGCCTCACCATGCGCACAAACACACAAACAGACAAACAGACAAACAGACATTACAATGAATCAGATTTGTGTGACACTCGCAGCGGGGATAAAGACGCAGACACAACACCACACTGCCGGAGTGTTTGTGTGAACACCTGTGTGTGCAGACAGTGTGCTCGGTCCTGTGGGATCTGAATGAAAAGCAGGCGGAGGTTTCAATAAGAGAGGTTAATGGAGACGAGACCAGATGGAAGAGCGAGGCGACATCTCTGGGATCTCTCAGACTTTTGATCTGAGAGAAGATTAGTCTGGAAGATACTGAACATGGCTCAGTCTAGGGCTGCAAAAAAATATTATATTTTCATAAGTAATTAAATCTATCTGTGAATTTTTTTAATTAACCAATTAATCATTTAGTCTGGAAGTTTTGAAGAAGTAGGCATTGGGTGTCTAGTCAGCTTTGTAATCATATATACTTATTATTAGATCAGATATTTCCTATTAAACTAATAGATTTCACTATGGAACTTCCCTGGCTGATTACTTACAATAAGACTATTATTTTGAACTTTGGCTTCTTTTGTGAAATGAACAACATGGTTTTATTTCTGAAAGTAATTCTACTGTAATTTGTATCGACACTAGATGTATGAACATGTAACATTTTCAAATGACATCAACCCCCTATGTAATGAATGATAAAGAAAAGCAGTACATCTTAAATATTAGGAATACTTGTTTCATGTTTTTTGAGGCTCTTTTACATTAACAAGAAGGATGTTCAGAGTACAATTCAGGAAATCTAGAAATATTTTTTATATTAATGATGAACGTTCATTTCTGCACAAACAAATGTTGAGAAGTAAAGCAGGATTCATGGTGTTTGCCATTATTAAGCACATGCTACTTTAACTGGTGACTATAGTAAGTAGTAACTAAACGCAAGTAGCTAATCAAAAAGCAGTGTGTCTCAAGAGACAAAGAAAGACAATTAGCCAATGAGAGTGAGAGCACAGGAGTGAGTGAGTGCATGACGAGAAGAGGCACTGAGCTTTTATTGCTCACGTGCACAGACACACACACACACACACACGGAGCATCACCTCCGACTTCCAGCCTCAGCCAATGAAATTTTAATCAACAGTCTCTGATGGAGGAGAGCACTCAGACTCTCCTGCTGTGTAACTGCTCTCTCTCCATCCTCTCTCTATTCTCTCCATCTTTTCATGCCTCTGAGCACCCTCCTCCCTCCCTCCCTCCCTCCAGCTCCCCCGCCCCCCCTCACCTCTATGAACACCTCCTCCCTCCTCTCCTTTCTCTTGATCGCACACATTTCACTTCCTCATTCACAAAGCAAAAGGTCGCCTGCTCCTCTTTCTCCTCCTCATTCACTTTCGTGTATTTCGCATTCTCACCTCTCGTCTTTCCCTCCTTCCCCTCTTTTCTTTTTCCTCTTCATCTCTTCTCATATCTCCCTCCGTGGTCTCAGTGTGAAACAGCTGAAGCTTCTCATCAGCATGGTGAACTACAGAAACCATTGTGTTCATTACTGATCTTAAAGATAAACATGTAAATCCAGCTGATAATTGTAAGAATTGACACTGATTAACAGTAATTACATTTCTGTTACTGGTTTCATTTACACACTCGTGGCTGCAAGTAGAATGACAAACTGCAGTCAAATGGAAAGGAAATAAAAACACAAATTAAAGCAAGCCTCTAACTTGATGAGTTGCAGTGGAGTGTCTCAGTCGGACTGTCACAAGGCTGTTTTATTTCAGTTTACAATCTGTAATTTGTTACTTTACTTGTTCAATTGGTAGCTGAGCGATGTTGCAAAAAATGAATCATGATAAATATTTTACAATATCACGATTGGAAAATGTATGAAAATCAGATATAAATGAATCAACTTAATGTTCAGTGCAATGAACTGTGTTCATCTGTTATCCATTAGATCAGACACAACTCCTCACACGTGTAACACACGTTACGTATATTTTGTTTGCTTAGAAATACGATATATCTTTTCCCCCAAAGTCTATAATGAGTACCATTGAAGTATTGGGCAGCCCTTCTGTTTACGGAATTCAGAGCAAATCTAGGTTTGAGGGATTGCCTCCACGCGGCGCGCAACGTGGCGACGGCTGAGCCGGCAGCTAGCAGCTAACAGTGCTAAAAGCGCTAACAGTGCAAACAACAGTAACGGTGCAGACAGAGCTCACAGTGTTTACATGAAGGGGAACCAGAGGGTGGTTCTTCTGTGACAAAGATATTAAAAACAGTGCGAAGCGGCCAAACCTTTGAAATAATACGCTCTTACCAAAATCACCAAATATGAAAGCTGAAGCTCAGTATTTGTACATTTGTGGGACCTGAATTCAACTTTTCTGCAAGACGAGTGATTAATGGAAAAGCTTCAGAAAATGTGTCTGTGGACATACGTTAATGTGTCTTCTTTTCTTTGTCCTCCAAAGACAATATGTTACAACAGAGACATTTCCCAGAAGACACCGACTCATCCTCTCACTCTCTCTCTTTCAATCACTCACTCACACGCACACCATCTTCACTGTCCACGGTTATTAAATACAAGGACATAAAATTAATTAACAGCTTAATCCCTTACATGCCCCCCCCCACACACACACACAAACAGAGAGCTCTAAAAGGACAAGGCAGGCATGGCATTTTAATTTGAGGAATAATTTAATACTGCTTAACCAGGCTTATGGACATTCTCTCTCTGTGTGTGTGTGTGTGTGTGTGTGTGTGTGTGTGTGTGTGTGTGTGTGTGTGTGTGTGTGTGTCTTCGCCATTTCATTAATTGGCAGAGATGGAGGGATTGAAATCTGTGGCAGAATCATCTGTTCCTCTCTCTCTCTCTCTGTCTGTCTGTGTCTGCAGGTCATTTGTTATGTCGGACGGCCTGTCCTCCACCATGAGGCATTTGTCCAGCCTGGAAAAAATGATGGGCTCGCTGTCCACAAGTCACATCCAGACAAACACACACACACACACGTCTGACCTTTAATTCAGCTTGGACATGAGTGGGTCCTTCTATAAATGCTTTAGTTTCTTGTAGTGTTTACCTAAAGAACTAACAGCGCAGTGCATCACACAGGAGTCATATTTTACAATATGAAAAACAAAAGCATTTTTCGCAATTATTGAAGGAAGCTACTGCAAAACATTTTTAGTCTCTACCATCTGAGACTTGGTGCATGTCATACATCCCACATCTGTTATCAGTTTTCTTCTGTATCTATTATGGCTGCACATCAACTCTCAACGCTTCAACTTCAACAAAAACTGAACTTTATATTTCTAAAAGTAAGATTTAAAAATCAGTTTACACATAGTAAGGTATTGAATAACTATTGGTATTGTATAGGTATTTTTTGCTAGTATAGAACATCATTTTAAACACTACCTAGCCCTTGATTGCTACTACAACAATTAATGATTTAAAAAAAAATAAATATGTCATATATATGAAATATGTCAGTTTACCATTTTGTTATGTGTGAATAGTTGAATGTGATAATCCTCCCATACGTTCTTGTTTACGATCTATTGCTGTATCTCATTTCAGTATTCTGCTGCAATGACTTTATTTCCCCACAGGGATCATTAAAACTCAGTCTCATCTAATTTGAAAATAAAGCGTGTGAATAAATCTCGTCAGTGTTTTTCTTCTCATGTAAATACAGATTCTATCAGCCAAAGTGCATCTGGGTTACTTGAAGCACCGAGTGCTTTTCACTCCGAGTGCTTTTGTACACTTTCATTCACACCACCAGTTTGAGAGCCACGAAGTAAAAACTGAACGTTAAACACTTGACTTTAGGAGAACCACTGACTCCGAAAGTTAAATAAGAGTAAATGAGAGAGGTAAAGAGACACTTCTGCCAAGTGGTTTGGTAAAAGCTTCATACAGTTCCTGATAAAGGATAAAAAAGGACAAGAACATTGTCACGGGGCATGGTGAGGACTCAAACGCAGACAGTCAGGTGTAGTGAAAAAGGTTTTAATGATAACCAAAAACAAACAGGGAATCCAGGGACAAGACAAAAGACGAGGGGGAAAATCCGGCAGGAAAAGGCAGAACAGGCAGACTGGAAAACCGGGAACAGGACGAGCAAAACGGGCAGGTAGGTCGGAAAACAAACAATGATCTGGCAGTGGGTGTGTGTGCGGCAGGGGTTTAAATAGTGAAGGAGGCAGAGTGAGCAGGTGAGAGTAATGAGCTGAGTGTGACTGGCAGGTGCACTGAATGAACTGATTAGGTGAGTGAGGAGCTACAGAAAGAAACAAAGACACAGAACACACAGGGCAAAGCCTGATCGTGACAAACATAAAGTATGTGACGATGACGTTCAGCTCGGATGAAACGCATCTCGTGGAACCGGCTTTTAATCTACAAACTCATTCAATTCATTCACATCTTATAGGCTGTGGAAGCTGTTCTGTCGGACCAGGTCTACATATGCCAACCGGCACCACTTATCAGAGTTAGTCAAACAAACTATCAAACAGGAGACCGGCTGAGACCACCACCACCTAATGCATTATTAAGAAGTCACGTTGGACTTTCCTTACAGTGCCCTTATTAATTAAGAAACCAAATATTTAAGCCACAGAATATTGTTTAATATACTATAAAAAGTACATAAGTGGGTTCCGTACTGTTGGAATTCCATTTCATCTCATATGCTTTTCTTTGCACATGCAAGGGCCCACTGTCTTGCCAGGCTTGTCCATGATAAGACAGGCTTGAACCTAAAGACCAATATCGAGGGTTGGTAATGCAACACTGCCCATTATGTATTAAATAATAAAAACAATTTGCTGTATTAAAGAATGGAAGATATCATAGTTTTCTCATCACAACTCGTATTGCATTATAGAAAAAAACATTTCTGCTGGCCCCTTCACATATTGTTTAATAAAAACCTGTTTGTCCTGTCATCTACTAAGGCTTGATTTAAAAACGCCATGGCCTGTTGTGATTAAGCACTTGTCAAAAACGGTCATCCATAATTGACATCTTCTAAAAAAAAATGTAATGACCACACTGATAGCAGAATGCTTGTTAGAATGTGCCTCTTAGGGGAGGTCTTTTCATATTTTCAGCCATAACAACTTGCAATTTGATATTGTAAATACGTAATGTTTTCATAATTTATGTAACAGTAAAAAATAGAAATGTGCTTTGTTTGTTTGTTTGTTTATTTATTTTTCAGGGACAATGCACACCAATCAACAGTTGCACTGTAAGTGAGCCAGTGTTAGCCAGAGAGGCTAATTTCCATCTGCTGTCCCTGGCCAGATGTTTCAAGGCAGCCTAAAATAACAAAATCTCAAATTGAAACGGAATTAAAATTCATAGACAAACGGACAGCAACGTATAGACAAAACCAATACACAGAAAAAGAAAAGTGTACGACATTAAAGCAGAGCAGACATAACAGGCTTCAGCATGCGTCACACAGAACAGACCCACCTACAGGACAAGCACATATATTACACTGAAGCACATAACATACACATTAAAAAAAATGGAAAATAGCAACACTGAACAAGACAAATGCACATACAGGCGAAACAAGCAGGCAGGGCAGACAGCACATCAATGCTTGCACACCTGATTGGCAACAAGTCACTCCTTTGAAGTTCATACTTGTTTGCTGGCTTTAATACGCTACTGCGTCATGGTTTGGAAAGTGAAAGATGCATTAAACAACATCACATTATAAACATAAATCAAATGACTCCAAGATATGGGAAACTATTGCCAGTGCTACCATTACCACTGAGAATCAACAAACCAAGCATCTCTGTGTCTTTTTTACTGCTTCTAAGAGGACAGAACACAGCAGCTAGGACAGGTTAGCTGTATGCTACCTTCCCAGCATGAAATGACAGATCTGTAATATGATTTTTACCCTAGGGTTCATAGAGTCATTAGGGCTGCACATTGAACTGATGCTCAAACCACTGAACCAGAGCATGAACCTTTATTTTTTTCTCTGAATGTATCAGGAGAAAGACAGGAGAGAATCTACTACCTGACTCGCTTTCTTTTTTTTTCTGCAAACTAAAAATATCTTCCACTGACTCTGCCTGCCGCAACAACTCTCTGAGGGAAACTACAGTGATGCAACGGAGAGAGGTGGAGTGTGTGAAACAAAGAGCAGCATATGTATGACATAGAGAATGTGTACCTCTGCCGATGATTTTATACATTTCAGGGTTTCTCAGGTTTGATATTGACGAGACAACATTTTTGGACTGAAACAGTCAGTGGACATTGTTTCTGGCTATCATCAGCTTCCTACAATAAGAATACAAGCAGTCATAACTATTTAAAATCTTGTGATTTTGGTCTTTCAAATCATTAATCTGTCTGTGTGGTGGTTCTGTCCGTCAAGTTCTGGTTGTATGTAAAGAGCAACTGTAAATACCATTAGTGAATGGATGGATGGATGGATACTTAAGGCCAACCTTTAATAATAAAACTCAACAATAGCAAAAAATAGACAATACATATGATGCCCATATCCCATTAAACACCTAAGATCAAAATGTCACGACACCTTTAACATCACATTTCATTCGCAGGTGTAACAACTGAGGCGGACAAAGGACTCGCTGAAGTGTTCTGTGAAGCTAATCAGTCAATCGACATTTTTTTCCCCCCCCAGACAAAGAGCCTATTCACGCTGAAGTCTGAACGATCCTTCTTGTTCCTCTTCCTCCAGCACAATTTCTATTAGCTCAGGAGTCACGCCATTTAGAGAACAAATCTGTCTGAAATGCTGTTTTCATGAGAGACCACTGCATAAGGTCTCGGTAACACCAGCGTTAATGTGTAAAAAGCTAAATTTCGGACCAAAATTTCATTCGTTTCAATTGTGATTGGTGGATTTGCCGGCGGAGACGAAGTCAATTTGAGCTTTCGCGTAGAGTTCAATTTCACTGACCTTTGAGGGGATGGAAAGTAAGAAATGATGATAACTTTTATATTAGCTCTGTTTCAAGTTCCAATTTCATATAACCCTGCCATGTCCTGCCCAACAGAAAAGTCATAGCACGGTCATGCATTCAAGCGTCAGACAGCATTGGATAGGTCAAATAAATTCCCTTGAATTGTTAGTATTAAGTAAATGTACAGTTAGTGCACATTGGGTCACTGCATCAACAAGCTTCCGGCGCCATCTATTTGAAATGTAGCATTCATTTTGCTGTATATTCTTTAATTCAAGGCTCTGGCCACAAAGATTTAAAAATGTTTTCAATATATTTTGTTTGTTCTGATCCAAATCAGTGGACTGGGGTCGAAGCGAAAACGTAAACACAGCAAGATGGTCCTGAACAACGTTCTATCTGCCCAGCGTACTTTATTTCTGATCCAGGTCAGATTAGATTTTTGGTCATCTATATAAACATAAGCACCTGACTATGGGAGCCATTTAGCTCATGTCTAAATTAAAGTTGGGTCAGATCGAGGTCGGATCACGTTCCCACCAGAAATGAATCTCTCTAGCACTCGTTTGTGACCGGACAGAGAACACTTTCTCTAAAGGGTCTCGTCTGCACCTGAGCTCGACAGCTGCACTCAGATCTGCCCAGACGAATTGTACCAAGGGGGAAAACGAACAAGAGTTTGATTAAACCGTATTAAGCAATACAGGACATAAAATTGAAGCCAAGACAACTAGAGACGTTCTGGGACTAGATTCAGCCCTGGACTTTGAGATGGAGAGGCCTTTTATGCGAGCGCCCAGAAGGCACAAGCTATAACTTTTTTGGCAGTAAATTCATTTTAATACTAATACAGTTTCTGTGGTATAAAGAGAATCTGCTGATGCTGACGACCTTCAAGACACTTTAAGATATCTTGCTGACACCTGGTTCCTCAGTTTCTGAGCACTCCACCACTGCACTGAATCATAAACAAGGCAGCAACATTTTCTTTTCGACTACAGTGAAGGCATGACCCTCCCTATTCCAGATTGTCTTGCCCTGGTATTCTCACCCTAAACCTAACCAAATTCAACCCCTCATGCCCAAACCAAACCAATCCAACCAGTGAAGGCAACAAGTACTAACCAACCAGAGGCCGAGTATGGCGAGACATGCCTAACAAATTTACAAATTTACCCCTGGGGATGAATGAAGTATATATCTATCTAGCTATCTATCTAAGCCGCAGGATTCGTAATTTAGCCACTGGTGGGCTGGAACACTCGTCGCAGTTTGTCATGTTCGCAATGAAAATGACTATGCCAATCAGGTTTCAACAAAAACAAGATTCAGTCCAGATTGGGAGGGGCCGATCATATACCCCCTCAATATTGAAAGTATTAGATTGGCCCAGTCTAAAAGGCAGCGTTTCAATCCGTGCTGTCTGCTAAGAGGGCCAGGCTGGCCCATATCAAGGCCGATAAAGTAACTACTGACACCAGAAATGAAAAAATGTAAAACTATATGAATGGATCGGCCATTCAGAATTCTTCCCGATGTCGAGTCTGCCCCTGATGATAACCTTGATGGAGTCCCTTCGAACACGGACATTTTCTGAACAGTTCATTTCACGTTAACAGGAACACTGAAATCCTTTGTTTTACTTGTGTTGAGATTGAAGTAACTTTACCTCTGCAGGTCTGATCATCTTGCAATTTGGTATAAGACCCTCAAGGGCAGACTCATGTGGTATTTTTTTACGATGAAAGGACATTCGGTCAAAAATGCAGTCAGCTGTGTAAAAGTTAATCAAGAAGGTGATAGAATGGTTCCATAGAGAGCTTATCTTTCATAAAAATAATGTCAAACTTTATTATTCAGTCTGACATACTGATGTTCCCAGGTGACTATTTGAACCGATAGTCTTTTACTCCAAATGTCCAGTTAGTCATGTGTGTCCACCTCGTATATTACAGATATGATGTTTGATTGACAGTGTTTATGGTGTAGTTGTTCAGTTTGTCTACATGCTGATCAGAATGACACAATCACAAGTAGATCAGGACAATATTGACAAAAACAGGCGTAACTCTGTCTAAAGCTAATAAGCTCATATCTCTCTCTCTCTCACACACACACACACACACACACACACACACACACACACTAACCTCCCCTATCAGGCCTCTCTGCTCTCTCTCCCTTCCTAATTGACCATGAAAGTACCCCATAAATCGAGTTACTGCATTGTGCCTGTCTAGTCATATAAAAGTGCTTTAATGGTTTTGCTAGGAGCTCTGTTGGGAACATTAGGCAGAACTCTCCACATTCATTAGCCCATTAGCCTGTTTCAATATTGACACTGTCTCATTTGTCCCCTCCCCTGTCTGTCAGGGCCGAGACACTCTGGGACCAGATCTGAAATCTGCCTTCTGGCTCTGCTTTGGTACGGATCAATCCGCGCTGCTGCGCCGTTTGCTAAATGGTTCACTATATCGCTTTGGGAATTGTTCTTGAATCCGAATATTGGTGAGGCACAAAATGGAAACCAGTAATCTTTTATTTGTAGTAGCCTGTAGTTTGATACCATGAATATACAAACTAACACGTTATCCATAATCATCTAAAGGTTTTAAATTCTTAATGTCCCTAAATGTCATCAATACTTCCATTGATCCACAAACGGATAAACAAACATGATGGAAAGATAAATGTTTCCCCCGTTTTACGTTAGTACCAGATAAATTTGATCAAGCTGTATTGACTTTATCCTACAAGTCACACATCGGATGAATAGATCTGGTTTACTACAGCGGTATGAACCCAAAGTAAATACATTTGCTGTCATTTAATTGCATTAAAAAGATAAAAGTATGCCAAAATAACTACTGTATGATGCGGATTTGTAAAAAGTGAATTCATAATCTGTTAGGTCTGTCGACAAGACAACAAGCAAACAACTTTTAAAATGCTAATTTCTTTGAATGGAGTTTGGCTCGATCAGTGCTAAGTTGGCTTTGCTGACATTGTGGCTGCTCCATCCACACTCAAATTAACGTCATGTATACATAAATACGACAGCGACACTGTTGACAGACTATGGTTTATACACATACATTTATACACAGAGTTTTGTCCCATCTCTTTAAAATTACAAGTTACTATTATGGGGCTCTGGATGCGCACAGACGGTTACAATATTTCTTACCTTCAGGATGTCAGTGACGACAGAAAGACATCTCAACGCTGACAGGCTTTCTTGACACGGCGTCACGCAATTTTCTGTTTGAAATATTTCAACTCCGGGGAATACCGCAAACTCCACGTATTTGCATCACTTATTTGTGTCTACTCGCGTTTTTGGATTGACTTTGTATGCGCTCGTGCCACGCGAAAAAGTGTGCTTTGTGTTTGGTGTGAACAACCCATTAGTGACTGACCCTTGTTAAACACGATTCACAATCATTCATAATACTGAATCTTGCCCATTTCCAAATATTCCAAATGCCAAATGTCCATTCAGAGAAACTTAACACAACTACAGTGGAGATTGAGAGTCATGTCAGGGTTCGAGCGCTTACAACCACAGACAAATAACTGTCTATAGTGCAGGATTGCTTATTCTACTAATAAAGGCAGATATCAAGGCTAGCATGTTTAACTCCATTAAAGCTGCATTACAGAGTGCCTTGTGAAATCTATTCAGATGCAAAAAGTCAGAGCTCAGAGAATAAAACTGCTGCAGCTGAGTCTTTTCTTTAATGCACATATACAGTATGAACATAATATTTTCCAAGGACATTATCATTACTGCAGTGTGTGTACATCAAATAAACACATTTGAAAACATTAACAGAGAAAATATAGTATAATTTCTGTATGCACTGAACAACACTGCACTGAACCCAATGAACCCGCTGAAGTAGAACATTATGTGAATGCTGAGATATGAGATTGCAGTTCTGCCAACTAGCCAGGAGAGGAGATAGCATGCGTGCACACACACACGCGCACACACACACACACACGCACGCACACACACACACACAATATCTTCCATCGAAATTTCTGGCTTTATTTAGGAGTATGAAAGACATACCGCGGCGTGCGCATGGCAGCTGGTCCAATCATGACAAGTATGCAAATTCAACATTTGATTACTTTTATACTTGTGCTTTGAGGTGAGTCTTACTTTAGTATCAGCTGCTGTTAGCAGGTAGCACCGCTTAGAATCCTTTGAATCCAGGTAAATGCTGCTGCATTTTCTACAGCGTGGGACAATATCACAACCCATCTTTAACTGCGTGTGTGTGTGTGTGTGTGTGTGAGATGAGGTAGAAGCCTGTTTAAGGTCAGTCAAGCTGTGTCGAGCATGGCCTTTACCGCCCCCCCCCCCCTTCCCCACTTCCCCACTCCTGCAGGGCGGTCCACATTGCGTGACCGAGTTCGCGGACATTTTTTTTGAAGTGTCGTGTTGGTGTCACAGAAAAGAAGTGAAAGCATCAGTCTTTGCCACCTGAGACCTGCAGATGCTGTCAGAGGGCAATAACCAGTGTTATATAAATACCGAAGCCTAACAGCGTAACCCTAATTCTATGACCCTACCACCCTGCTGCTCCAAGAGATGCTGACTTTGTGGATGCCGGATTCAGGTACGTAAGCTATTTATGCCACTGGTTCTCCACTTGTGCTCTTTCCAGAAGCAGAGGGAACTGCTATAAAAAAAAGCTGAGTTTTGGATTTACAGTAAATTAATTTGGGACAGAAACAATTGACTAACATCAAATTATTTATTTTCTGTTCCCATGAAAGGCATCAGTGTAGCTACTGCAATATACCTACTGAAAATTTTCACATAAAGTCTAGTATTTAAATAATAGCTCAAACAATAGCCAGAACATAAAAAAGTAAAAATAAGTTAGGTTTTTTATTGTCATATACATATACACATATACGAAATTTGAGTTCTGCATTTAACGCATCCCTAGCTTATTGGGAGCAGTGGGCTGCTGAGAAGCGCCCGGGGAGCAGTTAGGGGTTCAGTGTCTTGCTCAGGGACACTTCGGCATAGGACATGTAGCAGCCAAGGATCGAACCGTCAACCTTGCGGTTACCGGACGACCACATTAGACCAGTTGCTACAAAAAGTCAGGTAAAAAATATTGAGAGGGGATTAGATTTACATGTTCATGAATAAAAAGGGGGGCTGGTTTCCATGTGTAGTCCAAAATGCAATCTGGGAACCTGACGGCTATGCGTCCAATGGTGATTTTGATTGGTTTAAAATAAGCTTTCAAACTGGCTACTTGTGAATAAATCTGGTTGCACACGTTCTCTCTCAACTCAAACTCCAGTCTCACATAACAAGTTGCTAATCAGACCATGAACAACGAGCAGCGCACGAAAAAGGACCTGGCTTTAACTACAATAATAAGAGGTCTGTCTCAAAATCTGTTAGTGGCTCTAGACAAAGACAAGCTAAATTAAAAAAATATATAAAAGGACAAACAACAAAGTTGGATTCTTTAGCTATTTTTAAAGTCTCACAGGTGGTGGAACTTCAAAAAATGAAGTTCGTTCTGATGGTGGAGCTACAGGAAAGATCAGTTTGGAAAGGCTTTAAACTCTGGGGAACATGACATTGTCTGTAAATTTCAAGGAAATTCAGTTGTTAGTATTCAAAATTGTCATAGACCATAGAAGGATATTTTGACATGATGATGGCACTAGATGAAAGTTTAGGAGATCGAATAATCATTAGGGATAATCCTCTGAGGACCATGAATATTCACAACACCTTTCAGAGGTAGTATTGCTGCCATTGGGCCAAATTTAAATTTTCCATCATCAATGTAGACATAGTGCTTTACTCAGCCAATGCAGCGGAGCACAATAACATCAATCATTTCTAACCTGTAGTTAGTGATTTACAAATCACTAAGTAAATAAGTCAATACAACACGTTATTAATCTTTCCCTTCCAGTTGCAGGTCCAACTTCCTGTTTTCACCCCCCCACACACACACACACACTGGCAGAGAGCTCATTAGCTCACCCAGCAGTCGCTCGGCGAACTGTCGCTCATCGGCCATTTCTCATTCAGTTAAATGAGGTTATTGTTGGTGACGATCGTTTAGTTTAAATGGCTGCTACCCTGAACAACAAGCTTGATTTTTATCACCCACACATCAGTCTGAACACAAACAGACACCACAAGCTGTTAAATGATGTTCTGCATGATGATGGTGTTTATATATGATGTCAGTGTCATGGTGCTCTGTGTGTGTGTGTGTGTGTGTGTGTGTGTGTGTGTGTGTGTGAGGACAGACTGCATAGCAGACATGCTGACTTTTACCCCCTAATGTATTCCTGGTATATTGCTGACAGCCTGCAGTCTGAAGAATACATTCATTTAATGATTGCTGTGTTTGTGAGTGTGTCTCTGTGTGTGTGTGTGTGTGTGTGTGTGTGTGTGTGTGTGTGTGTGTGTGTGAGCAGTTGGCTAGTGTGCAAACAACAGCCTCCCCGCTGCTCACTGGAGTTGGTGGATCCATGCGTGGAGGTCACAGCACCAAAAATTTTCATGACTTTCATGATCATATATTTTATCGAGAACAGATGGGCTCGATTATATTGAACAAACACGGCAGACAGACACATTAGAATAATAATAACACATCTGTTTACCTTCGACCACGGACTTGACCCAACTGAATTGAACGATGTCAAGTAGTGGGAGTGAGACTCTATACTTCTCTTGTGGAGTGTCCTGTATGTCTGGCAGCTTTGAACATTGCAAAAAAAAAAAGGAGATATCTATACAAATACACAACTACAGATAACAGATTAAATCGTACCTAAGAATGAAAGTCATGCGAGTATGAGGTTGTATTCAAAACCCACAAAAATAGGACTGCACTACAACCAAGTGGTTTTATTACCTAAACCTAACTTCCTGTGAAGTCATTTTGGACACTATTGTCAGTCTGAACATGAGCTGTGAAAGGTCTTCTGGGTGAAGTTGGAGTACTGTAGTACTAAAATGGACATTGACCGCGGACACACACGGTTCAGTGCAGGTGTCTGTGTACACAGATGTGTTCACACATTTATTTGACACTTTCACTCTACTTCCCCTAATCATAAACTTTGGGTTGCAAGCGCTCCCTCTTTGCAGACCCTCGAAGCCACCTGAATATGTGAAATATAATTTGAGCGAATAAGTAAACGAGTAAACCGGTTAAGCTAAAAATGGTTGTTGAAGTGGAGCAATAAACTAGAATAATTCTAAAAATAAAGCAGAATGTCAGATGTAAAAAGACATTGATGCAGTTCACTCTGTACTGTCAGTTACAAAAGCATGAAAGCAAAAGTGCTATAAAAAGACATCATCAATGTTAAGTCTTTGTAGACCGTCCTGACTGTGTGATCATAAAAGAAGAAAAAAGATACGTCGAAAACTCTGAATAACCCAGAAACACAGCCAGAGGTAAATAAATGAAATACAGAGGGTTGGTATAAAAAGAGATAAAGACGTCTCCTGTTCAATTCAGTCCTTTAGAAGTATTCCAGACAACATGTGTGTGTGTGTGTGTGTATCTGCGTGTGTTTGTGTGTAATCTAATCAGGATATGGAGATTACCATTAAATCGTCCGGCACGGATTACACTCCCTTTCACCGAGCCGATTCAAAGGCCGCACTTATAAACGGGGGGGTTAACAGCTTGTTATAAGACGCTGGATTGTGTGGGTGTGTGTGTGTGTGTGTCTGTGTGTCCCATGTGCCAAGCTAATCTTCATCGCTCGGAGCGACGAGAGGGCCAAAGAAAAGCAGCCGGCACGGCGAACAACGGCAGACGTGACGGGAGGAGACGGGGAAGAACAAAGGACAAACACACACACACACACTCTCAGAAAATGATAGAGTTGGACGCACTCACCCAGCAATCACAGCGCAGAAGTAGAGGATCGTCACCTTTCCCCTGTGCAAGGTCACACCACTACGTTACACCGTGTGTGTGTGTGTGTGTGTGTGTGTGTGTGTCAGTGCTCAGGGTGTTATGTGTACGGTCTCTGTCTGTGCACATAACACCACGACTTCAGGCTCACACTGTGGAAAGCATCTCTGATGTTGTGGAGAAACTGACTCTCCGCAGCATGCGACCCTGATAAATGACTTACGCTACAGATCACTATGATGTTCAGGTGAAAACACTCTTCAGGCCTTTGGTCCAAATAAAGTTGACTTTCAGTCAGATGCCAACTAATAAAACAAAACAAATATGAATGCAGGTAAATGTCCTGGATGGGGATGCACCCATACGATACCAGTGTTTAATAATAATAATAAGTGTTCAATAAGCTGAATGACTCACTGTGTGGAAGAGACAGGGATCATTCTCTTACGTGTCATCAGGCTTGACTAAAACATTGCTTTGCGTGTCATCAGGCTTGACTAAAACATTGCTTTGCTAACCTTGTAAAGGTTAAAGGTTAATACTTGTCTCCTCTGCAGACTCATGTCCACAGCCGTTGATTCTTGCATACAGCTGTGCTCTCATCTTTGTGAGAGAAGCACTCCGACCCTGCTTGTTTAAATAAAACAAGCCTGACTTTCACTATTTTCAAATGTGGCATCCATTTATCCATCCGGCATTCATCTTAATGCTAATTTAGCACATTTACTATAGTGGAACCTCCAAACTGTCACCTATCGAGAAGCTTGATCCTCACTTGATCCGAAACAGATCCTCTATGCTGTGGTGGGAGGGTTCAGAACCTCCAGCCAAGACAACCAATGGAAAACCCCTATTTATCTTCCACCTTTGATTACTTTCTGAAGCTTTTCCTGCACTGAGCTAACAAAGAGAGTTTGCAGAGGACCTGCCGATTAGTATCAGAGGCGGAGAGTCAACAACACTGCTGTCCGGGCCGATGATGCCGTTTGGAGAACTGTTTACAGAACCAAAGAGAAGCAGAGAGAGAGACAGAGGAGCTTTAAATCAACACTCGAGCCAAGTAGAGACGTCTCGGTTTACAGCCCCGCTGGAAATCAGAGTGGATGAATTTTAAACGCGAGGCTACATCTCACCAAGTGTCACAGAGAAAAAATTTCTGAAACAAAACCTAGAAGGCAAAACCCTCACTTGTTCCTTATTTCAGTTTGTGCAAATTTTACCACTTTATGCAAAGCTGTCTCTTATTTTCACTCCAGTAAACCACATCTGTGCGCACATCTGTGTCCTGACTCAGTACAGGGCTTCATTAGACAACATCACCTGGCAGACACATGCTGCTTCTATAGATGCTCAGCAACAGAGGAAAACATGATTTCAACTCACCTTCCACACCGTTGCATGTTGATTAAAAGATGATAAAGATAAAAATGTAACATGCTAAGATAGTGACTCTTTCTGTTGAGCTGATCTTGATGAAAAGAGTCATAATGGCAGCTCTGCCATCAGAAACAATACTGTTGAGGTTGTTCAGAAAAGGTTTTTTTTGATATGATATGTTTGGTATTGAACAGTAAAAACATCGGAGACATTCTAAGAACTCCACAAGTGTATTTTGTGTAAAAGTTGCTCAGACAATATGTAGACCGGACATATGAAATATAAAATTAATTAATTCATTTAAAAAAAGAAAAGGTCATGTGTCAAGTGGCCTACTTACATGCTCACATAAACCACTTAGTTTGTTAATACTTGTTGTCACTAAACAATATGCCAGTTAAGTTATTTTACCCTGTTAGCCTTGATGTCCTTTACTGTCCTTCATCTCTGTACTGGACAGACAGAGATCAGCATGCGATCTCTTTTCTCAACTCACTGCGGGTAAAAAAAGACAAGAAAAAAGAATTTCCCAAAATGATGGACTGTCCATTTAAGATACTCTGCTCTGATGGTTGTCCTTGTATATAGATACTGAAGTTACTGTCCAAAATCTCTGTAGTATAGATCAGAAAATTAAAGTCTTTTCAGTTTTGTTTTCCTTTTAAGGTGAGAAACACAGACACACAGTCAGGTTTACCATCACTTTAGAGGACATTACATTGACATACATTCATTTCCTGGAGACTTGCCCTGACCTTTACCATAACCCTACCAGGTTAAACCTAACCAAACCCTGACCTTAAACCAAGTATTCATTTAAAATGGAATGATTTGTGTTATCGAGATTTGACATGTTGTCCCCAAAAGAAAGAAGAGTGCCCACAATGTGACTGTGTAAACAGATTTATGTCCCCACAACATGAATAATACCCTGACACACACACACACACACACATAACACTGATCATAAATAAATGCAAAATGAGTGAAGTCATCACTTAAACACACACAGTCCCAACTGCCTTTGTTTCACGTACACACAGAGAGTCACGCATGCTCACACTACACAATGACCTCATCCCTCACATTGTCCCTCCTCCACCCCATCACACACACACACACACACACACACACACACACACACAGACAGAGAGGGTCAACCCATTAAGACATGGCAGCAGCTGATCCCTCCCTTTATGTTGCACTCTTTTAAATTAATTCATGTCACTGTCTGGGATAGACTACATGTACATTTTAAAAAAGTGAGCCAAATCATATCAGCATTATTAATTGAGTCATTCTATTCCGCGCAGTAACATTTAATCACCAATACGATGTAAAGCTTTTCCAGGAATTCAGTGTGTGTATGCATTTCATTGTGTTGTTTCGGATCAACATGAGCTAAAAACTGTTTCCAAAAACACACTCGTAGTAGGAAACACACAAAAGAAGACTAAACTAACCGCTGAGCTCCTAACCATCTTAATCACACTGAATAATTTAAGATATATTGACTGTTCAGACATCCTGGTCAGAACCATTTTATCAGAACCTGACCACTTAAATGAAGCTAATTAGTTTGATGCCAACACTACCAAGACATCTATTGGTACGGTATCAGCTTTTGTTTTCTGCTCAGACCACTGCCTTCAGAAGGAAACTGAATTAAGGAAGCTGAAAAAGTGTTTCATGGTAAACGAATCTGCTGACTGTTTTTAGCTCCCTTTGGCCCTTTGTCAGCGATAGTGATTGTTATAGCAGGGGTGATTTTGCCCATTTGATTTTGTATTGTTCTGTGTGACCACCTCGGGACTTAATAATGGTACTTAACCAGTTGAATAAAGACTGAAGAGACAGAGCAACAAGAAGCTTTATGCTGCTGAATAATAAGGAAAAAACAACAAGAGGTCCACAACGGCTTCACTTGCTCTTTATTCTGATGCTAAACTTCAAAATGATATCTCCTAATTTTTAGCAGGTCAAGTGCGGAATCATTAATCAACCGGTATGTTATGTTGTTAGATTAACAAACTTCAACTTGTATATGAAATGAATAACCTTCAGTACACTCTGAGGCTCCATGCCTAAAATGGAGTCAGTGTGGAGCCCTCAAAAGGATAGATGTACAAGATTGAGTGAGTGTGTGTGTGTGTGTGTGTGTGTGTGTGTGTATGTGTATGACTCCAGGGAGGCCTCTGCTGTCACACCTTTTTTTTTTTTTTACACCAGGGTCTCTCTCTTCTTTATCTCCAGAGGTCTTTGTATTTTGAGGAAGCCACTGATCTCATTGGCCTTGCTGGAAAGCAAAGCGGGTGGACACATGAGTCATACATGCCTCTGTGTGTGTGTGTATGTGTGTGTGTGTGCCTTGCCAGACCAACATTCTCTGCATTAGAAAGTTGTCTTGGGGGTAAAAGAGAAACACCCTCTCTTTCTCCACTTTGCTGTGTCCTGCAGTTCACCCTTAAATAATTCAAATATCTCCACTCTTCCCCTGACACACACACACACACACACACACACACACACACACACACACACACACACACACACACACACACACACACACACACACACACACACACACACACACACACACACACACACACACACACACACCATGTCCACAATTGGCATCAAGCGAAGTTTGCTTTTCATCCAGCCGGAAACTGGAGACCATGTCCACATCCAATGTGGATGAATCTGAATATGCATCTTTCTGTCTTTGCTCTGGGCTTCCCCGCTCGTCTCTCTGTGGAAACACTGGTCTTCTGCTGTAACATGGACTGGGGAATAATCATCTTAATTATTGGTTAATCTGACAATTACTCTATTCATCGATAGATTGCCTTGTGTATAAAATGGGATAAAATCGCGTTACTTTCCATGTTCCAAGATGGCTTTTTTCAAAAATTGTTAATCCAACCAATAGTGCGTAATTCATATATGAAGCTAAAATCAGAGAATGTTTGGCATTTTTGGCAGAGCAATGACTGAAATGATGAATCGATTATCACAACAATTCTGGATTCATTTTCTATCAATGGACCAATCAAATCAAATGGACCAATGGAATCCAGTGTAACTGCTGCGGTGAATCCTGCAGTCATCCGAAAAGGGAAAGGATACAAACTGTTCAGAGACACTTTCCAGGCCTGCAGGGGAGTGGGGAGTAGTAGTACTAATAATAGTCGTAACAGTAGTAGTAGTAGGGGGTGGGGAGTATTTGATACTCAGTAGACTTACTTTTAGTTGAGTATTGCTTTAAACACAAAGATTATATTTTCACAGAAGTCCAACCCTAACACCTCCAAGTCTCCCTGCAGCTGCTGCAATCCATGCAACCTGCACGCCAGCTCTTCCGGCCGCGCAATCAAGGTGCCGTCTTTGATGTGCAATCAATGATTTCATTTCCAGCTTTACGCTTCTCCACCTACCACGTATTAAAAAGCAAGTGAGTTGCTCCAGGGCCTCGATGCAGCAGCCCAGAATCCAGCCTTGGTTAACAGGTAGCATTTATGACCTCCCCACTCATCACTACCTTTTATTTGTGCAATCATCTGGCAATAAAAATGTCAGAAAGATACAGTACGTTAATAACGGCACATGTAGCGTTTGATCAGCGACACTGTCGGGTGAGAGAAGAGAGAGAGAGAGAGAGAGTTATAAATTTAGACTGTGGACTCTGACGTTGGGACAGTTGAAATCATTTTCCGAGACTGTTGTGGAAAAGGTTAGTCTGGTGTCTTGTATACCAGCTGCTATACTAAATCAAAACGTCCAAAAAACGATCACTATCATTGCGGATCTGCAATCGGTATCGAGCGATTACACACCGTCTTTCTCTACTTTGTCTCTTTGTTCATGTCTGTGTACAAGTACGTATGGACCGGGAGCACATTTATACACACACACACACACACTGCAGCACTTGTCCATTCCCTCAGGTATTGCTGACAACATTGTGGATTAAAATAGCTGACGACCCACATATCCCAGTATAGCAGACATGGCATTGCTGGGCCAGACACCACCACACACATTTGTCCACATACAGCAGCGCACAGCTGGCGTTATTTAGAAATACTTCCATAACATGCAATTATCACGAATGTTTGAAAAATGGTGACTTGATGAGCCACAGCTCGAATATTAAATAGGAATCAATATTGGCTGGTATTTGGATATTGGGCAATAGGAAATGAAGGCTAGAAGAAGATATTTCAGAGCGACAGTAATTGGATAGGGGTAGCTTGTTTCTTTTCAGTGACACATCATGAAGTAAAAACTGAATGATCCAATCAGGGATGTTTGAGTTCCAAACGTACTGTAAGGCTCATCCGAAACACTGAGTCAGATCATGAAAAGCTGCAGCAGGAAACACATTAAGAGGAAATGACATGATGCGGACTCAGTTAGTGACTCAGACATTTAACATTTCTGGCCCTGCAGCTGTTTTTCATTTTCCGTTTGATATCCAGTGATCCGATCAGGTGGATCCAGCCAATGAGAGCTGGGAGGAAAAATGAAAGCAAAACATGACACCGGCGGGAGACAATGAAGCGGAGGGTTGTAAACCTGCAGCTATAAAATACCAAAGAACGCTGAGGTCACAAACACAACGTTTGCTTTTAAGCTAAGTATGTGAGGAGTTTGAAGGGAAGACAGGTGGAGGGAGAGCAAGCTTGTGTTCAACATTTCAAACACATGCTATTGCAATGACATCAAAGACAGCTGGTGAAAGGGGATGAGGATGAATGTGGACGCCCTGTTGTAAATACTTCAGTGTTCTTTTGGTCTGGGTTTCATTTCCTTAGTTCTAATTAAAGGGGCCCTTTCAGCTCTAACAAATGTATTGAATGTATTTATTTCCATATTAAACTTGTGTAAAAACATTTTCTTTTTTAAAATCCAGTTTTGTTAACATCCATGTTTATTTGTAAGCGGTCTTCCCTGCCTTTGCTGCACATCTTTGTTATGCTACAATTACCTATAGATCAGTAGATATAGAAATAGAAATAAGACTGATTATATAAGACGTGGACGTAGTCACAGAGACGTTGGTTGGTGGACTGCGGTTTTGAAGCTTCGACATTTTGGCCGTTGCAATCTTGTTTTTTTGCAACCAGAAGTGACACGAGAGGGTGGAGCCTCAGTTTTTAGGCAACAAAAATGTACTTTCATAAACTGAAAACACACTGTGAAAGGGTTAAAGTTATATTTATTTAAGAAGATTTTAAACTAGCAATTGAGACCATAAACTCATTACAATGTTTACCGAGGTAATAAATCATGTGAGAAGTAGGCATTTTCTCATTGACTTCGATGAAACCTGACTTATTTTTGCAACCAGAGGAGTCGCCCCCTGCTGGTCATTAGAAAGAATGCAAGTTCAAGGCACTTCAGCATTTGCTTCATTTTACAGAACAAGAGGTAGTATGCTGGTGTGACACCATTGGTAGTGATGTGTATGCGTCATTGTGTATCAAAACAGGGACCCACTCATAGAAAGTCAGCTCCATAGCACGATAATAGGTCCAAAACACCTATTATCATCAGTATTATCACACAATTGTTTATAACATCAGTATAAACTGATGTTATAAACAATAGTGTGCTTCCAACTTTCTTGTAACAGTATGGAGAACAATTTCCTGTCAACATATCTAGCTTTGCGTAAGTCGTTGTATTTCTACCTCCATCTCTCTGAGACAAAGAACTGCGTCGGCAGACTCAAAGAAAACCAGGACAAATTCCCAAGGTCATCCTCCTCCACTGCATATGACCTATTTACTGTGTCCCCACTCTGCACACACACACACACACACACACACACACACACCAACCATGCATGCATAAAGAAACACTTTGACTGACTCTGAGAAGGCCTTAGCCACAGTTCAACATTATTGCATGATGACATTTAGAAGTCTCTACTCTAATCAGTGTCAACAGTTTATACTTTCTATACAGTTTATAATAATTCCATTCATGAAAAATAAAGTAGATGATAAAGCAGGGTGTGCTTTAGGGCGGGGCTACCTTGTGATTGACAGGCCGTTGCCGTGGTGTTGTCCGGTCCGGGAGTTGTTTTCATCTTAGAACTTTAACCCTTTAACAGTGTGTTTTCATTTCATAAAAAATGTTTGGTCAAGTAGAAAAGAATTCTGGAGAACAACAAGCATGCCCAGTTTTTGACCTCCCATACTGAAAAAATGTCATGAGCTCCATTTCAAAAGGCAGGTCCAAGTTGCTCGGCTCTGTTCACTCCAGAGCAGACGTTGGGACATTTAGGGATTCAAGAGAAAGCAGTAGCATGGTTTCTTTCGCTTGTCATTGCTCGCTACACAACATGTTTTCACCTTTTAGTCAGGTCTCAGGAGGTGACACTGGTCGTTATTCAGATTGCCTGGGGACAGGGCGGTGCACTTATTAGGATGAAAATATGTCTGACTTATTTCAGGCTACCTGAAGAGCAAAAAAGAAAGGTCTAATTTAATGTGACGCACTAGTCTGCTAGATCAATGTGAAAGCAGCGACAAATGTTTGTGTGTGCGTGTGTATCCTGGATGCTGTACTGTGCAAGCTAGGCCTTGCCAAGCCGGCACAAACACACACACGCACACGCACACACATATACACTCACTTCCTCTGCCACTGTCAACATCCTCTGCACACTATGGATGATGTCATTACCAAAACACACACACACACACACACACACACACACACACACACACACACACACTGTACATGTGAGTGGCCTGGTGGCTGTTGGTGCGGCACAGGAGCTCAGAACTAAAGAGACAGGAAGAGAGTGTATACCTGACCAGATGTGCAGATATTAAACTAATTTGCAAAAAAAAAAAGTCTGCAAATTAAAATATGAATCAATGTGTTCATTAACTGGAGCTTTGGGAAGACTCTCAGAAGATCATGATCATGAAAAGAGCTGCGGTACTTCAAAACATCTCAGAGCTGCTGGTTTTTGTTATTTTCATGACGTATTTTCTCTCCTCCGGCCAAACGCCTTGTCAGCCTCTCGCTTTTATTATTTAGTTTTTGGGAATTCTGACAACATTTTAGTCTGGCAGTAATAAGAGAGAAGAAAAAGAAGAAGAAGAAGAACAAAGCAGGTCCTATAATGTTGTTGTTTATTTGGAGTAATGTGTTTCCATCAGCCTTTATTGCATCTTCTCTTTGCTGAAACATCAACTTTTCCACTGCAGACCAGAGCAAAAACTCTTTGCTACATTGAGACTTTTTTTTAAAAATTCCTACCCTTTCCATTCAGCATTTTGTGATGTGAAAAATGCGCATAAACAAAAGGTTTGCAGAAGGGAGGGAGAAGAAAAGACGGACAGACAGAGAGCGAGAGCTGGGTGAGTAGAGAATGGGGAGGGTTGGTTGGATAGACGCCAGGTCACAAGGCTTTATCCCTGAGCCAATCGGTCTGCAAACACTGGCTCAGCAGGATGTAGAGACACACAAACACACACACAACACAACGCACCTGTGTGTGTGTGTCAACACAGCTCAGCCTGTGATCGCAAGGAGGATTGCTCTTAATAAAAAAAGAATGAAATCAAACACTGCTCTGTTGTGAAATAACTTCCCAAATACAAGTGTGTTTAACCAGTAAATCCAGTCTCATAACAGAAAACAGAGGAGTTATAAATAAAGTAAAAACTATACTGAAGTAACATTCAATCAACAATACTTTACTTTCCTGTACTCCTGTAAAAACAAATATTAGTTAAGTCACCATTAACAAAACTGGCAATCTGAGAGATAAACCGACATTTCAAAGACGCGATCAACAATGCAATCAAGTAATCCACGACAATGTATACTATAATCTGATTGCCCACTTTTTAAATGTAATCCGGGCTATTTATTTTTTGTTATCTGATTATGTAATCCTGATTACATTTAATCAGTTACTACACAACCCTGTATCTGTCCAGCTGACTAAACAGCCCTGCAGTTGTTGAGCTGTGACAGCAGTCGTCCCCCGCTACATTCTTTGCTAAGCTACAGGCTAAACACCCACTTCTACCGAAAACCACAGAGATTAAAACTGATATCAGTTATCTCATCTGACAGCAGGTAAAAACAGCGAACAAGCACATTTCCTGCAATGTTACTTCTGTCTTCAATACAGACAAACTACACAATGGCTGATATCCGCATTGTGCTAGCAGCATGGAGATATGAATGGGTAAATCTCCTTGTAAACTCTAGTAATCGGGCTCCGTGGTGGAGAGCGCTGGAGAGTTGCCCTCCATAAAAAATAAATAAATAAAATAAAACACACACTCATCTTGAAAGATCAGGGCTATGGCTTTCACAGTATAAGCTCTCTCCAACGCGAGTGCAGTTCATTTGTTCTGCTTTCCTGCCGCGGCAGTCTGACTGCTCACATTCTTATCTAATCTCTGCCACCGTAGACTGACTGCCTTATTCACTTACTGAATTATGGGTACCACGGGCAAATGTGTGTGTGTGTGTGTGTGTGTGTGTGTTTTACTCAAGTGATTTCAAATTACGAGGACAAGACAATAACTGTGTGTGCGTGTTTGGAAGAACGATAAAAAAAGAAAATGAATGAATGCAGTGATTAGAGCGGCTCATATTGAGGAGAATATTGGCACCAGCTTCCACACTATAGGAAGTGAATGTGCATGTTTGTGACTAAAGGGTTCTGTTTTTACAGATCTGACTTCTTTTACAGCTTCAAGTGTTTATTTTTTTGTGGTAGTCACTGGACAAGTATCTTAGAGTTATGACCATTAAAATGCTGAAAATAATGCCTCATAATGTGTTTAGAAATCATATTTTAAGATACCCATCCATCCATTTCCTGTAATGCTTGCCCTGTTCAGAGTCACAGTGGGCCCTAGTCAGTCCCAGCATGCAGTGGGCAAGAGGCAGGTCACACTTGACAGGTTACCAGTCAATCACAGGGTTTCTACCAATCGACCTGAGCCTGGCGGGTTCAGTTCAAAAATGAAACCACGAGCAACTGAGAGGTAAAAAAAAACCATGTCAGCCTCCTGCTTGCAATTCCACGTTGTTGTTTTTGGGTCATTTCTGACAGCTTCAATGCGTCCCGTTTGCCCCAAAAAAAGATGACAAAAGTGTCAAACCTGTGAAACTACGACTGCAGGAACCATCATTTCTGACCCTTACATCTAAATGATATTAATGTAATGCATCAAGTTTCACTTGTGAACAAACCTCTGCTTTAGGTTTAATTCCCATTAATCTGGCGTGACTGTGTGGAGTAACCATGTCGGAAGACGATGCAGCGATGAATCATTAGAACTGGACGAGTGTCAGCTTTGGCCTATTGGTGTGACACTAGATGAAGAGCCAGAGGATCACCAAAGTCATTAATCCTTAAAGGAACATGGAGTCAGAGGATCAAATTTCATAGCAACTCACGTCATGGTTGTTAAGATATTTCCCTATAGACCAAAGTGTTGGACATGGCAGGCTTCAACATTGTCAACTGTGCGTCAGTCAACAAGTCCAAACGTTTTTACATGATACAAGAAAAGCAACAAAGCCAATGCATTTAAAAGCTGGAACCAGCATATCTCCATTTTTACAAGATGAGTTGCACAATCATTATTTGAACAAAGTTGTTCTTTTAATAGATTTGCATATTTTTCCAACACTGGAAATATGTTGAGGTATTGCCACATGATGACGGAAGCAGTACAAGTTGACATTCAGGAAATATCATGAATTGAGTTTTAAGTTTCATTAAAAAAGTGTTTATTGTTTGGATTGCATAATCAGTGGCTACATCCCCTTCTTCTCTTCACCTCTCCCTCTCTTTGTCTTCCTCTCTGTCGTCTCTTTCCTCCTTTTCTCTTCATTCCTTTGTTTTTTTCTCTCTCGACTTCCTCATTTTATTCCGTCTGCTATGACTGTGAGGAAGCAGCTGTGCACCACAGACAATTACATAACTCGGTGTGTGTGTGTGTGTGTGTCTGTGGCAACGCAGGAAGGATGACCAGAGAGACAAGAAGAAGATGGAGTGAAGAGAGGACTTCCTGACTAACTCTCACCTGTATGTATGCACCTAACCTCATGCTTTGTGTCTACTGGTGTTTTCTTTCTTCCTCATTCTTTCCCCCACTTATACACTCCCCCCACCCCCCATCCTTCCCTCCGTCCCTACATACAGAGTTACTGGGCTGTGAAATGTGAAAAACTGCAGCATGCATGGCAATTCATTATCTTGTCAAACTTCCGAAGGCCAGCTTCAGACCACGGGGAGAGAGAAAGAGTGAGAAACACAGAGAGAACCTTAGTTGATGCAGTGGTCCTTGCAGTGGGGTTAACAGGTTACCGAAGAGAAGAGAGGAAGAGGAAACAATAGACGCTGTACATGTGAAGCTGCACCGCCGGCTGAGCGTCTTATGGCTGTTTTGATCGACACCTTGGTTCATCTATTTGTGTAAGTAGTACTGGGTCTCATTGTTAATGTTTCAGTACAAACAAACAAGTCATGGAGAACCCAATACCCCCGCTCTGATGAGCAATTTCATTCCAAACAGGATCCTGAATGACTTTTTTCATAGATTTAGTGAATTGGCTGCAGCATTTTTTTTAAATAATTGCTTTTGAAAATCACTTTGCAATTCATTTTGGTAATCTGTATCCCGAAATTGTCAGTAAGTGGAAAATGTTGGTGATAAAAGTAATTATAATGCAGCCCAGCCACCACGAAAACATGTTGGCATTGTACGTGTTTATGTCAAATACATGACTTTCACCCAGGAGACTGCTGTGTGTCCTGTGTGAACCCAAAAGGAAACGTTAACTTTACGCTATGTAACCTTATGAGGCTTGTTATAGGTTTGCTTAGGCACATTATTCTGTATTTACGGTAGTTACGTTGTTACATAATTTTTTTGTGACATTGTTACATTATGTTGTGACATTGTTACATAACGTCGTAGGGTTACGCTACATTGTTACGTTACGCAACATTGTTACGTTACATAACATCCTAAGGTTACAACGTTACACTGTTACATTATGTAACATTGTTACGGTATGTAATATTGTTGCGTTACAACGTTATGTTACATAACATCGTAAGGTTACAACATTACAATATTACATTATGGTGTTGCATCACGTTGTTGAGTCACGTTACGTTATTGTTTAAACACAAAACATTATATTTTTTTCAAACCGTAACCAAGTAATTTTGTAAACAATCGTTTTACGAGACAAAATCATGATACGAGTCTGATATGAAACGTATTTCTGAAACATATTTTTGGTTCAGAAATGTTGAAATGCAACGTATTCCGATGTTTGCAAAATTGTACAATGATAACATTTTTTCTGGCAACAGGGTTGCTTAGTAATAATAATAATGAATAATAAAACTCATAATCATTATCATAATCATAGCCAATGAGTATGCCCAATGAGAGTAAACAAGTCCTTTAAAAACTGGAGAAGACTTGGAGAAGGCTTTCGACCGGGTCCCTCGGGGGGTCTTGTGGGGGGTGCTGCGGGAGTATGGGGTGCCGGACCCGTTACAACGGGCGATCCGGTCTCTGTACGGCTGCAGTAGGAGCTGTGTCCGCATTCTCAGCAATAAGTCAGACACGTTCCCGGTGGGTGTTGACCTCCGCCAGGGCTGCCCTTTGTCACCGGTCCTGTTCGTGATTTTCAAGGACAGGATATCTAGGCGCAGCCTGGGGGCGGAGAACGTCAGTTTCGGGGGTCTCGGGATCGCCTCTCTGCTGTTTGCAGATGATGTGGTCCTGTTAGCCTCCTTGGATCATGACCTCCAGCATTCACTGGGGCGGTTTGCAGCCGAGTGTGAAGCGGCGGGGATGAGAGTTAGCACCTCCAAATCTGAGGCCATGGTTCTCTGCCAGAAACCGGTGGATTGCTCCCTCCAGGTGGGGACGGAGTGCCTACCTCAAGCGAATGAGTTTAAGTATCTCGGGGTCTTGTTCACGAGTAAGATGGAGCGGGAGATCGACAGGCGGATCGGTGTGGCTGCAGCAGTAAAGCAGGCGCTGCAGCGGACTGTCTTGGTGAAGAGGGAGCTGAGCCGGAAGGCAAAGCTCTCAATTTACCACTCGGTCTACGTTCCTACCCTCACCTATGGTCACGAACTCTGGGTCGTGACCGAAAGGACAAGGTCGCGGCTACAAGCGGCCAAAATGAGTTTCCTCCGTAGGGTGGCCGGGCTCAGCCTTAGAGATAGGGTAAGGAGCTCGGTCATCAGGAGGGAACTTGGAGTCGAGCCGCTACTCCTTCGTGTCGAAAGGAGTCAGCTGAGGTGGTTCGGGCATCTAATTAGGATGCCTCCTGGATGCCTCCCACTGGAGGTTTTCCAGGCACGTCCAACTGGGAAGAGACCCCGGGGAAGACCCAGAACACGCTGGAGAGATTACATCTCCCAGCTGGCCTGGGAACGCCTCGGGATCCCCCAGAATGAGCTGTAACATGTTGCCGGTGAGAGGGAGGTCTGGGTCGGCCTGCTTGGCCTGCTGCCACCGCGACCCGACCCCGGATAAGCGGAGGAAAATGGATGGATGGATGGAAGTCCTTTAAAAATGTTTAAGTGTAACCTATATGGCAGTATTTCCTCCCAGGCTCTGTAACATATTCAACAAGCTCCATAAGTCAAATGCTCAGGCTGAGTTGTTGTGTTATTGATGCCTCAGCTTTGACACAGAATCATGTTAGAAATACTTAACAGAGATCTGAAATGATGGGGGGGTTGTGGGGGAAATACACAACCTGAGAGTGAGCCCTGCCTGAGGGTAACGTTTTGCTTGTATTTGACCGGGGCGGGTTTTTTTAAGCAATTCTGAATTGAATGATTTAATGTGGAAAAACCAGCAATCGATTGGTGAAATTTGTGACCGTTTCTTTTGCAGAAATACCGGGAGGATTGGACAGAAGAGCATGCGATGGTCGAATCTGCCGTAGACACAACACTTACAGCATGCACTCTTGAGAAAAAGATGCATGGCTGTATAGGTTGCAGGCTTGTCAGGCCTAATGGAGACGCCGTATATCTGTAACACCGAGCCGGTTGGTCTCGCATAGTGCTGTAACGACGCCACGGCAAATAAATCAATCAGCCTGAAAGGAACTACAGACACGCAGAGCATATAAAGCGAGGGACAAGATGAGACAGCGGCTGCGGGAGAGTCAGCCGGTTTGAAGCAGTGTGCATGCAGTGTCCATTTACTGTTTAGCATGAGTCCGTAAATGCAGATCTTTACTCACAACAAACCCATAAAACCTAAACCTCTGCTTCAGTTTCCATCTCCGTCGACCCTTTGTTGTCACTGTCGATCTTCCCCTCTAACTCATCAGACTTTGGCAGGGCTCTGCTTTGAAATAAATGGATTATATCTAATTGGGAAGTCTGGGTTTGCCATTTTATCCTTGGACACTCCACACACACACACACACACACCAAACACACAAATCCCTAAAGCCCATCACATCATTCCAGACCTGCAAAGATGCAGCAATTATATGCAGAACATGGGCTCATACTGTCATAGGCAACAAGGCTGGTAGACAGGTGAGAAAAGAGTGAGAGAGAGAGAGAGAGAGAGAGAGAGAGAGAGCGAGAGAGAGACAGAGAGAGACAGAGAGAGAGAGACAGAGAGAGAGAGAGAGAGACAGAGAGAGAGAGAGTGTGTTTGTGTTTTCCACATGTTTAGCCATGATGCAAAGCAGCTGATAAAAGAAGCCAGTACAAGGAAACAAAGACCAGGAGAGTGATGCAGGGACAGACAGGGAAGATAAATGACACACTCAAATCTGGTCGTTTGCTTGTAAGTGTGTGTGTGTGTGTGTGTGTGTGTGTGTTTGGCCAAGTGTGTGTCTGTTTCTCCGTCCGTCTGACAGCAAACGGCCAATTACTGTCGAAAGTGGCGGGATGAGTCCTGCCAGACCATAGCTTTCCATTAGTGCATGCCAGCCGAGCGTGTGTGTGTGTGTGGAGTGAATGAGTGAGACAGAAGGAACAAGAGTGGAAAAGATGTGGGTGCGCCTGATCTCAGTGTGTGTGTGTGTGTGTTTGTCTCTCTCCTCTCTCTGAAATTGTCCCCACTAGTGCAGATAGAATTGACAAAACAAATCTTTTCCCATCAGTTTTGGCTTTCCATCCACAATAACAGCATTTTTCACTCTGAAAAGCTGAGCTTGTAGCAAAAACAATAAATCGCTCTCTCTGGAGTCCTCCCGTTATGTTGCGGGTCAAATTGACCCGTTTCAAAGTTTGAAAATCTAGAAAAAATATTTTAAAGTACTTTTTCTGTATGAAACTTCTTCTGCTTGCCTTAATTAGTGTAATCAACGTTTTAAAAAAAAGAGGTTCATATCATGTATTTGCAACCCCCCCCCCCCCCCCCTGCAGGTTTATATTACAGAGATAATGCTCGGGTCAATTTGACCCGGCAGTGAAAGTGGAGGCTATAAGGGGTCAGAAGGGTCAAGTTCAGACCATTTCTGTCTTTGAAAATGTAAGACAAAGTATTTCTTACTCCCCCCACCATGTTTCACCCCATTTCACACACACACATGCACACACACACACACACACATTCTCACACATTCACTTTCTCACTACCCCACCTGTGCGAGAAATACAGATACTATTTTGACTTTGACGGGAAAACTCCGCCCACACTTAGCAGTGGAGGGGCGAAACATACAAAATGGTTGCTTGGGAGTCCTACCAACATTACACTCTGCAGATACGTACAACACAGCAGCTTACTGTAGGACAACATGAGCAACAGAAACAAAAGGATGACAGCCCTGGAGGCTCTGGGGTACATCCTTGATCACAACAGTGAAATAAAGGAGGATGTGTCTGAAGATGAAGACCATCTTGAGGTCAATTCAGATTATAATGGTACCGATTATGAACCATCAGATGAGGAAACTGATATACCTGTTCCTCCAAGTGAGACATTCATGTCAAGAAATTGTGAAATACAGTGGTCATCCTCACCCAATACACGTCAGCCAAGACTGTCTGCCAAAAATATTATAAAGACAGTCACTCGTGTGCTGTGTAGACACAGATACAGACAACCGCATACACACACACACACACACACCTCGTTCATTGTGCTCATCTCTTGTTAATTTTTGTAAATGTCTGTTTTTTAACACTATAAATAATTCAATACAAATCCTTATGACTCACTTGGCTTGATTTTGAGTGAGCGGGTCAATATGACCTTGAACATCACAGGTGTCTCATCTTTATTTATCTACATCACCCCATGAAAAAAAGAAAGTTTCAAAATGTAAAAAAAAAATTGAAAAAATACATGTTATGGTAGACTAACGCAATTTATATCTAGGTTTTTCCAATGTACCTAAAAGATAGTTTGAACATGTATTTTTCATGAAAACGAGTGAGTTATCCTAATTGAACTATGATCTATGGAGGGGTGAATAACTCCATTCCACTAAATACTCATTGAATTGTTAGTAATGGAGTTGGTGATGAGGTACAAACTATATTTATTAGGATTGTTTGGTTTCTGACAACTTTTGGATGATTAAACATGTACCGGGTCACATTGACCCGCAAACATCATTGCTGTACCTGAGAAACGAACATAACAGGAGGGTTAAAACCTCACGTAGTAGTTTCTACGTGTCAAATAGAGATGGGCAAATACGATGGAAATGTGTCCTTAAAGCAGTAATATTACATATATCTGCGCGTTCAATATAGACAGAGGATGTTGTTAGCCTAGCTTAGCACAAAGACTGGAAGCCAGCGGAAACTGCTAGCTTCCAACACGAGAAGGGGATAAAAAAATGGTCTTCCATCAGCTCGCCTTTACCTGTTGCATCTTGTTAGCTAGCAAGCAGCAGCCACCAGTCAAGAGCTATAAAACTAATAGCCACCATTAGCCCTTTGCTTATTAAACCAGAGTCTTAGCAGAATTCATTCATTTTGGGGGCAAAGTAACTCCACATAAGGCAGACAGACACTCTTGACAATAAGCTTTTGCCAAAAAAAGTTGCCTTCTTACAAGTCCAGCAGGCCTGAAGCAAGTTAGCATTCATTAGCACAATGTGTTTCTGTCCACATGATGAAAAACAATCTCTTCTCAACTAAATCCTGATAAGAACACAAACATGCATATATACATATTTTTTAAATCATTCAACAAGACAGCTTTCAATTGGCTCCAATTACCACAAGTTGTTGCAAAGGTAACAACTAATGGGGATCCGACTGAACAAACTCTGAGACTGCACTCATGTCTTTTCAGCCACAAAACAGGTGCCGACGTAGACTTTTGGTATTAGCCTCAAAACTCTGCTGTCACTTTGCTGTCCAATCTCAAACGATACCTCACAGTGAACTCTCGTTGTGGTTGAACAGTATTCGTACTAAACTGAAACATGTACAACTGTTTTCTACAAATATAAGTGCGGATAAACTGAGTGGAATTACTTTTCCCCTCCGGTTTGACATTCCCCGTCTTCAAAAAACTACTTTTCCAGCCATTCTGTGGAATAGGAGACATGACATCAAAACCTGTCAAACTCTATGAAAGCTCTCAATCATTTAATAATGTCATTACAGACGGAGGGGAAAACGACTAAAAATAGGACAACGCGATGTGTGAATTTGTGTCAGTAAGACAGTCAGGGAGGAGAGATGCAGTCTGGGCTTCATTCAGGACTATGAACACACATACACACACGGTCCAGAACTCCTTCAAATACACACGGCGAACCAAACCAACCCCGTCCCAGTGGATTTTGTCCCGTGCAGGGACAAAGACTTTGGGTGTATTGGTTCACAGAAAATTTAATAGCAAATAAAAAGGTGGTAACACACCATCACACACGCGGCTGAAGATGCCTTCCAATTAACAGCTTCCATTTCTCAAGTTCAAAGGGAGGGGGGGGGGGGGGGGCAATTGAGGGAAAATAGTTGTATCACCCGATTCTCTGTTATTAAATCCTCATCTCTTGAGTCTGAAACCATGAGAAAAAAAGGTGCAATTTCAATGTTTCGAACCCCTGCAGACCACAAAAAGGACCACGTGGTCCTATGTGGTACACATGATAAGTCAATGTCTCAGATAAAGGTTATGAGACAGACTCTCATGCTTAGTCTAGTGTATGTTCTATAGTGGGTGATGATGCATTATTCAGCGGGATGATCTGCAAACAAACGGCAGCAGATGTGGATATATTATTTAAGAACAAGTCACTTGCTATTAAGCATGCGTCCATCTTCCACGGCCTGTGTGTGTGTGTGTGTGTGTGTGAGAGAGAAATCCAAACACATCAGGCTGTCACACTGGTCTATCAGTGATCAGATCAGTGGCACTATAAAACACTGCATTCTCCATCATGAGCTCAGACTGCAAAACAAAAATCACTCCACTTTCACCTTCAAGCAGCTCTAACTCAGAGTCTCAACTGTTAATCAAGTCTATCCTCTTCTCTTTTAAACTCTACAACCCGCTCAAACTTTCGATTGTCACATTTAAAAAATAAAAAGGTAAAATATTCACCAAATAAGTAACTTAACAGCTCAATTTGATTATCATTAGACCAACAGGAAGTCCCTAAAATGATGCTCTCTTAAAGAAAGCTACAAGAGAATCACAGCATTTCATATTACCAATATGCATGGGATTAGTAAGTGGTTAAACAGCTGGAATTTATGCTTTACAGACCAATATGAAATGGTAGGTACCAACATCCTCCTTTAGGGCAAAACTAGAGGAAAATCGGTATTTGCAGCTACCTGCGTTTTAGAGTTTGTTTTTCCCCAAGCAACGTTAAAACGCCTTTTTTAGGGTTTAATCCACATCTGAATATCATCATTGGGGATTTCACGGGACAACAGCGTCACCTTCCTGCTTTTACATTATTGATGAAATGGTTTGGTTAACCTTTAAGTGTGGTCAAGGTACCGTTCGTTTGTAGTAGGGGGGCGTGTGCGTAAATGTTAAGATGGTTCGAACGTTTTTACGCATTTTTTAAAAACAAATTGCATTAGTGCGTGAAGCTCTGTCTGTATCATTTCCCTCCTCCTCACCTACTCGCTCTCTCTGTGTGTGTATGTGTGTTTTCTCCTGTCAGCGGACCTCGCTGTGTTTCATGTGAGCGAAAAAAAAACGCAACTACACGGGGCTGCTGCTGCCGCCGCTCCGGAGCGCTCTGGTGATGCAAAACACTATACAAACACACACACACGCACGCACACACAAACACCAACCAGCGCACACATAGTATTTTATCCCGGTTTCTAACCCCTCCAATTTCCCGGAAAAATAAGAGAAAAACGCATCATCTCTGACCTGCTGCCAGTTCTCCTCCAGGGAAGGCATCGCGGAGAAATAACCAGTGTCATGAACGAGTTGGAGTTCCTGGAAAATACTGTAATTCGCCAACACATCCATGCTTGATGCAAAAAAAACAAAGCAAAAAAAACAAACAGGAAAAAGTCGGTACAGAAGTCCGGAATCCAAACGATTAAACACGCACTTCTTCTGTCCTCCTTCTCAGACTTGTCAGGTTGAAAAGAAAAGAAACAAATGCTGGGAGACAACAAATCCAAGCTGGTGCAGATGAGCGCACCTGAGCACTTTTATTTATAAAAAAAAAAAAAAAAAAAGCTCGCAGGAAAGAAAGTAGTTGATTATTTTATCTTTTTTCAACGCTATCCCCTCTCCTCTCTGCTCGCTCCGTCACGCCTCTCTCCTCGGTCCGCGCTCGGAGGGGGGGTGGGGGGGAGGGTGGCAGATCTATTTCCGCATTGCCAGATTGCCAGTCGGTCTCCGTGCGAGCTGCCAGGTTGCCAGGTTTGCTTCCACCAGCAGCAGACTGGACCGCGCTGCAATCCAGGCGACCGGCGCGCGCGCGAGAGAGAGAGAGAGAGAGCAAGAGAGTGAGTGAGTGAGAGAGAAGGGAGGAGCGGGAGGGAGGCAGGGAGGCAGGGGAGGGGGAGGAGCCACCTGTCAGTCAATTTCATGCGTGACCTAATAAGGTAAATAGGGTTGATGATGTCACTGGCGTCCAATTAAGGAGGCGCTGAGACTGAGGGAGAGGGTGTGGCTGTATGGGAGGCGGGGAGCGCTATTGGCTGCGGGAGCCTGTCAGTCCGGCCCTAGATGGCGGTGATGGGGGTGAGTTATTTTTAGAGGCCTATATAAAACCATACAGCATTCCTCTCCCAGTCATTACAGGCAGCACGGGCAGAGAGGAGAGAAACCGCGAGCTCCTGAAGCTGCCGCTGCTGCGAGGAAACGGCGGACAAATAAGACGTAAACATGTGTGTGAACGTGCAGAAAAAAAGCAGCAGCTGAGCATCAGCAGTGATGTTGGAGATGAGAAGTTTTGATTATTATTTTCTGAGTTGTGATGGCTGCAACACAGAGACTCCTCCACGTGGTTTCCATGCTGGTGATGTCCCGCATAGGAGAGCAGGGACTCGGTGGATGGAAGAGCTCAACGCCATCCTCTCACCTGTCTTATCTGGAGGACCAATGGCATGATTTTGATGCCACGCTATCAATATAAAGGCCTATCACTGTTGCCAAGCGTCACTGTATGAACTGACACACATGCCACGTGCTAATGGTCAGTGGTGGAGGAAGAGTTCAGATTTTCTTTACTTGTGCCACACTGCGAGTAAAAGCAATCCAAAGTTCTACTTGAGTACACATAAGTAGATGTACTCAGTTACTTTGTACCTGTGCTATTGATGCAAGAAATGACACAAGATGTGCAAACGGTGGCGAAAGAAACAGAGGATACTCACTCAATGTAATAATGTAGTAAATAAGAAAAAACGTGTCAGTCAGGAGCCGTCATTGTTCCAAACGTTTAACATTTGGGTGATGCCTTCCCAAATTATTTTATTTTCAGATACGTACACAACTTTCAGTTAAAAAAAAGGGTCAGCACTCTGTTTTATGATGACCCACTGCTGACATCATAGCCACCTCCAGCTTTATGACGACACTCATGTGACTTACGGCAGTCGTTGGAAATAAATTAGCAGAATTTCTTCCATGGTTTTTTATCCGACATTTATATCTGCAGTACACTTTTGAGCCACATGAGGGAGCCTGATTGTTCGTAATGTTCTGATAATTGTAGCCTATTTATAACGTTGGATAAAATATGAGAGACTAGCGTATTCAGTTTGTTATGAGATAATCTGTAAACTCTCCCTAAATGCATTCATTTATTCTCATTAATAAAGTATTCACTATATGTATAGGTTTACAATAAGTTAATATGTTGTGATTTATCAAAAGTATATCTTTTATATCTTTTTCAGACATATTCAAATGTCTGGTTTACCTATTCAAGATAAAGTTAGGTGATGCGGAAATGGCAGCAAAAGACGGTCAGAAACGTTCACGGTTCACAGCAGAGATGCGGGGGCTAACCAAAATATCATGCTTTAGCTAATAGACAACTGGCCCAAATCTCCAGGTGAAATTTGAATTTAGGATTATGTTTAGCACGTGCTGAGCTTTATTCGGCTGTATCAAATGTAATTATTGGTTTCACGAGCACCAAAGTAAAAGAAAATTCACGTATCAAACTTGCCATTATGTCAAACAACTCGGGGCGAAGACACATAAGTGTTTAAAATGGGATTCATCTGACATCATTTTGACTTAAAAATCCTCATCTTAAGTGATTTTGTAAAAAATTGATGATTACTGATACAAAATATTTTACTCCTCTGCTAGTGTAAGTTTTACTTCTTTACAAAAGAAGAATGAAGTGTCTTGAAATTAAATAAATTATATCATAAAAAAGTTGATCTCACTCAAGTTTTCTAGTTTTGGGGCATTTGGTTTGGTGTTTTGGGGATTTCTATACCTCAGTATACGATTTTAGATTCTGATAGCTGTATGTTGATGCTGTACATTAGTTGGTTTAGATAATGGGTTTAGAACCAGTACATTCTTACTCAATAACTGTATTTCTCTGCACACATTAATTCCCTCATGCCTCTGTGATTCTATCATCCCTGTACTGTTCACTTTCATATTCTTTCCAGTCCCTGTTGCTTTTTTGCCCTCTTTTCTTCAAATTTCCTTGCATACTTCATCTGTTCCTTTTACAGTTAAAAAAAAATGAATTTGTTTTTCCTGAAACCTGCCTCCACCCTGGACACTGTTGGTGTGACTGACATGAACCCAGCTACTCTTACAAATGACATTAATTGGATTAATGAGGATCCAATAATTAAAAGGTCAAAATTCATCACTGGAATGGGATGACCCGGAAAACACTGGTCTGATTTTGACAAAAAAAACCTGGAGAGCGATGCTTTCTGGCACATTGAAAAAAATAGCTTCTACTGATAGAGGTGGTGTTATAAGGTCAAAATATGTGCTATTAATCCGTCTACGCTTACACCTTTCCGTCTCTTATGTAACAGCCGCATGATGTGTCGCCCACACTGACAATTTGCGTGCTAGTGAGTTAACACTTGCTTTGTGTTGTTGTCTGCTCGAGCTTCTTCTCTCTCTCTCTCTGAGCTTCTTCTTCGTGTGTCTCGTCCCCCGGGGGGGGGGGGTGGGGGGTGGAAATGCTGCCGGTCTCTGAGGACAGCAAGGGCCAGATGGCTTCTAGATCGGCTGTTTCAGGACATTTTCCCTATTGATTTCTACAGCTTAGTCTGCCACTGGAAGAACAGAGGAAGGGAGAGAGGAAGGAGGAGGGAGCCAGGAAGGAGATGGCGAAAGTGTACATGTGTGTGTGTTGTGGGGGTGGGGTTTTGGTGAAGTACAGATCAATACTACGAGTGCCAATGAGAAGCCCTTAACAGACTCACATGCAACATCTTTGTGATATTCAACATTAAAGTATAAAACAATCATGATCTGCTTTATTCTCATAATTGCAGGTCCACAACAGCCTCCTAGTATTACACCTACTTATTCTATTTATTGTACTACCTCCCACTACTGATCCCATTATTTATTTTTATGGCTGTATCTTTTTTTATTGTGTAGAAAAGGGAGTACAAAACAACTTCAGACAATTACATAAACACATATACGAGCCAAGAAATTATACAAAGTCAGACAGGGACAAGAACAAAGGGAACATAAGGACAGAGGAAAATAACATAGGTTTAGACTGAGGAGTATAACAGTGAGAGGTGGAGGTCCAGCAAAATGTATACAAGTGTATGTGTGTGTATGTGCGTTTGTGTCACGGGGTGTGGTGGAGGACTCAAATGCAGACCAGAAGTAGAGTGAAGCAGGTATTTAATGAAAATGTGAAAACAGAACAGAAAACTTACAGGAACATAACAGGGAATCCACGGACGAGACAAGAGACGAGGAGGGAAATCCAGCAGGACGAGGCGGGGCGGGGCGAGGCAGGCAGGCAGACGGGGAAACCCGGGAACAGGACGAGCCAAACGGGCGGGTAGACATGAAAATGATCTGGCAGTGAGTGTGTGTGTGACTGGGGTTTAAATAGTGATGCAGCAGAGTGAGCAGGTGAGAGTAATAAGCTGACGAGGTGGGTGTGACTGGCAGGTGCACTGAATAAACGGATTAGGTGAGTGAGAGATGGAAAAAAACAGGATAATGGTGGCAGAGCTGTGACAGTTTGTGTCCATTTACGTACAGTATGTGTGATCCATTTGATGGGTGAGTATGGTGTGTTGATTGAGGTTAGGTAATAATATGGGATATATTTAAATCTACACAAAAATACACAAATACAGTACATCTACACAAATATCCCTATATATATATATATATATATACAGTATATATATAATGGTTCACAAAATTCTCGGTTTGGTTCAATACAATACAGTGGTGCCACGGTTCGGTACGTTTCAGTACGTTTTCAATACAGCAAATAAGTAGAAATGCCAAATCCTCGCTGGTGAGACCAGTTTTGGCGACTTTCTCGCTAAATCTGGCGACTTTCCAAACCCTCATACAGCCTGCCTTTTCCACTCCAAAGTAGAGTCTCATACCCGTGGCTATAAATATAACAATTGCGTGGCGATTGCTTTAGCCCTGTTCGAATCGATAGGGAGTAGCTACCTAAACGCTGCAGGGAGAGTTTGTAGCATGTGTGCTGCTGTTGGTTTTCCTGCTAATCTAGTTTAGCGTAGCGTGCTTCTCCCTGAACAAACGTGGCTCACCAGAGTACAATGTTGTTCTTCCGTGGTGGGAGTGTCAGACAGCATGCTGCCTGTTACGTCGGGTGGTTTGCCTTAATTTTTTGTTTGCTCATTAAATCACCATAAAATATCCTTCTGCTCCAGTGTCTCTCTGCGTTTGGGTCCATCCCCTACTACCAGTTTTTCCCACACCCTGACACTAACCCTACCACCACTACTACTACAACTACTACTCCTACCACAACTCCTGCTGGTGCTACACCTGGTCCTCCTATCATAGTCATAGTCATAGGTCATAGTCTTCCTCCTCCTCTTCCTACTACTGCTAGTCGTCCTCCTCCCAGTCCTAGCCCATGTTCTCCTACCATTCCTCCTGCTCCTCCCACCTCTGCCTCCTCCTATAGCCCTTCTCGTCCTACCATTCCTAGTCCTAGTCTCCATCCTCCTTCTCACTCTACTAGTAATACTGCAAGTACTCCACCTACTACTACTTTCACCATTACCAGTACTACAACTGACCCGTTTTCTGTTGTTATTGCCGTACAATTATGAATGCTAAGATGACAGTGACTACTGCTACAGTACTGCTACGGCTACTAGCATTATTACCTGTACTCTTACTTCTGCTACTACCATTACCACTACTAAAACCGCCTCTTTCACCCATTTTTTCTACTATAACTACGACTGTGGTTATTATCAATACCATTCATATATCATTATTAGCACTATAACCAGCACCTACATCCACTCTATATTGTTCTTTGACCCTGAACTCGGATTTCTTTTTCTTCCCCTTTCTTTTTCGTCCCCTCTGTTGTTGCAAATCAAGACGGAGATAACTTATTAAAAAGACACAAAGAGGATTAAAAGAACAGAGCAAAAGTAGTGAAAGAATTTCACAGTAAAATGGATAAAGTAATTCCATGTTTTCAGTTTCTGGCTAAAAACCAGAAACACCATAAGAGGAGAAAATATAAAACCTGAGTGTGTGTGTGTGTGCGTGTCTTTCTCTACCACACAACCTTTTAAAATCTGGGCATCGCTGCCCACTCAGTGTTGTAATCGTATTATTGTGTTGTTTTGGCACGGAGACGGACTGGAGGGGAGAACGAGAAAAAAGATTCCATCATCTAATCAGGGCTCAAACCTCAGGATACTAAACTAGAAATTAGGATTACTATTGAAGAACAGCATGTCTACTGTTAATTTTTTTATGAATCAAACAAATCTTTAGTGGTTTTATCTTTTATATGGTTAATATAGAACCATATATATACACATGGTAAAAAAAACTGCAGTGAAGTGAAATTGTACATACACAAAGTCAACACAAAGATAAGGCCATACAAATGTAAAATAATCCTAGGGGGGGATGAAGTAAACTCATAAACATCCTGCAGTTTTTAAGAGCACACCATTTGTGTTTGCGCACACAATCGTTATATCTTTGCTTCAGTCACTCAAACCAACCCTTATCCTGCTTTTGAGAATTACGCCGGCTCTGTTCCTCAGAAACAAAAAGGGAAACCGAGGCATGTAAACATCTTATCCAGGTTTCTGATCACTGTCTGCTGCAGTATCTGTGCAGGTGCAACTAGAATCCGTCTTTTTTTTAATCTTCAGACTCGTATAACTGCACACCCTCGAGCCTTCTTCAGCTCCAACTGGCTGCTGTGGAGTCCCGTTCTTTGTGAATCTTTCACTCACTCGCATTCTATTTCAATTATTTCTTTCCTGAGAAATCCAACAGTTGGAGGAAAGAGGTGTTGTAATATGTGAGAGGCTGACTGAAGACATCCAAGGCATTCTGAGGGTTTTGTAGTCATGATGGTGGCAGACATCGACGACAACAAGACATTTTCATGCTCTACTCCAACTTGAGTTTATTAAAACCTTAATCACCTGACATGTGACAACTATTTCCATCAACATGCACATTTTTCTTTCTGACACAGATGCTCATTTAGCGTTTGTTTATGCGACGCACCCACCAGCGGCATTGCAGGTAGAGCAACTGACATAGTATAAAAAGGAAAATAGACCTGGACAGGTCAAACAAACAGGACTTTCGTCTAGGAGACCGCTGTTCGTGTCTTGCGCGAAACTAAAAGTACAGTTGACATCTTGCAACGTGTCCTCATGCAACGGTTCGCTTGGTATCTTACGAAAAAGATATTCCTAATTTTTTCCAGCAACTTATGTAAGTCTCCGCTTATTACATGCATACGGTCTTTTTAAAATAAACTTTCCTCGTCACAGGAAAGAGATTTTTGTGGTCGTTATAGTTCCTGATTGATGATCACATTGATTACATACGATTTGCTTGCGTGGGGTATCTATGAATTACAGAGCATTCAGTTTTTTGTAGGTATAGTTACGAACGCTGGATGTGAACAGGCTGCATTTTGTCAGTCGAGTTGACGTCAACCAAGTTCTTTTCCTAAGTGGTTTTGTTGTCTTCCTGTGAAGACGGAAGCTTTGTTTTGATACGACACTATGCATGTTACAAGCGTTTATTGACACGTGCAAATCTAACGCCTTGTGGAAACCTAGAGCGTCAAAGTTTGACGCTTAGGGCCACTGACCAAGCTGCTGTTATTTGTCTCATTGTTGTGAGAATGTGTTGCCGGTGTTGACCGTCCCGATTATAAAAAGGACATGTTTAAAAATGTTCTTGATGAAAAAAACAACACGCAGCATCTGAAAGAAAAGGTCAACAATTGACCTTTACTTAAGCCCGAGCGCCCCCCTTTTTGGGGGCTGTGGAGAAAGTTTAGCATATACTGTCGGAAAAAATGCACTTATCACAAACGAATATAAGGATGTTGCACATCAGATTAAACAACAGAACCTGGGCTACAAAAATATGTAAGCCGTTTTGACATGCTCCAAACACACCTCAAACAACAACTAAATTAATTACCAAATATCAAAATCCATATAGCGCCACCTAGTCAACCCACTCGCCACATTTCTGGCTCTACCACTGTGGTATTTTATGCAATACGCACACACAATATACAAAAGAAAGCAGACACTCCACAGATTCCGGACATATACATCAAATCCAGCTACAATAAAGCATCAGCGAAATATGAGCCAAAGAACACCGACAAAAGAAATCGCTTCATCAAATGATACCTTTGCTGTTCATCGATATGTTTATTTTCCCGGTAATTCCAGACTGAAATACGGTAGACCTACGTCCTGTGTTACACTAAAATCATTCCGGGCATTTCTACGTTGCTGTGAGTCCAAGCAGGAAGTCTGAGAATCGCCTTGCGTCACAACCAGCATGTCTCACAGGACGGCGCCCTGCTGATTCCGATTGGCTAACAGTGCTGTCAATCTCATTTTGGTCGGTTTAGCTAAATTCTATTGGCTCTAACGCTTCAAATGAGGTGTCAATCACTGAAATCGACCAATGGATTGCTGAGATAGAGCCCTGCGTACTCACAGGGGGCTGACATCGAGAACAACTCCAGCACACAGAGAGGACTCAGAGAGGATTCTGGCTTTCAAATTAAAGCCAAAACTGCTGTATTTGGATGTATTGAACACCATTAGTGATATACAATTGAAATATATAGTTTGGTACATGAGAAAATTCAAATGGCACAGACGGTGCCAAAATGACCATTTTGGAGACCTTGCCTGAACTCTCTGTACTAAAACCTCTCTAATTTTGTTCTGCTTCACTTTATCAAAGTCAAACTTTGCAGAGAGACTGTTCACATATCGTGCTATGATTTGGGAGAGGTTTAGACCTGCAGCTGCATCATTCCAAAGATATAATAATCCTGTAAGGGTTTTTATTTTTAGGTGGACCTGAAACTTTTCAATTTGTTCTGTGTCCCATTTTCATTTACTCTTAACCAGTAACATAGATACTGATATTTACACATCTGAACAAATCTCACAAGTGTTCCCTTTATTATACCCCCAAAATTATTGAAATAGACGCTGGGTCTATTGGGTATGCAATTTTCGAGCAGAGCCCTAAAAAATAGGTCCATTTTGAACAGGTTTTAACTAAGCACACTGTGAGCTTAGTTACCCAGCGTTGGTCTTTCGGGCTTGGGATATAACTGCATACAACTCAATAATGAGAAAAACTCAGGTCATATTTCAAGTCAGAGCTTGCATAAAAAAAGTTTTTAAGGCAGAAAACTGGAGCAACCGAGCAGAGAGGGACCCTGAGGCGGGCCTGAGGCCTGAGCCGTCTCCTGCCTCCAGAGAACTACATCACAAACACAAAGTCCTCCTCCCTGCAGAGTGGAGCGCACAAAACCCTGAGTCAAGGTGGACGACGCACCGAACAACACATAGACCTGATGTCCCACTGGCCCCGACCGGAGGAGACGACACAGACACCTGTTTCTGCTGTGAGAGTCACAGCTGGATTACTGAGCAGGGCGTCAGGATGTAGCGGGAAGTCTCGGTCTGCCCGAATGAACCAGAGGTGAAACCACAAGCTCTGAACCATGAGCAACATAAAATAAAACGCAGGAACAATTCTGCACGCAGCACAGTAACAGCTTTGAAATACAACAGAAATATAGCGTTCAGTGGGGCTGGTTATAATAGTAAAATACATCCCTGTGAATTTTCAATGCGTTGAACAAGGTCTTTATTTTGAGAGTTTGTTTTCACCTTCTTGTATTGGTTAAATCAGGGCCAGAGATTGGTGTGTAGGTCATGACTTTGACAAATTTTTACAAAAGTTTAATATTACATGTTAGTTTTTATTCAGTTATTTTTAAGTCATCAATCAAGACTGACAACATATCAACCTTGAATGGTCCATGTAATGACTTTAACAATTAACCATTTTTATATATTAAAGCCACTGGGGGGCGAACGGGAGAACTTGTTCGGACGCGTGTTCCACAAACATTTCAATGTCCAATGCGCTGCCTTTCTTTAGATCCATTGATCCTTTTATTCAAATACATATTGGCACCGTAACAGAATACAGGATACTTTAGAGCAGACATGGGCAAACTACGGCCCGCGGGCCGGATACGGCCCGTTGGGCGTTTTAATCCGGCCCGTCAAATATTGGTACAAAATTGTCCATACTATAGCAGCAGAGCTCGAGTCTACAGTCGTGCAATGTCTACAGTGACTGTAGACATTTACGCGTCCTCATTGGTCAGTTTGACTGTGGACTACCAATTGGATCGGAGGAACCGACTGCAGACCACCAATCACAAGTGGACCTGCAAATCTTGACTACCATCATGTTAGAGTTGCGAATCCACCCACAGCGTTGACCCTGCAGTAATTCTGGTAAGACTGAAATATTTTTGTCTTTATAATTATTTATACAAAACACTGTTCATACTGCACAATTGTCTTTTGGTCGGGTGGAAAAAAACGGACATATTGTTAACTTCGCCGCTAGTTCACGTTTAGCAGCTCTCAATAACATCTCTTCGAAATTGTATTACTGTCAATATCCATTTTATCTTGCGTTAACCCTTGCATATACGGTTCAAATCCTGATGCTCGAGTACGGGCCGGGTCCGATAAGATAACGTTAACGTTATCTAGCGTCTCTAAATATAACCTCTTAAATCATTATTACGAATGCCAAATATTCTTTGCATCCAAAAACAGTCCCTCATTAATCAATAGATAACCAACTATTAGCCAGTGTTCCAGAGGTTACGGAGACAGTATTTCTGAGGGTTTAAATTCGTTCTTTTAATAATTTACGTGCTTGCTCGGGTGTTTATTATCCATCAAACGTTATATTATTAAAGACAAGAGAATGTATGAACGACAAAGACTTCTGTCAGCCTATTTTTTGTCTCCGTTGCTGTGGTTATGACGGGTATACGGAATATGGAATAATAGAAGATCCATATTTCTGATGTCTTACTCTTAGTTTTGCCATGAGTAAGAACATGAAACTTATCCAAAGGGAAGCTGAACATCCATCCATCCATCCATTTTCCACCGCTTATCCGGGGTCGGGTCGCGGTGGCAGCAGGGCAAGCAGGCCGACCCAGACCTCCCTCTCACCGGCAACATGTTCCAGCTCATTCTGGGGGATCCCGAGGCGTTCCCAGGCCAGCTGGGAGATGTAATCTCTCCAGCGTGTTCTGGGTCTTCCCCGGGGTCTCTTCCCAGTTGGACGTGCCTGGAAAACCTCCAGTGGGAGGCGTCCAGGAGGCATCCTAATTAGATGCCCGAACCACCTCAGCTGACTCCTTTCGACGCGAAGGAGTAGCGGCTCGACTCCAAGCTCCCTCCTGATGACCGAGCTCCTTACCCTATCTCTAAGGCTGAGCCCGGCCACCCTACGGAGGAAACTCATTTCGGCCGCTTGTAGCCGCGACCTTGTCCTTTCGGTCACGACCCAGAGTTCGTGACCATAGGTGAGGGTAGGAACGTAGACCGAGTGGTAAATTGAGAGCTTTGCCTTCCGGCTCAGCTCCCTCTTCACCAAGACGGTCCGGTGCAGCGCCTGCTTTACTGCTGCAGCTGCACCGATCCGTCTGTCGATCTCCCGCTCCATCTTACCCTCACTCGTGAACAAGACCCCGAGATACTTGAACTCCTTCGCTTGAGGTAGGCACTCCGTCCCCACCTGGAGGGAGCAATCCACCGGTTTCCGGCAGAGCACCATGGCCTCAGATTTGGAGGTGCTAACTCTCATCCCCGCCGCTTCACACTCGGCTGCAAACCGTCCCAGTGAATGCTGGAGGTCACGATCCGAGGAGGCTAACAGGACCACATCATCTGCAAATAGCAGAGAGGCGATCCCGAGACCCCCGAAACTGACGTTCTCCGCCCCCAGGCTGCGCCTAGATATCCTGTCCATGAAAATCACGAACAGGACCGGTGACAAAGGGCAGCCCTGGCGGAGGCCAACACCCACCGGGAACGTGTCTGACTTATTGCCGAGAATGCGGACACAGCTCCTACAGCAGTCGTACAGAGACCGGATCGCCCGTTGTAACGGGTCCGGCACCCCATACTCCCGCAGCACCCCCCACAAGATCCCCCGAGGGACCCGGTCGAAAGCCTTCTCCAAGTCCACAAAGCACATGTAGACTGGTTGGGCAAACTCCCAGAGCCCCTCCAGTAGTCTTGCGAGGGTAAAGAGCTGGGGTGCTATGCAGACCGGGCGGTAGGTCGGGCGGGAGGCCCGGGCATGCCGATCGCCGGCGACATAGACTAGCTCTAGGAACGTGGAACGTCACCTCGCTAGCGGGGAAAGAGCCGGAGCTGGTGCAGGAGGTGGAGCGATACCAGCTAGAAATAGTTGGACTCACCTCCACACACAGCGTTGGCTCTGGAACCAAGCTCCTGGAGAGGGGTTGGACTTTGTCCTTTTCCGGAGTTGCCCAGGGTGAGAGGCGCCGGGTGGGAGTGGGGATACTCACGAGCCCCCGGCTGAGCGCCGCTGTGTTGGAGTTCTCCCCGGAGAGCGAGAGGGTCGCCTCCATGCGCCTACGGGTTTCGGGGAGCAAGGCTCTGACTGTGGTTTGTGCTTATGCACCAAACAGCAGTTCGGAGTATCCGGCCTTCTTGGAGTCGGTGGGAGGGGTCCTGGAAAGGGCGCCGCCTACCGACTCCATAGTTCTCCTGGGGGACTTCAACGCTCTCGTGGGCAATGACGGAGAAACCTGGCGGGGGGTGATTGGGAGGAACGGCTTGCCACGGTTTGGCCATAACGAACACTATGTTCGAACATAAGGTGGCTCATAAGTGTACCTGGTACCAGAACACCTTAGGCCGGAGATCAATGATCGACTTTGTAATCGTATCATTTGATTTGCGGCTGTATGTTTTGGACACTCGGGTGAAGAGAGGAGCAGAGCTGTCAACTAATCACCACCTGGTGGTGAGTTGGATCAGATGGCAGGGGAACCGGTTGGAAAGACCCGGTAAACCCAAACGTGTAGTGAGGGTAAACTGGGAACGTCTGGCGGAGGACCCTGTCCGGGAGGTCTTTAACTCCCACCTCCGGAAGAACTTCTCACACATCCCGAGGGAGGTTGGGGACACGGAATCCGAGTGGACCATGTTCAAAGCCTCTATTGTGGACGCGGCCGCTAGGAGCTGTGGCCGGAAGGTCATCGGTGCCTGTCGTGGCGGCAACCCGAGAACCCGGTGGTGGACACCGGAGGTGAGGGAAGCCGTCAAGCTGAAGAAGGAGACCTTCAAGGCCTGGTTGGCCCAGGGGTCTCCTGAAGCAGCTGACAGGTATCGGCAGGCCAGAAGGGCTGCAGCTGCGTTGGTCATGGGAGGAGTTCGGGGAGGCCATGGAGAAGGACTTTTGGTTGTGTGGTATATTTTCAGGCCATGCAGGATACAGCAAAAGACCCCAAGTAGAGTTGTCTTAGATGAAAACCAGATGTGCAGGAGGCCACATACATCCTCTCATTGTTCCGCCCTGTAGGTTGCATGACATGTAAGGGGGGATGTGTAGAATCAGGAGGCCACATACATCCTCTCATTGTTCCACCCTGTATGTTGCGTGACATGTGCCCTATATAGAGATGAAGCGAGAGCCCTAAAAGCAGGACTTGCGGATTCGACTTGAGACCTCCGGACGAGCTAGACGTCCGTAATGGCATGTGTTGCTTGTTTGTAATAAACTTTATTATACCAGCAAGAACAGTGTCCACGGAGCATCCTTCATCATCACTTCAACAGACCTGTCGCATGCAAGATACGACAGTTGGCCTCAAGGAGGTTCTGGCAAATCATCCGACGGCTCAGGAAGGGAAAGCAGGGCTTACCCCAGGCTGTTCTCAGCAGGGGGGGAACTGCTAACCCGGACGGAGGACATCGTCGGGCGGTGGAAAGAGCACTTTGAGGAACTCCTAAACCCGACCAACATGTCCTCTGCAGAGGAGGCAGCGCCTGAGGACCTAGGGGGAGGCTCACCCATATCCCTGGCAGAGGTCGCTGAGGTAGTTAAAAAGCTCCTTGGTGGCAAGGCGCCGGGGGTGGATGAGATCCGCCCTGAGATGCTGAAGGCGCTGGACATAGTTGGGCTGTCCTGGCTGACACGCCTCTTCAATGTCGCATGGGGGTCAGGATCAGTGCCCATGGAATGGCAGACCGGGGTGGTGGTTCCCATCTTCAAAAAGGGGGACCGGAGAGTGTGCTCGAATTACCGGGGTATCACACTACTCAGCCTCCCGGGGAAGGCTTATGCCAGGGTGCTGGAAAGGAGGCTCCGACCGCTTGTCGAACCTCAGATTCAAGAGGAGCAGTGCGGATTCTGTCCCGGCCGTGGAACAGTGGAAGCTGAACAGTTGATCAAATATCAGAGGAATCAGTCAGTGTTGTAGGCTCAGGAGTTATGAGATATGATATATGAGTTAACGTTATAAGAACTCTCCCTCAGAGATCTCTAATCTGATCTGTAATCAGGGTTGTAATCAGCAGTTGTCATCCTGCTCTGACACTTCTTCCTCCTCTTCCTCCCTGGGTGCTAAACGGATATCAATGGCCTGTTGTACGTTCATTGTTATATTAGTTCATTGTTATATTAGTAATGTATTATTATAATATAACAATATCTAATATTATAATAATAATATTTTGTTGTTGTGGTTTTACTCCACAAGTGTATTTGAGCTACATTTGAACTTACCGCCTTTATATGTCAACTTTTCAACAGGAGGATGCCTGCAGTCCAAACCCCCTTCCTGGCTTCGAAAGGTTGGAAAAGTTCGGCTCTGCTCTGCTGGAGGTTAGCCTGACAGAGGACAAGCTGACTCTCACCACTGAGCAGAGGAACAAGGTCCTTGAAGCCTGGAATGCAGTGGAGGAGCACGACATGCAGCCGCAGCAGTTCAACCAGCTGTACAGAACACACTGGGGCATCACCCTCTACTGCCACACACAGAGGGACCATCTTGTTGATGCTGCTGTGATCCAGAGGCTGAAGATGGCTAAGCGATAAGCACCAGCTCAACAAGACATCAGTGCTCAACAGGCCCATGTACACGCTGGTGAAACTGCTGTGGTCTCACCTCAAGGGTCTCGCAGCAGTCCTGAGAAGAGCACCATCTAGAAGGCCTACGAGAGAATCCAGCACCGGATTCTGGTGGAGGAGCCAATCCTCTGCAAAGCAGGCATTCCTCTCCCTAAAATAAACATTAAGACAGTACGGGACTTCATACATCATCAAGAGCGCCTTTTTAACCTGCATGTCACTAAACAGTCCTTCACTGTCACAAAAAACACCTCCATCTCATCTGCTGACCTCCCTCCAGCACCACACCAGCCGGCAGTCCTCCCTCCACCACTCTACCCTCTGATGGAGTATGTGCCCACACCCAGCACTGCAGGGACTAAAGTGTTGAAGAGAAGGACGGACATAATCATGCCACTCTCCCGGCCGGCCTCAACCACCACTGCCACTTGTGCTACCGGCAGTTAGAAACACCTCTGCCACCTCTACCATCAGCAGACCTGTGCCCTCCCTCTCTGCATCCACAGCAACCGCTGAGCCTGCTGGCCCCTCCACACGGCCATACTGCCTGTTCCTCCACCCTACATCAGTCCCTACTACTCTGCCCACAATGTCTGCTCCTCATGAGTTAAGCCCACCGTCCTGGGCCAGAGCTACGCAGTACAAGCTAAAGAGTCTGGAACAGCCCTCTGCAGTAGGAGTGAAGGTGTCACGAGTGCAGAATCTCCCTGTCTGTACATGCTGTGGCCAACCGACCCAGGGACAAAAAGTACAACAGAAAGGCTTTCTGGCCTGTAAAAATGATGTCAACATCAAAAGGTCTGGACAACACAGTGTACGACAGCTACGAACGCTTCACTTCTGTTGTGGACAAGGTGGAGCGATGAGCTGTAGACACCCTGTATATATCTGTAAATACTCATGCATTGTAAATAGTTTAGATCTTCATGTACATATTGTAGTCTTCTATTTTATGACTGCACTGTTTTTTCTGATTGTTCTCCATTTCATGCACTTTATTCAATAAAGTGTTAAGTGTTACAGTAACATCGACTTGTGGAATATCAATTAATGAATGCAACAACAGGGGTGCGTTTGTTTTCATCAACAACAGGGACACGGATATATAGAGTTCCAGATTACTTGCATGTCAGTGCACATGCCTATATTACAATGATATCAGATCATTTTGCAATAGAAACATGAAACAGCCTCAGAAAATATAAAACTACTTCTAATTAGCCTCCCAGGTGTCATAAGGGAATTTAAAAAGACAGTGACAAACGGCATTCTCTCACATGTATAATTTTGATTTGGAATAAGATGCATTTTATTGAAAAAAGACCTGAATAAATGACATGAATTATGTAGCATTATGTAGACACAAATGTACTTGAGATTCTCTATTTATAGCGTCATTCTATTATAGCTTCAGTAGGTATCACAATAAATAGCTAATTACAATATGAAAAGGACAATTTTACACACGTGGAATCAATCCAGATGATGACTGCAACATCTACTTTGAAAGGAGGTGAGGCGTGTTCTAGACTCCTCCTGTGGACTCCTTCATATTCCACACGTGGGAATCTTGTGTGCATATTTTTCTCTCCTGTAAACACAAAGAAAGTCTTAAAGATCTTTACGTATGAAGGGACACGTCTAGCAGCTGGTGGACCAATGTGCAGATTTCTGTTTCCAGATCTTGTGTATTGTGGTACATGTATGACAATAATCATGAAAGAAGTCATTGTGATACACAAACTAACATGTGCTTGGAGTAAATAGTGGTACATGATTCTGCTGCTGATACCACAGTTTGACAACATCAGGGAGCAAATATCCATTCTACATTTATTGATGCCACCAATATAAATTGACCACTTGATGGCGGCATTACACATTCTTCAATTAACGCAGACTTTACGCAGGCTTTGACCGCTGGGGGCGCAAATGTTTCACTTTCGCACAGTAGACTGTCGGCCAATAACGTTTCGGGAGATTGCACTACGGTACAGCTCATCCCCAGCAGCGAGGCTCGAGTCTGGGAAGTATACCGGGTTTTTTTTCCGGGTCAGCGCTAGTTGTCTTATATGTATTGAGAGGGACGCCTAGTCATGGTCATAACTTTATAACAACAATTAACAACCCACAACTAACGCTCTTTAACAGAGAAAAACACCACAGCACACAACAGTCTGTGACACATAAACAATTTGTAACACTAATAATTGTACATTTATAAAATTTCCCCGCCGAACTGCATGCTGGGTACAGCTCACTCGCGAGCCTGCTAGCACAACCGTCTGCTAACAGCTGGGAGAGGCTCCGTCGCTCCAGTTACGTTACATTAGAGAACAGAACAGAGCGATGCAGGATGAACAAAGACAGACCGGAGATGCACCGATAGAGTTTGACACATATGCAGCGCAGATTACCGTAATATGTGTGGTATTTGTTATAAATGTACATTGTTGCAAAGAGGGTGATAAGAAGCTGTACAGGGAGGGGCTTAGGGCCCAGGGGAATGTAGGTGAAGGAAACGGGAAGAGACGGAAGACACGCCACACAAACAGCTGTTCACCGCTCGTCACGATCCTGTAGACCAGTGATTCTCAACTGGTGGTTCATCGCGGACCCGTTTTCAGTGGGTCCCGGGACTTTGCTTTATGCAGCGGAGTTATTCACGCTCCTTTCCAGCATTGGAAAGCACTTGTTCAGCGGTGCAGGAAAAACACTGACCAATGCGTTGTAAATCACGTCACGTGATGCAGTTTAGCCAATAATATAAGGGTATTCTGATACGTTTCCTGACTGCAGTGAGATGTACCCACACCGTGACACAGGGGGGAGAGACAAGGAAAGACATTACAGAGCAGAACTCTGATAATGTTAGATGTGACAGTCAAATATTTGTATGATCTGGTCAAAGAATCAAACTGCTAAAAAGACCAGTTATTAACCTTTACACTAAAAACACTGTCAAAAATGACTGCTTAATAATTAAGTGCACGATTAAATATGCATTAATATGATAAAAAAAATACTGTGTAAGATCCCAGCTAACTGATGAACACCTCAGATCTGTTCTGAGAATTGCCACAACGAAACTGACACCAAACGTTGACACACTGGTTAAAAAGGGTGACCAACAACACTGTTCCTGCTGAAATTAAATTTTACTTGTAATTTATATTAGTTCACACAAACACTCCATTCATCTGCTACTGGCCCGGCCCATCTGTCAAATTTTAAAACTCAATGTGGCCCCCGAGCCAAAAAGTGTGCCCACCCCTGCTTTAGAGGATAGTATAAGATCTTGAAACTAGCTCACATGCCGGCTGACATGCTACATTGACAAGACACCTTGACACGGTCAAAAACTGTTGGCTTCCCGTCCACACACACACCTGATCCTCATTACCAGGCACTTGCATATATGCACATTTAGGTTAATGTGCCACCCACTGTTCAATATCAGAACTGCATGTCTACACACCCCATGTTTCCCTCAAAGACATAAGAAAACAACAAAACCACATTATGGCTCCAACAGTCCATATGAGTGTTATCATGTATCAATGGTGAAATGCATTTAATTACATGTACTCAAGTACTGTACTTAACTGAAGTATTTCCTCTTTACACAGAACTTCCACACAACTACATTTCATAGAGAAATATTGTGCTTTATACTCCTCTACATTTACCTGCTTTTTAAAATTTATTCATGCATTACATTTATTTTATAATTATTTTATTCAGTTATTTATTTATCTTAGTAATGTTGTCATGTTAGTTTTCTAATGTTGCAACTTTATAAAATATGATATATTGTTATAGATTAATCTACCGATCAGTATAAGAAGTACACATTATATATTTATAAGTGAATAGATAAACATGTATCAAGTCTCCCGTTCACACAGTTCAAACACACACAATGCAACACCTGCCCTCCTACCACTAAATAGAACACATTCCCATCCTCCACGTTCCAAACATGTAGCTGTGATATTTCCTGTCTGCTCCCCTCCTCTCATGTCTGTGATATTTTTAATAATGGAAGGGAAGAAGCAATATATCCTCGAGCTGAGGGAGCGATAAAGAGTTAAGCATATTCTGCAGCTAATTGCGCTTTCTGGTTTTTAATAAAGAAAACATACACACCTGCAGGCCTTTGTGTGTGTGTGTGTGTGTGTGTGTGTGTGTGTGTGTGTGTTTTCAAACCAGCACCAGCATGAGCAAGTAGTTGAAAAATGAAATACCTTTTGGCTTTGTGTATTTGTGGAAACTTGTACTGTGTGTGTGTGTGTGTGTGTGTGTGTGTGTGTGTGTGTGTGTGCTGGAGCAATGACAATCAGTTTCTGGCAATTAGGGAACCGTTTTCTGCAACTAGTAATTGTGTACATAATCAATTAGCTCAAATAGTATTTTTTTTAACTAATTAGTCTTTTAGTCTATAAAATGCTAAGAAGATTGTGAAAAATGTCTCGGCATTCTCAACCGTTTTTTCCCAACCAACAGTCCAAAACACAAATTAATTCAATTTGCAATGACAAAAATTAGGAAAAGAGCAAATCCTTACATTTCAGAAGCTGGAACATTTGGAACACTGTTGTCTTGTTTTCTCTTTTTGGTATTGTTGTTAAAGAACCAGTGTGTATGATTTCATGGCATCTAGCAGTGAGGTTGCAGATTGCACATGGCGGTGCAACATGGCGGACTCTGTGGAAGAGGACCTGGTCCCAATGTGAAAGGATTTAAAGCAACTCATTGCACTCTAATGAAAACATAGTTATGAATATTCCACTAACTTTTCCCCGGAACTAGTTGTTTTTTAAGGTTAATTTATGCCATTTACGGCGTCAACCGTCACTTTAAATTAATTTTATAGAATCTTTTAATAATGTAATGTTTTCAGGCAAGAAAGTAAACATATGGATTCCCAATATGTGGTCAGTTTATCCAAATAACGCCCATTGGAAATGTTTTGCTACGATTTCGGAGATGTGACGGAGGCGGGCGCGGTGCCTTAAAACCGTACCGGCCGAAGTAGTCACTGACAAAAACCTTTGTGTAAAAAAACAGCTGTTGCTTTTTAATAAATAATAATTTGCCTAATCTTCGTGGATGAAAAGTCACAGGGAACACAGCTAACGTCTATTTTTGACCGACCCTCACCTGTCTATTCGCGGTCCCACGACGTGTTTACATAGAAAAATCTGGTTCCACAAATTTTTGTCACATGATACAAATGTAGTCTATGTTCAATACGTAAGTAATTTACTTAAACAAAGTGTATTTTTTGTTCTGTTACTGCCATATAACCAATATGTATCATGTATCCACTGTACAAGCAGGATTTATTGGGAATAAATATTCTTATAAATGATGGACAACTATAAGAGTCAATAAGTAGTAATAGTATTTTATTAAATATACACATAATAAATCAACAACTACACAAATCAGGGTTTGTCAACTTCATCAATCCAATTCTTATTCTCTATTACTGCTGCTAGAGAGAACGAGTCATTCGAGACTTCAGTTGCAGAAATATAAATGTGTTGGTCTTCATCCTAGTCTCTGTGTGAATGGTAGGAATGTAGCTCTGTAGCTGCAAATTCACCTCAAAGGAATCCTGAGAAACAATGACGGTGAAAGGCAAGTGTGGTAAAGGAAAAGCAATAGAACCGTCTGTTGGCTGGTTGAAGAGCCTGTAGAGACATTATGTTCTTTATAAAGCCGTCAAACAAAAAGGCTGCTGCCTCTCCCTTCCTCCCGTCATCACAATGACCTTCGTTTGATGACCGGTCCTCGACCGGGAAGTGGATGTTTATAGAAACCAGACATATACCGCCACACAACATCCTCATCCCTACACTGCCACGCCGCGCTGGCCAATAATCTGCCTCAGGCTCCAGGGTTTTGTGATTGACACAACTGAATAAATCTTCTCGTTTGGATACGCTGTGACGGTAATTAATTACCAGGCAATTGTGTTTAACATATTAATTTAGAGGAGATTATACAATGCATTAGCCCGGCACTTATTAAGCGTGGTTATGTACGCTTGCGTTTGTGTATTGAAAGCGCACAAGCGGAAAATTCAGTCCAATTTGCCACGCTTGGCTCCCGTTAACACATTGCTGTGTCTCTCGAAACCCTCCTTCCTTCCTCACGTCCTGTTCTCTCCTTCGCCAAATTATGGAAATAACGTTCTGCTCATTTTTAAAATCATATTACAACCAGACAGTATACACAGACACACAACAAGGGCTGTTATGATATCAATATTTTTATCACACGATTATCATGGCCAAAATGATTGTGATATCGATCGATAATTTGAAAAAAAAGTACAAAAATATTTCGTTTTACATGCCAGCTTTGGCTATACAGTTCAATGTCCAATTGTTTATTTGTAGCGTTTATTGTTAAGAAGACCCCTCTACATATCTGCTAACGAGATTGCTAATATATTTACATTAGTTTCCTAAAAGATATTTTACCTGCAATTTGATGTTTTTTTTGTCAATAACGTAAGTTCAGTAAAGCTGGGCGGACACTGTGTTTTTATTGACCTTGTACGTTGCGTAAACTCACACTACGTGTTTTAATTGGCCTTTTTTTCTTTTTACAGTTTACAGAGGATCGCTTGAATGTTGATTGTGAAATTGCACAGACTTCAAGACAGCCAACCAGAGTTTCCGATACTGATCCGTTTAGCCAGTGGTCAGATCATTGGTCGTCCATGCAGTTAGCCAGGCGTCAGTTAGTCAGGGGGGACAAGAAAAAGGGTTCAAACCTTAGACTGTATGCAAGAAGTGGATACAGTCACCATGACCTCACCCATTGTTTTGTTGACTGCCGTTTTGAAACCTCAAATTTGGTATTTTGGCCGTCGCCATCTTGAATTTTGGTATTTCTTTTTGGAACCTGTGAAGTGACCATATTTAGACTGCGGAGGAATGATGCAGAGACGCCGATTACAGCTCTGGTATTGGCAGAGACCTGTCAATCACAGTAAGCCCGCCCTAAAGCATACCCTGCTTTATGATCCATTTTACTCTAAATGGGATACACTGCAATGCTGGACTGTCCCTGTAAAGTGAGAGACAGGTGGTGTAATTGGGTTGTAAATGAACGTTTTTGACCCATTTTTTCTACATCACCTTATATCATCTTGAATAAACCAGGCATTTTAAAGATAGGTTTGATAAATCACAACTTGTTTTAAGCATGTGGAACACAGACACATGTTAAATACTTGAGAGAGACCCATGCGCGCAGCCTTAAAAGTGATATCTCTCAGCGATTGTGAGCAGGCTTTCACTAGCCCCGCGAGCTGCACATGTAATGAACCTGCTGCAAGATTACGGTTATCACACAGTGCGTAAGAGCCTTTAGTATTCCGGGCACAGCACTGACCCAACAATACCATCCTCTCTGGCCTCTGTTTGCCTCAAAGAATAAAGCCACGTCGTGTGATGTGTGAGAAGTGGTGCTGAGGTCTGGTGCTCTTCTAAAACCACCGAGCTGCCGTTCTGCTTGGTTTTCATGTTGACTTCAAAACAACTGACAAACAAATGAAGGTATAATTGGAGCCTCTGCTCACGCTGAGAGACGACTGCTGCATCACGGAATAGATTAGCTGTTTGCAGGCTGTTGCTATGGTGTTATACTCTACTGGGATGTGTGTGAGGGTGTGTTTAGTGTTTGGTGTGTGTGTGTTGCCTACAATGGAGCTGAATGCTTGTCGTTTCCCAGAGTACTCATCTGTGTCTATGTGCTCTAATGTTGGTGCATTTCTCTGTGTTATCTTTTTGGATGAATATGAGTGTGAGTTTTGTCGGTCTGTGTGTGTGTGTGGGTGTGTGTGTGTGTGTGTGTGTGTGTGTGTGTGTGTGTGAGTCCCTGGTGTGCTGATGGTAAAGCGTGGCGTGTTGCTCTAACAGGCTTGTCCTCCATTAGTGGCACAGTACTGGGCTTAAAACTGTGAGGGAGGAGAGAGGAGGGAAGATAGATGGACACACACACACACTTAAAATTCTACTTGGATGGAGCTTAAAAATCACATTGGGGCAATATGGAGCTCAATGCAGTTGAGCTTTGCTGTTAGCTTTTCCTCGTGTTTGCAGGTGATCGACAAATCAAATGCGCAAACAAACATTAACTCTGTCATGATACGAAGACAAGTGGTATATTTAAGGTGATGAAGTCAAACCTTCTGTAGACTTGATATGTACAAAGTACCTGTACCTTAAAATGTATTGCTGTTTTTTTTGAGGAGTTTTCAAGACATTTTTTACTAGTATTTAGACATAATTATCTTGGGATGGATCCGAGTTACAAGTTTGTTTAGCCGCAGAGAAACAAATGAGCGTTGTCTCTAATTTGTAAGCTTACAAATTACGTAATGACTACATCTATATTGCATCCCTTCCTTCCCATCATAATCCTCCCTCTATCCTTTTATAGAAACCACGAAATCGCCTTCAGAACGCTGCCACCCCAGTAAGATCCAGTGCAGAATGCTGCTCTACCTTGTTAGACAGAAGATATCAGAGGGTAACCCAGTCACCGGAAGAAAAATAAATGTGGGCGTTAAGTTGAATGTTGGCTTGGTTTCCGAACATAAAATATGTTTGATGAATTGCGTTAAATTTCAGCCTCGTATCACACTTGCAGAAAAGCAAAATGGCACATGGTTAACGTTGTGAAACGATTGCTTATGGTTTAAGCAGGTTAGAAAATAGATCATGGTTATTCTTAAAATAATAATACCGCTACAACGTAATTTAAGTGTAAATAACTAGCAACCACCCTTGGTGGACTTTCCTATGCAAAGTTGTGTAACAAGTGTAAAGTCAACATTTACTTTTGGTTTCGCAGGGGAAAACAAACAGTGGTCCACCTCCCCTCCTGCCCACCCTTTCTCGCTGGTTATACTCAATTATACCATGAAACTTTCAATAACGGTCGCTCAATGTACTACGTCACTCATTCTGACGGAATGCAAAAATGTCTGCATTCAACGTATCGGTGGTTTGCAGAAACATACAATGCCACCATTTTTTCCTGCCGAAAAGAATTTGTGTAACAAAAAGTAAAAACTGTTGCGTACTCACATCAACTCACCTGAGGAGGACTGATGAAAAGCTTTGGCAAGATTGTACAAATATACACTATTTTAAAAATGGTGTGCTGAATAGTTCAGAGACCAAACCATAAAATCTAACCAAGTTACCTCAAAAAGGTTGACATAACCATGTTCAGATAATCACAATGGTCCATATAAACTGGTTGAGTTAGTCTAAGCCAAAGGGCAAAGCAACAATTTGGTCTTTTGCTTCAGTTGCAGCCAGATGGATTGGTCTGACGACAGTGAAGTGTGTCTCTGACACAAGGCTAAACACATCCTGTGCTGAACGAACAGACAAATCTGATCCGTCTTTCTAAACTTGCCAACCTGCTCCTCTTAAATACTTCCTCAACTGTCAGACTCTGGCTCTCCCTGCTTTCCAATCATCCGTAGCGGTTTGTAATCCAGTCGGTCCATAATATAGGCAGCCAGAGTGTGAGGAGAGTATATAAATAAATACAGTATGCTGCAGTGCCTCAGGCCAGTTACTGTACTGTATCATAAATCCTGTATTTACTGACAGCGAGGAAGCTGTCAGACACACAAGGGCAGTTCATTGCACTGTTAGAGACACACGGACATCCGCTGACTGTGTATGTGTGTGTGTGTGTCTATGAATGTAGACAAATTCAAGACAAATTTAGACCGTAGTTTTTCAATTTGTTATGACCTTTTTATAACTAAAACATAGCCAGATTGTTTGTTTTTTTGTTTCTTTGTTTTGACCAACCTTCACCCCGTCTTGGCTTAAATGTGGCGCTGAAAAGCACATATGTTTGCTCATGGGGAACATGTTTATTTCTGCTATAAAGTTGGGCCTTTTAACATGCAGGTTCATGTTGATTGACTCGCTTTTTGGAGACAGCCTCAGGTGGCCATTTTAGGAACTGCAGTTATTTTGGCATTTCCGCAATTTCTTAATTTTTCAACCAGGTCTCACTCCCAACTCATCAAATACCGACACTTGGTCGGTGCCCTTCGGCTTCTGATACAGACGCACAGTACTTTTAACTAACACCAATGTAAACCCACCCGCGTCATTATCACAAGGTCAGAGGTCAGGTTAGTTGACAAAAAATTACAATAGATGGTCCACCTTGAAAGCCAGCCCACTTTAAAAGCCTGAGCGCTAACCCCCTTCATTTTAATCAGCAGGTGGTAAGCAAGACACGGGAGTTGCAGCATTTATTCACCGATAAACCTGCCTTAACACACGCTGCACTACATTAGCATCTATAACGTTACTGATACTCTCCCTCTCTCTCTTTCTCTCCATCTCTCACTGCACACTAGCTAATGTTGCGCTCACACCAGCGGGTTCCGACTGTACCGAACAGAGATGATGTGCGGGTGGTTGGTGGCAAACAGAACTGCTTTTTTAGCTTAAAGAAGAGTAAACCCAAAACACAAAAGCTTTGTTTATACTCACGCGAGCCTCCGCCGACGGCGCACGAGCTCCGAGCATGAACGGAGGCGTTTATACTCTATGCGCTGTGTTCTATCTTATTCTTCGAAAGGCCAGAGGGCGTAGAAACAAAATTAACTTAAAAAAATAAAAAAGACAACAAGTGTAACTCATAGATATGCCCATTGCCTGTTGTAACAGGCAAAACGCCATAAACCAACCTCCACAATGATGAGGAGGGATTGTAATTATCTGTAAACTCATATATCCTATTCATGGACTACTTAATTGCCTCTGTAAAGAAAAAAAGTCAAGTATTGCATGCATAAAACGAAGGTTAAATATCCTGTAAGCAATTTGATTTAGCTGCAAAATATATACTCAAATTAAGATTTTAAAGACCTCTGGTGGTGAGTGCTGTAAGAAAAGTGGCAAAAAATCGGTATTTAGTAGAGATGCATTTAGGGATTTCTAAATAACTTGGTATACCGTAATACCACCCAAGCCAAGCGTGTACTTGTACTGTGAACTCCACACTAGTGGTTTAGTCCACTCTTAGGTACTTTCTAGGGAGGGCATATAAACAGTGGTTGTGTGAGGTTTTTGTTGCCTCAATATCTAGTAGTGCCCACACAAAGGATCAGCTAATCTTGGCCAGAGTCTCCTCCTCATCCTTATGTATATAAGCCAACCTGAAAAATGCTATGTTTTGATTAAAATTATTAGCACACTTAACCATGAGTGATATCAAGTAATATATCTGAATTATATGAAAGCCTTAAGGGGAAAGAAAACAAACACAGGATATAACACGGGAAGGAAAAGAGAAGAAACCTAAAAAGAGAAAGGGGAAAAAAGAGCTTTTCAGTGTCACAATGGGTTTTTTTGTACCATGAAACAGATTATTGCTAGAAAATAGATGGATGAAGAAGGAGAGGACATGACAACAACTTCAAGGTAATTACAGAGAGAGAAAGAGAGAGAAAGAAAAAGCGATGGAGGAAGGAGGGAACAAATTTGACCTCTTTCTCCTCTAACCTTGCTCACACACACAGAGACACACACTTCCCTCCAAAGGTTAATGTGATGCTAATGTGGCCTATATTGAGAGGGTGATCATTATTTTCAGACCTTTGCTATGCACCTCACCGGTGTATAAAAACTGTTTGCAGAGTCTGAGCAAGCGTTCACACAAATCGCAATGCAACACAAGAAGCCATTGCAGAAGAAAAGCAACGTCCTTTCAAACTTCCAAACGTTAAAGTTTTAGCATCAACATTTTATTTTACGTATTGAGAAGAAGGAGAATGGTTTATTTCCATGTCCATTTATCATATTAACCTACTAACAGATGTTATCTGTGTAGCAAAACTCTGATACATCTTATTTTCCTGTGTTAGAGAATTCTTGATGTCGAAACACCATCAAACAACACATGAAAGTGTAACATTGCTGCAGTGGGTGACATATGGATGACATGTCTGAGCATGCTCAGTGAGAGCTGCTGTCCAGAGACTGATTAGTTGCAGAGTGTAGGGACCTTGTGCAATGGTATGGCTTGATTATGTGTTCTAAAGAGACATTTTAAATTATGTTCATGAAACTACTGAATATGCCTGTTGAACTTGCACACTTGCAGTAAATGCAATGCCTTAATTGCTTATTGGAGACAAAGCTAAGGCGACATTTTCAAGCTGCCACTAATTGACATGCTGTTATATTGAATGTTTAGTGTGGTAGATAAATACGTTTTATCGTCATCGAAAACAACAAGAATTCAGAGCATATCTCTATTGACTCCACACAGCTCTCAAATGGAGACGGCTGCGCCGCAACCTAGCAGCTAACAATGCTAACCACGACAACAATGCTGACAGAGCTAGAGCTAACAGTAGGGATCTTCAGATTGAAAGAGGACCAGCTCAACCTCTGAGCCACAGCCACACAGTGTATTACAATAAATGTTTGCTCTAGTATAGCAGCTCATCAATGAAAAAGAAATAAATATATATATGGTGCATTTATTTGAGATATATTGGTTTAATACAACACTTTTTGTCAGCTGTCTGACTTCTTGCATTACATTTGATATTATAATATTGTCCTCATTAGTGAAAATAAATCAATATTAATTAGTAGACATTATTTTTATATCAAAAGGGGACTTGCTTATTTTGTGAGTTATGAAGGAAAATATAAATAAAGTGCAGCGAAGCCCGATTGAGAACACACACACACACACAGAGTGACTTAATTTTCTACTCGGGTAGACATTACTCCACTTTATCTCTGCATAGACAATAGTTGTGTGCTGCTATATTTATTATCTGAATATGTAATTTAACACTTTTAATAGAATCAATGAGTTTCTTTTGGCAGAGATGACCAATGTAAAACAAAAGGCAACAAAACTTGTATTGCTGTCTTATAGTAATATAAGACAGCAGGTGTCTGTGTCACATGTTGTACTGTGTAGGCTGGAGGGTCACATGACTAGCAAAAGGAAAAACATGTTGCCTTCTACAGTAAGCACAGACTTCATGTGTGCTTCCAAAAAGTCAGCAGAGAAAAGATCAAAACATCTGCAGTCTTACTTCCACTGCAAAACATCCAATTTAAAAGTATATGCTTTGAATCACATTAATTGACAAACTGAAGCTGGGGCACCGAGAACGAGATGAAAGCAGCCATCTTCACCCAGGTTGTCACATTTTTGCATGTTCAGCTAAAAACAGGATGGAAACGTGCTCACAGTTTGCCTCGGAGTCGTGGCTTGGGAGTGTTCACCATCACTCTGGTTACTGCACAGAAAGTAAATATTACAGACGAAGCCATTGAATTAATTTAGTAAAACTGTAGAAAAAACAATTAGGTTAATCATTGATTGATTGATTTATTACTTCATAACTTTAGATGAGATCTCTAAACTTCCCGCAAACTACTCACATTTGATTAAAAAACATCAGAATTGAATGCACAATTTGATGTTTATGTGAGGCAAGTGAGTGCGAGGCAACAGGGAATAAACCAAAATCTAGGACAACAGGAACGGTTGAGTGAAGAAGTATAGACAGATAGTCCTACAGGAAATTTGGCTGGTACAGATGAGGGTTCAGGAACAGATACTTGTAGGCTACATGGTTTAGGTTCAGGTGCATGATGGTTGGAAAAGCAATTAAGGCACACAGAGACATTCTGGCCACCGACTGAGGTGAAGGAGCTAGTGTACTGACAGGGTGATTGGGAAATATGACACAGGTGAGCAGGATGAGAAACGTCCGAGGGCATCTGTTGGGCAGGTAGAGAAATGCAGTATAGAGATGCGGAGATTTGGGGGAAGTGGAAATGGGTTAGGAAGGAGGGACAGAGAGACAGAATGGAAATTAAATGAAAATCTAAACACAACTAAGGAAGCCTTCGTGACAGTTGTGAATATATTGAAGCATTTCTGGCTTCCATCATTTATCATTTCCCATTGCTAATTCAATTCAGATCTCTAGTATGTCCTGAACTTCGCTCAGTAATATAAAAAAAAAATGTCACCAAAAGAATCCACTTACCAAACAGAACGTTGGTACTGGAAAATTTTGCAGAACCCCATGAAAATATAAAAAATGCAAAGGTATCTTTGTAATTGATTCCTACCAAATCTGCACATAACTATATTAAAGTTAAGGTCTAATTAATGTGAGACAACTAAGATGATTATAGTTTCGTGATCTTTAAATACTTTTTTAAAAAGCCAATAATTGGTGGTCTGACGCAGGACGTGAACTGTCAGTTGCATCAAACAAACACATCCACACAAGTACTCAGCAACTGCTGAGTGCATTGACACTGATAATTGGCTTTTGACTCCCTATAAAGCACGATAACCGAGCCGGAGTTCCCATCACCTCATAAATATATATTTAACCGAGCTTAATACTTCATTGCTTGTGCGAATGGAAGCCTTTTCACTGTGTCACATCCTGGGAGGTATTGATTTATCCAAGCTCTAATTGCTGCGCGACTGCCAACTGCTTCAGTGCTTGAGTGTTGCACTGGATAAAAAGATGGTGGCTCTTGATTTGGGTTTTTCTTCTTTCTTTTTTTGCCCCTAGGCTGCGAATCTGTTGACATTTTCCTCTTAGTTAACCAGCCTTCAAACCCTGTTATAACCCATAACTTTTTTCTTTTCCATGTTAATTCCGTGTCTCTGGCTGGGTGAGATCTGTTAATGAGCAGGTGGGCACATAGCTGTCAGAAAAATACATGGCCTGTGGGCTGTATGTGCAAGTGTCTTTGACTCTCATGTGAATTTGAAAACGTTGTGTGAAATTACTGTTTCAGTCTGACCTTTTTTTTTTCTTTAAGCCACGCTGTAAAAAAAAATTTAAAATTCAGACTCCAGAAGAGGAGTCTGAATTCCTAACCATTTGGGAAATGTCATTCATGATAACATCCTTAATTCGGAAAAGTCAATTCCCTTGTTCACCTGTTCCAGCAAGTCTGCACCAGTTCAGGTCCGAATGGTCTGCTACATTCTGTTGTTAAAGACATACTATGGTGATTGTTGCCACTTCAAGTGATATGGAGCAATGGTTTCATGAAAACGATGCAATGCAAATTCCTGCTGACGGTTTCACCTTATTCTGCGAAATGTGAGCTGGCGGTAGTCAAGTGCAAGGAAGAGTAGGAGCAATTGCATGGCTCAAAAATATCAAAAGCTCATGAAGCTAATGAAACGCATTCAGCACAGTTTTGTTGGACCTCAAGAATAAAAATTGTGTTTAACTGAGAAACAGTGAACTGAGAAACATACTGTTAACAGGGGAGGTCATCTTAAAGGGGACGCATTCTGCTCATTTTCAGGTTCATACTTATGTTTTGGGGTTCTACTAACTAGAACATGTTTATATTTTTTAAAGGTGCTAAATTCGATATTCAGAGCATTGAGATAGCAGCAAACAATTTGCTATATAAAAATATAGTGGAGTAATGTTTACCTGAGCAGAGAATGATAGCTCAGCTATCACCATTGCTACTGTTTGCACTGTTAGCTGCAAGCTGCCGGCCATATTGAGAGCCGTTGAGATGCTCCAAATCTCAAACATGTATTCACCCTCTGTCTCTGTTTTAGCGCCTGTCTCTTTAAGTCTTTAAGGGGGGTCAATTTGATACCCAATTTAAATGTCTTTCTTCTGAGATAATAAGTTTACAGTTTTTGTCTACTGTTTTACACACTGAACAATAGCTCCGTGCTACTTTTTAAAGCATTGTTGTGCCACTGTATCAAAGCTTACCTATATACTTAGTCAGCACCCTCTCCTGGCAGATCTTTTTTGCAAATCCAGATTGTTCCTATAATGAACTCATCTGAGCTCAGCTACTCATTGCATCCTCGTTCGCTTAATATCATAATCTCTGTTTTGTGGGCATCTAATTGAATTGCTTTGATGTGTTTATGCATTTTTCAGTTGGGAGGGAGGAAAGAGTCCTGCAGTTATTACTGAAATGTTTTATTGTGGGAGAGGAGACTAATTGCTAACTAAGAGCCAGTTAGTGTGGGACGCTAATTGCGAAGAACAGCAGAGCTAACGGGGGAATAGAAAACTAGGTTATATCGTGGCATAAATTGACTGAAGATAAATATGAACGGGAAATGGACACAGGGTGGTGGAAACTCCAACGTCTTACTCACCCTCATAAGAACCATATTAGCGGTACTTTCTGCTAAATTAGAGCTATATTGGACCAATATTATCTTCAGGTCAAAGCGGTAGATTAAAGACTTGGATCATAACCTTTGGCTGATGTAAGTCATCTATACTTGTTGCTTTTTCAGGCACTTCCAGTGTAGCTAGTCCGATATATCAGAGCTTTCGGAAGAATCTGAGTCCAAGATTCCCAATCATAATCAAGGATTTAATTTCTGTCTCCATTTGTCAGTAAATTCACTGAAACGCAGAGCTTAGTCAAAGTTAGGTTTAGGAAAAGTGCAGGGTTGACGTTAACTTGACTGACTGATGACTGTCGGGACTTGAACAGAGATCTCCGGGCACTGTCCATCGGTATTTGACAAGTTGGGAGTGAGACCCGGTTGACCACGGTCTTTAAAGGACTATGCCATTGCTGAATGTCAGCAGTTGGACAGGGCTACCAGCTTTTTTAACTGCCCAATGGTAAACAATGGTATTGTTACCTGGAGCAATTGGTGACTTAAAACTTATTTACTCCAATGTCTGCTCTGTGCTCTGTGTCCCACCAGTGGTGGGCCTTCAGGGCCAGCAAAGTCTTCTCTGCTAGCCTAAACAAAATCACAAAGTTATAGCTATTTTATAATTTAATAACATTTTTTTCCTGATCCAGCCAGGAAAAAGATTTGTACGAATGGTGTTCCTGGCTGACAGCGTCGGAGCAGCGTTGCACATTTTATGGCTAAGAATGCATTTTATTTGCGACTGAGCGTCTTGGTGTTTGGAGCTATGCTACGCTAAGCTGAGGTGGCTAACCAAGGCAGCAACACGACACCATAGCCAGACAGGACACTTACAAGCTACGGTGCTTTTGAAAACTTTTACTGCGACCCGAGTGGATCTAGAACTCAACGAACACGTTCGCAGAAGGACCTCTGGCTGGAACTGAACCGCACCGATTTACTGTACAACCGCGGTATTACTCTTTATTAACAAATAAATCCCTCTGATGTGAATACTATTTCAATGGCCCGTGCTCTTCAGTGTATTTTATTTCCCATAATTTAAGCTTCTGCATTTTCCAAATGCACTAGTATTATTCAAACGTATTGTTGGGTTAGTAAGCCTCGTACCGAACGGTTTAATACAAATATGTGTATTGTTACACCCCTAGAAACAAATAATAACCCGTAGCCGTGGTGTCATAATGAGGTTATTAGGAGGTGGTTCAACTGTAGAAGGACAGCACTGAAGGCCCGGGTATAAAATGCACTGTGGTGAGCACTGCTGGCATCTGTGACTATGTCTGCAGGGCTCCAGGCACGAACTGACAATGCCGTTGAATCCTCTACAAACTGTTTAATTTGGGAGGATGTGCAGGTTCAGCCCTCTGACCTTCAGCCCTCTTCAGGACAGGCTACGTCCTTCTTAGGAGGGCGGAGAAGCGTGAAAGAGGACACAGCTGCAAACACTCTGTCTAAGAGCAGTCCTCATTATGATCTGTCTCTCTCTCTCTCTTTCTCCCTGCAGCATTGTGTCGCTGTTCAGGTTTTCTGTGGCGGGGGAAACAGGGGCATCCCAGTGATTCTGTCCCCGGGGCTTCCAGATGCTAATTTGGTGTTGACATGCTAGCTGGAGAATGCAGCCTCTCTAGTCACTTCTGCAACAACCCGAAAGCTTAGCAACTCTGGGCTGTTTGTCTCATTCATCTTTGTTTTCCATGAATACATTTATAGAGCTCCTCATTTTGAGGAAAAAAAAAAAAACTCCTGTGGTACCACCCTCCCCCCGAAAACCTTCACCCCATCTGACTTTGACTTCCGAAATGAGAATTCAGGACTGTTGGCACCTTGGCCGATGTTTTGAGCGTTCACCAGGTTGGGGAAGCGTCATTAGCATTGACATTAGCAGCTGCCATCTCACAGCCTCTGAACTTTAAAGACTGTCAGGGTTCAAATAGTCTGCCTCCATAAACAGATCTTTGGGAAAGGGGGTGGTGGGAGAGTTGGGAGGGAATATTTCAGAGAGATTAGGTGAAGGAGAAAAAGGGCAAAGTTGCAAAAGAAAGAAGAAATCCCAGCGGTAGCGCTGGGGAGTGGCTGTGCTGCTTTTGTATCTCACATCCACTCATCCTTCCTTTTCTCTCCATTTCTTTTACATTCATTCAACAAACATTATGCATTTTTAAAGACGCTTTCCAGTTAAATCAGACCACATACGCCTTTTCCATTTTCAATTTTCCGAAAAATCTGACAAGATTGCAAGATCATGATCTGCCCCAGACCTGTCCAGGGTGTTCACCGCCAATCGCCCAATGTTAATGGATGCAATGTTTCTCAATCTCTGCACTGAATGCACACAGAGGAAACTGATATCGATCTTCTAATCTTATGTTTTTGCAAGCTAGCAAACAAGCGTATTTTGAAAAAATGGCAGTGTTCCTTTGAAGCGGGCAGAAAATGCAGCCCATATGCACAGTGGTAAGAACGCTTCTATGTGCCTGGATGAAGCCCAAGCAGCTGTGAGAAGAAAGTGGGATTAACAAAGCTGATTTAAAAGGATTAGAGGGTCCAACAGGAAACAGAGGACCACCAGGACACCTTCTGATTCACATGGGCATACGCACATACACACACACACACATACAAATGTCAAGTGTTCCATAATCCTTTTCAAGTGCATTTCAAGTCACAAATTCTTTGCCCCCATATTCATTGGGATTCAATCCGTAAAAGCCAGTGCAGTTGACAAATGTGACAGCGGAGGAAGAAGAGGACAACAGACATGTGGAGAGTGCAAAGATTACTGTGGAGAACAGATACAAAATTCAGTGTGACCTGAAATGGTGCAAGATGATCACAGACAGAACAAGTGCTGTTAAAATGGCTCATGAAAGTAAATATGCTCTGCAGGATGCTGTCAGAATACATTTCTGTCTATTTAGGCTACACTACTTCGGTTAGGGTTAGAAGAAATCATGGTTTGGCTTGAAATAAGTACGCTTGTACTCGACCTTTGGTTTCTTATGGGAAACATGAGTGAAAGTCCTGTGTTGTTTCAAACTGTCCACCACCGCTCCCACCTGCCCATTGTGGACTTCTCACTTTTAATTCCACGTCCGTTGCTCAAAGCGTCTAATAATTACGGGGATGAGTTTACATTGGACGAATGCGCTGATGCGTTTGTATCTGACGCCGAGGCCTTGTTTGGCCTTAACAGAGCCTTGACCTTAATGCCATCCAGAACTGCTGACTGTGAGCCAGGCCTCATCACCCAACATCAGTGTTGGACCTCACTAATACTCTTGTGACCGAATGAGAGCAAATCCTAACAGCCAAGTTCAAAATCCTGTGGAGAGCCTGAGGCTGTAGACCCATGGTCTGGGAATAACATATTCTACATAACACAAAGGTGCATTGCTGATTAGTCAAACAGACACTTCAGGACTGCAGCAACAAACTGTGTTTCACTTGTGGAGTATTCTCTTTGTGCTAAGCTAGGCTACATACATTGTGAACCACTCTGTATACTGAATGCACAGAGATTAAACCGATTCTTTCATCTGATTCTGGGCAATCAAATTTCTCAGATTGCTGGAGTGATTTATTGAAAAGCTCAGAAAAGGTGTTATATTTCGGTGATTTTATAACAACTATTGATCAATCATTGTGGACAAATTAAAGGGTTGTGTTACATCTGATCCTGTTTGCCATCTCTATACTGTAACTCTGATTTCAGCTGCCAGTTATTCAACAGCGACTCAATAGCTGCATCAGGACCTTCACAAGGACTGCAGCCAATGGAAAGACACACACAGGAGCTTGAAACCTAATTGTGCTGAGTGGCACTTATGGTGTTCACGGTACACAAACACATTTTGTGGATGTAAATTAAATTATGAAAGGACAAGGCACCTTCAGTTTTCCCATGTTTCCATGTGGTTATTTTAAAAAAAACAAAAGAACATGTAAAATACACACAGCTCTTCATTCAATACATTGTGTTATTTTTTTACTATCTTTGAACTCTGGTTTAGACTTTGGTTGTCTTGTTCATCCTTGAAATTCAAGATGACGGTAGCCTACTGTGACACATTCAACCGATCATGTTGCCAGGTGTCCAGTCTTGTGGAGCAGTTGGCCTTAACATCTGGTGTAGACTCCCGGTGACCCTGGAGAGTTTACCTGAGTTTACACACAACCCTGTCTCCTAAAATGTAAGTCTATATTGTGCAACAGACATTTTTTTTATGAAACCTATTCTCTCCTGGATGTCAATAATGATGCGCATACTGATCGCCCCTACCTCCCCCTTACAATATCCGTTTGGCAATACCCATCTCAATTATGTTTCCTCATTTAGCATCAAGTAATGTATACATATTTTTACGAATCAGGTTTGCTTCGAATGCACCAAACTCTTTTTGAAAATTCTTCGTATCAGTGACGACAATCCCTTTTGCAGAATGCATCCAAAAGCAATTAAAAGTTAAGCACATTCAAAGGTACATTTTTCAAAATTCCGGCATTTCGATGTGAGGTGGAACTCTTTTTTTGGCAAATAACATCTGAACTGTTGTCAGAAAGAAGAAAAAAAAACCTGAGTGTTGGAAACTAAAGCCATAGATGATTTCAGTGTTCCTGGATTACATTTAATTTACCCTTATTTTCTTCTAACCGATCCTTCGTTTATAGGAATCACAGGACGTGCCATTTTATAGATGGAGGACCTAACTTAACTGAACCCTTTTATCTGGAGCTTAAAGCAATACCTTAAATGATTCAGAACACACACACACACACACACACACACACACACACACACACACACACACACACACACACACACACACAGACTCTCCTCATTGGCTGACTGCTGCTTGACAACTGGGAGGGGGTACCCAGGGGGGGAAATCTTCTCATCGCCATGGCTACAGGGACCGGGGATGACGGCATTAATTATTTTAGCATCGGGAGGGACTGAGGCTGACGACTGGTGGGACAGCGGTGGAGGGTCAATAGTAATTAACTAGTGCCTGCTCTCTCAAGTGTCACTTCCTGTGCCCGGGGTGCGTAAGCGGGAGGTCGACATGTACTCCTGTAATTACTGCATGTTCAATTTCTCGTCTTTGCTCTCATTAGTTTGATTGCTCGACTAAACTGATCAGCAGTGAAACTCATTGAACGGGTTCAGATGTCAGTTTTCCTGGTGTCATTGACTTTTTTTCTTTCTCCTTTATCTTCTCTTCTTTCTCTTTTTCGTTTTGTTTTGATGAGGCGCTGTTAGCATTTCACTCTTTATGCACCTGCGCCGCTTGGCCTTGAGTGTGATTTCACATCACTCACGGATAATTGTATGGTGTTATTCTTGTGCCAAAGCGAAATGAGTGTGCTGGGGTGCACATCATGCTTCCGTGGTCATTATTGCATTTCTGCGCGAGTGTGCATGCGCATGTTCGACACTGGCAAACAAACAAACAAACAAACAAGATTCAAAGATCTTACAACCAAAACCCTGTAATAAGCATGCTTTATACAGTCTTTACATTTCAGTTCACACATGGAACAAAATAGATTTTGTGCCATTACAGCCCTAATAATATCCCCCAAATTTCTTCCCGGCTAATAGTTGATTTTTTTTTCTACACAGCGGAAAAAAGTTTATGCAGCTGTAGGAGTGGGGCAACAGAGAAATGCAACTGAAACATACTTTGGTTAGCTTAGCTTAGCATAAAGACTGCGCAGAGGGGGAAACAGCTAGTGGCCAGTTTTGAAAGAAAGATTTAGGGTATGTGGTGCAGCTCTTGAGCCCTCTAAAACAATCTGACACAATCAGGGAGTGTATCTTTATGATTTGATGATGTATTATGAGTCATGTGTGTGTATATGTGTGTGTGTGTGTGTGTGCACGTCCATTTGAATGAAGTCACAGTATATTTTTAAATCTGATGTGATATTGTGTGATGGCACCAACATTTAAATCTTTGTGTGCTCAGGAGAAGACTTTTTTCCTGTAAAACGATGAGATCATTCCTCCAACAGAGAACTCTTGCTCTACTCCGACATGTTTTATTCAGAGATGACATCATGTTACTGGAAGACTTCACTTCGCTCTCCAATGAAGGTCATGCGAAGCAGAAAGCAGGCCGGGGGAGCGGAGAGTGTGAGGTTGTGTAAAAATCTTCTAAACTGCAGTTTTTTAGTTTGTGCTTCTGGTGGTTTTCTTAAAATTTCTGTGAACCAGAAGCCTTATCGCACAAACTGCATCCACCCACACACCCACGCACACACCTACACACACATTCACACTAGTTTCCACATGGATAGACACAACGTGAACACACATGCCCAGTTGCCCCCCTGAAACTCTCCGCTGTGCAGAAAGTTCTCAAACTGCTTTCCGCCTCCTCACCTCCTGTCTGTACTTCATCTCCATCCATCCTTCCATCTTCCCAACCGTCTTTGAATCCACCCATCCCTCATCTGTCCTCGTGGTCCCTTCCCCCGCTTTGTGCGGTGCTGGCATGACAGTTTGTCCAGGGAATAAAACACTTGTGGAAAGTGCCGTTGTGGCCTTGTCGTGTATTTGAATTTAAATGTGGAAGTAAAGAGAAATGGAAGGGGGAAGTTGAAGACTCATGTCCAGAGTTTAATTATGGTAAACGTAAACGCAACTGAAAATAATTTGGTTCTGCCCAAATTTCCCTGTATTCCTTCGATCTGCAGCGGGATCTCAACAGGAGGCGGAAGCACCGCGAAGCAATGATTGTGTTGTTTTTAAAATACCAGAATACCACCTATTCCACATATGTCTGTTGTTTTTAAGAGAGATGAGCAGACATACACAGAAACAAAATTATACTTAATCAACCTTTTATAAAACAACTTTTGACAATAAACATTTCCATCTCCCTTCAAAGGGCTGTAATTCACTACTTAAATCTCTACTGTTTCAGCTGTTTTATTTACTATAAATTAAGGATAAAAATGGTAATGCCTTTAATATTAAAAAAAAAGACCTTTACAGGAATACTTGAAATGACAAAGACCACTTGACAGCACATTACCTTGTGGTGGAATGGTAATAATTTAACGTAAGGTTTAGGCAACAAAACTACTTGGTTTGGCTACGTAACTTAAAAGATCAGTCTAGATTTAAAATAAATAAAGCTCTAGCATAAGTTCAGTCAGGAAGACTATACTCTTGCATGCCTAAGCCTGTAGTTTATTTCTCATACATCAGCCAATCAGTCCTCAGCACGCTCACTCATTATTTCCTTGTTGTCATTGTTTGGGGCTGTCAATCATGATATCAGCTGTTTAGATCAGCTATTCTCCTCTATCCAATAGCACAACGACACAATTACATCGTTACCCTATCATCTTGCTGCTGTCTCTCTTAAATATGATTGTCTCTCTACCTTCAGTACGTTCATGTTGCTGTTACGCACCCCTCCACCTCCCCATCGCCACCCAATCTTTGCAGATTCATCAGCTTCATCAACTCATCATTCTATCAGCCTCATCAGCCACCACCACCACCAGTGTCTGGACTCCACGGGGGGATTTATCTTGCTGCTGCTCAGGGCAGATGCCCCTGCATTACAAATCTCCTTGTAGAGTCAAAGCACCAAAGACTCTGTCAAGACTTTATCATCACATATCATCTGTTAATAATAAACAATTATCTTTTCTTTTTCTGACTTGTCTCTCTTGATTGAACTGTCTCGTAAATTTTCACGTAGCCTAAGTAACTTTAAATATCTGTTTGGGTTAAAAGAACTGTGTCCTGAGGTAACGTCTTAAATAGTTTATGTAACTTAAGAGATAAGTTATGGTTAAAAGAACCATGCATGTTTCGCAACTACTTACGCAGCATACATAACTTAAGAAATTTGTTTGGGTTAAAAGAACGTTTGTTACGTAACTTCTTACGTAGCCTACGTGACTTAAAAAGTCACTGTGAGTTAAAAGAACTTACATTACATCTTACATAGCAGAAAACTATGTAGGACACAAACACCAGTCTCTGAGATCAGGCTGGAAATTGATGTCAGTCACACCTTTACAGTGTCTGAGTAGTGAAAGCTGACAGTGGTTCCTAACCTCTGCTTCCAATCCTAAAAAACTCTTCGAAACTTTCTCTTCACTCCTCCAACCCCCACCCCCTCCTCCTACATCCTCCCTTCTCCCTGACGATTTCGCCAACTTCTTTGACAAGAAGGTAAACGATATCAGATCCTCCTTCTCTCAGCCCCCCTGTCCACCCTCTCCCTCTCTACCATCTCCAGCTCTTCCCCCACAGCTCTCCCTCCCCTCTCCATGCCCCATCTTACCCTATCTTGCTCCCCTCTCCCCTAACGAGGTCCTCAACCTTGTTACATCTAACCGCCCCACCACGTGCTCCCTTGACCCGATCCCCTCCCCTCTTCTTCAGTCTATTGCGACTGAACTCCTTCCTTTTCTCACCCACCTCATGAACACATCTCTTGTTTCAGGATACTTTCCCACGGCTTTCAAGACTGCTAGAGTCACCCCCCTTCTGAAGAAACCATCACTTGACCCCTCTGATGTCAAGAACTTCAGACCGGTGTCTCTTCTACCCTTTCTTTCTAAAACACTTGAACGTGCTGTCTTTACTCAACTATCCTCCTATCTCCACCAAAACAACCTCTTGGACCCTCACCAGTCCGGGTTCAAAGTGGGTCACTCGACTGAGACAGCCCTCCTTGCGGTGACGGAGTCGCTTCATGCAGCGAGATCTAAATCTCTCTCCTCTGTCCTGATTCTCCTGGACCTGTCTGCGGCGTTTGACACTGTTAACCACCAGATCCTCCTATCCACCCTCGAGGGGATGGGCGTTTCAGGCTCTGCACTCTCCCTGTTTGCATCCTACCTGACAGGTCGATCCTACCAGGTGTCATGGAGGGGCTCTGTGTCGGAACCACGCATACTGACTACGGGGGTTCCGCAAGGCTCAGTCCTGGGCCCCCTTCTCTTCTCGCTCTACACAACATCTCTGGGTTCTGTTATTCGCTCGCATGACTTCTCCTACCATTGTTATGCCGATGACACCCAGCTGGTCTTGTCATTTCCCCCCGGGGACACTCAAGTGGAGGCACGCATCGCTGCGTGCTTGGCTGACATCTCGAAGTGGATGACGACACACCACCTCAAGCTCAACCTGGACAAAACCGAGCTACTGTTCCTCCCGGGGAAGGGTTGCCCGCACCGAGACCTGTCCATCACCATTGATGATACCGTGGTGACGCCAACTCAGACTGCGAGAAACCTGGGTGTGACCCTGGATGACCAACTGTCGTTCTCAGCAAACATTGCATCGGTTACACGCTCCTGCAGATTCCTGCTCTACAACATCAGGAGGATTCGCCCCTTCCTCACTGATGAGACGGCGCAGGTGCTAATCCAGGCTCTTGTCATCTCCCGCCTGGACTACTGCAACTCACTACTTGCCGGAGCCCCGGCGCTGGCCATCAGACCTCTGGAGCTTGTCCAGAAAGCTGCAGCTCGCCTGGTGTTCAATCGCCCCAAGTTCTCCCACACAACTTGCCTTCTCCGTTCTCTACACTGGCTACCTGTAAGAGCCCGCATCCAGTTTAAGACTCTGGTGCTAGCCTACAGGGCAGTGAAAGGAACAGCTCCTTCCTATCTCCAGGCCATGGTCAAGCCCTACACCCCGGCCCGACCACTTCGCTCTGCTACCTCGGGGCGACTGGTTGCCCCGTCGCTCAGAGGTCCCTGCGGCCGATCGACCCGGTCGCGGCTGTTTTCTGTCCTGGCCCCACAGTGGTGGAATGAACTCCCCACTGACGTCAGGACGGCAGAGTCGCTGCCCATCTTTCGGCGCAGGCTGAAAACTCACCTCTTCAAGAAGGCCTACCCTTCCGCTTAGCACTTACCTAGCATCTACTGTATTCATACTAGCTTATTGCACTTATTGTTTTTATATTAGCTTGTGGCACTTATTGCATTCCTTTGTTTCTGCACTGTACGTTGGCTCTGGTTTATGCTCTTAGATGCTTGTTTGAGGTAGGGACATGCACTTATTACTTCTGGTGACTAGTTGTTCTCTCGAAAACCGATGTTGAATACACTTATTGTAAGTCGCTTTGGATAAAAGCGTCTGCTAAATGACTGTAATGTAATGTAATGTAATGGTTCAAGTCCTCTGAACTTTCCGCCAACACACTGAGGTGTTTAGATCAGGACACCAAACAGACTCTACATAGAGTTTCCTTATCTCTTCTTTCAGCTGCTCCTCTATCTGCTCTGCGCCATCTGCACTTCATTTGAATAAATGCCACAGGTACTTAGCTTGCATTTCTTACATCTCTGCCTGAATAACTGCCACGGGTCTTTTTGATTTTGTCTTTTTGAGGTCTGAACACTCTGAGGAAGATGCTATCGGGACATAAAACGACCATCTGCTGCTCTTCTTCAGATGCATGTAACCACACATGTACATCACACATGTACAGTGGTGGAAGCATTGATTTATTTTTATTCAATTCCTTTCACAAACACTAATAATCAGGACTCACCAGTCAGTAGAAATGATGAAGCCTTTTTATATATGAAATATCTTCAGAAGGAAAAATTTGTCTTTGACTTCCAAATATTATCACGATTGCATGACTTTCCTAATTTACTCTTGTTTCCTGGTTCAGTGGGTACTGATATATTTAGATGTGAGTTCAACATTAACCATCTACTTTGTTTACATCTGTTTCGCTACTTTGAAGCTGTTGTGTGTTAAGAATTGAAGACATATTTGGTCGTACGTCTACAGTGAATGTAATTATATCTGAGCTATAAGCCAGCAGACCGAACGTTCATCAGCCCAGTGGTGACATCTGCAGTGTTTGGTAGCCAATGATTCATCTATTAGGTATCTGTGTGTGTGTGTGTGTGTGTGTGTGTGTGTGTGTGTGTGTGTGTGTGTGCCGGTTGTGATGAACCACAGGCTACAAAATCTGTCTTGTTGGAAGGATTGCTGGAGGTTAAATAAGAATCTGAAACAGAAGACAGAAAGCTCTTTAATTCCATATGAGCCAAGGCAGGAGTGGTGTTATTTTTCAGTTTTTTCTTCCTTCGCTGTTGTCCCTCAAGACATCACCATTGAAATATATGTGTGTGTGTGTGTGTGTGTGTGTGTGTGTGAGTGTGTGTTTCTGTGCAGCTACCTGCTGAGAAGCGCATAGAAACCAGACTGGGATTTTTTTTTGGCGTCAATACTTCAGGGTCTGACTGATAAGCTTGGCCTTAGGGGAGAAAGCAAACCAAAATAAAAACCGAGAGACGGAGAGGGCTTCGCTGTCAAGAAAGAAAAAGCATGTCAGGGAACAAAGATGACAAGACAGCACAACAGTGCAAGTATAGTTAGGTCCAGAAGTGCTCGGCTCATTTTCTTTATTTGTCATGCTGGGAAAAAATGAGGGATTGTCGAAAATAGAATTTGGAAAATTTGGTTTTACAGGCTCACAGTTTTCTTTTTTTGAAACTGTCACATTAGCCCTCCATAGCTGAAAGCCAGCACTCACTGGGGCGTTTTGGTTGCGTCAAAGCTCCATAGCGTCTTCATCATGGTTCAAACCTCCTAGTGTTCCAGAAGTGGAGCATCTTTACGTCTGTTCTTCACTAGCCACATTTCCATTGTCATCTTTAATTGTTTTGCTAACAATATTTTCTGTGTTTTTCAAGCTCATCTAGCCCACCTTTCCAGCTCATTTCTATAATTTCATATGCAAAGTGAACATTGGGACATGGCATTGTCTCTGGCTGCTGCAACACAGCTGGACAACAAGTCCTCCAAATGAAATTGGAAAAAATTATAATTTTTGCCACTTTCTTATCAGAACCCCATAATGGTAGGACAACATCATTTGTTAGTGCATTTTAAAACTGTTGCAAATTATCTTTTAGAATCCTCCTACACAATGGTTAAGGTTCGGTTACGCTAAGGCACAAAAAAAACCTTGGTTGGCTTACGGGAAAGAGCATGCTTTGGGTTAAAATTTGTACTTTGCGAAAGTAAGGGAACAATGGTGGTCAAAGGAAGCCAATTGTGATTGTTGTTATTCAAAGTCCGATGTTTCATTGAACGATCCATCCAACCGTCCTCCTCCCTTCGGGCGTACAAATTTTCCCCGTGATGAACAGCAGATGATTTTAACTAAATTAGGCTAGTTCAAAGAGTCACCAAGCCTGCTCCCGATTGGCTTGGCTATAAATAAAGTAATATTCCAGCTAATTGCGTCTCTCTATAATGCAACTGTTGAGCAACAATAGAGCTCTATAGACTGCGGGCACACATTGTTTGCACATCCACGCTAATTTCGCATCACTTAAAGAGAGACTTACATTTTAAATTTGCATGTATGGTCTAAACAATATGAACCTTTTACTTGAACAAATAGTATACATAGCTGTACTTTGATGATAGGATTATATACTGAACTGAAACTGAACCAAACAATTAATGTCCTGTCCTGTGGTGATAAGTCTCGCTATGACTCACCTCTTTCACATTACATATTGTCATTCGATTTAGTAATATCCGTTTCTTTCTCTTTTGCGGCACCTATCGCCATAACCGGTAGTGGGAAAGTACAGTTCGTGATTTTTCCTGAAATGTCGCCACAGACCACCAGTTTTTAAGTCTGCAAAGGCAACAGCTGTCATCAGTGGTCCAAAGGCTCAACTGTTACCCCATTCAACAATAGATAGTGACCTAACAGATATTTAGTTAAAGGAAAATCGTATTACTTATTGTAAATAAGGTTGAATAATGCAGCTGTGTAACACTGCTGTCTTCTGTCTATAGTATTAACAACAGCATTTGTGAAGCATACAATATAAAATAAGCCCTCTTGGATGGAACAGAAACAGAGGCCACAATGAGGCGAGTCTTCAGTTCCACTTATTCTTTCATACTCTAGTCCTGTGGAAGACCTGAGAATGGAGGGACAGTGTGTGTTGGCGGGGCGGGGGGGGGGGTACTGAATAATTCAACTGTTCTGCCCAAATTCTGTGGTGAAGCCAGGCAGAAAGAGGACAACATGAAGTGTGTGTGTGTGTGTGTGTGTGAGTGAGAGTGTGTGTGTGTGTGTGTGAGGGCAGCAGAGAAGGTCAGACATGTTTGGGGGATTTAAATGGGATTTCCTTTCATTCAGCTTTAAAAAGGGGCAGCGGAGACACAACATTGAAACTGGGTCAAGGAAATGGGTGAAGGTGAGTGTACCCCCCACCAACACACACACACACTCACACACGGGGGGAGGTCTGGAGGAAGACCACAGAGCAATGGAGAGATCACCCAGAAAATGGCTGTTTTTCTGGTAAAAGAAAGAAAAAAAGGACAAAAAAACATCCTCAGTGTACTTTTTTCTGGCACTCATTTCTAGAAAAAAAATCCGAAACAACAGACATTGAACCATCAACCATTATGAATTATATACCTACAGTAGTGCAATAAAGCATTTTCCCTGTTACCTAGCAGACAGTATCCATGGAGGCAGTTAAACATGTCTGTGGGGCTTTCTCTTTGTGTCTGCTTTATGATTTAGAGAAAAATAAAAGACAAAAGACAAACTTCCGGACTTGCTAACACAGCTACACCAACGTGGTTATTTTACGCAGTAAACACAATTTATTTTACCCAAACCATGATCGTTTCCAAAGCCTAAGTGTCAATTTTCTGCTTGTGACATGCTTAGTGTCTTTACAAAATAAAACTGCCAAGTTCAAAGGGAACATACAGTTTCCACTTGTTACTTGCATAGTCTCTTTTCAAAAGAGATATTGCCTTTCTTAATCCCGCCTCCAAAGCTCTGATTGGTTGACTGCCATTGACAATGACCACAGGGCCAGACCTGTTTGAATAGCTGAGCAAAGCTTTTTTTGTGCACAGACACTTTGTGTTGTTGTGCAGTTGATTGCATTTGTGTTTATTTGTATGCGTGTGCATTACTGTGTATGTGTGTGTGTGACAGTGACAAATTGGAGTAGTTTCGAGTCCATCGGTGAAGTGGCTGCTGCTTTGTGTGGCTGATGATAGCTAACAACAATTGTTATGAGTCTTAAAATGACTTGTAATTACATTGTGCATTTCATAACCAGGTCCCGAGCTCGTTACACGCCGAGATTCTGTTTTTGTGTCACGTTAGCGCCGTCACTTCTGTGGCACTGACAAACGACCACGTCTGCAGGATACTCGACATGGGCGGGCATCAGCACGGGGTCTAATTCAATTTAGTCCAAATTTGTTCTAGCGAGCTGCTCATTAAGTTCGCCGCTGTGGTTGTCTTCAGAAAACATTAGCTGAAAGTAGATCTATACGCTGTAATTGAACTCCTGTGTAAACCAGGCCAACACGAACTCATTTCTAATGACTTTGATCCATTTTACTGATAAGTAATAGAGAAGACAAACAGGAGGGGACACTGGCATATGAAGATAATTAATGTCCACCCCCCAGGAAATGGTGTCGTGGTCAAAAAACTCCTGCTGAACTGTACATGTCATCACCTCGTGCGCGCTTCTGTCTCGTCGCCAAACAAATTAAATTAGGGAGTTAGCGAGCTATTAAAAAGGTAATCTCGGAGTTTCTCTTCTTTTTTTTTTTAATTGATGGATTACACGTCCAAGACAAGTTTTTAGGTCTCTAGAAGTTCAGCAGTGATGTAAAGTTTGCATGATTGCAAAAACCGAAAGGACAGCAGAAAGCGTGAGCAAATACATCACACAATACACTTTACACAGTATAATAGTGTGATATAGTTGCTGTCACTGTTGTTTAAGAGTTACAGTAGTTAACCTCTTTGCAAGATGTATAGAGAAGGAAGTGATGAAGTTCATCCTCAGCTTAATATCTACGCCAGGAAGATCATGCCATCAGTCGCGTGTGTGTCTGTGAGTGACTGTGCACCTCTGTGTCCTTCCACGACTAATCTCACATTATGCTGCAGCAAACTGCATTGTTGTGGCTGCACCACTTTCGTGGTTGCAGTGACTCACACTTTTATTGGCTATATTGCCATGGACTGCCTGCTGAATCCTCGTTCACTACTCTGAACCAGCCCTGGTGATTTCAAGCCAGTTGCCTGCATTCATCGCCGCTTGTTTTTGAATTTGAATGATGTTTGTTTTACAACGCCTTACACTATATCGCTGCAGATATTGCCCCTATGTTGCAACACGGTAAAAGGTAGTTCCATTATTGAATTTCGGCAATGATTCACCTTGATTGAAGGTTGCTAGAAGTGTTTTTGTACTTGCTCCTGTTTTAATCTATGCAGCCAACTATTTGCACTTTTTAAGTCTATTTCTCTCACAATAAATGCGTAAACTCAAGGTTTATGCCCAATAAACAGGCAAATAACATATTTTAAACCAGTGGAGCAGGTCAAGGTTTTTTAATACCCCGTCCACCAGATTTTTTAATACCCACCAACAGCCAACTTTATCCATTATAGTAGAACAATGGTCTGGACTGAGCTCCACAGAACTCTCCAAGGGGCTGATCCTGCTGTCAGAGTGCTCTCTGTTTCTACCAACCACAGTATTGGGAAGATATAGGCTAAGTAAACAATGAATTTTGAATAATAACCTACATATCTCAGCTTGTGCTGTATTTTTCATCCTATCGTGTTTGGCTGCACTGTGTCCAGTTTCAGAATTTCAACCAGCTTAGCGAAAGGGCACTTACTGACGTGTGTAGCTGAGGCCCACCATCATGAAGTGCTGGACTGAGTATTGTGTTAAGTTTGCTTTTTTATGTTCCAAAATGCAAATGTTAATATTTATTGGTGTTAGTTTGTAAGGTGTCTGTTCACAACATGATGGTTTGTGTTGGTGATTGTCACTTTTGTGCTGTTTTATAGAGGCCAGCTGCATTTTAAAGCAATGTCATTCAATTTTCTCCTGGTGTTTGAGTCCTGAAATGTTAAGTTATTTTGAATTTACATGTTTTCTGTTACGTTGTTTTTGTTTTTTACGTAGTTATTTTAAGCCTGAACATTTGTTTTTTCCTTTGCTAACTAGGCTCAACATTTGTGACTGCAGCGCTTGTTGCTCACAAAGTCTTTTCTACACAAACTTAGAACGAATCTTCAAAGGTATTTTCATGATCTCACAGATGTCTAGTCGGCTAGTTGCCCATGGCACAAATCCTGTCAGGTAATATTATGCAGCTATTTAACAGTACATACAAAAAATGTCCAAAAGTCAATTTCTTCGTTTTTTAACATAATCTTTTCTTCCTGTAAAACAGAATACTATGTGCTTATGTAAACTAGTACCAACCAATTTAAACCAATAATATTTTGGCATCCATCCATCAATCGATTTGCAACTTTTAACGACAAGAAAGGTGTGTGGATTCACGGTCCTCTGTAGCTCCGCCCACTAATAAGCAGTCCAATCAAATGCAAAGGATTTGATTTGAATCCTTCTTGTAACTGTCCACTGCTCAAATATTCTGTTTCACTGGGGAATACGTCACAGTACAGAAGACAAAGAAGCTCTCACTTCAGTCTCACTCGGACTTTAATTTTAACATATATTCATACGTTCAGCTCATGTTGAAGAAAGGGAGCACATAACATTAACAACCCTGAAAATATGTACACTATGTTAACAAGCATGCACACACACACACACACACACACACACACATACTAACGCCTAATTTCCCTCTTTAATTTAGGACACAATTTGCAACAAAATAAAGGCACCAGCAAGGTCCATTAATCCCTTCCAGTTAGACCACTTCCTCTCTCAGGCAGCTGTGTGTGTCAGTGTGTATTGATCTCTGCTGCTCTCTGTGTCCATTAGTGGCCCAGGAGGCAGACACTCTGTCTGGCTGAAGTGTGTGCTGGTCAGTATGAAGGTTTATCAGATACTCATCAAACACTTGACAGCAGAGGCCTCACATGGAAAATGTAACAATTTTTGATCAACTTCTTCTAGAGACAGTTTGAAGTAACCAGTCTTTTGGTCGATACCAGTGCAAGTGTCATAACAGGGTTAGAATGAATTAACTCAAACCCTGCCAGATGCCATCATTCCAGGGTTGGGTATCTTTGAGATTTTATCGATTCCAATTCAAATCAGAATTCTAATGATCAGAAATGTGACGGGGGGGAAAAAACTGTTAAAGGTAAAAAATATTATCTTTATTTTCACTCAATTTAGGCTGCCACAAACAATCTCTCGTCGTAAATGAAGAGGTATTTCCTGATTTGTATTACGTAACATAGCAAAAAAGAGGAAAATATTGAATTAACACAAATTAATCAAAAACGTAATCAGCAGGACAGCCAACAGCAATTTTCACAATCTAGTAAGAATTTAATTATGAAGAAATTATTTTTAATAGATTGTGCAATAATGGAAGTAATACCCATAAGTAGACCATGCATATGAATGCTGACTGTTTTCCATTTTTTCATTCTGAAGTTTGACATTCTTTGCCCATTTGGGGGCATCAAGACGCATTCGTTTTTGGATTTCCAGCTGACATCCTCGTCGCTGCTTGGATTCTTTGAGAACTGAAGCCTTTAATCGTTGTGGCCAACTGCTTGAGGTAGGTGTCTTTGACTGAATAGCATTTTAGTGTATCACTGATGTCTGTGATGAAGCTTCAAAGCAATACTTTACTAATTTTTGAGGAGAACTTTGATTTTATTGCATGCCTCCTCAGTGAACTATAAACAAAAAACATAGAAAAGAAGTTATGAACTGAATGGGGGCCACGTTTAACAACAGCAAAACTAAATCCGTATACTCTCGCACAACTTGTGCAGCATAATCCAAGTCTCATTTATCCACTCATATGATCAGTAAATGCTAAACATATATTCCACATAAACGGTGAAGATCGTGAACTACTTAGTTTATGTTTCGGAAAAGATCTCGGAATACTTAGTTAGGTTAAGGAGAAGATCGTGGTTTGGGTTAAAATAACTATGGGAGTGGCGTTACCTAATTACACAAGTTTCGTGACTAATAAATCAATGTTGACTTCTTGTTTTGCGTGCGGCATGAACAGCGAAGGAAATACAAGAAATACCGGTGCTTGTTTGACCCAACCCCCACCCCCTCTCCCGTTGGCAATGTGCATCTTTTTGCAGCCTTTATACTTCTTGGTTAATGACAACGTGGACAGTGCAATCACTAGCTACGAACGCTGTATGAGAGCTAGCTGAAGTGCTGGGAACTACACCATGAGCTTAAATAGTCAGGGGGAAAAAAACCACAAATATTAGTGGTTATGAATCCATGAAAGTTCAGTTCTATGTGCAGTGAGTGAAACCCGTTAATCTCGGAAATATTGATTAAAAATCCTGGATTATACACTTGTATGGACTGTGTGAGTGTGGCATCACTTGTTTTTATTGCAATTCCTAAAACACTGAGGGGGCATGTTACCCCAAAACTGTTTCTGCATCTTACAAGTGGCTCTCAGTCAAAAGTGGACACGATGTTGTCCCTTGACCTAATATCACTCGTATCAACTAACTTGCTTATTTTTTCTGAATGCACCAATCGTGTTTGTGCAAGAGAGCGAGAATTCGATACAGCACTTAAAACAAAGCAAATATTCTGAGGGGCTACAAGAGGCTCATTAAAATTTGATGCTCTCCCTTCTCTGCAGCTCTTATCCAAGGTAAGGGAGGCTAATTAGTGCTAGCACATGCACAGCATCGTTAATGGGGAGTAACAAGTTCTGTCCTCTTGATTCTGATGACTCTAAATGCTTCCTAGACCCGGGGAAAAAAGATTTGTGCTGAACATCGGAACTGAGCCCATCTTTGATTAGTGTCGTCCACTCTCTCTCCCATTCCATGACATCAAAGACGATATCTGTCCAATATTATCTGTATGGTAGACGTCTAATCAATCAATCTTGATCCCCAGAGTTTCCCATCTGGGCTTTCCGCCCCCCGATTAAAAAAACTAGGGAAAGCATTGCTCAACTCACCTCTCTGGGTGTAGGACCCGCTGCATTCCGTCTTGCTGGCATACTGGTGCTGTGGCTAGCACTGTCACCTCGCAGAGGCCCAGCACCAGGGCTGGTGGCCCTCTTGTGTGGAGTTTACATATTCTCCCCGTGTCAGCGTGGGTTCTAGGTGATCCGGATCCCCCCATCCATCCATCCATTTTCCTCCGCTTATCCGGGGTCGGGTCGTGGTGGCAACAGGCCAAGCAGGCTGACCCAGACTTCCCTCTCACCGGCAACATATTCCAGCTCATTCTGGGGGATCCCGAGGCGTTCCCAGGCCAGCTGGGAGATGTAATCTCTCCAGCGTGTTCTGGGTCTTCCCCGGGGTCTCTTCCCAGTTGGACGTGCCTGGAAAACCTCCAGTGGGAGGCGTCCAGGAGGCATCCTAATTAGATGCCCGAACCACCTCAGCTGACTCCTTTCGACGCGAAGGAGTAGCGGCTGAGCCCGGCCACCCTACGGAGGAAGCTAATTTCGGCCGCTTGTAGCCGCGACCTTGTCCTTTCGGTCACGACCCAGAGTTCGTGACCATAGGTGAGGGTAGGAACGTAGACCGAGTGGTAAATTGAGAGCTTTGCCTTCCGGCTCAGCTCCCTCTTCACCAAGACGGTCCGGTGCAGCGCCTGCTATCCTGCTGCAGCCGCACCGATCCGTCTGTCGATCTCCCGCTCCATCTTACCCTCACTCGTGAACAAGACCCCGAGATACTTGAACTCCTTCGCTTGAGGTAGGCACTCCGTCCCCACCTGGAGGGAGCAATCCACCTGTTTCCGGCAGAGCACCATGGCCTCACATTTGGAGGTGCTAACTCTCATCCCGCTCATCCCACTCTCAAGCCGCTTCACACTCGGCTGCAAACCGCCCCAGTGAATGCTGGAGGTCACGATCCGAGGAGGCTAACAGGACCACATCATCTGCAAACAGCAGAGAGGCGATCCCGAGACCCCCGAACCTGACGTTCTCCACCCCCAGGCTGCGCCTAGATATCCTGTCCGTGAAAGTCACGACCGGGAACGTGTCTGACTTATTGCCGAGAATGTGGACACAGCTCCTACTGCAGTCGTACAGAGACCGGATTGCCCGTTGTAATGGGTCCGGCACCCCATACTCCCGCAGCACCCCCCACAAGAACCCCCGAGGGACTCGGTCGAAAGCCTTCTCCAAGTCCACAAAGCACATGTAGACTGGTTGGGCAAACTCCCAGAACCCCTCCAGTAGTCTTGCGAGGGTAAAGAGCTGGTCCACTGTTCCACGGCCGGGACGGAATCCGCATTGCTCCTCTTGAATCTGAGGTTCGACAAATGGTCGGAGCCTCCTTTCCAGCACCCTGGCATAAGCCTTCCCCGGGAGGCTGAGTAGTGTGATACCCCGGTAATTCGAGCACACTCTCCGGTCCCCCTTTTTGAAAATGGGAACCACCACCCCAGTCTGCCAGTCCATGGGCACTGATCCCGACCCCCATGCGACATTGAAGAGGCGTGTCAGCCAGGACAGCCCAACTATGTCCAGCGCTTTCAGCATCTCAGGGGGGATCTCATCCACCCCCGGCGCCTTGCCACCAAGGAGCTTTTTGACTACCTCAACGGCCTCTGCCAGGGATATGGGTGAGCCTCCCCCTAGATCTTCAGGCGCTGCCTCCTCTGCAGAGGACATGTTGGTCGGGTTTAGGAGTTCCTCAAAGTGCTCTTTCCACCGCCCGCGATGTCCCCTGTCCGGGTCAGCAGTTCCCCCCCCCCTGCTAAGAACAGCCTGGGGTAAGCCCTGCTTTCCCTTCCTGAGCTGTCGGATGGTTTGCCAGAACCTCCTTGAGGCCAACTGAAAGTCCTTCTCCATGGCCTCCCCGAACTCCTCCCATGCCCGAGTTTTAGCATTCGCGACCACCGCAGCTGCAGCCCTTCTGGCCTGCCGGTACCTGTCGGCTGCTTCGGGAGACCCCTGGGCCAACCAGGCCTTGAAGGTCTCCTTCTTCAGCTTGACGGCTTCCCTCACCTCCGGTGTCCACCACCGGGTTCTTGGGTTGCCGCCACGACAGGCACCGATGACCTTCCGGCCACAGCTCCTAGCTGCCGCGTCCACAATAGAGGCTTTGAACATGGTCCATTCGGATTCCATGTCCCCAACCTCCCTCGGGATGTGTGAGAAGTTCTTCCGGAGGTGGGAGTTAAAGACCTCCCGGACAGGGTCCTCCGCCAGATGTTCCCAGTTCACCCTCACTACACGTTTGGGCTTGCCGGGTCTTTCCAACCGGTTCCCCTGCCATCTGATCCAACTCACCACCAGGTGGTGATCAGTTGACAGCTCTGCTCCTCTCTTCACCCGAGTGTCCAAGACATACGGCCGCAAATCAAATGATACGATTACAAAGTCGATCATTGATCTCCAGCCTAAGGTGTTCTGGTACCAGGTACACTTATGAGCCACCTTATGTTCGAACATGGTATTCGTTATGGCCAAACCGTGGCAAGCACAGAAGTCCAATAACGAGACGCCATTCGGGTTCAGATCGGGCAAGCTGTTCCTCCCAATCACCCCCCGCCAGGTTTCTCCATCATTGCCCACGTGAGCGTTGAAGTCCCCCAGGAGAACTATGGAGTCGGTAGGCGGCGCCCTTTCCAGGACCCCTCCCACCGACTCCAAGAAGGCCGGATACTCTGAACTGCTGTTTGGTGCATAAGCACAAACCACAGTCGGAGCCTTGCTCCCCGCAACCCGTAGGCGCATGGAGGCGACCCTCTCGTTCTCCGGGGAGAACTCCAACACAGCGGCGCTCAGCCGGGGGCTCGTGAGTATCCCCACTCCCGCCCGGCGCCTCTCACCCTGGGCAACTCCGGAAAAGGACAAAGTCCAACCCCGCTCCAGGAGCTTGGTTCCAGAGCCAGCGCTGTGTGTGGAGGTCAGTCCAACTATATCTAGCTGGTATCGCTCCACCTCCTGCACCAGCTCTGGCTCTTTCCCCGCTAGCGAGGTGACGTTCCACGTCCCCAGAGCTAGTCTATGCTGCCGGCGATCGGCTCGCCCAGGCCTCCCGCCTGTCCCGCCGCCCGGTCTGCATTGCACCCGACCCCGATGCTTGTCCCTGCGGGTGGTGGGTCCACAGGGTGGCTGCTCCATGCTGTTTATTCGGGCTGAGCCCGACCGGGCCCCATGGGCGAAGGCCCGGCCACCAGACGCTCGCCGACGAGCTCCCCTCCTGGGTCTGGCTCCGGGAGGGTGCCCCGGTTTCCCTGGTCTGGGCGAGGTGGCTGAAGTCCGTGGGCTGCTTATCATCAGGGTCGTTTTGAACCGCTCTTAGTCTGGGCTCTCCCCCGAGACCTGTTTGCCTTGGGAGACCCTACCAGGGGCTAATGCCCCGGACAACATAGCTCCCAGGATCACTGAGCCACTCAAACTCCTCCACCACGTTAAGGTGGCGATTCGCGGAGGAGCCGGATCCCCCCACACAGTCCAAAGACATGTTAGGTTAGGTTAGTTAGGTATGTGTGAATGTGAGCGTGAATGGTTGTCTGCCTATATGTGTCATTCCTGCCATAATCTGGCGACCTGTCCAGGGTAATGGTGCAACGGACCATTGGCGATCCATACGGATCTCTCCTCGTGGTTCGGCCCACATGTGAACCTCAGATTAATTACACAGTTTAACGTAGACCAGCTGCTATAATCAAACAACAAAGGCATCTGTATCTGCCAATATGGATCATCGGTGATCGGCAATTAGTATCGGTGGCAAAAAAACCTTGATCAGGGATTTGCAATATTTATATTTGCTCCATTTTGTCTTTTGTGCTGATCCGATCAGTGACTATGATCGATGATACGATCCGAACCATGAGTTTTACGATCCGTTGCACCACTAGTCCAGGGTGAACCCTGCCTCTACCCATTGTCAGCTAGGATCGTCTCCACCCTTCAACATTGGGGTAACCATAGCTTACCTGGTAGAGCGGAGCCCTATGTACTAAGGCTGAGTCCTCACCACAGCGGCCCGTTTTGGAGTCCAGCCTTGGCCATTTGTTGCGCGTCGTCCCCTCTCTCTCCTCTTGTCTATCTTTGGCTGTTCAAAATTAAAGGGAACAAAGTCCCAAAAATGTAACATAATCATACAGAATAAATGTCAGTAAACCTTCATTTGGTGATTTGGAGGTCGAAAAACATAAAAACGTAACTAAATTTGGTTGTAAAGTCAGAGTTTATCAGATATCAAGATTACATATAATCGTTCAACAGTATTGTAGTGAGTACATTTCCTTTCTGAATTGCTTTGATTTAGTAATCCTGATTCTGTGTCAGTTTTCCTTTTGAAATACTTTCCTTTAAGAACTTTGATTCTGTGTCAGAGCTTTTTAATGACTCTATTAATATGTTAAATGTTATTGGTACGGTAGACGTCTTATCAACTTTCCAGTAGTCCAGTAGTGCATGCGCATAGCACGAAATGCCTTCACATTAAAATCATTCAGATATAAAGAGGAATTTGCTTTCCCTGCGTGATCTTCTCTGCAGTTGCTTCATCTGTTCCCCAGTTGTCTTCCAGTGAGAAGATCTTGTCGTAGGTTTCAGTAAAAGCGTTCAGACAGCAGTTTCACCATCTTTCATGTCTGCTCAGAGCAGCCAGAAACGTCCTGGTCAGGAAAATACAAATCAATCTAGATCTTGTTTGACAACTTTTCAGGAGCACTCTACATAGCTTTTCTTTCGTTCTTTCTTTCTTTTGTTCTCTACATTCTTTCTCTCACTATTTTTCTCTTTCCCTGAGTGCTCTCTTTCTGATTTTGAGGTTTTTGCAGTCTGAGTTAAGTTTCTGTCTCTCATCTTGCCGTTTCATTCTCATTACCTGACTGTCATTTTCTGTTCCAGACGAAGCTAATTTTTATATTTCCAATGATCTGTAAATGAAAGTCATGTTTTCGACTGTGCTTGTGTTTTGTTTTCATGTAATTTGTGATTGCAGGTTGCTTAAAAAACTATGGATATGGACTTGAATTAGTTTATTCTCCATCTGAAACAAAATCTAATCTTGAAGGAGGAAAGAGGATCAGACAGTTTCATCACAAGTTGTCATCACGGTTCTCAGAATTGTACAGAGACGTCATTATCTGTATCTGTTCAACCACCTAAATCTATTGGTGGTATATGCTGTATTTGGATAGCAGACCTAAAGTGGGCCCTCTTTATACCGGACGTCCTGTTACATCTGTCTTGTGGCTAGCCACAATAATGTTAATCGATTTGATTTGAAGAAACGTAGTTACGTTTATTCAAATACGTACAGATATGCCAACCATAGCGTTTTTTCAACATGCAACTTTGTGTGTTTCAATCACATTAATTGTGCTTTCCCGAATCCAAATAACGTATTTGGATTTGCATACATCCTGAGCTCAGAACTGAAGATCAATGAGTTGTGCTATCTGTTGCATGAACATACCTTTACTTTAAAGCTCCCAATAACTGGGAGTAGATACTGTACATGTTTACAGCTGTTTTGATTGTGAGTTTCTTAAAAATGTACTCTAAATCCATTATATGTTGTGCTATTTTATTGGTGGGAGGTTTGATGGAGGATGAAGGGATTTTGTTGTGCCAGACTATCCAAAGAAAACACTTTTGTGTTCAGCTTATTTAGTAAGAATAAATAGATTTTAATTAACACAGTTCATCTAAATGTCAAGCTAATTTTGAAATGTCACAAATATAAATTGGATTTGTCTCCCATCTACTCGGTGGACGTTTTTGTGACATTCACATAGCTTTCTCTTCTTTTCTTCCCCCTGCAAATTTGTATGCATTAGATGCTGATTCTGTACACCTAAACCACATGTTAAATACTGGTAAAAATGTAGTTATTTAGGATGTGTGTATTCATAATGTGGAAAAATGCCTTCACCAAACCCTAAAGTGAAATATCCATAAACAATTTACATGTGTTTCATCCCAACGCTCTTAATATTTGCCATTGTCCAAAGACATACAGGTCAGATCTGTGCCTCTTTTGGATTTGTAGCAGCGATGTGTTGTAACAGGAGTGTGTGATGTGTTTGGACTGAGACAAACGCTGGAGGAACACAGGAATAATTCACTATTCACCTCTCTTTCCTTCCATCTAAATAAACCTCTCCATCTCCTGCCTCTCTTTTCTCTAACTTCTCTAAATGTGACTCGATCACGTTTCACGACTGAGCAGGTTGAATGGGTTTTGCTCTCTCTTCTTTAGCCTCACTAATCCAGGATTTCTAAGCCCCTTCTCCTCCTCAGTCTTCATGTGCGGAGTTGTTTAATTCAGCGAAGCCTTAAAATTGTGACGACCTCTACTTGAATCTGAGAAACACAGTCTACCACCCACTTATTACCATGGTAACAGTAGACTGTCCTGTCCCTACATTTGTTTCTCCTCAAATTGGACTTACATGGGTACAAGGATATTTGTATTGTACTTGGAATTATGTGAGATGTAAATGGATTTAGTTTATATAGTGCTATTATACCGATGTGCTTAACATTGTGGCCCATTTACCCATGTGATGTAGCTGACATGCACAGCAGGACTGGCCTTTTGAACATTTGTTCCCAAGAACGCAGTGGCGGGCCGTGCATTTTATACCTGGGCCTTCACTGCTGTCCTGCAGCTGAAACACAGCTACGGTTATTATTTCTTTCGTGTAAAAATGAAGCCAACACCTATAGATACACTATCTGCCGAGAGTGCGTCTCCTCTTTGCTCTGACTGCAGCTGGGACTGCAGCGCGAGGCTTCTGTGGGCGGCGGGGGAGGGGCTCACGGCAGCACCCACTGCTCGTTCACGACAGTGCTTTAACGTCAAAACACCAGAAAATTCTCCAATAACACCAGAACAAGTCGCTAGATTTGTCACTAGTAGCTTTTGACAAAAAAAGTTGCCATGAGGGTTTGGAAATTCGCCAGATTTAGCGAGAAAGTCGCCAAGTTGCCAACACTGGCACCTGCTAAATATGTCCCCAGAGCAACATTGGACGTAACAATGGTTCCTATCACATATAAAGCCAAACAAAAATCTTCATAAATACAAGTTGTACAAATAATAATATATAAACAAGCATATTAAAGCTACTGCAGATGTAAAATCAAACGCATTTAACTTACCTGAGCTGCTGTTCACTATTTAAAGACAAAGTCCTTCCTCCTTTCTTTGTTAACAAAGAGTTTAATCTCACGGTTGTTCAGTACATCCGTGCGTTTTAGTTCCAGTAAGAAGTCCTTCTCGATTCATGGACGCCAGTGAAGACAGTCGAGCCTCCCCAGTTGTATTTCTTGAATAAGTTTTAATGCGTTTGAGGGCTAAAAATGGAGAGACAGCGAGATCCTTCTTGTGGCACTGGCACTCTGTGGCACTCAGCGGCACTCTCTGTGGCACTCTGTGGCAGTCAGCGGCACACTGTGGCACTCAGCGGCACTCTCTGTGGCACTCAGCAGCACTCTGTGGCACTCAGCGGCACTCTCTGTGGCACTCAGCGGCACTATGTGGCACTCAGCGGCAGTCTGTGGCACTTCAGCGGCAAGCGTCAGCTGTGGCAGGCGAGCGGTACTAGTTCGGCACCCGTCAAGAAGCAGCGGAGCTGAGGGGGCGGAGCCACATTTCCTGAGACATTTCCTGAGAACACACATTGTTGTTACAACAGGTCAGCTTCCGTAAATCAGTTTTATGATTTTAGTTGAGTCACCGGAGCCACCCGTTCTCTGTATGCATCCTTAGAGTAATTACGTTGTACTTTTTTGTTTCTCATTCATTTTATTTAAGTATGATTTTGCTGGTTTTGCAACAAAAGGGAACATAATACTCTTTCCAAATTATTACTTTTATAGTCATTTACAACAATCGGCTAAAATAATGAAATTAAATCATCCGTAGCCTACGCCACTGCCTGAAGAGGGTGTAGCAGCAGTGGGAGCTGCCTGTTATACTGTGGTGTCCGCACAAATTCAGGTTGGAACGTTCTGATTAGCCGGCTACGCTTAGAGCAAATTTTCAGTGGGCAAATGTGTTCTAATGGTTGGAGGATAGAGTCCAGGAGAGGGCTCAGACTGTGCTTATAGAACTAGGGTTCCAATATCAGAACCTCTGTTTTGTAATCTCTATCCTCAATTTGATTCCAATAAAATCCTCAAAGATCAACTCCTCACCTTGTCAATGTAAGTTCACCTGTACACATAGTGAGGGCAGAAGATGGTCACTTAGTCAGTATATGAGTCATATTCATAAAGTAACCTGTTAACATTTGCACCGTGCAGTGATACTATGACACGGCATGGCTCTGTTGGTCACACAGGATCCTAAAAACTTTTATGTTTTTTTTTCCTTAGATCCGTCCACTGGGGACAGCTGCTGTGTCTTAGCTCTCCGACAAATTACCCAGTGACCTTCCTGTTAATTGACTTACCATGTCCAAAGCCAAATGACAAGAACCCGAGTGACTCCCGTTGCACGCTATTTACATGTGACATTCCGTCACTGAAAAGTTCAAACATCCCTCGGTGCGTTGATGTTTCGTCACCTCACTCATCCTACCCTTCATCCTTCCGTTTGTATCCTATCCCTCCTTGTACGTGAGTCCCCAGCGCTGTCATGGTCCATCAACGGTTTTAAAGATTCCGGGTCAACATGTCCCCTTATTATAGTATTATCACATGTAGGCTACTGCTGGAAGTACGCTGTCAAACTAAAACTGTAACTGTACATGGTGTAGTACAAATAATGGTGCAGATAAAATGTCACAATATAAAATGATCCCTCAGGTTTGCAAATATTTCAGGAGAAAGAAAACACATTTATCAGGTCTCAAGAAACAATGTGTTTTGGTTTAAATTGTTCACTTATAAGAACTCTACACAGGATACCTCTAAAGAATATTTACCCAATCTGTGTGAATGTGCAGTAAAACACCCAGCAATGACACATGAAAAATTATTTAATTGCAAGATCTTTTTTAAGACGTAGTTTAGATATGAAATATTGAACTAAACTAAATGAAGCCATCGAGGACACATGCACCCGTGACAGTTGGGAGGACTTATTTTTGATACTTATTTTCACTTTGAATTCATTTTTCTTGTTGTTTGTCCTCTTCACTCCTCCACGCTCTGCACCTCTTCTCAGTCTCTCTCTCTCTTTTCCTGTCCTTTCTGGACCTCTCCTCCTCCCCCCTCCTCCTCTTCCTCTCCATCCATCTCTTCCCTCAGCAGCCTGCAACGCGATTCAAGGTGACGAGTTCACATCGTCTTCCAGGGAGCCCTTCTCTCCTGACCTACTTTTACTGGCTTCTAACACTGCAGCGCACTTAAAAAGCACACACACACACACACACACACACACACACACACACACACACACACACACACACACACACACACACACACACACACACACACACACACACACACACACACACACACACACACACACACACACACACACACACACACACACACACACACACACACACACACACACACACACACACACACACACACACACACACACACACACACACACACACACACACACACACACACACACACACAGAGAGAGAGAGACTCGTACAGAGCCATTGACACAGACACACAGATTTAAATATACAATATGATTATATATATATCACGGTAAAAGAGATTACACACAATTATCATCATGCTCTGAAAAATCACATTTCATCCACAGAAAGAGCTTTTTTCTCTCTCACGCAGAAACTTCAAGTTGGTTGTTGTGAGCAATTTTTATGCTTATTAACCTTTTTAAGTCCCAGGTGGATTTTCACAACACCACATGTGTTATGTGCTTTTCATCAAACAATCAATCTTATGCAGATCAACCCTTGAGTACACAGGAGTTCAGTTAGTTTCTATATTATAGTATCTTTTACCGTCCACAGAACAGACTGCTACTATGCAAAGTTTCATGAATATGAGCCTGAAACACATCCTTCCTTTGATTAGGCTCATGTCTTTTTTAGTCATTATGTTAAGAAGCACCTTGAGAACAAAACAGGTACAATGCACAGGTTATCATTTACAAATTAGGCTTTCAGAATATGGTGTCTCAATACATTCAAAGCAGTCTTGCAGTCGAAATCGAAATTTTAACAATTTTGGATAAAGGAAAACAAACAAGAAAATAAATTAAATTACATGTAATACGTAATATTAAATTACAGTCAAACACCACACACACACACACACACACACACACACACAGTGTGTCACCTCAACAACCATACAAGAGTACAATCGAAATGCCAGTGGAATAAAAGATCGAGAGCTTCAGAACAAGTGTGCTACACCAAAGAACAACAAAGTGCCGCAAGATAGCTAAATTACAGATCAGATTTGTACAAAAAGCATTCCTCCATCCCGCTCAGCATTTCTCCGCTCTGGCAGAGAAGTGCCTGCACACATTGGGGCTTGGTGCCCGAGGGACAGCCGGGGCAGAGAAAGAGTTTGTCGGTTGGCAACAGTGGCGGCAGAGACGCAGCACTGCCAGTCTGCAGCAGACCGGCAGCCCGAACCAGGCTAAACCCTGCTGGCAAAGGGATGAGCAGTGAGACGCACTGACCTGGAATCTGGGATGTTAGACTAACACTGCTAAATGATTCATTGGCAACAATGTCGATTAGGGCGACACCTTCATCTTTATTTGATGTCAAGGCCGAGGAGAATGGAGCGGGTGCGGGGCGGGGCGGGGGGGGGGAATGGAGGAAACAAATATGCAGCTGTAGTCTAAATCCCTCAAACGTTGTGGCAAATGTGGGCGTATGGTAGAAAGTGAATGAGTAGATCAGCAGCGGCTCGTATTATAGACCACATTACAGGACCGTGGTTGAACAGAGAAGCTGCACTGACTAACACTGAAAGCTTGTGGTTTTACTTAGAACAACACTGTTCAAGTAAAAAAAAACTGAACCCTGGTGGGAACTGGGTGACGCTAAGCTATGTTTGGCCGGTCTGTGTTCCAGGGGCGGGACTTAGCATACGGTCGATTGGTGACAATTCATCACAAATGAATTTTCTTTCTTTTTTTATTCATCGAGTATTCTATAACTTTGTTAGCTAAAACAGTGTGTCCCATCGCAGTTTCCTGGAGCCTACGGTCACATCAACAGTCAAAAACCCAAAGATAGTCAATTTACAATATAAAGACAAAGACAAGCAGATATTTCTTAAGTTCGACAAGCTGGTACCAGTAACATGTTTTGATAAATTACTTAAATATTGAATCAGTTAGTGTCCAAGTATGTTTTCAATTGAATTTTTTTCAAGCATTTGCACCATGGCTACGATTAGCCATGGTGCACCATGGCTACGATTAGCTTCAAGTCCGAACAAAAATGTAAGGCTGGAACATGCTTTTACAGGCGACCCTTGTGTTTTCTGATAAAAGCCCCATAATTTGTAGGCATGTGCACTCCCGGTCGTTCCCCCTGAGCCCTTTGAAGGCCAGTGGAGGTGGTGATTGTGGCACAGAGGCGGTACTGGTGCGGGTCCCAGCTGTAGACAACCTGGCAACCAGCAACACCAGCTGGCAGCTCGACCCTAACTGCATCTAAACATATACACAAACGGTTCCTCGCTAAAACTGGGTTTTGGGGGGAGCGGATGTGCGCATCATCATGCTCTGTTTCCGTTGTGTGTCTATCATGTGTTTACCCGGAATGCTGTAGGCTATGTTTGAACCGCATGCCAGAGCTGAGTGTGGACACTGAAAGACAGGCAGAGAGAGATAGAGAGAGTGGGGGGAGGGAGACAGGGTGAATGAAGGGTCAGACTAGAGGGAATAAGTGGAAACTGTCTCTTTTTCTCTCTCTATCAGTCCCCAGAAGCAGCGGCGCATCACTGTCTGATTTCCTCCCTTTTGTCATTAGGTCTTAAGTCAACCCCTGCGCTAATGTGGATGAATTTGAAATCTCTCTCCATTTTGGCCTTTCATCCACACTAATGGAGGCTAAAGACGCTCTTCACAGTGGAAGCATGTCAAAAAAAAACTGAGTTGGCAAATGGAGGCCAAGAAACCAAAAAAATCTAGGCTTACTTTGAAGGTTTAGGACCCGAACTGCAGCTGAGACAGCGTGGAGGCCATCGGATCACACACACCGAGACACACCTTTACGCCTTTCACTCGCCTACCGACTTATGCCCCATACATTTGTTTGTTTGTTTTTGTGAAAACTTCTGAGCAGAGCCATCACCTTTTCCCTCTCATTTCAGATAAACCGGAAGCAGGAACTTCCAACATGGCCACTCGGCCAGGTATGTGTGGAGACTGCAAACTCGCATACTCACAGTTAATGATTCACAATTAAGAATTCATAATTAGAAGATTCATAATTGTAGGAGTGTTATAGAATTTGTAGTTAGAATTGTATCTTAGTAGAATTTGTAGCACCTTTAGATTTATGCTTGTAAAACTTGTGAAGCTCCTCCGCGAATCGCCACCTTAACGTGGTGGAGGAGTTTGAGTGGCTCAGTGATCCTGGGAGCTATGTTGTCCGGGGCATTAGCCCCTGGTAGGGTCTCCCAAGGCAAACAGGTCTCGGGGGAGAGCCCAGACTAAGAGCGGTTCAAAACGACCCTAATGATAAGCAGCCCACGGACTTCAGCCACCTCGCCCAGACCAGGGAAACCGGGGCACCCTCCCGGAGCCAGACCCAGGAGGGGAGCTCGTCGGCGAGCGTCTTGTGGCCGGGCCTTCGCCCATGGGGCCCGGTCGGGCTCAGCAGCCACCCTGTGTACCCACCACCCGCAGGGACAAGCATCGGGGTCGGGTGCAATGCAGACCGGGCGGCGTGTCTGGCGGGAGGCCTGGGCGAGCCGATCGCCGGCAGCATAGACTAGCTCTAGGGACGTGGAACGTCACCTCGCTAGCGGGGAAAGAGCCAGAGCTGGTGCAGGAGGTGGAGCGATACCAGCTAGATATAGTTGGACTCACCTCCACACACAGCGCTGGCTCTGGAACCAAGCTCCTGGAGAGGGGTTGGACTTTGTCCTTTTCCGGAGTTGCCCAGGGTGAGAGGCGCCGGGCAGGAGTGGGGATACTCACGAGCCCCTGGCTGAGCGCCGCTGTGTTGGAGTTCTCCCCGGAGAACGAGAGGGTCGCCTCCATGTGCCTACGGGTTGCGGGGAGCAAGGCTCTGACTGTGGTTTGTGCTTATGCACCAAACAACAGTTCAGAGTATCCGGTCTTCTTGGAGTCGGTGGGAGGGGTCCTGGAAAGGGCGCCGCCTACCGACTCCATAGTTCTCCTGGGGGACTTCAACGCTCACGTGGGCAATGACGGAGAAACCTGGCGGGGGGTGATTGGGAGGAACGGCTTGCCCGATCTGAACCCGAATGGCATCTCGTTATTAGACTTCTGTGCTTGCCACGGTTTGGCCATAACGAACACCATGTTCAAACATAAGGTGGCTCATAAGTGTACCTGGTACCAGAACACCTTAAGCCGGAGATCAATGATCGACTTTGTAATCGTATCATTTGATTTGCGGCCGTATGTCTTGGACACTCGGGTGAAGAGAGGAGCAGAGCTGTCAACTGATCACCACCTGGTGGTGAGTTGGATCAGCTGGCAGGGGAACAGGTCGGAAAGACCCGGCAAGCCCAAAGGTGTAGTGAGGGTGAACTGGGAATGTCTGGCGGAGGACCCTGTCCGGGAGGTCTTTAACTCCCACCTCCAGAAGAACTTCTCACACATCCCGAGGGAGGTTGGGGACATGGAATCCGAATGGACCATGTTTAAAGCCTCTATTGTGGACGCGGCCGCTAGGAGCTCTGGCCGGAAGGTCATCGGTGCCTGTCGTGGCGGCAACCCAAGAACCCGGTGGTGGACACCGGAGGTGAGGGAAGCCGTCAAGCTGAAGAAGGAGACCTTCAAGGCCTGGTTGGCCCAGGGGTCTCCCGAAGCAGCCGACAGGTACCGGCAGGCCAGAAGGGCTGCAGCTGCGGTGGTCGCGAATGCTAAAACTCGGGCATGGGAGGAGTTCGGGGAGGCCATGGAGAAGGACTTTCGGTCGGCCTCAAGGAGGTTCTGGCAAACCATCCGACAGCTCAGGAAGGGAAAGCAGGGCTTACCCCAGGCTGTTCTCAGCAGGGGGGGCGGAACTGCTGACCCGGACAGGGGACATCGTCGGGCGGTGGAAAGAGCACTTTGAGAAACTCATAAACCCGACCAACATGTCCTCTGCAGAGGAGGCAGCGCCTGAAGATCTAGGGGGAGGCTCACCCATATCCCTGGCAGAGGCCGCTGAGGTAGTCAAAAAGCTCCTTGGTGGCAAGGCGCCGGGGGTGGATGAGATCCGCCCTGAGATGCTGAAAGCGCTGGACATAGTTGGGCTGTCCTGGCTGACACGCCTCTTCAATGTCGCATGGGGGTCGGGATCAGTGCCCATGGACTGGTAGACCGGGGTGGTGGTTCCCATTTTCAAAAAGGAGGACCGGAGAGTGTGCTCGAATTACCGGGGTATCACACTACTCAGCCTCCCGGGGAAGGCTTATGCCAGGGTGCTGGAAAGGAGGCTCTGACCGTTTGTCGAACCTCAGATTCAAGAGGAGCAATGCGGATTCCGTCCCGGCTGTGGAACAGTGGACCAGCTCTTTACCCTCGCAAGACTACTGGAGGGGTTCTGGGAGTTTGCCCAACCAGTCTACATGTGCTTTGCGGACTTGGAGAAGGCTTTCGACCGGGTCCCTCGGGGGTTCTTGTGGGGGGTGCTGCGGGAGTATGGGGTGCCGGACCCATTACAACGGGCGATCCGGTCTCTGTACGACTGCAGTAGGAGCTGTGTCCACATTCTCGGCAATAAGTCAGACACGTTCCCGGTCGTGACTTTCACGGACAGGATATCTAGGCGCAGTCTGGGGGTGGAGAACGTCAGGTTCGGGGGTCTCGGGATCGCCTCTCTGCTGTTTGCAGATGATGTGGTCCTGTTAGCCTCCTCGGATCGTGACCTCCAGCATTCACTGGGGCGGTTTGCAGCCGAGTGTGAAGCGGCGGGGATGAGAGTTAGCACCTCCAAATGTGAGGCCATGGTGCTCTGCCGGAAACCGGTGGATTGCTCCCTCCAGGTGGGGACGGAGTGCCTACCTCAAGCGAAGGAGTTCAAGTATCTCGGGGTCTTGTTCACGAGTGAGGGTAAGATGGAGCGGGAGATCGACAGACGGATCGGTGCGGCTGCAGCAGTAAAGCAGGCGCTGCACCGGACCGTCTTGGTGAAGAGGGAGCTGAGCTGGAAGGCAAAGCTCTCAATTTACCACTCGGTCTACGTTCCTACCCTCACCTATGGTCACGAACTCTGGGTCGTGACCGAAAGGACAAGGTCGCGGCTACAAGCGGCCGAAATTAGCTTCCTCCGTAGGGTGGCCGGGCTCAGCCTTAGAGATAGAGATAACACGCTGGAGGGCTTACATCTCCCAGCTGGCCTGGGAACGCCTCGGGATCCCCCAGAATGAGCTGGAACATGTTGCCGGTGAGAGGGAAGTCTGGGTCAGCCTGCTTGGCCTGTTGCCACCGCGACCCGACCCTGGATAAGCGGAGGGAAATGGATGGATGGAACTTGTGAAGTTTTGCCAAAAGTTGCAAATCCTTATCTTTATATAGAATCCAATGTGTATCATAGAAGTGTTAAACCATAAAAGACAGTCATTGAATGTATTAAACTGTTAAGAATAGCACAGGGAGAGTCAGCCATTTATAGACAGCCAATAGGAACTAAAATGGACAAGTGAGGAGGGGATTTCAAATTGTGATCAGAAAGTGTTGGCAGAGAATCAGTCTCTTTGCTCTGGTCTCAAGGTGGGAACAGCTGTGCTCCCAGTCTGGGGTGAGGGTGAGATACTTCTCTGCGAGAATATATATCTATAGATACTGTTATTAATGTGCTCCACTATGTAATTGTTTTAGCTTCAGAAGTATTAAATGCTTTTGTTTATAATTGAACCCGGCTGTCTTTGTAGCAGAGGCCGGACCATGCGGTCTCTCCCACAGTCTAGAGGTTCCTTTAATCTAACACCTGCTATAGACCCGACCCATAGCTCCACTCCGAAACCGGCATCCTGGACGGAGGTGGTACGCCGCGGCCTCCTGAGAAAACCAGCTGGGGAGTTTCCGTTAACCATCTCCAACCGCTTCGCAGTCCTGACGGAGAATACTCCCTCCCGGGCTTCCTCTACCCTTCGCCCCTACTCGTTGGCGCAGACGGAGGTAACTCAACGTTTAGATGCAAGGCTTAGCGAGATAGAAGTACGGCTCCGCACCATGGAAGCTAAGACGCTGGTGACTGCGGGCGTAGCCGGTGCGGCCCAAACAGACGTGGCTCCCGCTAGCCGTCTCCCTGCAGCCTCCGAGCAGCTGGGGGGCCGAGTGACTGCTCCCGGGAGGCTTAAACCTGGGGCGAAGCACTCGACTCGCCAGCAGTCACTTCGCGTTACAAACGGGTCTTCCGCATCCAGCAGAGTTGATTTCTCAGCTGAGAGACCAACTCTGGTCATATGTAGCTCTATTCTGAGAAACGTGAAGCTAGCGAAACCAGAGGCTACAGTTACATGTATACCCGGGGCCAGAGCAGGCGACATTGAGTCCTATCTGAAAGTACTGGCTAAAGATAACCGTAAATACAGTAAGATTGTTATTCATGTCGGCGGGAATGACACCCGACTACGGCTCTCTGAGATCACTAAAGTTAATGTGGAATCTGTGTGTACATACGCAAAAGCCATGTCGGACTCCATAGTTTTCTCTGGCCCGCTCCCAAATCTGACCAATGATGAAATGTTTAGCCGCATGTCATCGTTTCACTGCTGGCTGTCTTGGTGGTGCCCAGCAAACAATGTGGGCTTCGTAGACAACTGGGACACTTTCTGGGGAAAACCTAGTTTGCTTAGGAGGGACGGCATTCATCCCACTTTGGATGGAGCAGATCTCATTTCTGCAAATCTGACCCAGTTTCTGTATGGACCTGGTCCATGACAACCCAGAGTTCAGACCAGGAAGCAGAGTTGCAGTCTTACACACTTCTCTGAGCTTCCATTAGAGCAGTTACTCACCCAAAACCACATAGAGACTGTGTCTGACCCACGGCCACTTAAATTAATTAAATCAAAAATAAACGATCGAGGAGTTAAACAAAATAACCTAATCCAAGTTAAAACTACCGCAACAGTGCAACAAAATAGGATAATTAAATGTGGACTCTTAAATATCAGATCTTTGTCATCTAAAGCTGTATTAGTAAATGAGCTAATATCAGATAATCATATTGATTTATTTTGTCTTACTGAAACCTGGCTGTGTAATGAAGAATATGTCAGCCTAAATGAATCAACTCCTCCAAGTCATATTAATACTCACATTCCTCGAGGCACCGGCCGAGGAGATGGAGTAGCAGCCATCTTTGACTCAAGCCTATTATTAAACCCTAAACCTAAACTAAACTATAACTCATTTGAAAGCTTGGTTCTTAGTCTTTCACACCCAAGGTGGAAAACAATACAGCCAGTTATATTTGTTATAGTGTACCGGGCCCCAGGTCCGTATTCTGAATTTCTATCGGAATTTTCTCAGTTTTTATCAAGTCTAGTCCTTAAAACAGATAAAGTAATTATTGTAGGTGACTTTAATATTCATGTGGATGTCGAGAACATTAGCCTCAGTACTGCATTTATCTTATTATTAGATTCGATTGGTTTCTGTCAGAATGTACAAAAACCCGCTCAGTTTTAACCACACTCTCGACCTGGTTCTGACTTATGGCATTAACATAGAAGATTTAATAGTCTTTCCACAGAACCCTCTTTTATTGGACCATTATCTAATAACCTTTGAATTCCTACTAACGGAGTGTACACCGTTAAGCAAGAGTTACTACACTAGATGTCTATCTGATGGCGCCGTAGCTCAATTTAAAGAAGCGATTCCATCTATATTTAACTCAATACCATGCTTCAATATAACAGAGGACTCCTGTGCTAACTTTAGTCCGACCCAGATTGATCATCTTGTCGATAGTGCTACAAGCTCACTGAGAAGGACACTAGACTCTATTGCTCCTTTAAAAAAGAAGTTAGTAAAACAAAGGAGGTTCGCTCCATGGTATAACCCTGAGACCCGCAAATTAAAGCAAACATCGCGAAAACTTGAAAGAACATGGCATTCCAATAACTTGGAAGAATCTCGGTTAGTCTGGCGAGACAGTCTTAAAACGTATAAGAAGGCCCTCCGTAATGCCAGAGCAGCTTATTACTCATCGTTAATAGAGAAAAATAAGAACAACCCCAGGTTTCTCTTCAGCACTGTAGCCAGGCTGACAGAGAGTCACGGCTCTGTTGTGCCGAGTATCCCTATAGACCTCAGTAGCAATGACTTCATGAACTTCTTTAATGATAAGATTATAACTATTAGAGAGAACATAAACAATGTACTGCCCTCGACTAGTACCGATCTTTCCACAAATAGAGTAACCTTAGAAACAGCTGTAAACCCTGATATATGTTTAGATGGCTTTACTCCCATCGACCTTGACAAACTGACTTCAACAATTTCTACGTCTAAACCTTCTACCTGTCTCTTAGACCCTATACCGACTAGGCTGCTTAAAGAAGTGCTACCATTAATTAGCACGACTTTATTAGATATGATCAACCTGTCTTTATTAACAGGCCATGTACCACAGTCCTTCAAAGTAGCTGTAATTAAACCTCTTCTTAAGAAGCCCACTCTCGATCCAGAGGTGTTGGCCAACTATAAACCGATCTCTAACCTTCCCTTACTCTCCAAGATCCTTGAGAAAGCAGTTGCAAATCAGTTGTGTGACTTTCTACGTAACAATAATTTATTTGAGGATTTTCAGTCAGGATTTAGAAAGCATCACAGCACAGAGACAGCTCTGGTAAAAATAACTAATGACCTTCTAATTGCATCAGACAAAGGACTAGTCTGTTCTTGTCCTGTTAGACCTTAGTGCCGCGTTCGACACTATAGACCACTACATCCTGTTGCAGAGACTAGAACATTATATTGGCATCAAAGGAACCGCAATGAACTGGTTTGGATCCTATTTATCGGATCGATCTTAGTTTTTTTATGTAAACGATGAAGCCTCGATGAAGACCAACGTCAGTTATGGAGTTCCACAAGGTTCCGTGCTTGGACCAATCTTGTTCACCTTATATATATATGCTTCCTTTAGGCAATATTATCAGAAAACACTCTATAACGTTCATTGTTATGCAGATGATACTCAATTATATATATCTATCAAACCAGATGAAACCAATCAGCTTGCTAAACTGCAAGCATGTCTTAAGGACATTAAAACCTGGATGACCTGCAACTTCCTGATGTTAAACTCAGACAAAACTGAAGTTATTCTACTAGGCCCAGAACACCTCCGAAATCAGTTATCTAATGATATAGTTTCTCTAGATGGCATTGCCCTGGCATCCAACAGCACCGTAAAGAATCTTGGAGTTACCTTTGATCAGGATTTGTCTTTTAACTCTCAGATAAAACAAATTTCTAGGACTGCCTTTTTTCACCTACGTAATATTTCAAAAATCAGGCACATCCTGTCTCAAAGCGATGCAGAGAAATTAGTTCATGCATTTGTTACCTCTAGACTAGATTACTGCAATTCCTTATTTTCAGGCTGCTCTAATAAGTCTCTTAAATCGCTCCAGCTGATTCAGAATGCTGCAGCTCGTGTACTAACAAGAACTAAGAAAAGAGATCATATTACTCCTGTATTAGCTTCTCTGCACTGGCTCCCCGTAAAATCTAGAATAGAATTTAAAATCCTTTTACTTACCTACAAAGCCCAAATTGGTCAGGCACCATCATATCTTAAAGAGCTTATAGTACCATACTGCCCTACTAGAGAGCTGCACTCCATTAATTCAGGGTTACTTGTGGTTCCTAGAGTCTTAAAAAGTAGGATGGGAGCCAGAGCCTTCAGTTATCAAGCACCTCTTTTGTGGAACCAGCTTCCTGTTTCAGTCCGGGGGGCAGACACACTCACCACATTTAAGAGTAGGCTTAAGACTTTCCTTTTTGATAGTGCTTATAGTTAGGGCTGGCTCTGGTTTGCCTTGGACCGGCCCTTAGACAAACTGGTATAGGCAAAAACTACAGGGGGACTTCCTTAGGATACACTGAGCACCTCTCTCCTCTTCTTCACCTCTGTCTGTATGAATTGATGTCCCATTAATGCTCATTACTAACTTTACTTCTTCCCGGGAGTATTTGTGCTTTCTCGCCTCACAGGTTCCCATGACCGCAGTTTTATCTGGACACTGGTCCTTCAACCATCCATGGCCCTGCTGACACCTACTACGATCTTCATTATTAACATTATTAATCCTATTACCGATACCATTAATGCACAGTACTGACTTTGTCTCTTCCCCGGAGTCCTTGTGCTTTCTCTCCTCACAGGTTTCCATGGAGCATGGTTTCATCTGGACCCTGGTCCTTCCTCCTACCATGGCCCTACTGACTCCAACTGCTAATATCACTTTTATTATTACTCACATTACTATTTCCTATTACCGATACCATGAATGCACATTATTAACCTGCTTCTTCACCAGTGTCTGTGCTTTCTCGCCTCACAGGTTCCTGTGTATCCGGGTTATACCTGGACGAGGTCTTGCCTCCTGCCGTGGTTCCTTCATACATTGAATGTGCTGTAATTACATTGAATGTGTTGTAATTCACTTATCCTGTTCTACACATGATATCTATTGCACTTCTGTCCATCCTGGGAGAGGGATCCCTCCTCTGTTGCTCTCCCTAAGGTTTCGTCTTCTTTTCTCCCCGTTAAAGGGGTTTTTTGGGAGAGTTTTTCCTGTTCCGATGTGAGGGTCCCGGGACAAGAGGATGTCAAATGTGTACATATTGTAAAGCCCTCTGAGGCAAATTTGTGATTTTGGGCTATACAAAAATTAATTGAATTGAACATATAAATAATATTAGAAGAAATGGAGAAACTGGAGGAAACCTACAGAACAAACTGGGACATTAATGTGTATTTTTTTGTCCTGCTTTTCTTCTAAGTGGTTGGACGGACACTAGAGTAGGAACCCAATCCAAGAACAGTCTTTACAGGTAAACCTTGCATGTTATCATAACTGTTAAAAGACTGATTGGTTCCTTGTGTTCTCCATCAGCATCAGCATCATCGTCTGTTGTCTAAAGTAGGAGAGAGCTGGGTCCGTTGTTTGCATCGACATCAAATAGTCGTCCGTGATTCACAGGCTACTTGAAAAGTAATGTCAATTTTTTGATCACTAAACGGATACAGGTGTCTGCTCACAATTTCGCAAGTTTTTGGAGCCCGACCCAAATGTGAACGGCACAATTTTGTTAAATGTTGAAAGAGTGCATTTCCCCCAAATTCCGCCTCCCTATGTCTGTTGGCATAGTGGGTCCAGGGTCGGTTGGAACACCTTGTTCTGGATTTTTATTTTATTTTTTAAATCAGTTAAATTGAAAAGAAAAGGTAGTCAAAATTTGAACACTTTATATTAAAAAATGTCACTTGTTCACACATGTGTTCGAGAAAAGGAAAACATTTGTAAAGTTATAAAAATAAATTCAGATTTTGGATGTGGAATTTGGTTTTGTCTTCCGAGTCTTCACTTCAAGTGGCACTTGAGTAAACATTTATCTCTTTCAATTAGGAGAAGCCTTTGTCTTGTTTTTGTCTGATTTTTGTTAACTTGTAACTTGGTGGGAACTATAAACAATAATGTCACAGCTTCCGAAGTTGTAAATTTTGAACTTGTGCCCTTCATGACAAAACAGGAGCAGGTGTTACAGAAACATCTGCTCACAGCAACCCGAATCAGCGTCACCAGTATTCCTACAAACCACACGCTCAGACAGGCACTGCTCTCTGAGCCGGACCGCGACACATGAATATGGTTATTCTTTGTTTTAAACACACACACAGGCTCACACAGCCCACTGAGAACCCCCTGAACTTGAACACATGACAGAGCTAATTACATGAGATTTGATGCGGTGGAGCCGCAGATTGAACAAACAAGCGGGTCTGCTCGGCTCATATCTGCCGATAATATACAGCAGCATCCACTGAGCCGCCCGTAATGCCTCAGCAGAGGCACACACACATGCACACAGACACACACGCATGTTTGGACACATGTTCACACAGTGGCAGATTCACAAATCTATATGTGAAAACACCTAAACAGGGTAACTTTCCTTAAAACCAAAGGAAGGTTGCAGGGGGTAAATGTGCCGGATGAAACCAAGCAGTGCTAAAAGACAGCTCAATTTGACATGAAGTGGACTTTTATATGAAAAGCAACTGGGTCCATTCTAACTAAAGAAATATGAAACTGTATGTTTTCATATGTGTCTGCTGGTTGAAAAATATATATAGAAATCAAAGGAACACAAGAAAAAGTTGATTTTGTGTGTTTTTATAGAGGTTTATGTTGGAGCGACATTGGTGCTCTACATGTTCACTGTCAATGTCACTGAATACGGTGAATCTTGACACTGAAATTGCACTACACCGCTGTGTAGAGACGTTCCCCCTGCTGTGCTTCCCCTCTCACTTCCACATGAGTCACTAAAATATCAAACAGGTGCAGGAAAAGAAAAACATTTGGTGTGCTTTGGCATAATAGCATTTCGCCAGTGAAAAGCATGTGCTTTTAAAATAGATAAATAACTAGAAAGGTGAGCTCAGTAGAGTGCAGATCTATGCCAGGTGTGTCTGCAAAGACCTCTGCTGTATTGTGTGGTTGAACCAATGCAACCCAAAATTGGCTAACTCCCTTTTCTAGATAATTTTAGGTGGCCATAACTGGCCACCTAAAAGTATTATGCAGTTTGCTGCAACAGAATGCTAAATTAGCCAAGGACAGACACAGAGGTGCACACTCCGTCACGGATGCACGCGCACACACACAAGTGAACAATCGCATGATCCTCCTTGCACATGCAGTTCTTAATTACAATCCTATAGATTTGCATGAAATCAAACAAAAAGTTGTCATACTACTTAAAGTCCGCCTTTCTTTTCTATAATAGCCAATCACTTTCATTGTTAATGGCGGAATCCACAGCATGTAATTCAGTGCAACTTCATATATTTGATACCAGAAACATGTGGTGGCTTTTATTGTGAGAGGGCCAAGAGAAACTCAGTGTGTTTGTCACAGAGGGTATCGACAATGATCGTCAAAAACACATCTACAAAACCAGTGGCGGGCCGTGCATTTTATACCTGGGCCTTCACTGCCGTCTTACCACCTAATAACCTCATGATGGCGCCACAGCTACGGTTATTTGTTTCTAGGTGTGTAACATCACATATTCGTTTTAAACCGTTCGGTACGAGGCTTACGAACCGAACAATAATACTGGTGCATTTGGAAAATGCAGAAGCTTAAATTGTGGTAAATATAATGTTTTCGGTGGAGACACCGGTCTGTCTGTCTGTTTAGTTGCCGGGTCAGCGTCTGACCCCGGAAGCAAAACAAAACACAACTGAGGCGCGAATGTTCTGCGAGGCTATGCTAAACTAGCTTAATAAGGAAAACAGCACGCACAAACTCACGCTACATTCTCCCCGCAGCGTTTAGGCAGCTGTTCCCTACTGATTCAAACAGGGTTAAGCAATCGCCACACAATCATTCTTGTTTGTAAAAGAAAACAGCCCAAACTGATTCAATTAGCCGGACCCTAAACCCACGCAGGACGGTATGCTTCGTAATTAACGGACAATGCATATGGTCAAAATCGATGTAATTAACACAATGACAAGAGCGAACTCGCAAGAAAGAATCACATTTATTTAAAACAAGGCATGACAAAACAATCCAGCAACACTCACACTAAAGAGCAAGGGCCATTCAAATATTATTTACATCAGGGCACAATATCCATAAATGACACGATAGGCAAAATTAACACACTGCAGATGTAAAGAAAACAAAAGCAGTTTCACTTACCAAATGCTGTTCTATTTAAATACAAAATCCATCCTTCTGTCTTTGTTCACAAAGAGTTCAATGACGCGGTTGTACAGTACATCCGTGCTCCGTTTCCCTGTGAACTTGATCGTTGATCTGGAGATCCACTCGGGTCCTTCCAAACGTTTTTAAGAGCACTGTAGCTTGCAAGTGTCCCGCCGTACTTTGGTGTCGTGTAGCGGCTTTGCTCAGGCAGCTCAGGTTACCAAATCCAGCATGGCTCCATACACCAAGACGTTCAGTCGCAAATAACAGGCATTCCCAGCAATACAATTTGCAGCTCTTCTCCGACCCCGTCAGCCAGGAATACCATTCATAGTTTGCCGACTGAAAGTGGCGCACAAATCCTTTTCTTACAATGTCCAGTTTGTCCGGAAATGTCCTTCTTGAGAAAGGCATTCCCAGTAACTCCGTCACTAAATCAGCTTCTCCTCCTTCCGCCATTTGATGTTAAAAAAACAAAGCTAAGTAAAAAAAACTAAAAATGCCATCATTTCTTCCATATCTTTCCACTTGAACTCTGACTGCTAACAACCTAAGTTCTGCTAGCAAGCATAAGTTTCACTTTAGTCACGTACTCGCCCACTGACCAATCACAGCACACTTGCACCTCGCGGCAGAGCTGCACCTGAACATGAGCTGCACGTAATGCTGACGTAGCTGCCGGCTAGCAGGTGCTGACACATCAAAGAATACGCCCAACATACCAAACTAAAGATCTGATTGGTTGAACACTATGCCAATCAACAATATCATCCCCATTCACTTAAACTGCACATAGATGCACTTCAGAGACTGCAGGCCTGGGGCCTCTCTTCTTACCTAGAGTTACAGAGGTGAAATCTGATTGGATAAAAGCTCTACTTAAAACAAGCTGCACTGGAAGCAGAGCAACTGAGGAAGACAGTAGCCAGTAGACAATGAGAACATAAGATAATGGGAAAAATATGTTTATAAATTATTATACATGTAGTGTATTTAAGAAAAATTATTGAATTATAAAATAGATATAGCTTTGTGATTCTGTTTAGGCCAGCAGAGAAGGCCTTGCAGGCCCTGACGGCCCGCCACTGTACAAAACAAGGGATGGACATTTCTGTCATTTCTTTGACAATGGATCAGTTTTTAAACTTGTCAGGGAATAAAGGATCAGTCAGGGTGAAGCCACAGTGAGCTCCATCTCCTCAGCAAGCTCCCCAACTCTTTTTTTTAACTGTGTCCTGCTGCAGTGTGGAAAACTACTCACGCCGGGCGTGGGGAGCATGAAATGAGATTGCTGTTGCTCGTGGCATGATGTGTAAAAGGCCGACTATTTTTCCGTCTTCTTTATTAAAACAACATGAGTTTGTCCGGCTGCACTGTAAACAGAAACACCAGCTGCTCTTCTGTTGTATTCCTGACAAAGCAGCTGCTGTTTTCAGAGTGTTTGCTTTAGTATTCAACCGCACTGGCTGTTGCCACGGTAACCGTGTGTGTCGCCAAATCAAGCAGGACTTAAATCTTAAGGATTATAACTTTGACGTGGTGAAATCACACAGTATGTTGAATGCAGGATGATTATTGGCATTCTATCAGAAGAGATCCTCAAGCTCACCCAGAAAGTCAGTGATATCAATGTTTTCTGTCAGGACATTTTCCCCGGCAAATTTAATTCTGAACTTTTTGGATCCCTGCTGTAGTGAGGTTTAAGTTTTTCTTTAAACAAAATCAAAATAAGACATATAGTCCCCGATCAGACAGAGATGAAGCGTCCGTTTCAAAAACGCCTTGGCAAAACACGCCAGGCTAAACAGCGTCCTCTCACCGGTCGTAGTCATTTCCTGTGAAGATGGAAGTTCATTTTAAAAAGACTGCACACATGCAAAAAGCGGAAAACCGACACGTGTTACTGGCTTTCGTAGGAATACGCACAAAAAGTGAGGAGTAATGATATCACACGAACCGTTGCACGAGGATACACTGCGCTGTTAGAGCTTGCACATAGATTTCGAGGACTGCTGAATGTTGAAAAGTGAAGGAGAAGGTCCGGTTATGTCACTCGCTGAAACGCCTACTTCTTGTTAACTGTACATCTGTGTCATGTACACAACTGCTATTTATAGGTAGGCACTGATGCAACATATCTTTGGAAATCTAAGATTCTTGTGATTCGATTCATGCAAACCATTTCAAGATACAATCACAACAGCAGGTACAATCAACGCCTCTGTCAGACCACCAACCAACAAACAAAATCGAGGCAACTCACGATGAAGCTTTATAGAAGTCCACCCATCAATAATATTCTTGTCTTGGAAAAAATGGTCTTGGTCTTGGCAAAGGTCCAGACGATCCAATTCAGTAAAATATTGAGTCCAAAACACATTATTACGTCCATAAATACTCACGGACTGCTGTTGCATCATTTCAAATTAGCCGGCAGATAGGCCTAACTATCTATGTATTTTCGAACGTAACTTCAGTTTGCATGTAAACACTGATGCTCTCTGGATCTCAAAATGGCAGCTGCACTCAGACCTTTCGATTGACACCTCATTTGACCCAATAGGAGCTTCCATGTCCTGTCTACAGCCTACAATAGCCAACGACAGTCCGCGTTGAAAGAAAGTGCCTGCCCCTCTTCTTTCGTGTAAAGCTCGAGCCAATTACAACCGATCGTTCTGATGACTGACACTTCGTATAGCCAATGAAATTTCGAAAATAACGATATACAGCTTCAGGGGTTAGATTTAGAGGCAGAACGTGGAAGTAACCTGCGTAACCGTGAGTCAGGTCCCTGTGTCTGTGCGTTAAATGCCAAGTGTGGTTTTTGAGAGGTTTGGAGAATTTAGGAAAGTGAATAATGGCAAAATAACTTGTAGATTACTGTATTTAGACATAAATAAGCTTAGTTTGAATTATGAATAAACATTTTTACACAGCCTAGGTATGTTACCATGGTTACTATGGGTCTCCAAATGGCCTTTTTTGGAAAGCGCCTAGACATACCCTTAGAAAAACATGTGTATAATATTAATTTTCTGTGATATTGTTATCAAATTTGAACTTGGACTAGGTAAGGCTTCATGCTGTGGTCCCATTGTGTTTTCCAGCTAATAAGTCCCAGCTATAGTAATCTGCAGGCATCTGTTTGCAAACAAATATTCAGGCTGATATAAAAACCTTCTACTTCAGTGTGTTCAAACTTATATTACTCAATGCCAGTAGCACTTACAGTGATTCTGAACTTCTGAGTGTTACCTTTCAAAAGAGACCAAAACCATGCATGTACTCCAAATGGTTCAAGAACAGCTTTCAATTTACTTTGGGTATGCCTTGGATAGGCGTTTTCGGCTAATTTTACTGGAGTGGTAACAGGTTAACAATCAGTAGATTGTTGTTGGAAGCGTGACGGAGCGTGATGAGGACGTTTGACATAATTACTTTCGAATGATCTTATAATAGACAGTAAAGTTCAATAACTTTTATTTAGCCTTTGCAACATAATTTGGTTTGTTAGCAAATGTTTTGGACTTTGTTCAGTGCTTCTTGGTGGTAGATTTTAGGTTTTAATTTGAGATTGTCTGGATATTAGTCTGTAGACCTGTAACTGGTATCCACTCAGGCTCTGTCTCTGGGGAGGTGATTTACAGCAGATCATGTGGTGGAGGCAGACAGGAGGCTGATAAAGACGGTTCACTGGAAATGCTACAGTTTAACACACACACGGCTCGTTTTTTTGGATGGTCTTGTAAGAGAGATTTGTCAGATTTGCTGCGTTCACACCTCCGATCAACACGACGGAATTTCTGTGACGTAAGTGACTCTGACTCCTGGCGCCCATCACCTCCTCTTCCTCACCTCCCTTTCCTCACTTCCTCCTCCTCCTCTTCCCTCCATCTCTACTCCTTTTCATACACTCTCGACCACATTTTTTTCCCCATCTCACTCCTCACCCTTCCCTTCTCTTTTCTCTCCTGCTCCTCCTCCTCCCCCTCGCCTATTTTCTTCCACTCCTCCTCCTTGTCTTCTTCCATCTCCTCCTCCTTATTCTTGTCACCCCTCCCCTTCAGCCTCCTAGTCCTCATTACCTCTTCCTAGCTCAGTCTCCTCCACTGCTTCTGTATCCTCATCTTTCTTCTCACCCTCTCCTCTTCCTCACCTCGTCCTAAAGTTGTCTTCTCCTCCCTTCTTTTCCAGCTCTCCTTTCCTTACCCCATTTACCTCCAACTTCTTCTCCATCTGCCCTCTTTGCTGCTCCCCTCCTCCTCACCTCAATCTCTTCCTCCTCATCACCTCCCCCCTTGCTGTATGTCTTTCTCCTTCTCATCCCTCCCTTGCGCACCTCACTTTCCTCCTCCCTATACTTCCTCTTTCTCCTCCTTCCTGAAACCCTTGCACAAGCCAAGGCTAAATGAAGTTACATAATGCATGAACGCACCTCCTCTTTCTCTTCCTCCTCCTCCTCTTCCTTCCCCTCACCTAATCAAATACAGAGCGGAAACTGTCGAACAAGCAGCATTGTTATTTTTCAGAAGCTCTACACTGGTTTGGTTACATATTACATGAAAGCTCCTCCCCCCAAAATGCTTGAATATGGAAACAACTGCTTTGTGTTGTCTCCGGTGTAATGAGCTCCCCGTGTGCCACCGCCACATCTGGGCCATTAATAAAGAATGGGGGAGAAGGAGGAGAGGCGAGGGTGCCGGGTAGAAAAATAGAGGACACATGAAACACAAAGCAATACAGCCGACAGCGAAGCCACGCTTTGAAGCATCTCCCAGTGGGTGGGTGTGTATGTGTGTGTGTGTGTGTGTGTGCATCAGTAAGCGAAGGTAGAGCAAACACACACACACACACACACACACACACACACACACACACAAATGCTGAATAAACAACAGTTTGTCACTGTCAACTGCTAAATTCACAGAGGCATTTGGCTCTTTGCAAGTAAGAGTTCCCAAAATAAGAATTGCACGAAAACACACACGTACCTGATATTGTCATTTTGAAGGATTGTTGGACCGGTTTCAAGTTTTTTTTCCACTAACTCTTGAATTTTAAAGGGACAATTCAGCATTTTTTTGGAAAGGTACTCCATTGGCATCTTACTCAAGTAGCTGAACTGTCTTGTCCAAACAGTGGTCTGAATGTCGTGCCAGACTCATGATGAATGACGTGTCAGAATCAGCCAAAGATGCGGGAGGGCACTGGCTCAAAGCTGGCTGGAGAGCTAGTTGCTAACTGAAGCCGATTCTCAGCTAAAAAAAACGTCTTGTGTCTCCGAAGCCAAAGACAAATGTTTGTGTGTCATACCACAGCCACATTTGGTCCTCCAGTGCCTTTTCATTTTACACACATCCACAGTGATCTCTGGTTACTCAGGTTTTCAGCCCCAATATTCTGGGTAAAGCAACCAGATCTCATGGGAAGGCGAAAAATATTGAATTTTTTCTAATTTTAGGCTTTTCCCATGTCATTTAACACAAAGTTGTTATCATGAAGTGGACGTGGTTGTGTGCAGGCAACAAAAACACTTAGTATGGTTGAGGAAAAACATCATGGGCTTAAAAGAAGCATGGAAACTAAGTATGGAAACAATGTAACCAACAAAAAGTAATTAATGTCACCTAAGAAAGAACGGTTTCCTGGGTGCAAGTCCTGTGTTTGTCATACGTTTTATACAACGTCACTTGTTCAGAGCATTTTCAACTGAATGCGTTTTCATTGCAGTTGACTACATGGCGTACAAACGACACGCAGAAAGTAAACCTACCACGCAAAATTACTTTGTCAATTGTTGTGTCATTATAGGACCCGAGAGCCCCCCACGGGGGGCTGTTTTAGAGTGTGCAGCATTCAGCGTGTCGTAGAAAGCATTTTTCATAAAGAAATATGATTATTGCTCCAGACATATTGAATATCGAATTAACGGGAAAAGTCCGAGCAACATCATCATACCAGCCATTGTAAACACTGCAAACACAATTATACATGAACTAATATCACATCTGGAAGATATCTAGAAGATTTGCCACAATTTTGGCCAAAAATCGACGACCTATGCTCACTCTATGGCTCTCTCATCACGGAGCAGGATCGCACATGGCGGATGAACACATGCAGGAGGGGCACGATTCGACCCGGAAACGCACAGCGGCGTCCAAATTACTCTCTGTCAAACCGTTCAAAAGTTATGGGTATGCATGCCAACATCAGCCGCAGGTCACGAGAAAAAAAATTGGGGAAAAAAACTTTCCCCAATCTTTTTGCACAGCTCTGCCCGCCATGTTCTGCTGCATGTCTGTGAGTGAGATCAATGCGCTGGCGGAATGAATCACAAAATGGCAGACGATTCTGTGGGGTGGAGCAATCCATGTAGAGAGGGGGGTTCGCCCAGCATTTTGCGATTTTTAGTCAGTAAACAGACCCGGATACGATCAAACACCCCTGCATGGCTCCCGTTGGACTATCCCGCATCTAAAAATGTCTCACACGAGTAAATCGGCCTTACTAGGGTCACATAGACACACATTATGAGCCATTTATTGTTATGAATGACAGATATGACACATCATAACTGCTCAAAATTATTCAAAATGGTGTCAAACTGATTTATTAGGATTATTGAACACTTAGTGATAAGAAAAGTGAATATATAGTTAATATTTAGTTATATAGTATATAAAATTAGTATACAGCAATGCAACAGCTGGTTCCGAAAATCTAAATTTAGATTTTTATGACCATTTATGCTGGCCTGCTTCACTCAATCGAAGTAAAATATGTTGTGGGGACATGTAAAACGTGTTGTTCTATGACTGTGGCGTGTTTTTAGGCTTGCAGCTGCATTATTTTTTTTTTTTAAAGTTCAATACAAGTGCTTTTTTTCAGGCGAACCTAGAAATTTTTCAATTTCAGCTGTGCCATAAGTGTATCAGTTATTAACCAGTAACATATACACAATATTTACACAATTCAACACATCTCACAAGTGTTACCAGTATTCTAGCATCAAAATTATTAAAATAGACCTTGTAGTTAGAGCTCAGGACTCTCTTGAGTATGGCTATGCAATTTTCAAGCAGAGGCCTAAAAATAGGGCTAGGGTCCTATGAGTTAATTAATAAGCCAATAGGCCCTTTTTCAGAGCAGCCATTTTGACACGTCACAGCAGGACAAACACAGGTGTAATTGATGACGTTTATTATTGTCCCATTCTGTTTAGTGTGTCATTCCAGTTAGCCAGCATGCACAATACCAGGGCCACCTAAATGGAACAAGGCCATACGTCATTTATTACACCTGTGTTTACCCTGCTATGACATGTCAAAACGGGTGCTGTGAAAAGGGCCTATTGGTGAGAACGGACTGTGTATAGATAACGTCAATCTAGATTAATAGATAACTAAACATTTCAAAGAATTATTCTTCCAATATAATGGGACTATGTGGCACTCGGCTTGTGTTGCCTCTCATCCATGAGTAGATGCACCAACGTGCGGTGATACTGTTGGCGGAAAGAGACTTTGCTGTTGAGTTGCTGATGAGGACTGAGTGCCATTGTTACACCCCCAGAAAAAAGGGGGGGGATGAATAATCACGAGTTATAGTTTGTTTCTCAGCAAGAAGTTTAATGTCCATTGAAAAACACAGGGAAAAAGATTGCGCATATTTTCAACGCCCCTCGGCAGAGACCAAAGCATTCGATCTCAGACTCAAGATCAAGACCACTATGTAGATCACAGTTTAACTCTACGTTTCTCCGTTTTTGTTTGGAAACACATATGTTTTGCTACGTTTACACTGAGCAGCCACACTACGCCGGAGTTTTGGAGCACCCTAAACGAAGGAGTTTGAAAACACCCCCGAGGTTGGAGGAGTTCGAAAACTCCGGGGTTGCGTTTGCGTGTGGACGGTCAGAAACGGATCTGTTTAGAAAAAATGACGCCCACACCCGTATTCGCTACTTGATTGGTTCTTAGCAGCCATGACGTCTCCTTCCCTGATTCGTCACACTCACTATCACGTGACCCATACCTGCAGGAAAACAAACTGGGCTACCAGTGATTCATTTCAACATGGATAACGAATTTCAAGTGTTGCTTGCTTTGTTGTCTGTACTAGCAGCTGTTGTGCAATAAAAGTCTGCATTTCTGTGGAGGAAGCAGCTGTTATTGGAGCGATTAGCGAGCGGCGTGACCAGCGGCGTCATCAGCCCTATGGAGCGGCCAAGCCACAGTTAAATGCTATTCAGAGCTACGAGTGAGAACAACAACAGTTAGTGCCTCGTTGTTTTTAGATTCTAATGAGAAGACACGCTGCTTCGTTTTACTTCTTCCATTTGGTAGCCTTGAGAGACCTTATTCTGTAAGTATTTCTTTATGAAGCATGAAAAGATGTACGAAGATATATTCTGTTCGCTCTTTTAGTATAGCATTTGTGTTGTATTAAATGCTAATCGCGGTTAGCATTTCTCCATTGGCGGTAATGTTAAAATTAGCTTAGAAGTTAGCTAGTCGGACATGTTACATGATGTTCAGCGCTACGAGTGAGAACAGACAACAACAACACGGAGGAAACGAGTGAGAGACGTGTGTTGACCACATTTATGGACCATAATCTAGTAAAAGTTTACGTGTAAGTGTTGATTTTAAAGTAAATTTGATGTGAGAGAGAGAGATAGAGAAAGACCCGCAGCGCTGTAACTAAGTCTGAAAAATAAAACTTCTAAAACTTTCCACGAACTGTCTGTTTGAGTTTATAGAGGAATATTTTAGAGGAAGATCTTAAGTATCAAATACAACCTTTCATTATTAAAGACTACTTTATTACTCTGTCGTATTTTTTTAAACTAAGCAACCAATCCACTTCCTGTTTACACCGTCACGCGCATGCCCAGTGTACGTTAATGGTCACGTGCTGTCCGCCTTCGAAGGTTGCCGTGTGGATGCAGATCAATTCGAAAATGATGCTGAAACGCTCGTGTGGACGGAGATCGTTTCTATTTGAAAAATCTGCTTCCAAATAGAAACGGAGTAATGTGGATGTAGCATCAAACTACACAATACAGAACAAAGCAAACGATGCAAGAAAACACAATCTTATTATTTCAACCACGTATTCATGTGTGACGAGTTTTAACTAGTGGTTTCAGTAAATCGTCATGTTATCCATGAATGATCCTCTCAATCACATCACATTCAACACAATAGACCATGAAATTAACATTTTCCTTAACTTATAAAAGTGAATGTTTTCCAACTTGTCACGCATATAGTCCCTTTGTATTGGAGAAAAAAGGCAGACCTCTACAGTCAATATCTCCAACACTCGGCAACTCGCACAAAAACATTCTGAACTGATAAAGAGCCTTACAGGTTGGAAGAAAAATATGTACTTTAGATTTTTGGGGTGAACAGTCTCTAAAAAGAAATAGTTAAACATTTTGGAAAAGGTGCTTCTTCGCTTTTTTGAGAAGATCAATAACATTATGTCTGCATGGTAAATATGAAGCTGGAGCCAGATGTTAGGTGAGCTTAGCTTAGCACACTTAGACCTCTAGAGCTCAGTAATTACAATGTTATAACTCATTTGTTTAGAAGCTGAAATGTATAGGTACAATAATAATGCGATTTTAAATAGGTTATGTGCCACACTATTTGTGGAGTCTCCACTGGTTGCCTGGAAGTTGTGTTAATTAGTTAATTTTATACGTGCTTTTAACATGCCCAAGCGGTGTACTCTTTCCACTATGGAGGTGGAAGGATTCAAGGTACACTGAAGGATCCGAGCCAATTTGCTTAGCTTTGCAGAGCTTCCCTTGTCCAGCGATCTTCTGTCAGTATCCTCCAGTTCAACCTTTCGAAAATGAGACAGCAGGTCTCTGTGTGATTGTGTATATGTGTGTATGTGTAGGTCCTTCCCAGCATGTACAGTATCCAATTAAAGCCCAGAACCCAATTTACATTCTGCTGCTGCCTCGGCCAGGTGGCTGAGGGGAACGGAGCCATGGGGAGAAGGGCTGAGAGGGAGATAAAGTTCTCCCTTCTAATTAAAACCGAAACATGGCTTCAGTCTGAGGGTGCGGGACACTTTTTTCTCCAAGGCTTTATCTAGGTCAGCAGGGCTGCAAAGTGACATTCAGCAGCACAACCACAGGGTGTGTGAGGGGGTAGTCCTCAATTTCAAATTAGAATCAGAATAAGACTCTTGCTGAGTACTGTGCGGTTTACAAGTGTAGCAAAAGCTGTAGTTCATACGCAAGCATCGCAGTCAGAACCATGCAGTCATTACTTCTGCACTTCACTGCATAGCTTCTTAACAGACACTGATGCTACTTGCTGGGGTGTAAAAAAAAAGCAGCTGGTGGTAGTAGTGCAGCATTGTCATCTACTTGCAGGCCAACAGCAGAGTTAGTATGGAAGACAACATGTGAGCTTTTGCTGTTTACAATTTAAGTAAATGTGTTGCTATTTTTTGCTGGTATGTAACATGAGTATTACTCTCATCTGATTAGAATACATTTTCCTTTTGCTCCGATTCCTGTATCCATGTGTAAAAGTTATTTTTCTCACTTGATAGAAAATACCCACTTAGAGAAGCATGTTGCACTAATCAACATAGACAGTCGTAAATATATTTTACCATTACACATCTTTAAGCTCATTGTTTTGGTCTTAGTTTATTGTTTTGATTCGGTCTCAAGCTAAAAAGCGTACAATGAGCCAACAACAATAGCTCATAAAGAATGTGGAATATTTAGCAGGTCGAAGAGACAAGATATTTTCCTCACCAAAATGTGTGGAGACCAAATAGAGCAAAAAGGACTTTTTTTTTTGCTAACATGTGTGGCATAACAATTTCATAAAGTGATAATGGGTCAGCATCGTGTGGCCCAAAAAAAGTTATAATGCAAGTGATGACAGAATCCTGTCTGAATTATTCACGTACTGAAAAGATTCAATTTGGATTGGGTGGAGTGTGATTTAAGTTGTAATGGTCAGAGAGAATCACAGGACACCTATAACGCATGTGTGCAGTTCAAAATGAATATGTAGTATGTTGGAGATTTGAAATATTGTCATTTTAAACTCCTCTCTGCATTGGTTTTATCATAATGTAAGCAGCAGTGGCGGGCTGTGCATTTTATACCTGGGCCTTCTGTGCTGTCCTACTGTGGCGTCACAGCTACGGTTATTTGTTTCTAGGGAATACACGTATTCGTATTAAACCGTTCGGTATGAGGCTTAAGCACCGAACAATACGTTTGAATAATACTAGTGCATTTGGAAAATGCAAAAGCTTAAATTGTGGGAAAAATAATGTTTTCGGTTGACTGAACTCACATAGGAGACAACGGGCTGTGTGAACTTTTGAACCCGGAGCAATAGCAAAAAACAGCTCAGTCACCGCACGTGTCTTCAGGGAGGCTAAGCTAAACTAGCTTAGCAGGGAAACAGCAGCTAGCCGTTCCCTACTGATTCAAACGGAGAATCAAATGTCCAAACCTAACCCCGCGATGATTCCTCATTAACGGACAAGTCAGAATCAATGTAATTAACACAATTACAAAACAAACTCACAAGAACCAGTCACATATATTTATATGACAACATAAAATGTCAAGCATGACAAATCATTCCAGCAACACTGCAGCGCTAGAGCCATTCATATTATTCATAAAAACGACACATTAGACAAATGAACACAGTAGTAGCGCTACTGCAGATGTAAAAAAACAAAAGCAGTCGACTTACCAAAGCTGCCTTCACTTAAAGACAAAGTCCATCCTCCTTTCTTTGTTAACAAAGTCTGTAACTCCCAAATCCATTTATCCTCCTCCTTCAGCCATTGAGTGTTAAAAAAACAAAGCTAAGTAAAAACAACCTTACTACTACAAAGGAAGCCTGACCAAGGAAGCAACAAGACACCATAGCACGACTGGACACTTACAAGCTACGGTGCTTTTGAAAACCTTTTCAACCCGAGGCGATCTACAACTCAACGAACACGTTCGAGAAGGACCTCTGGCTGGAACTGAACCGCACCGATGTACTGTAGAACCGCGGTGTGACAAGGACCCTCTCCATTGCAGGCATTTGTGGACTGTTCAAGACAATAAGAGACTCACACACTGAGAGTTGAATGTTTATTGTACGGTTCTGATATGGTCTCAGGAGTAATCATTGAAGGTTGGGCCTGTAGACACAAACATATTAGTAGTTTGGTTATCTTTAACTAAAATGATTGAATATATTAATAGTGCTGTCAAATAACCTGCATGTTCAAAGCACTTACCTCTGCTGTGTCTCCTCTCCAGGGTGTTCATCCTAAAAGAGCACCCCAGGGTACAAGAGCACCATTTTATAGTTCCGGGAAGGTACCATGTGGTAATTACGAGAGGGGTGGTAGGGAAATGTAATCCTCTGTTCGGGCCGGATATGATCTCTATGGTGATGTCTTACCACAATAGAGATCATATAGATAATTGACCTTAGAATGTTAGGCATCCATTTTAATGTATTTGTTGTAGATTAGGGGATTGTGTTGTAGAGTAAGGGGCAGAGTCACCTATTTTACAGTGATGTGGAGGTCCTCGTTAGTGGCAGACTATATAAGGCTGCCATAATTACATCTAGTGCTGTCGCTTCCAGGACCACATGCTGCCCGTGGTCCCTGAAAGAGTTATGCCATGTATTTGTTTGTTTTTGTCTGTGAAATAAACACCCGGTTGGTTTACACATACTCTCTGTGTCCGTCCTCCTGCTGCGTGGCCAGCCTAACAAGTGGTGTCAGAAGTGGGATCTGCATCGCAGTGGGAAGTTGGAATGACTAGAGGTACAAAGAAGAATGACCAGCAGGAAGAGCCAGATGAAGGTGCATGTGCATCAGCTGACCAGGAGGCCGTGGCAACCAAGCAGGCAAGATGGAGGAATTGTCAAGTCTGATAAAAAATCTCACCCGGTCTCAAGCAGCCAGAGACCAGCAGATGGAAAAAGACTATTCCCGTCAAGAACAAAGATGGAAGAGCATGCAGCATCAGTTTCAGCAGATACAGATGCAGGTGCAGGAAATGAAGGAAGATGACAAACGTGAGCAGGTGGAGCTGGATGAGGAGCAATCTCTGAGCGGAGGTGGTGACATGGATGATCCAGATGAGGGAACATGTCAGACGAACAATGCAAGACTTCAGAGGAAACCACCAGTCCGCAGAGAACCGAAGCTGCTCCCACTGTCATCAGATGATGACATTGAACACTTTTTGACAACATTTGAAAGAATGGCACAAGTCTGTCGATGGCCAAAAGATGAGTGGGCTGTTCGCCTGGTCCCTTTGCTGACAGGGAAGGCAAGGAGTGCCTATGTGTGCATGGACATTGCAGATGCTGAAGATTATGAAAAAGTTAAAGCAGCAATATTGGCAAAATATGAAATCACAGCAGATACGTACTGCCGACGGTTTCAGTCTATGAATATTTTTCAAGGACAGACCCCACGTGAGCTGTATGTTCGCCTTAAAGACTTGTTTTCGAAATGGGTCAAACCAGAAAAGTCAACAGTGAAAGAGATATCTGAGATGTTGATTCTTGAACAGTTCCTGAGGATGGTGCACCCAGACCTTGAGGTGTGGATCCGTGAGCATGACCCTCGTACTGCAGAAGAAGCAGCTCAGCTGGCTGAAGTATTCACAGCAGCCAGAAGAGGGGCCAGACACACCGCCTTCGGCAGAGACACCAATTTTGCCCAGAGAAGCAAGTCCACTGGGGGTGAGCGGGGCTCTGGTCAGGCTCCAAGTAGAGTTTTTCCCAGTGGTAGGCAGTTTCCATCTAATAACACCAGCAAGTCAGACCCTGATAAAAGCACTCCTTTCAGAGCTTCTAAACTGGATGGGCGATGTTACCTGTGTAATGGGGTAGGACATACTCAGTACTCTTGTCCACGTACAACCCACACAAAACCATCTCTCTTTTGTTCAGTCCCTAGGCCAACTACACAACAGGTAGTTAAGGAGACAGCCCGTACTGCACCAGTTCTGGTGAATGGTCAAAGAGAGATAGCTCTTTTAGACACGGGGGGGTTTCAGACAGTGGTACTATCCAGCCTGGTGCCAAGGGACAAGTGGAGTGAGGATACGACCTACATTAGTTGTATTCATGGGGATGAGCATGGGTATCCTACTGCTGAGGTATATCTGACAGTGGGTGGGCAGACCTTTCTTTTGCCAGTAGCTTTGGCTCCCAAGTTACCATATGCTGTCATTGTTGGCAATGATGTCCCCACCCTCTTTGATCTTGTGCAGCAGGCAGAAAAGGGCAAGCCTATCACACTCAACCCAGTAACTACGAAGGTTCAGAGCACAGAGCAAGAATGCAGGGAAGCCCCATTGGTAGAAGCTACTGTGGTTCCAGTTACAGGGACATCTAAAACTTGTGTTATGGTGACCACAAGGGCTCAGAGTTCAAAGGAAGTCCTCAAGGAGTTGCCATTCTTTGGGGTAGAGTGGGAGACAAGTGAAGTGAGGCCTTCTAAGACTAAAGCAGAAAGGAGGAGAGAGAAATGGAAGGGCACAGCTAAAGTGACAGAAGAGATTTCTAAACCAAGTTATCCATTAGATGTAGACCTTCCACTAGATATAGGTGCACTACAGAAGGAAGACCCTACTTTAAAACTTTGGTTTGACAAGGTGACAGAGGTTGAGGGGATCAAGCAGGGTCGCCCAAACTGTCTAGAGGAAGTTACCCATGTAGTAAAAAGGGGGATTCTCTATCAGTGCAACAGGGATGTTGAGGCTTTAGCATTACCATAGCAGTTTAGACAAAGGGTGATGGATCTTGGGCACACAGTACCATGGGCAGGACATATGGCCTTTCAAAAAACTTTGCGTAAGATTGCCAGTCATTTTGTGTGGCCAGGTATGTACAGTCAGGTTTTGCAGTTCTGTAGTTCTTGTGAGAAGTGTCAGCTGACTTCAAAGAGTAAGGGTGCACGGGCCCAGCTACAGCCATTACCAATTATTGAGACACCTTTTGAAAGAATAGGCATGGATATAGTGGGACCATTAGAGAGGAGTTCTTCTGGTAACAGGTACATCTTGGTAATCTGTGATTATGCAACCCGCTATCCTGAAGCTTTCCCCCGAAAGTCTGTAAAAGCCAGACATGTTGCTAATTGCCTTTTACAGCTGTTCTCCAGGGTAGGCATACCTAGAGAGGTCCTGACAGACTGTGGGACAAATTTTATGTCTAGGTTGCTACAACAGGTCTATCACCTGTTAGGAGTAAAAATAATTAAGACCACCCCTTATCACCCCCAAACGGACGGGCTGGTTGAAAGATACAATCAGACACTGAAAAACATGCTGCGCAAGTTTGTGTCCCGCACAGGAGCTGATTGGGACCAATGGCTGCCTTATCTGCTCTTTGCCTACCGGGAGGTGCCACAGGCTTCAACCGGCTTCTCACCATTTGAACTGCTTTATGGACGCCAGGTGAGAGGGCCACTGGACCTTCTGAAAGACTACTGGGAAAGTCCTACATCAAAGGGAGAGAATGTGGTGGCATACGTGGTCAAGATGAGAGAAAGGTTGGCCGATATGTCAGCACTGACCCAGGAGACCATGAGGATGGCTCAACAGAACCAAAAGAAGTGGTATGACCAAAAAGCAAGAGAGAGGGTTTTTGAACCAGGGGGAAAGGTACTGTTACTGCTTCCTACTTCTGACAGCAAGCTTTTGACCAAGTGGCATGGACCTTATGAAGTCACAAGACTGATTGGGAAGGTCACCTATGAAATCTATATGCCAGAGAGAGTAAAGAAACATCAGAAATTTCACGTAAACTTGTTAAAGGAGTTCCAGGTTTGCCAGGAGCCAACGCACCATCAGCTGTTCGTTCGTGCAGTCCATGATGAGGAGGTGACTGAAAAGTTCTTTCCTGCCAGCACAGTGGAGTCCAGTCCAGTGGATCTGTCCATCTCCGAGCAGGCAGATGTGATGCCTCTTCTGGACCCAAAGCTCTTCAGTGAGACACCGGGCTTCACCACTCTTGTACAGCACAAGATTCGGCTAAATAAGGATGCCCCAGGGCGGCAGAGGAGCTACTGGATTCCTGAGCGGTTGGTGCTTGAGTTACAGAAAGAAATCTATTAAACTCTTTGTAAACAAAGAAAGGAGGATGGACTTTGTCTTTAAATAGTGAACAGCAGCTTTGGTAAGTGAAGTGCTTTTGTGTTTTTACATCTGCAGTAGCGTTACTACTGTGTTAATTTGTCTATGGTGTCGTTTTTATGATTAATATTGTTCCCTATGATGTGAATACTATTTGAATGGCCCGTGCTCTTGAGTGTGTGGCGGAATGCGTGTTGCTTTGTTGTCATATGTGATTGGTTCTTGTGAGTTTGTTCTTGTCATTGTCTTAATTACATTGATTTTGACTATATGCATTGTCCGTTATTGACGAAGCATCCAGTCATGCGCGTATTCATGTATCTGCAATCTGCAGTTAGTGTATTTGTAGGTGTTGAGCTTCATATAACATTTTATTTCACTTGTCAAATGTTGCAGTGTTATGTGAATATGTGTTTTTTTTACACAAAACAAATAACCCGTAGCTGTGGTGTCATAATGAGGTTATTAGGAGGTGGTCCAGCTGTAGTAGGACAGCACTGAAGGCCCAGGTTTAAAATGCACGGCCCGCCACTGGTAACATACCTACTTATTTAAACCCCAACCACAATCTTTTCCTAAACCTAACCTAAGTATTTTGTTTGTGAGTAAACCTGAAAAATAAGGAAAGCTACATTGGAAGTATATTTTGATAAAGGGACTGTATGCATGTAAGAGGACACTGTATATTCCCTGTGAATATGGAAGTTTATTTTGACAAGACATGTGGAAATTGAAACTCCATCCCTGACAGTAGAGGGGTAAGGCTTCATACCTTGAAGCACTGACCAAGCTGTATATTTGACAAGTTAGGAGATAAGAAAAAATGTACCGTGTTGCCATTACAATTACTGAATGAGTAACTTAGAGGAAATCCCTTAAATTATATAACCAAACTCTTCTTTCCCCGGTATGTTTCAATGTATAACCTCTTCCAAACTCGGGTTACATTGAAATAAACTCTTCAGCACCATGGACAGTAACATGTCAAAGCTCCTAATGGTTGAGTGTCTGGCTGCATCTGCTCCTAACTCTGTGTGTGCTCATACAGAGATTATTTGAAAATTCTACTCGGTACACTTTCACTTTGAATCATCAAACGGCAGCAATGAAACTTCTCCAGGGAATTCTGATCTTGTCAAGTTGTATCACGTGTCAAGAAGCGACGTGGTCTCCCATCAGAAAGCCCTGCTGTGAGTGAACGTTTTGTTCAGTAGCCTGCTTCCTGTGTCATCGCTGTTTTTTGACATAATTAACAAAAATCTGTCAGGATTTCAGCTGGTTTTCACCCTGTGCTCGAGTCTGTTTTGACGCTCAGTGTGTGTCTGTGTGTCTAAACGGCTTTGTACTGTATTTACAAAGCCACAGTGTTGTATTATAATTCATTCAGCATGGGCAGAGGTGCTGTTCACATCTCATCTCTCACTCCTCGTGTGCTGTGATTGTCTCTGCTAATTCCTGCTTGTTTAGTCAGGTGAGATGCAAATGCAGTTGCTCTGATTTGCATGTTAATAAAAGAAAATGGATGGGAAGTCGCTGATTGTTTTTGGACTGTGTTATGGTAGGTTGCATTTGTACCGCTCATCAACTTTCTTTTCATATATATTTGAATTAACTGTTATTCTGTTATGACTTGCTGCAAAACACCTGTTTTCTACAGGAGTCTTGTTATCTCCCATGTAACCAAATGTCTGCTTCAATATGCTTTCACCCTCACTCTTTATCCTCCACAAAATGAGCTGATGTGTGTGATACGCTGTTTGTGATGATGTTTGTGATGATGTTTGATGTTGATGATGATGTTTAGCATCTCTTAAGACACTTTTCTGGAATACCCCCTTGGTCTCAGTGATTCCCAGTCAGGGGTACGTGTACCCCAGAGGGCATTTCTGCAGTTGCTAGATTAATTCAACTAATTTGGAAACGAATCCAAATTCTGAATTGAACAAAATATAATATACACATACTGTATTTGCGTATAGGAAGAAAATAATCAGAAAGAGGATTATGAATAGGCTTGAGGCTGGATTATACTGTATTTAGTGTCAGAATAAGAAACAAACTACCAGCTGTGATGTACTGGCTGCGCAGGATGCGTCTCCCTACCTTGCCTTCACACCACATGCTGTGACTAGACTAGTTCAAAAGCAAGCAGATAAGTCAAAATAGACAAAAGTGTATAGGAAAATGGATGAAACTTCCATTCGGCAACTCAAACTGGAAGCAGTATGAATGCAAAGTGGGCCAAATCACACTGTAAAAAAGAACAAATCCAGGATCACTATGTCTTATATGAAAACATATTTCATTTTTCGTGTGTTAATTGTGTTACAAATAACATCCACTTCAAACATATCGGTTCAAGTATACACATCTGTAACATTTCATGGTGTTAATGAAGCTGTACTTGAGTTCATCTGAATGGACTTTGGGGGATTGTTTGATTAAAATAAAAAGGTTGCTATAATCAGGGAACACCAGTTATGTGCTATGGAGGACATGTTGTATTGTACCAACGATCTCAGCAGTTGAACTCACGTTCTCATGTTTTCCTCTAATAGAAAAAGGAGAACGGACTTTGAACAGATTTTTGTTGTCATTTGACTTGTACAAAAGAAAATTGGCTAGTTAGCTTAACTAGGTAGCTCGTCATTCTCCGGAGCGGCAGGGATTGAGTCGGAGGCACCGTTAAACCAATCGCTGCGAGGGCCACCAGCCCGCGGCTCATTTACTGTAACCACTTCAAAGCATGGCGGAATTAGCAAGATAGCTAACTAGCCAGCTATACCATAGTTAGCTAGCTAAGTTGCTCGGAAGTTGGCTTGCTTAAAGGTTTGCAATGGTAACGATACACGTAAAAATGGCTGCCGCTCTGACCATCCTGCTACGTTGACTGGAATGGTAATGTCTATTCTACTGCTATTCGACATGAAGGAGTGATGATCAGTAGAAATGGGCTGGTGGACCCACATATGGCCACTGTGCAAACGGCCATCACTGTGCAAACGACCATCACGATGCTAACAACCACCACGGTGCTAACGACCACGCCACCCTGGCAGGCTGTGCGGCACAAGCTTACACTTCATTCCAACACCATACACCTGTAGCCAGGTTTCCATCCAGATGTAGCACAAATGTCATTCATCAAATTTACAGAAAATAGGAATTCCCATCCACTATTCATGCGATAAACAGCTGACCAACTGACCATGTCAGGTGAAAGATATGAAGAGGAAGAGATTTGCTGGTTTACCTCATACTGTCAAGTTATCCACAGTGACCCAAGAAACAAAGATAATCTTGTAGTATAAAACCTAAATCATGTGGCAAGAGATGTCTACCTACCTGCTGAAGAATAACATGAAACCTAATTTTTTAAGAATATTTCCTTATCAAGATGCTGAATGGGTGGCCTGGGGAAAAGGCGGCCATTGTTTTAAATATTTAATACACTTTATGATTTCAGGGAACTGGGGATTTGTTTTGTCTTTCTTTAAAGTTTGTAAGCACAAGGTTTATTTCAGCTTCCAGAACAACTTTGTACATTTTGCAAGAAGTAAAAGAACTGCTTGAGTGTGTGTGTGTGTGTGTGTGTGTGTGTGTTGACAAGCTAACAAATCGTCTTTGATTTTACATGACACATTGGTCACCATGTGAAAATCCATCCAGGTGCTGAAACACGATGTGTTTTTACCAGGTTCCCTTCTCACTTTTTCTCTCGTCTGAGTGAGTTATGATCACAGCTTTATGAACACAACCCTACGCAGACGCCCATCTGCACAAGAACACACCTCAGCCTTGGTCAAAGCCCCAGATGGTCGTAAATCGTCTTTTATGAGCAGGACTTGATGAAAGCGTTTCCCTGGACACTGTTTTTTCTTGCTGTCTGGCAGGCTGTTGGTTTATTTCTCCACACACACCCGTCTTTATGTGCCATCTCTATCATTCTCCTCTGACAAGGACCACATACAAGCAACAGTCCATGTCAAATGTGCATGGCTTGATGCAAAGTTTGAGCACTGTAAAATTTCCCACATCACATTATTAGCCCTGATACTGTTGTGTGTTAATAAACTGAGTTTATTTACTCATAAAATACTTTCAAACACGATTTTTTAAATGTCCTTGATGGTAATGCAATGTGTTCACCAAACCAACAATAGATTGATCTTACAACAATCGTGTGTAGACAAAGCCTGATATATTTTATTCTTCTGCACCATAGAGCTCCAAGCACAGCATTTTTACCCAGGAAACCGCTGTCCATGTCATGTGTGAAACCAAAAGTCAACTCGGAACTCCAAAAAATGTCCGACATCCCATTAGAAAAAGTATTGAACGCCAACTTAAAGTCAGAGCTCCTACTTGTGAACTCGAGGCAAATCTTTTTCGCACGCTTAAACGGTAAAGTATATTTGCATTTATTTTATTAAAATGATACATATCATGTAGTAAAACTTGTTCTGCATGTGAATTGATCTCAAAATAAGTCGACCTGTTACTCGATAGCTGGAAACGGTAAACAATCTCTGAAATGTATTTTCTCTGCACAAAAGTTAATTAGGAAAATGTTAAAAATGAAAAACAAATGTGGAGGCTGCACTGCTCAGTTGTGTGTCCAGTATGGTTTCAGTATGGTTTTTGTTTACATTTGGTTTTGTGCACCTGGAATGTGCAGGGGTCTGAAGTTGGACATTTAAGCTGTGAAAATTGTGACCTCAGATTTGTCTGGAATGCAGCAATACTTTACCGTAGTTGTGACATAATTTACGTACTAACAGTACTTACATAAGGTATCTCCCAAAAATAGGTTGTGGTTTATTTTGACTTCCCCACACACACCAAATTGGATTTATCCACCACTGAGGTGCATTATTTCCACTTATTTGAAAGACATACGATACAAACTACAATGGCCAGCTGTTTTAGGGAATTGCTGAGCCTTATTTTAAAGATGTATTACAGATGGGCTTGAGGCCACACACAAGGTGGTGGAAGAGTTTAAACGATTTGACCATCAATCCATCTTTTATCATTTCAAACCTAATCCTTTGTATGTCTCTTTTTAATGTTTGTTCAGACAATCTTAATTCCTGACATTTTTATGGATTAAACAAATGCACTATGTTTAATTGATTATCAACCATAGTACAATTATTACCATTCCTTGCATACTTACACAGGTGTTTTCACTTATTCTGGATGATTAGACCTCTAGTCAGGTTGAAGATGGATGGAGTTATTTAGGGAATTCCGTCAAGTCCTCCAGCTACCCTGTCCTGCCCTAACAGGTGCAACAAATCCAACAGAGTTAGTAGGTTAAGTTTAAATCAAGCACAGTGGGTACGCCCACACAGTCCCATATCAGGCACAATGAGTGTAAATACCCGAGTAGAAGCACCATGAGTGTGCAGGGCCTTTATTAAGCTGCCAAGCACAGAAATTAGTTCACAGTGAAACCTTGATATATTCTGTTTTAAAATAATAACTTATTAATTCAATTGTGGCCACTCCTGGATGTTTTTTTCTACCGGCAAAGCACCCAAATAATATTTCCTGAAGTAGGTTATATGACATTGCCTCAACACTGTGGTTACCAGCCGACGACGTAACCATGCAATGTTGCTGCAATGAATCCTGTAATTTCCCTTATCTGGTTGCCTTAAGTCGCTGCCATTTTTCATTGCCGTGACAAATTTTGGTCACCTTGTGCAGCAGCGAGCGTGTCACTTGGAAATCTGAGCCCCCACTGCTCTCTCTCTCTGCTGATTTGACAACTCTGAGAAGAAAGACGGAAAAGAGGAGAATGCAGGAGGGAAGATGCTGATGGAGACAGAGAGGTCTGCAGTCCCCCGAGAGTTAGCTGTGCTTCAGACGAGCTTTCATAGAGGAGACGGAGATAAATAAGGTGGGGAGAGATCGAGATGGAGGCTGATAAACGAAGAGTTTGGGGGTATAGGAGAGGGAGTTGATTAAAAGAAGAAGAAAAAAGGAAGCGGTGTGGAAGAGATACATTTGGAAAAGAACAAATAAAAGAGACCCTAAAACATTTTTAGGGCTTCTCTTTCTTCTTCTTTCATTTGCCAGCAGCTCTCTCTGACATGGTGTGAAATAACGTTGCTTTGTCTCTTTCATTCTTTTTCTCTCCCTTCTACTCTAATAGACCTCTGAACAGGCCTCAGAACACAGTGTTTTAGATGGCCAACCTTGACACTGCTGTTATTGACCTTCAGAATAAATTGTAAAAGGTTCTCTATTCAACATTCAGAGCATTAATATAGCAGCGTTAATATAGCAGCAATATAGCAGTCACGGAAGTAGCCTTCCTCCGACTCCCCCTAAGGAAAACATAGTTAGCTCTGTCGGCACTGTTGCCGCTGGTTGCACTGTTAGCGCTGTTAGCTTCCAGCTGCCAGCTCAGTCCCCTCCATGTTGGGAGCGGTGTGGATTCACCATGGATGTACATTGAAAACTGGATACGACGCCGCCACTCGACCTGGCTTCCAATTCTGCCATGTGGCCACTGGCGGTACTGCATCACAAATCCCCCTGTGGCCCAAAAGACATTTTCCCCATAGACCCAAGAGACGTCTGTAAAACTGTACAGAACAGTGCAAAGTGCAAACTTTGACTCGTTCGATTATGATTTTTTTGATCCGTGTAGGTTTTATATTTGTAAAACTTTCCTCGTCCAGAGAAAAGTGATTTACAAATTGCTGACGTCACAACAATGTAAAGTCTATGGGCCGAGCGAGAACTGGGGGCGGGGTCCAGCGGGAGAAACACAACTGTGCATACTCATTGGGCCGCTTACCCCTGAAGTAAACCTGTATGCGTCAAGTGAGCAATTCTCATTGGACTGAATAGGTGCCATCTGGGACCGGTATCCAGTCCTTATAATACATCTATGGCACTAGATATGCTCTGAATTTAGTATTAAACTGGCAGCACTAGTGTGTCTGCAAACTCTGCTTCTGTTTGGCGTCTGCACGTATCTGCCAGAGTTTGCACCTGTGCGTGTGTCTAAGGAGGCATCCACACTGGAGCAGAGCAATTTGTTTTCTGTGATGCGTGACCTGTCACAACGTGAGGCAAGCAGAAAAGCCTTGGGCTGAAGTCGCAATCCAGCCCTCTCCATCCCATTCTCACAGCGCCTCTAGTCTCTAATTTCAACAAAATTATTCCTTGATGCCTATAAATCGTTTATGTAATAGCTTTGTGGTGAAGCCAGGGTGTTTTGAGCATTGGCCGGAGGCACAGTGGGGAGATTCGGATCCCTCTGTGCCCTCTAGCTTTTATTATTTACACCCTGCTGTGGCTTTTTTCATTAGTTTGGTCGATGTGATGTTTACCAATGAGTGATGACCGCCTGGACACAAACACCTGGAAAATACAATGTGCTCTCTAAATGCAGACAAAGCACAGTGAAATTTTGACCTTTTGCCTTGTAAATGATGCACTTTTATTGTTCAATATTGGATAAAAGGCGGAAATTCTCAAGCACTTTGGGAGGACTTTTAAATACGTCAACAACGAGTTAACAAGCAGCCTGGAAATATGACCTTTGTAGAAAATGCTGCCTGAATTTGGACACAATTACCACATAGTCAAAGTTTATTTTCTATGTTAATCTATAACATTTTAATGCAACACCTTGCCATACACGATTTGCACCACCAATGTGCAGCGCACTACCAGGAATTGTAGTATATTAAGATTTTTTTTTTGTTTTTTCTAATCTTTAAAATTTCAGGTTCACACAAAACTACATGTCAACGGATGCAGCTAGACATACATGCTTTCTATGGTTGTTTCCCATTTCACTTATTGTTTATCAACCTGGTCACAGGCTAGCACCGCTACTCTAAAACTTCTACAGTCATTGTATAAACGGGCACTGAAAATCCTTTACAAAAAATCTGTTCTTTCTCATCATTGCCCAATATTAAAAAATATATAACTTGTTTAGTTGGGAAAACATGATTAAATATGTGAATGTCTGTCTCATGTACAAGATTATATATGACCGCTCACAGTTTGTTATCACAAGATAGACTGCATATCGGCGAGGTGCAGCAAGAGGGGATTGCAAAAGTGCTTTCAGTCAGTCTGCAATTTCTGTAAAAGCTGCACTAGAACTCCATCCCAGTAACCATTAGAGAACTAGACACATACAGTTCATTTAAAGCTCATTTAAAGAAATGGTTAGTTAATACCCAGCTCTGTCAGCACTAGAACGTAATTGCTCCTTACTGTCCTCAATCTGTCTGCTGTCACCTGTCTGTCTGTCTTGAAATTGCCAGTCGACCTTCATCTACCTGCATGCATGTCTTTTGCTGTTGTTTAGCTGTGTCAGACTGACTTATACTGTATATGCACATACTCTGCATGCTTTAATGTTTTGTGCTTCTGACGTGTGTGTTTTTAGTGTCTAACAATGCAACAAAATCTTGTATATAGTCCATGTTTCTATTTAACATAATCATCCCTCATTTATTGGCTTCGTATGTGTTGTTTTGTGAGCCTCTGTGTTGCATGTCTTGTTAGTACTTGGCAATGTTGTATAAGGGTGTCCTGAATGATGTCTCTACTTTTAGTAATATTGTCTCTTCTTTTATTGTTTCTGCATGCTTTGTAAAGGGTAAATAATGCATAACTGTGTAAACTTAATCTTATATTCTGTTTTTAGGTTGACTTTGCAACATCTGCCCTGGGACTACAGATGAAAAATAGCCTCTTGGCTAACTCTGGCGCATTTACAGGAATGTTTTATTAATGTGCACTGTCCCGACCAAACAAACCAATAAGTAAAAATGTTCTTAGGCCTACCTCCTTTTTGCTTCTGTGATGGAATGCAATTTTCAAAGGAAATAATAAAGTACTCTATTCATGAATTTAGCTTGTGGCACTTGTTGCGATGGTGCCCCTCTTTTTTTGCATATATGAGTCAGGATGCTGCCATGTCTCTGTACATGGATGGAGAAATTCTTAACATAAAGCCAATCAAATAATTTAAAAATATTTGCATGCATTAATAACCACCAGCTGCCATCGACTGGCTGATGCTAACAGCCACACAACACACACACAAAAAAGAAAACCAAAACTCACTTTAGCTTTCTAGCTAACGTCTCCTTCTGAACTAACAGCATGGACGCACGTCATGGCGGCACCAGCGAGTACGCCAGCAGGCTTATACAGAAGTTAGCTCGCTATACCCGTTGCAATGGCAACGGTGCACATAAGAATGGCCGCTGCTCTGATCATCCCGCTAGGCTCTGCTCTTGTTCTCTTTTCTGGTCTCCGTCTTCTGATGGAGTAGCTGTCAATAAAACACTCACGTAAATACATGAGGCCATGAACACATGTTCTACTCCACAGTATGTACTCTCATCTCTCGTCCTGATGTTTCTGTTTCTCCGTCACCTCTCTTGGTTTTGTGCAAACTTGGCAATGGGTCAACACATTTTATACAGGAGGGAAACAATTCCTCGGAGTCTCTCCCTCTGTGTTTAGCAAAGGCTAATTGGACTTCTCATTAACAGCATGGCAACCTTCAGCTGCTAATGATGTGGAACTTTTTGATTTGGCTTCAGGCCTAACAGAGGAGTTGGGCAAGTTTGTCCGTGACGTCGGGATCCAATTAGGGAGGCGTGGACGCAGTGCTGATGGAGGAAAGTGGTGTTTCCCCTCCTCATTTTGTTGTGTTTGCTGCCATTAAACCGTCCCCAAAGGAATTTCACTGAGATGCATTATGCAGGTTGCCCTTTAACAGAGACACTTTTCAATTCTGTACAACCTACGGCGGTCAAATGGAGGTTACATTTGTTGAAGAAAAGCTGAACTCTGTCTTTTATTATCAGTGCAGGTGAAAGAAAAGGTGCAAACGTGTGACTAATTTGTTCTATTCAAGGTTTTATTAAATTGTATGTCTACAGTCTCTCTGCAGAAGAACTAGTTGAGAAAAATATGGCTGTATTTAAGGCATCCATGTGTCTGAAGGCTGTCCAATTCCACAATGTATTAGGAACACGATGGGCCTCAAGCAAACTATACGTGACAAGACTTTGCTTCAGAAGATTATCATTCATGGCAACATGGATGTGATGATGGAAATGAAAGCAATAATAATAAAAGCAAAACTACCAACCTGCTGTGCTACATTTACTTTAGGATGCATCTGTTTCTTCATTTTTGGGATAGAAGTTGAGTCATATACATTATTTGCTGTAATTTTTATTTGTTTGTTATAGTCTGTCAATCAGAGGTTCATTTTTATTCAACTCTCGAAAGTCTCAAATAGTAAAAGTCTGAATGCTCAGATCAATATGTATTATCTCTGTCCTTTCACACATCTGGTGGTTGTCTGACAAACAACAAACAAACAAAAAAGATTTGTGAAAAAGGAAAATGTGTTTTCAATTGTATGTGGGTCACTCACCACAACCCTCTAAACCCAAAACAACTTGATTCTTTATGTGATATGAAAAAGCGACAGTGCAGTGTATTGTGTTTCCCAGAAGCCCTCTGTTTGTAGAGCTGGACTGATGGTGATGTGAAGTCTGTTAACAGCCATCACACACTTCAGTGTGAGCACCCTTCAGTAAATGACTGACTGCCCTTCTGCCCACTCACACTGTCAGCTGTAATGACATTTAACCATCCAGCTGAATGGGCCTGTGTGTGAGTCCATGCAGGTGTGTGTGTGTGTGCATGTGTGCGTGTGTGTGTGTGTGTGTGTGTGTGTGTGTGTGTGTGTAGCCACAGTTTGTGGATACGGTGGCAGTATTTTCAAATATGGTTTAAATGTAAGCCTATTCTGACATCTGGGAACATATATAAAGTGTTCTTGACCTTTCGGGCCTGTAGAAAAGAAACCAGCAGCCTATTCATGTCGTTTTTATTGTGTGAGGCATATTGTATCTTTCTCCTTTTATTGTTACTTGACATTTGGCTGTTTCACTGTTCAGAGGTCGGGTCACAAGTGTGTTCACTGTGAATGACTGAGCCACTGAAAATATCTTTTCCCCTCCATTTCTATTCAACTCTTATTTTTCATTGAAAAATTGTGATGCAATTACGCCACAAATACAGCCAAAGCTGGCATCAATTGTACAGTTTAGTATCAATACAGCTTCTTTCCTCTGGCTGTGAGCCTCCTTAAATCATCCTCCACCCTCCATATATAATATACCCTTGTAACCTTGTAATCTGTTGTAGTCTGTGACGAGGCTGTTCTTGGTCCTATTGACTGGACCAATTAACAAGGCACTGTGGGATGTAAATAATGTAAGTCACTGGAAGTCAAGAATGTTAATATTCACAATTTGTCATCATTATCTTCAATTAACCTTGTACAAATATGTTGTCTATCACGTATTGAGATCACAACTTGTACTGTAAACTTATATAATGTGTGTATAATGAAATTAGTCTGGTATTTCACACTTTGTTGGTTATTTGAGGATGACGTCCTGTCGATGAACTTATAAAAGTTTGACCTCATAATTTGATTGTTTGTATGCACCATTAGTTTTTGAGGAAGTCCAGCTGATGCCTAATAAAAGTTTGATAAAACGTTGTGGGCCAACAATATCAACAGGAATGAGGGAGGGGGCAGTAAACCTCGTCGTCATGCCATTTGGGGACGCGGGGAACGCGGCCCTCACTATCGGGATGCATCCCCATTTACACATTTGTGCTCAGCACTCAGTTGCACCCATACACCTCTTCTGCGACCGGGGGGGGGGGGCTATGCTGTGAGGCAAAGGGTGCTCTATCCTGCCGACGCTCCCTTCATACGCGTTCATACACTTCGTCCCAGCTTTCCTGTAAAGGGTGAGCGATCGGTGAGATGGCAGCTGTGCTGTGACTTCTCCTCCAGACGTCTAAAGCACCGAGTGACAGATGAAATAGATCGGAAGAGCACTTCCTTGGGGATGGGAGCTCTAAGGAGATCATTCCTTTCCTTCGTCAGAAGCATGGTGAGTCCCAGCCAGACATGGCAAGAACCTACAACGGCTAGAGATATCACAGGCCCGTGGCCATTGCAACTCCTTGAATCCGATTATTTATTTGGTGGATGCTACGTGCCACAATGTCAGTCTGAGACGGCGGGGCAGGGGCGTCAGGTTGGGAAGACCTCAGCCGGACGCACAACACATCCAGATTGCTGCACTCTTGAGTTGAAATAGTGAGTCAAGAAATTCTATCGTCTCCCAGTCACACAGCAGCGGCAGTAGAGATTTTCTGCACTCTGACCAGTCAGCTGACCGTGGAATCAGGTGGGATGCGAGACCCTCATCGAGGAGGGTACGCCTGGCTAAGATGTCTACGTGAACCCTGATTGCTTTGACCACTTTCGGAGGTGGTCTGGGAAACATTTAGCCTCATTCTCTCAGCAATGTGTATGCAAATGTGCTGGCCACCATTGAATTACCGCCTACTCAACAGACATCCTCTGCGTAAGCGGAAGTAAGTACTCATTTGCTGGCTTTGTCCACGAGATCTGAGGATTTCTAAAACCTAGAGACATATTACGAATGCGTCAAACGTCTTGTGATTAGGTCTTCCTGGAACTCACCAAGGAATAGACCCAGTCTGTATTGTTTTTATGTCTTCCCATGTGTTTATTTGCGTATAGAGCGGGGAGGTGAGATCCAATCACAAGTGGTCACATGAGACGCATGGGGAGACTCATTCTAATGCCAGGTGTAAACCATGTACTTAGGCCCTGTCCACATTACTCCGTTTCTCCTTGGATGCAGATTTGTCAAATAGAAACGATCTCCGTCCACACGGGAGTTTCAGCATCATTCTCGAGTTGATCTGCGTCCACAAGGCAGCCTTCGAAGGCGGACAGCACGTGACCATTAACGTACACTGGGCATGCGCGTGACGGTGTAAACAGGAAGTGGATTGCTTGCTTAGTTAAAAAAAAATAATACAACAGAGTAATAAAGTAGTCTTTAATAATGAAAGGTTGTATTTGATACTTAAGATCTTCCTCTAAAATCTCCCTCTATAAACTCAAACAGACACAGTTCGTGGAAAGTTTTAGAAGTTTTATTTTTCAGACGTAGTTACAGAGCTGCGGGTCTCTCGCTCTCTCTCTCTCTCTCTCTCTCTCTCACATCAAATTTACTTTAACATCAACACTTACACGTAAACGTTTACTAGAATATGGGTCCATCAATGTAGTCAACACACGTCTCTCACTCTATTCTGCTCTTGCTTCGTGCAGGAAAGCTTAGCAGATCCGTGAAATAAAGACCATGGAATCCATAGAAGAGTTTCAAGACTTCAGTGTGAATCTTTCTTATTTGTAAAACTGTGGAAACACAATATGAAATATGGCTTTACAAACTGTCCCTATACACATTACATGAATACAAAACAACAATCCATGATATAGCCAGCATGTAACATGTCCGCCTAGCTAGCTTCTAAGCTAATTTTAACATTACTGCCAATGGAGAAATGCTAACCGCGATTAGCATTTAATACAACACAAATGTTATACTAAACACGCGAATAGAATATATCTACGTACATCTTTTCATGCTTCATAAATACATACTTACAGACTAAGGTCTCTCAAGGCTACCAAACGGAAGAAGTAAAACGTTAGTGCAGCGTGTCTTGTCATTAGAATCTAAAAACAACGAGCTGCTCCATAGGGCTGATGACGGTCACGCCGCTCGCTAATCACTCCAATAACAGCTGCTACCTCCACAGAAATGCAGACTTTTACTGCACAACAGCTGCTAGCTGCTGCTAGCTGTTGTGCTAGCAGCAACATCATGTAGCTGTTGTGCTAGCAGCAACGCTTGCAATTAGTTATCCATGTTGAAATGAATCGCTGGTAGCCCAGTTTGTTTTCTTCCGGGTACAGGTCACGTGATAGTGAGTGTGACGAATCAGGGACGGAGACGTCATGGTTGCCAAGAACCAATCCAGTAGCGAACACGGGTGTGGGCGTAATTTTTTCTAAGCACATCCGTATACTACCGTCCACACGCAAACGCAACCCCGGAGTTCTCAAATACCTCCAACCTCGGCGGAGTTTTCAGATTCCTCCGTTTAGGGTGCTCCAAAACTCCGGCGTAGTGTGGCCGCTCAGTGTAAACGTAGCAAATACGGAGTAAAAACGGAGTAATGTGGACAGGGCCTTAGAGTTGTCCACTTATGATCGGATCACCCAAGACGCATGTTAATGTGAGGTCTGAACAGTGCCATACTCATGATGATGAATGGTGTTGAAGTTGCTGAGGTTGGACCCCTGCAGTGCAGTGTTCTCTTATGACACTATTAACATAATGCTGGTCATTAATATGGAAGACTCCAAGACGCAAGTAACAAGCAATAAATCAAACGACGACCTTGAGAGGTGGAGTTGTTGAGCGTCTTTCCTTCGATGCACTGCAAAGCACCTCAGGTCCTGAGCTAGCTACCTGTAGCTGTTTCACCTTCTGGATTTCAAACTCACACAACATCAAAATCAAAACTTCTCGCTTAATAATATTTGATGAATATCTTTCCTCTGAGGCTTGATTATTCAGTGTGCCTGCTAGCAAAAAGGCTGGAAAGTACAAGGTTTTTCAGCAGTGCAGTTGAATGCTTTTGGGCTTTAACATTTTTTCTGGCGAGTCATTTCATTTCTTCCATTTTCAGCAATGTTTTGCCATTCATTTTAGCTTCCAGCATTCACCCACATTTTCAAGAGTATGTAAATATTTTATATTAGCATCTTCAGTGAAGCCTCGTGCCGCTCACGGTAAAACAGTTTTTTTTGATGAGAGTAATTTCAATGACAAGTGCTACAAATATTGTTTACTATGAGCATATATGCCTATTACACAGCAGCCATTTCTACATGTCACAGCACGGTTAGCACAGGTGTAATTGATGGAATTAATAATAGTCCCATTCTATTGAGTGTATCAAAAAATAATAATAAAACAAAAAAGGTTTAGCTTCCCATTACTGGCCTATTACCGATCCATTTCAGATCTGATTGTCTTTATTTCTCTTTCTCTCTCCCTCTCGCCCCCTTCCCCCACCCCTTGAAAATAAAAGCCCCATTGAGTAACTGTAGCACCCAACTCTCGCTGTGGACTGTGGATGGATCTAGTTTTTTAAATAAAAAGGCCTAATAGATAACTATCTTAATGGGGAACTCAGAAAGAGGCTTTTTTCAAAATAAAAGCCTCATTAGAGTGACTCTATCCTAACAGGAAGCTGCTGATGAGGCTTGTTTTTTTGCTTTTTTTAAAGCCCCAAACTCATTTTATGATAACAGGAAACTAGGGATGGGCCAGGTTATTCAAAATATAAGCTTCGGAAGGCAACTGTATCTGGGCAGGGAACTCTATATCATCACTTGATGTTTAGTTGGCCTGCCAAGGAGTAACTTGAATTTTAACTAAAAAGGTACAGTAAATGTTTCGTCTCTCTGTCAGTACACACATCTGTTTTTGTTGCTCATTGATATTAACATAAGGAGAGTCTCTTTTCCATATTTTTATCAAGTTTGTGGATTGCGGATCAAACTCTCTGAGCTGTTCAATGTCACAGGAATTACAATTGATAAATACGAATCCCAGAATCCATCTGATTATTAGATTAATGTGGATCTTTAGTAATTTGACCTTGTCAAATAGTTTAAAAACCTTTGAAGCAAAGGCCAACAGTTAAACAAAATAACTTAGAGCTTTGGCAAAATACCACATTTCCAAATTCAGTATATTTTTTTCAACCACTGCAATTTGCAGTTTGTCATTCCCTGTAGATTTTTAACATTTCCCCCTGACCTTTACAAAATGACCAGGAAATGGGAGGTGTATTCATTTCCCTTCTCTCATTGTTGCTTCTTCCTCCAAATTAGCATTTGACCTTCACTGCTGTCCGATTTTCTCGCCACAGCTCGGTAAGGATGCTCGGGTGCAGTCGACATCCGTAAGTTTGAAAAACTGGACTCTACAGTAGAAATTTACTCCAAAAGTGTAAAAAACCAACAACCCTTTGTTACCAAAATAAATACTATACACAGAGTTTGTGCCATACTAGCAGTATCAATGCACAAAATACAGACTGTGCGCATGAGCAAGACTTTAACGTGTGCATAAACTGATCTTGTTATAAAGTAGAACTCCACACAGGTGTGGCCTCTGTACTTGTAACCACACTCAATTAGTCCATCAACTGGTGAGTTCTTGCACAGTGGGTGTGGACGGAGCTAGAAAAATCATGAAACGGCAAAACAAGCAGGATCATCAATCAGGGTGTGGCTGCTCTTTAAATCCTAAACGATCTCTAAACAAACACAACTGTCAACACCCAGTTCACACATTGCAAATGCATTACACGGTTACAGTTCTATTGACGGAATGTGTTTTGTTGCATCCCCGAAGAAAGAAGAAACACATGAGTCATCCGGACAATAGACTGGTCAAACGAGGGTGCTGTGACGGTCATGAAAAAAAGACATACACAAATCAAATAAAACCAGTTAATTTTGATATTTTTTCTAACATCTGAAATAATCACGTTCATCATTTGTGGTCACTTGTTTGCAGATTCTGCATTAAGCATTTTCAACAAAGTCATGCATAAACAGATATTGCAGCTCATTTATACTGAATTTAGACACAAACCTCAATAAAATTGGCAAGACACTTTGATTAAACACTTTTCAAGGGAGATTAAAGCCCTCAGGCCAAACAGAGTCCGGTAAAGTGTCCTGTGCAAAATGCACCTGACTACATTCTACTTCAATGTTTTACTATATGTTTGATTCGACCATTCAAGTATCTTTGTGGCAAAGTGTTCCCTCTTAAAGATGATATTCACTGAGAAAAAGGTTTAGATTTTAATAAGCAAGGTTGTTTGACTTTAATTTGAAATAGAGTATTGTCCTTTATTGTAATTTCTATAATTGCGATTCCTTTTTAACCTTAATCCTTATCCTATAAGTTAAATTTGAGTCCTGATATTTACAGAAATAGCCATAGCTGTTTAGGCAGAGCCGTCCTGGGGACTTGACTTGGACTTGAGAGTCAACGCTGCCTACTGTTTTGAGTCGTGATCAGAATTTGTTTCCATGAATGTTTTCTGCGACCCACCCCTTCACAACCAGTATGACCCAGCACATCTCACACTGGTGAGCGGCAAAGAAACACCACTGGCATTGCTACACACAAACAAGCGCCCACATGCAAGCAACGGGCACGCATCTCCCCGGCAACTGTCTAGGGCGGCTCTCCCCTGTCTTGTTCTGCCTCCCATAGGCATATATATATATATATATATATATATATATATATATATATATATATATTCAGGCTGTTGTGTCTGCACCCACAGGAATCATGTAATAACAGCTTGTCAAGGCTTTTTGTGCCGGGAAAACATTTGCATATTCAAATGCGTCGAGGAGTGAAGCTTACCATGGCTGATTCTCTAATGTGCATATTCACACAGTGGGGTTTGTGTTCACGTTCCGCACAGCTAATGGACGCATCAAGCTCATTGTTTTCAGATTTTCCCCCCCCCCAATTTTCCCAATAAAATAAAATGGAGAGTGCTTGCCTGAATTTGTGTTCCTCACCTGCATATTTATGCTGCTGTTTTGTGCACGTCTGAATTCCCTCATACCCATGGACAAACACATTTCTGATTTACAGCCCGTTTATTCCCTGCCAAGAGACACTATCAGCCTACAAATAAAAGATAATGGAGGCCAAGTACACACTGAGACCATTCCAACTCGCCAGCTTTATCACATCCACACACACACACACACACACACACACACAGATGTGGAGATTTCCTTTAAGGGCTTCTCAAATCATGCCAAAAGCATATTTTCCCCCACATAGCCTCAGCAGTTTCCAGTCATGCTTCCAGTTTTATTTGCAGTTTAAAGTTTTCAGATAACCGTCTCTGAGACTTCTGCCGCTTCTACGATACGATGGAGCCAAATGGTATTGTGTTTGTAGAAATTCAACTCGTTCAAAATGACATTTAAAACTCAACAGCAAAGTCTCTGTTGAGAAACAATGTCCCAGTCACTCAGAATAATCCACAGATGTCGCTGAATAACTTTATCAGAACATCACTTCTGGAATCACATACTGACTTCCATTTACTCCATTGTGTGGTGTTGGCAGCAGATTGGACAAAACCTCGGCAAATAAAACCAACATGAAGCTCTGGCGTAAGTTCAGTCAGGAAGATTACACTTTTGACACACCCACATTTTGGCATTGCTCCCTATCATGTTGCAGCTGCCTCCCTTTAAGTAAGATTGTCTCTCGGCCTTTAGTACATTAATTTTGCCGTTACACACGTACTTTTGGCAGTTTTTTATGGTTTTAGTCAGGGTTAAGGATTAAGAAAAATCCGAATGCATCAGCATACAATCACACATAATATGCTTCTCCAGGTTCAGGTTCTTCGACGATGTGGCAGGGAATGAGTAAAAATGGGCTGGTTACAGTGGCGGCTGGTGGAAAATTATCTAGGTAGGGCTATCCAATCCATTTCAGCAAACATGCCAGTATGATTTAATGCAAAAAAATTAAGGTATCAAAAACGCATTACTACTTTTAATAATATTCAGTATAATATAAAACACACACATACATATATAGATATATATATACAGTATATATCTATACTGGATGTCCACACGTCCACACAAGACTCCGCCCCCTCCCCACGATCAGGCTCTGTGCCTGTCTGCTGCCAGCGTGAAGAGGACACTCTCCACTATCAACACCCGCAAGGCAACAGGTCCAGACAACATCCCTGGTCGTGTGTTGAAGGACTGCGCAGAGGAGCTTAAGGATGTCTTCACGGATGTCTTTAATACTTCTCTGAGACAAGCTGTTGTACCATCATGCTTCAAGGCCACCATCATCATACCTGTGCCAAAGAAATCCGCTCCGTCCTGCTTTAATGACTACCGTCCGGTGGCACTGACCCCCATAATCATGAAGTGCTTTGAACGGCTAGTCATGTCACATATCAAATTCTTCCCCCCACCCTGGACCCTTTCCAGTTTGCATACCGTGCCAAGCGGTCCACGGAGGATGCAATCTGCTCTGCTCTCCACCCAGCCCTCACCCATCTGGACTCAAAAGACTCATATGTGAGAATGCTGTTCATAGACTTTAGTTCAGCATTCAACACCATAATCCCACAAAAACTCATCTTCAAACTTGACCGGCTGGGGCTCAACACCTCGCTGTGTAACTGGCTGCTGGACTTCCTCAGTGAGAGGCCACAAGCAGTACATGTCGGCAACAACACCTCGAGCAGCATCACACTGAGCACAGGGGCCCCTCAAGGCTGTGTGCTCAGTCCACTGCTCTTCACCTTGCTGACACACGACTGCACAACAACCTACAGCACCAATCACATGGTCAAGTTTGCAGACGACACAACTCTGGTAGGTCTCATCACCAACGACGATGAGACCCACTATAGGAAGGAGGTCAGCCTTCTGACCACGTGGTGCAGAGACAACAACCTCCTTCTGAATAACAGCAAGACCAAGGAGATTATTGTTGACTTCCGGAGAGGCCACACTCAACACCCACCACTGACCATCAATGGTGCTGATATAGAGAGAGTGAGCAGCACCAAATTCCTGGGGGTGGACATCAGTGAGGACCTCTCGTGGACAGCCAACACAACATCACTGGCAAAGAAAGCCCAGAGGCGCCTCTACTTTCTCCGCAAACTGAAGAAGGCAAGAACACCACCACCCATCATGTGCACCTTTTACCGAGGCACCATTGAGAGCATCCTGACAAACTGTATCATTGTGTGGGGCGGAAGCTGCACTGACTACAACAGGAAAGCCCTGCAGCGCATAGTGAACACAGCTGGAAGGATCATTGGTGCCTCACTCCCCTCACTCCCCTCCCTGCAGGACATATATGATACTCGCCTCACCCACAAAGTGACCATGATTGTGCGCGACTCCAGCCACCCCTCACACAGTCTCTTCAGCCTCCTGCCCTCTGGGAGAAGATACCGGAGCCTCCGTGCTCGCACCACCAGACTCTCAAACAGCTTCGTCCACCAGGCTGTTAGGAAGCTGAACTCTCTGAACTCTCTCCCTCCTCTCTTTTAAGACTCCCCATGTCCAACTGCTGCTAAATACAGATTGATCGTTTTTTTAGTTTTTTTTCTCTTATTATATATATATATTGTCTAAATGTTTTTTAATCTATTGCACTGTACTCACTTTATACGTTTATATGTTGGACTAGAGAGAAACGTCTTTTCAACTCCCCTGTATGTTCAGTACATTGTGGAATTGACAATAAAGCAAACGTTGAACTTTGGATATATGTAAAATATAATATAATATAATAGAACATGGTTATTTATCGAGATGCCCATATGGACCTTGTTATCAGAATCAGAATCAGAATCAGCTTTATTGGCCATGTATGCTTACGCATACATGGAATTTGTCTCCGGTTTCCACTCCGCTCTCAATGTACAAACACAAATTTACAATAAACAAGCAAAAAAAGTAGAACGGATGTAGGTATAGACATTTAGCTATATACAATATAAGTATAAATATATATCCAAGAGAAAAAGTGTATATATATATATATATATATACATGTGAACATAAACCTATAGACAATGGCATGAATTGTAAGTGGTGGTAATAGTGTAGTATAACTTATTTATTGTTCATGAGAGTGATGGCCAGTGGAAAGAAGCTGTTCCTGTGTCTGGGAGGTAAACATCAGGAGAAGTAAACATGAAGTGTAATTAGGAATACTGATATTAAATTAAGCTATGATGAGTTTTCACTGTTAATTTACCATCTCAATTAAATGTTGATGCGACTGAGGACTATAGAAAAGATGTTCACTTTGCCTAATATGGTAGCTTGACAGAGTTCTCCATGTGTGCCCTGGTGTTCTCATGTTTCCTTACTTCCTCAGACAGGTGCTTCATATCCCTCACTCCCGTAACTGTCCGTGCTGGATCTGTCCCCGTTGTTTTAAAAAGCTAACTAAGTTATTAGCATGACTGCATCCAGCTAGCCAAACCTGTCTGGTGTACAGCTAGAGAAGCTTCGCATGTACTGCTTCCCTTTCCTGCTAGTCTGCTGTCTGATTGTGGGGTCAGGCTGATCTGATATCAGCTCTTTGGCCTGCAGAATCCCCGCCAAACTTCTCCTCTCAAATGGGTCTTGGAGGAGTAGTGCTCATGCTCATGTGGAGATGGCGCTGGCGCTCCCCTGTAGAGACTTTTCCTGACGAGGACGCGCAAGCTCGGGGCCAAAGTCGCTGAATCTATTTGAGGACGCTGATTGGCTAAATTGTATATCACACATTATATCTTTAATCAGCAACTGGCTAAACTGCTTCATAGACCCGCCTCCTGTGGGCCATTTCTCCATGGCCCCAGTGCTGCTGAGACATGCAGACAGGCGGAGAGGACGTGCAGGAAAAGCATATATTTTGCACAGATATCATATTTTCCAAATATTACTGGGTACATTCCATATTTTAAAAACACAAATATTGACAATTTGTATAATTTATTATTATTATTATTTATTTTATATTATTTTTTTGTGGCTCAAGGAGGGGCGCTCAAGGTGGGGCCAACGCCCCATGGCCCTCTATTGGCCAGCCGCCACTGGCTGGTTATATACTGCACGGCTGATCAAGGGAAAGTGGAAACAGGTGAGCAGGTTGATGAGGGAGTCCGGTGGAAAAGTCTGAAGGCATCTGGTGGACAGGTAGAAAATGGCAATGAACGGGTTTGGGGAAGTGGATATAGAGGTGAGAGAAATGGTTTTCCAATAATTTTCCTGGATCAAATCCCTGCAGCCAGGTTCCCGAATCTGGTGAAGAAGCGGAAATCAAAAGAGTAGACTCTTGCATAAAGCAGAAGCATGTTAATGTTCATTATTTTGGAATGAGGCCTTGTAGTGTAGGGTCGACGATACAGACTGCACTGTATCTATTTTAGCCAAAAAGGATAACCCTGACCATTATATGAGGAGCACACACAGCAAAATTGGTAGTGTTAATTGGTGTTAATTTTCCAGTGACAAATATTTTGAGTTGATCAGTGTTGATTTGGGTGTTCCTTTAGCAGTTGCAGTGCTGAAATAGCTCTGGGGGCGGAGTTCTTGCGGCGAGTTAACGTAAAGCTCTCCTGACTGAGTTACTTACACATCCGGTTGTAACGCGCACTTTCTTCTTGAACTCACGGTGACGGTGAAGAAAACTCGGTGTCCGGAATATACTATTTCAGAAGGTAAGAACAAATATATTTACTTAACCAGGCTGTTTATCTTCATATGAAATGATGTGTTAACGTCAAGTGTGGTGTGACGTGATATATGTCATTGAAGCTGGTGGCTAATAGCTAACTAGCTAATACAAATTTAGGTTAAGATGCTAGCTAGCAAGCAGTTCACTTCGTCAATTAAGGGGCATTTTCTCTGGTAGAACGTCAAATGTATTGCTTCGCTAAGTGTGTTTCAATGTTATTCAGATGGCCAAAGTTAAATGGTTTTGCTATTCGGAAGTGAATTATTGTCAATGCAATATAGCTAATATAGCTAACGTTCAATGTTGGCTAACGTTAAAAATCAGTCAATATGTCTGGTGAACACTGGTGTCCAAACCGTCCGAGCATATTTAATTACAGGCCAAAATAATAAATAGCCTTTTGTATTTCAGTACATTTCTTTGAGAATATGTATGCCGCATTATTTTGCAATCACAAATGTGACTATCCACCATGACAGGACAGAAACGGGAGTTTCGCGGCACTGCCGTCTCAGGACTTTACGTTACTAGTTTCGCGGTACTGCCGTCTCAGGACTTTACGTTACTAGTTTCGCGGTACTGCCGTCTCAGGACTTTACGTTACTAATTTCGCGGCACTGCTTACCACCATACAGAACAGAACTTAGTTAAACCATCTCTTGCATTTCACTGGTGTTTCGTTCACCGCCTTTATCGCAGTACAGGGCATCTCAACAAAGCTTATGTGCGCGGGTGTGTGCCAAACTGCGACACTGACAATAGAGGAGCAGCGCCTGCCTAATTGATACTAAAATGGTAATTGTAGACTCGGCATCTCTATAGCCTGTAACTTTAGCCACTTGTTTGACTTGAGATATGTTTAATAACTCCTTGCCTGGAGAAAGTTGAACAGCTAGCTTCTTCCACTGTGTGCAGTTTCTGCAAGATGTCATCATGCTGCTGAAGGTGAAATACCAGAGTACCAAGAAGTACATCCGATTACAGCTTGGTTTCACCTATTTGGAATTCATCAATGAAGGTGAGTAACATCTTGTGTAAAATAAAAAGTTTTTAAATTCCCTTATCTGGATTCTCTTGGTTGCTTAGCTAAAAATCCAAGTGTTGCCACAACTGGAAAACAGTTTGTCTGCCATTACAGCTATAAACATTAGTAGACGGCTGATGGTGCTTTTAGTTTTCAACTTGCTTATGAAAGTTACTGTTTTGTTTTGTACACTACAATGTTGGTAATGGCTACAATGCAACATCATAATACTGCTGTTAAGTCAAAGCATGCAATTTCAGATACGTTTTATAGATAATATGGTTCATCAGTCAGTTATTATGTGCAGTTAAAACCTGTTTATCTTTATCTGTTGTCATGCTCATCATCCTGTAGTCAAAAACAAGTTTGGGCTCCATGATGCAGCTGAACTTCACATTTTTGATGAAACTGACACAGCAGTGGAAGAAGACATCCTTCTTGAACTGATGGAGTCCAATCCAGACTTATGCCTGACAGTGCGTGACAGCATTTCAGATGAAGGTAGGTTTCATTATTAAATCTGTTGTAATCAATACTCAGTTTTTCTGCTGTGAAGCCTTTTATGTCCCTGACTGTCTGACTACAGTGACAAAGTAGATGAACAAAGAAACAATATTACAGCAAAAGACAGATCTGCATCCAATCGCCAAAACAGTTTGAAAATTTTGGTTTGGTTGTAATTGTCCCAAGCTTGTGATACCCAAGGTCACAGTTTACTATGTTAAAAATGGTGACTTCCAGTAATTTTATCTCATATCACAAATAACCTCTAATAGTGGCTGTGCCACCCCGGAATGGCACATTTCTATCGGGTAACTGGATATATTTTATTAATAATGTTTTTCCTTTAAAAAAAGAAAAAAAAAAGAAGATTTTTCTCCTTTAGATCATTCAACACCATCTTCTCTCACGGATACCATGTCACTTTCTTCAAGTGACAATGACCTCTCCAGTCAAAGACAAAGGGGTAGTTTGACAGGCAGAAATATATCCAGCTCTGGCGTCATGAACAGGTCTACCACAGAGGTTTTGGATTCAGAGGCTGCAAAAGAGGTACTTGAGAGCAGTAGATGTCAGTTACAATTTATACTCACAATATCATCAAGAAAATTGTTAAACTGAATTAAGCTTCTCACCAATTGGAGTATAATGACATTTAGAATGGTGAAAGCCAGATTGAGAAAGTTAAGAAACTTAATTTAGTGTCAAGTAAAAAATGAACACAGGGTTTAGCTGTTGCGTAGCTTTGTATTGTGTAACTCTTCTTTCATACATATTTATTCAATTAGGTTATCATTCACATACATGGAACAGTGCCTTCTCTTTTGTAGTGTATATAAGTCTATATTGCTTATTTTGGCTTTAACATGCCCCACATATCATGAAAAAGTGTTGCTGCATTACCTGATTTTTCATCTTCTTTTGCAGCACTGCTGTTTTATTTATTTTTATTTTTTGAAACCTTCCTCTGATGCAGGGAATTCCTTTTTACCCCTAGTCTGAATCGACCAATTTGTGGTTATTGTTTAATTAAGACTGAATTGTACACTAAAAAAAATTCTCTTATGTGAGTAGATGGTAGAAAATGCCTTGCTCACGAAACCTGGAGGTGAGGATGTCCTCGAAGAGTACAAGTCCGAAAATTCACTGAAGCACCGCACCCGTAGACAGCTTGTCAACATATTGGCTAGCCATATGACGGAAATGCATGGGTAAGTGTTTCTTCAATAAATTGTAGAATTTTAAACCATTTCGGACTGAAAGGGTTTATATTAAGAAGGAATGTAATTCATTTTCAGAATGCATGGCAGGGAATTAACAAAGGTGGTTCACTATAGTTATTACGGGGCATTTCAATTTCATGTTTTTTTTTTTATCGTCTTTGCTCTAAGGAGGATTCCTTCCCGTAACCAGAAGGAGAAGTTTGCCCTGGGAATCATTACACTCTTTCCTTCACTGAAGGATCCCTTTTCTCCAAAGGGCTATGTAAGTTTTTAAAAAGGATTACTTCCAGAATACACACCGGTTTTACAGACTAGAGTTTTGCACAAAAACTCTTTTTTTCTTCAAAACATCAAAAGACTGGATATACAAACACACAAAATATTCTATATATTGATTTGATTGTCATTGTTATGAAGTTATTCATTCACAATCCCATAATTGCCTTTTTATATAAGATCAATGAGTGACCTTTGTAATTTCATATTTTTTAAATAACAGGAGCACTTCTATGATGGGGAAAAAGGCACAGGATATTTAGCATGGCGCCTCAAGACCATGTCCAGGAATAAATACCAACAGCCAGTCAAGGCAGCCACAGAGCCTCAAGCACAGGGACCAAACCGCCGAAGATCAGCAGCCACAGAGCCTCAGCAGCTTGATGGAGATGCCTGTAGGGAGGCTGTATCATTTCTTGTTCACTCTCCTGATGAAACGAGTGTGTTTCAGAAGATGAAGATGACCTTGCAACATCGCCAGGACCTAGTGCATGACCCGCTGAGAACCACAGATGTCTTAAAAACATGTCCACGTATTTTAGATGTCAAAGGACTAGTGAGTTGTGATTATCTTTTATTTAAACTCTAGTCCTTAATTTGGGTGGATGTAAGTAGTTAACCGTGCACACACCATTTGCTTGATTTTCTTCTCTTTGTTTTTGCATCTATGTATGATCAACAGCTGAATCAAGACTTCCTGCTGCTGTTTGGTGCTGAAACAGCTTCCAAGATGCTTGAGAAGTGGGATACAGCATTCAAGCCCAAGGTTATCAAAGAGGCCAAACACCTGACTCAGTCAACTGAGCTGTGCCGACTTCTGCTGTTTTGAGACTGAAATTTGCCAAAATGCATATTGACAAGCCACAAAGCTTCTGGGAGAATGTCCTTTGGACAGATGAGACAAAACTGGAGCTTTTTGGCAAGTCACATCAGCTCTATGTTCACAGACATGAAGCATACAGAGAAAAGAACACTGTACCTACTGTGAAACATGGAGGCTCGGTTGTGTTCTGGGGCTGCTTTGCTGCATCTAGCACAGGGTGTCTTGAATCTGCAGGGTACAATGAAATCTCAAGACCATCAAGGCATTCTGGAGCGAAATGTGCTACCCACAATTTTGTGCACGTGTGTATGTAGTTAAGTTGTGCCCATGGTGCTTGGAAGAGATTTTCTGAATAAAACGAAATGTGTATCAATGATTTGTTGTAGTTCACTGTTGTCTTTAGGGTGAAAACATTTGACCTTATGTAAGTATAGATACACAATTTAGTGTTAAAAATACACTTTTACATGTCATTAAACAACACTGCGAGTGTTAGAAATCAACACTCCTAGTGAAAGTAAACAACACAATTTAGTGTTAAAAATACACTTTTACATGTCATTAAACAACACTGCGAGTGTTAGAAATCAACACTCCTAGTGAAAGGGAACAACACAATTTAGTGTTAGAAATCAACACTCCTAGTGAAAGGGAACAACACAATTTAGTGTTAAAAATACACTTTTACATGTCATTAAACAACACTGCGAGTGTTAGAAATCAACACTCCTAGTGAAAGGGAACAACACAATTTAGTGTTAAAAATACACTGTCATGTGTCACAAAACAACACTGTGAGTGTTGAATATTTAACACTATCAAAGAGTTAAAATATCAACACTATCCAAAGTGTTAATTTAACTCGGAACCCGTGAGGATCATATAAACACCAGCAAAGTGTTAATATTAACACTATGCGAGTTAAATTCACACTTCCGATTTTGCTGTGCAGTGTGTCAGTGTATCCGCGGTGGGCCGGCTGGTTCAGAGCATTAGTTACGGCCTGTCAGGTCTTTGGAAGCTGCTTTCAATGGACTTGTCAATGAGAAAACACATAAACATTTATATTGCTTAAGGCTGAAATATGGAAAGCAATGAGCCTTTCATAAACCCAATTGCTCTCCGAGTGTTGAGTCATCACACACATTAATGACAATTTCAATACCATCATTAGTGCGCACACACATACACACACATAATGAGAGCATGTGCATTAGCAGCAGTTCTAATATTTCTACCCTAATTGTAATGGGCGACGTGACTCGTGGCTGTTTAGAGCTATTGACTGGAGCTAAAGACACACTGTTTGTTTAAGTCATCATTAACACAGCCTTCAATAAGGGTCACTGGCTGTAAGTGTAACACTGATTAGTGTGTGCGCGCGTGTGAGCGTGTGTGTGTGTGCTTGAGTAACACAGTATGAAAGAGAGCAAAATGACTGCTTCTGTTTGTGAAAAAGCACTTAATGCACTTGGGTTTCTGTTGGTGTATCAAAGACCTGTCTGTACATTTGTATTCTGTAAGATTGCTTTCTAAAAGGTCCCTTTTCCCACTGAGACACCAAAACCTCAAGAAAACAATTGAAACTCGGCTGCTTTTTCTATTACCTCGCGGGTTTATCACTTACTATCCGATAAAGGGAGGATTTGATGTTGTGACTGACATGACCGGATACTTTGATTGGCACCAGGTCTGTCCTCAAATCTGTCATCTATGACTGATATTTGATGTTAAAGGATAGAAGGGGTTTTCTGGTTTGAAATCAACGGCAGACCATGAATGGAGCATCAGTGCAATGAGCGTCGGATGGGTTAAAGTTAGAACATTACATGCATGAGGCATACGTATACTGTATTAAAATGGGATAATGCCCAGTTGGATATGATGGATGAGTTGCAGCGTATTGGATTACATTCAGTATATGGTCTGATGTAAAGCTGATCAATACTTGAGTGGTTTTACATGGAAGACCTTGACCTGAATTGATCCACTGGCATTTGTATCATGTTCCACTACCAAAGCATTACCAAAATCTGCAGGTGACACTCATGGTCAAGGTCGATTTAATTCTAGCAGCGTCCATCATAAAAAATTGTGTTTTTTGTAGCAGCATGCACAATGGCCAAATAAGCCAACAAAAAGTGCTGATATTCAAGAGTTCTTTACAAGCAGCTATTGGCAGCAGCCACTACTACTAACCTAGGTGTATATTGGTCTTTCTCCGTGGTGGTCTTTCTCTGAACTACCACCCACATCTGATTTCTTAAACAATTCAAAAATGTCTGGTGTCCTCCTCATCTTTAACATCTGCCTCTGCCCGCAGGAGAAACAGTCGATCAATCAGACTTTTGCTGGCAGGTTTAAGAAGGTATCCTGAACCCAGCTACCACAACCACATCTCGTTGACCAAAATTAGCGTTTTTCTTTCCTTCAGTTTGGCAAAGTGGCTGCTTCTGTACGCAGTAACCATTAGGAGCCGTTGTTTTGTCGAAGACATCACCATATGCTGTGGCACATTCAGAAAGCCTCTTCATTTCGTTATTGTGAGCAAAACACAGTGCAGTTCTCATTCGATGTTCACAGCTATACCTACGAAAAATGAATGCGCTGTAATTCGTAGATACTCCACAAAATAAATTTGTATATAACCCACGTGATAATGAACCAGGAAGTATAAAGACCACAAAAAGCCACACAGGGCGGGTGGGTGGATAGGCGGATGGGTCAAAAATAAATGTAAAAAAGAAGTCAACGTTGATTTATTTGTCGCATAACTTCCATACTTAAATAACATTACTTCCGCTATTTTAACTCAAACCACGACTTTTTCTTAACCAAACTAAGTATTTCACAATCTATTTCTAAACCGTAGTAGTTTTGTTGCCTCAACCTAACTATGTTGTTATTCATTGAAGACAAAAGTTTATTTTAAAAAGAAGCAACGAGTGGAAATTGACACTTGTTGCTGGACTTTTGTAGAAAAACGCACAAAAAAAGATTTTTTCGTAAGATGTCATAGGAGCCGTTGTATGAGGATATGTTGTACATTTGCTTACATTCATCCAAAAATGACACAGAATCTGAAAGTGAACGGAACGTAAAGTCTAATATTTACTGTAGCTTCTCTCTGCAGTTATCGGTACACGCAACAAAATTTAAAGGTCTTTGTTTGGATGTTTCACATCAAAGGAGTCATAGTTGGCTTCTCTCCTTAAATTACATTTTTTAGATTTTGACGTATTTTTTAACACGGTTGTCCACCTTTTGTACTGATGATTTAACCAAGAGTCACAAGTTCATCTGAGCCTTGGGAATGCTTCAACCTAACATTGTCTTTGTAGAAAATGAATGGGACTTTTACTTCTGGACACCTGAAATAAGTTACATCATCTAAAAGCTTCCTGATATCCGCTGCGTTCTCACTCTGGCTGTGTGCTGTTTTCTGCCCCGTAACTCCTCCACCCAGATCTTTCTTTTAGCTTCTTTGCTTCCTCCACCATCGCTCTTCTCCCTGTCCATGTCCCAGTTCTCTCCCCGTTGCTCCACTCCCCATTCCTTCAATCTCTCTCCCTCCCTCCCTTTGTCGCCTCAGGAAGAATTCAGCACCAACTGACAGTCTGATTTAGTTCCAATACCAACCTCCCATCTCTGTTTCTCTCTCTCTGTCTCTCCCTCTCCAGTCCTCTCTAGAGAGAGGGTGTCGCACATAAATCTCTGCTGTAGCCATCTATTACCTTCTACATTCCAGTCCTGACCTAATTCCTCCCCGTCTCCAATGTGTCAGTAGGTCCAGGATATAGTGGCCCCAATGTAGTCTGTCTCCCTCTCTCTAATCCAGACCAAGTCTTTGTTTTATGGTTAATAATAAAAAAAAACTCTATCTCATATTATCTCGCAATAAGACAAATGGCCCTTATATATAGTTCACTTTATTTCCCTAATCGCCTATTCTTTTTTCTCACTGGAGGTGTTCAGAAGCAGGGTGTGAGTGTGCCTGTCTAAAATGATGACAATATATATCTCCGTCACTCATGTTGAAAATGATTGCACCGGTGCTGTAGTTTAGCAGCATGATAAAAGGGGACAGCTTCAGCCATTTTTAAGAGGTCATTACCATTCCTCACCAAACGAGAGATTTATTTCCAGCCTTGTTCCAAAACTTTACCGCCCTCCTTTGGGTCCTAAGCCAAATTTACCCCCAGTGTTAGTCACCGATAAGAATCTATTTCCATCACACTCATGGACCAATATATTGAGGCAGGGGTATTGTTAGAACCTCAGGTCCACCCCCAGAAACAGCTTACTAGGGGCCGTGAAACAGTAAATATTGCCAGCCCCCTGAGGTTCGGAGCTGGATGGGCCTTTCCTCACCTAATTCCCCCCCCCCCCCCCCCCCCCCCCCCCCGCATGGAGGCGCTGATGAAGCTGAGCTGATAATAGTTGTGTTCTCGTGTTATTGCTTTTATTGCACTTCTGAGGCGCCGCAAGTGCGATTCTAGTTAATTAGACGATTCATTTCAATTAACAAGTAATCATCAGTTAATCAGCGGAGCGAGTTGGCTCGGTAGTTAACATTGTACCATCACAGAATAAAGAGATGCAGGTCAGGTGATGTGGAATCGCTTTTTTTTAATTCAACTTTATTGGCAAAAACTGAATGTGATATGCAAAGATAACAACAAGGGTGAAAATACATACAGTCAAACAACAGCTTAAAAGGCAGAATACATTGAAAAATATAATGCTTGTCTGGTCCCCAACAATATGGGGAATCGTTGAGGCTCCATATTGGGGTCATTGATCCGCCATGATGTAGACAAAATAATGGCACACAATATTAAAACACAACATAATTTCTTGAAAGTTTCACAGAGGTAGACTTGATTGCAAATGTATACCATTGAATTGTACCACAGGTGACGTTCTCGTGTCCATCTGTCGGTCTCAATAACGATCCCTAGTAAGCTTCCATGAGGTACACTGTGTGTACACAATGTGCCGACTTGCGTAGTGCTTGAATTAGACAGGGTAGTGTTGTACAGCTGTCGTGCAGCATTTCACCACTTCTTCTTCTTTTTTTTTATGTCAAATTGAAACCAGACGACCAGTACCGTTACTTGTTGTCGCCAACCTAAAATATGGCATTGTTTGCTCTCTTGACAATTGACTAAAACTGAATGGAACTGAACAAAGATGAACGTGACTCTTACTTCTACTCACTTGTTTGTTCCCCCTGTTTCACGTGAGGGACAAAAATACACCGCCATCTCCACAATTTTCACAAGCGGCCAAGATGGCGAACATTGAGGCTGAGAAGTGTCCAGCGTTCCACTCTCAACTTGTTTTAACCTAACGCCATCCGGGTACTCATAGTGCAATGCATTTTGCGCACACACACTTAATACTGTTGAAAAAAACCAAAACGCAGTATTATTCAGCACAAATGGCGGGCAGTGCCACACATGTGGATGGACATGTTTATATATCCGTCAACCTCTATCTATCCTCTCAAACGTTTTCCTTACAGATGGGTGATTATCTCCAAAGTGCCCTTAAAGAGGATTTCCATCAGAAGCGAAAGCCAGAAGGGACTAAAAAATAAATGAAATGATCCGTCTCAGGCTGCAGTCACACTGTGTTAGTATGTGGTAGCGAGCAAACTGTGTGGTCAGCAATAAACGGTTGGCCTAAAGGTGCTTTGACACATGCGGGGCCAATAAACGTGATCGAGGGGATCGAGTTAATCGCACAAAACGACATTAATTGTTTGCAGTAAGAGAGCAACAGTCAACTAGAACTGCAGTGACGTGCTTTTTAAATAACAGAGATTAAAGTTTCAAAGCCGTCTTGATATGTGGAGCTCAAAACAGACCAGATGTTGAAATTACACGTTTATTTTTTTTTTATCTGTTTAATGTTACTTCTTATGTTTAATACTGTATGTTTTCATTTTCAACACTGGAGCTCGCAACTTCAATTCTACACTGTGATGGAGCGTTTAAAACACCTGGAACATAGTGGAGGGAACTGTGGACGTCTTTCGTGGTTTTTAGTCTGCTGTGAAAACTTGACAATCTATTTTTGCGCATTAAGAATATGGTTTGATGGTATTTCGGATATTTTAGTCAGCCCGAGGAAGACAGTCTGGCCTGCCACTCTCTTATTTCGGTGGGCGGAGGAGAGCAGAAGGTATTTCTGGACTTTGGAGGTGGGTTTAGAGGTGGTTGAAGGTTGACGGATTAGAGGAGAAGGAAATAGGTAGACGGGGACAGAGGGACAGGTGGAAAGGAAAAAAGGATGGAGGAAGACGAGGAAAGGGATTTAGTTTGGGTGAGAGAGAAGTAGACGGATTTGAGGTGAAATGGGGAGGAGGGAGGGAGAATCCACTCAGCATGGAGGTTATTGAAGAACAGGACAAAAACAGCTGGTATTTAACTTCCGCCTCCTTATTAATTCCTGTGTGTGTCTGTGTGTGTGTGTGTGTACTCTTGTGCTTCTACCTTTGTGAGGACCAGCTTGACTTTTATGTCTTGACATTAAGGACACTGTTAGGAAAGTGAGAACATTTTGTCCTTTCCTCGCTTCTTTAATCGGCTGCTCCAGGGTTAAGACTTAGTTTTAGGATTAAGGTGTCACTTAAGTCTCCTTTACTCTCTCTCTCTCTTTTCATTTTCTCTCCTGTTTCTTTTTATTTCCTCTCCTCTTCCATCCTTGTTTCTTTTCTTCTCTCCACACAATGTTTTCTCTCTTATTTTGTTAATTTCTCCTCCCGTCTTTACTCTTTTGATTTGTGCTCTCCCCACTGCTCTTCTCCCTCTACACCAACCAACGACTGCACCTCAGGACCCGTCTGTTAAACTCCTGAAGTTCGCAGACGACACAACGGTCATCGGCCTCATCAGGGACGGTGATGAGTCTGCGTACAGACGGGAGGTTGAACAGCTGGTCCTCTGGTGTGGTCAGAACAACCTGGAGCTTAACAGGCTCAAAACTGTGGAGATGACAGTAGACTTCAGGAGGAGCCCCCCAACACTGTCCCCCCTCACCATACTCAACAACACTGTGTCCACTGTGGAGACCTTCAAGTTTCTGGGATCCACAATCTCCCAGGACCTGAAGTGGGCTCCCAACATCAACACCATCAGGAAAAAGGCCCAGCAGAGGTTGTACTTCCTGCGCCAGCTCAGGAAGTTCAACCTGCTTCAGGAGCTGCTGATCCTGTTTTACTCAGCCATCATCCAGTCTGTTCTCTGTTCCTCTACCACTGTGTGGTTTGGATCGGCCACCAAACAGGACAGAAACAGACTACAACGGATTGTCAGCTCTGCAGAGAGGATCATTGGTTCCAGCCTGCCGTCCATCCTGGACTTGTTCACCTCCAGAGTCAGGAAACGGGCAGGAAAGATCACTGCAGACCCATCACACCCTGGACACAAGCTGTTCCAACTCCTTCCCTCTGGTAGGCGCTACAGGGCTCTGTACGCCAAAACCACCAGACACAGGAACAGCTTCTTTCCACTGGCCGTCACTCTCATGAACAATTAACAAGTAATATTGCACTACTACCTCTGTTTGCACTATTGTATATTATATATATATATATATATATATATATATATATATATATACACACTTTTTTTTGGGATATATTTATACTTATATTGTATATAGCTGTTTGTTTTTCTTATATTTCTCTTGTTTATTGTATATATTTCATGTGTGTGTATGTATGATGAAAGTAATGTGTAACCGGAGTCAAATTCCATGTATGCACATGCATACATAGCCAATAAAGCTGATTCTGATTCTGATTCTTTTCTACATGTTTTTGTATTCTCTTTGCTTCTTAGTCATATTTCCTATTTCCTCTTATTTTTCCCCTTCTCTTCTCACCATCCAATGATTTACCTCCCTTTTTCCTAATTTCTCCTCTTATCGTCCCATCTTTATTCTTATCTTTGCTTTTTGTTTGTTCTTCATGTCTTCTCCTTAGCCTTGTTTTCAGTTTCTTCCCCTTCTTGATTCATATTCTCTTCTCTTCTTCACTATATTTACCTTTTTTCTCTCCCTTTTTCTACTGGTTTCCTCTCTTCTCTCGTCTCGTCTCCTTTCCCCTTCTCCCAGCAGGATTATTGATGGCTTCCTATTCTCTGTGGCCGGGCAGACAGGAAACAGAGACCCCTGCAAAGAGTGAAACAGCATCACAACCCCTCAGGCAGGTGACCAGGTGAATGACTGTGTGTGTGTGTGTGTGTGTGTGTGTGTGTGTGTGTGTGTGTGTGTGTGTGTGTGTGTGTGTGTGTGTGCGCGTACATGATGGGATTTGTGCCCAGGTTGGAGTTATTGTGGCTGCGCTGACTGAAGCAAAAAGGTAAAAGGGGGGAAAAAGAGGGAAAGGAGGAAAATAATTCATTTCATCCTGTAGGATGAGAGGTTTGTGTGTGTGTGTGTGTGTGTGTGTGTGTGTGTGGTAGTAGTAGTAACAGTGGACTCCTGCTACCTCCAGCCCCACAGGCCTCTCAGGATAAATGGATTTTCTTTTTCTATTCTAGGATGCACTGGACCTTATTTCCTTCTCATTCTCCTCTCTCTTTCAATCTCTGTCTCCATCTCTGTTCTCCCCGAGCTACAAGAACACGCTCACAGATGTTTTAACCCTGACCCTCAGCTCTATTATCTCGCAGAGTACAGTTAATAGACTTTAAATTAATTTGATAATACTCCATTACAGTAGACTATAAAAAGGAGCTGAACTAATCAAAGCACGAAAAAATACCCCGCTCGTGCTGAAAAATGAAGCCTATATGCGGAATTGCTCAAAACTGCAGTTCCCCCCATGTTAAAATGTTCATTTTTACAGCGGAAATAAACATGCAAACAGCCTGGTACAAAACACGGTATTGGTCTCTAGAAGTGAGAACTGTATCGGTGGTTAATTTGTTAATAACTCACCGATTCAAATTATATGAAGACTTAAAGTTAGGCACAACGTAGCCACTTCATCTGGGCCGCCTCATCTCCACCCACAATCTATCTCTTTTGCCATTTTTTTTTCTGTTTACATTATCCAAAATGTTTCCAACAGTTTTCAAATCGATAATTATGATCAAGGTAGTAGTTTGTTTCATTTGTCAATTGTAACATATCCCTTTTGCCATGGGTTGTGGTTGTCTGCAGAAGTCATAAATTTACTTTTTATCCAGTTTCAAGCCACATTGTTACGATACACATTTTAGATCTTGGTGGGCTTTAACTTAATATTTTAACCGGATGAAGGATTTTAGTCATGGGACGTCTGCTCGCAGCCCCTCCGGGACGTCCTATGTCCACTGAACAGCGTTGGAGAAACACAATTATTTGCAACGTGAAGCTGCTTATTTATTCAACTGGTTTTAATCACCGGGTCAGTTTGTTTTGTAGAGGAGGAGACCTCTGTGGTAAAGACTTCCTGAACGATTAACACTGACAAAATCCTAGATTGAGAGCCCCCTATGACATCGTGTATTTAAACATGACAACGATTGATCCCTGACCGTAACCACCTGCTTATTATTTTAACCTTAATAAAATAGTCACTGTAACCAAACCAAAATGTCTATGTTAATGAATTGCTAAGTCCTTTTGAGCTTATTGAAGAAAAAACATTTCATGGTGTAGTTAAACCCAACAGGAAAACTGGATTCCAAGTTTTCATTAAAACTGCAACAAGAAAGGAATCTAACAAAACATCGTGATGCTTTAATTCTCACCCAAAAGCAACATAAATGGACAAAAAGCCCAGTCACCTCTTATCTATGAAGAAAGCACTTTTTTCTCTATATCAAAGTCTTCGGGTTGCTTACATTAGCCGAGCAGGATTAGCTTTGCTGTGTTTTGTGTTCATTACTGGTTTCTGCTCTTTGTTCTTGTAGGAGTGAAGTCTCCACATTTGATAAGCTTAAGTCACTACCTGCCTCCAGCTTTTTGGTTTAATTAATTTGAAAAGGTTGGGGATGTTGCAGCTGTGCTCTTTCTTGTTTGAATAATGCTCCTCTATTAAAAAGCGTGTTGTGGTAACACAAAGCTCCTGAGCCGATGTTTTTTATGTAAGCTTTGTCATTTAGCATTCACATTGTTTTTCTCATGAGAAAATCCTGCCCTTGGATTTGACTTTTCATATTCTGGTGTAGGCGCTTAAGAATCGTCCATCTGCTTCGGCTCTCCAGTCTGGAATCAAATCTAGAGAGAGAGAGAGAGAGAGAGAGAGAGAGAGAGAGAGAGAGAGAAAGAGACGCTTGACATTGTCCAGAGAGGGTCCGTCTCCGAGTGATCACCATGGTGATAAGTGCATTATGTCACATCTTACATCGGCGAGGAGAGCTGTGAACGGAGGAGGAAGAGATTCAGTTTCACATGAGACACGAGTAAAGTAAAAAAGGAATTACCTTGTATGTTGAATGTATCAAGTCAATTTGATCTATAAAACTTAGTAACACAATCAACAAACCCATAAACAGGGAAATATTGAATATGTAATGACATTTCAACTAATGCTGCCTGCAAACAAATGTTCAAAGAATAACAGACACACAAAACTTACAGATGCTGACCCTGATACACACCGCTCTACAGGAAATGCTTGTTTCTAATTGGCTAGCAGCTGGTGTGAAAATCATATACATCTCAAACAAAGCAGTTGTGGTCTTCAGTTTGATCAAAGTGCTGATAATGAGTGTTTAATAACCAAAAAAGGCTGGCCAGTGTTGGACAGCCAAACCAGAAAGGCAGCATTCACTTCCACATCAGGTACTTTCCTTTCTATGCTGTCTTCTCCTGACCTTGAACGGCAGCTGGATTCTCGCGATGTCAGGAGAATATCACAGGAAAATCCATCTTGTCAGGCTTCAAGTAATGCATTTGGGTCAGTAAGTCAGAGCACAGACCAATCAGCATCCTCTGAGGAGCCACTGGCAGCTACGGGCGTGGCTTAGGTGTGTGTGTGACGCAACACGGAGAGGTGACCGTTCGTTCAAAACAACAATGGCGGCTCCTGAAGACATGTGCATAGCTGTGATTGCATCAGTCATATCAGAACTGGAAAGTTATTTCTTCATTAAAAAAAGTGCAAAGAACGGCCATGAAGGCTTTCCTCGATCGAAAAGATTGTTTTACTCTTAAACCAGTCGGTATAAGAGTAAAACGATCGAGAGAGTTTGATTGACGGATGCTTCATCCAATCAAAGTATTTTTTTTAAAAGTGCTTGTCCTTGTTCACCCAGATTCCGGTTGTCAGAAGATACTGTGTAAACAAACCACTTGGCGGGTCAGGTAAGTCTTCTCTTGATTCCCCAGAATTGGAATTCACTTCTCAAAGTTTCCCACTTTGAGCTTCACAACAGCTTTTCAGAAACCTGTGGGTGGCGTCACAGAGACTACGTCGATGTTTCATACAGTCTATGTTTAGGTTAAAACGCACAGAAGGAAAAGAGGGGTAAACTAAATGATAGCTATGGTAAAATAATCATAAGGATCAGTGTTGTTACTTCGGTTATGAACATTGTTCAGCAATTCATCCCACCTGGGCCAAATCTGTGTCCACTTGCATCTTACCTCTGACTTTGCATAGAATTGCGCCACCTCTGAAATGTGTTACACATGTTACTGCTGTCTGGAGACCTGCTGCACTCCCTTGTTTGTCAGAGAGCGAACAGACTAAATTGTAGAGAGCTCTCTGGTTGAAAGCTCGGCCGTTCTCTGAAATCCTCCGCTTCTTGGCGGCATATGGCTTCACAGGTTTCACAATCAATCATGTTCAGTTTGATTGTTTGCTTTAAGCCTGCCCAGGAGTGGCAGATGGGCAGGGATAACTGATTTCAAGATCAGCTGCTTGAACTTTTCATGTTGCCTTGAGAAAATTCAAGCCCAACAGTGAGCGAGAAAGAATGTTTTCCACACGCTGGGCATGTGGATAAAGTGAGAGTCTCAGTGGTGGAAATCCCACCAGCGCAGACGTTAAATCGTCAGTCCACATTTAAGTGCAGCGTGAGTGTGGGATATAATTCATGGGTTGTGTTATCTGTCAAGAAGGAAGGGAAAACCAGGGAACAGGTGCAAATGAGCCCTTTGTTTAAGAAAAGTTGGAACAGAGCTTTATTTTCAAAAGGAGACACATTCAACATGTGGAAATGAATGCATTCTGTCTAACGTCACCGTCAGTATTACACTTCATCAGCTTGTCTTTGCTAAATGATGCTGGCTGTGAATACGGCATGTGTTCATTTTCATCAAGTCTAAATATCTGTTTTTACATCATGTGCTGCTAAGAGGTATAATGTTTCCTTATTTTGTGACATGAAAATTGTAAAACGCACGATATCAGCAAAAATACAGTAAAGTAATAGTCATAGTCTCTTTCCCTCCTGCCTTCCTCTTTGGACCGAATACCTTTGTTCACATTCTTTATCAATTATTCATTCTCAACTCTGCCATTGAGTCACGTTTATGACTCACACATAAAACGGTATCTTACAGGGTGGTGAAAGAATCATTTATATCGATGTGAGCTTTTCTTCCACAGGGGAGCTTATTGAGTGCAAGAGGAAATAAAAGGACAAGAGAACCGCTCGGTACTTCCTTGTTTATTTCGGTCTAATTGGTCGTGTTTCTTCAACAAATTAAGTGGATGGAAAAGACTTTTCTAATTTCTGCTGCGCACACAAATAATAGGCAGGTCACTGGGCTCTGATCTCACTGTGCGTGAGCAATGTGGTGTTTTGGGGAATTCTAGTATAAGAAGAAGACTGGACAGGCCCCTGCATACATGTGGTGCAGGGTTTCTGTAAATCAGCTTCGTCAATATTCCCTGGAGAAATAAAAAGGTAAAACAAACACACATCCTCCTCTTCCTCAGGGAGCTTGGAAGAGGAGGATGTGTGTTTGTTTTACCTTTGGTGATCATTGCCTGCTGCCATTTTTCACTGACCTACAAACCACACGTTTTTTTTTTTTTTCCTATCGAGTCAATTTTCTTTCTCTGAGGAGAAATTAATCACTTCTTGGTGTGTACGCCCACTACGTGCTTGTGTGTGTGTGTGTGTGTGTGTGTGTGTGTGTGTGTGTGTGTGTGTGTGCTTGTTGGATGAGTTAATATTCAGGTTCTGGAACGAATGCTAATTTAATCAATATGCTGTAAATCCGACTGGGTGCTTACTCATGCTGGTCTGAGCGTCCCAGCAGGGGGGGGGAAAGAACATGAAGCAGTGTGTTTACAAGGGAGTGCGCACACACACACACACACACAGAGACACACAGAGTCGAGATGGATTGGAAAAGGCATTCAAGGCAGTCATTTATAGTTGGGATGTGTTGGACTGGATCAATGGCCAACAAAAAAAAAAATCATTATTCAGTTTCAACCTGCGGCCAGTCTACCTACAATCATACATTTTATAGTTTAAATACTTACATATACACTTTTTAAAGGTATACTTCCCCCACAAAATGACCATTTATATATCAATTACTTACCCTGTTACCTTGAATACTTGAAGAAAACTTCTCACATGCCTCCACAGTGAACGAAGATTCACAAAATGGAAAAGATTCTTCATAAATTGAAGTAATCGGAGGCCGTGTTTAACAGCAGCAAAACTACCTAAACACATCTGCTGACAAACTAACAAAACCTGTGCAGTATCCAAGTCTCATTTATCCTGTCGTGTGTTCACTACTTCCCAAACATTTGCGTACTGGTATTTTCTGTATATAGACATGTATACGTGTACATACCCACCTATGTCATGTGTATAAAGTATAGTTACTACATAGAGTCAATATGTATTTATTCCAGCACTCTTTGTACTGTTCCATTAGTATATACAGACTGAGATTCCTGTATGTGTTCACTTCCTGGGTCAATAAAGAAGACTCTGGTTCTGAAAAAAAAAAATGTTTTCACACAGAACACAGAAAAGAACACAACACAGCACACATAACACACACAGAACACGGAACACACAACACAGAACAAAGATCACAGAACACGGAACAGAACAGACACAAAACATGGAACGGAACACAGAACACACAACAGAGACACAACACACGCCGAACATAGAATACGGAACACAGAAGAAACACAGAACACAGAACGAACACACACAGCACACAGAACACAGAATACGGAACACAGAAGATAGAAAACGGAATGGAATACGGAACGGAACAAAGAACACACAAAGAACACACACAGAACAAAGAACACACACAGAACACAGAACATGGAACGGAACAAGGAATGGAACACGGAACCCAGACCGGAACCCAGAACACGGAACACACACAGAACACAGAACAGAACACAGAACACACATACAAAACACACACAGAACACAGACCACACACACACACACACAGAACACACACACGCGAAGACGTGAATCCAGGTCTATATATAGGTATTCACGTCTTCTGTATGTGTCGTCTCTGGTTTGGGTTGTTGCTGTGTGTGTATGTAAAGATCTGCAAAGGTTCTCCTCTTCATCGCCTCAGACTCAGAGTGACTAGAGCCTCATTCAGATGTATGTGTGTGTGTGTGTGTGTGTGTGTGATTATTCTCGCCTTGTTCCAGTCGGGATTAAAACAGTTGAAAGCGCGATTAAAAGCTTCTTGATATACATGTAGCATGTGCCTTTACCAGTGGCAGGCCGTGTGTTTTATACATGGGCCTTCAGTGCTGTCCTACTACAGTTGAACCACCTCCTAATAAGCTCATTATGACGCCAGCATGACGGGATGCTTCGTCATTAACGGGCAATGCATATAGTCAAAATCAATGTAATTAACACAATGACAAGAACAAACTCACAAGAACCAGTCACATGTATGACAACAAAGCAGGTAGAATAACATAAAACCCAAATAACACGATTCAACAGGCCTCTGCACATTCCAGCAAAACTGCAACGCTATAACATGCATTCCGCCACACACTCAAGGGCACCATTCAGATATTATTCACATCAGAGGGAACAATATTAACCGTATCATAAAAATGACACCATAGAAAAGTGAACATAGTAGTAACACTACTGCAGATGTAAAAAAAACAAAAGCAGGTCACTTACCAAAGCTGCTGTTCACTATTTAAAGACAAAGTATATCCTCCTTTCTTTGATTACAAAGAGTTTAATGACACGGTTGTACAGAACATCGGTGCGGTTCAGTTCCAATAAGAATTCCTTCTTGATTGCCATGTGGACGCCAGTGATGACAGTCGAGCCTCCCCAGTTGTATTTCTTGAATACGTTTTTGTCACGGTTTAGCCTTTGCCCCCTGTGTCTCTGTGTTTGTGTGGCTCCGCCCCTGGTCTCCTCCCGGCTCCCTCCTGTGTCTCTGCGTCTGAGTGTCTCCTGATTGCTTTCATTCACTTCACCTTTGCTCAATCACCTGCCCCTGGCTCTTTCCTCTGCCAACCCCACACTGCACTCATTCAACTCACCTGCCTGCAATCTCCTCATCACCCGACACATACAGGTGCTGGTCATATAATTAGAATATCATCAAAAAGTTGATTTATTTCACTAATTCCATTCAAAAAGTGAAACTTGTCTATTATATTCATTCATTACACACAGACTGTTCTGTGTTCTGTTCTGTTTTCTGAGATACTGAATTTGGGATTTTCCTTAGTTGTCAGTTATAATCATCAAAATTAAAAGAAATAAACATTTGAAATATATCAGTCTGTGTGTAATGAATGAATATAATAGACAAGTTTCACTTTTTGAATGGAATTAGTGAAATAAATCAACTTTTTGATGATATTCTAATTATATGACTAGCACCTGTATATACTCCCCTGCTTTCCCTGTTCTGGTTGCCAGATCGTTTTTGTTCTTCCCCTTCCCTGCTTCATGTTCTGGCTTTGGTCCTCCCCGTGTGCTCATCGTGTTTCTAGTGCTAACCCCTCGTTCCTCCCCGTGTATGCATCGTGTCTCCAGAGTTTTCCCTCGTGTTGTCTCTACGGTTTGTGACTTTGCTTTTTCCCGTTTTTGTATTTTTGCTCGCTCCCTGTTGGAGTTGTTTTGAGTTCCTGTGTATGTCTGTTTGGGTCAAAGTAAAGAACCTCGCCTTCCACCTCGGCTCCTGTGTCTGTGTCTGCGCCTGAGTCTCTGATCTCCCCCTTAAACGTGACAGTTTTAATGCGTTTGAGGGCTGAAAATGTCCGCTCAACAGAGGCAATAGATATTGGGATTGTCGCCGCCAAACGTGCCAATACGCTAAAAATGTAATGTCACATAAAAAAGTCTTTCATATCTTTAAAATGGAACTCTTATTACTACAAAGTTCTGCTAGCTAGCTTCACAACAGTCAAGCTAGCCCACTGACCAATCAAGCCGCACGTTAATGCTGAGGTACTTGTAGGCCAGTTAGAAGGCTCTGGCATGTCAAAGAATACGCCCAACATGTCAAACTAAAGATCTGATTGGTTGAAGACTATTGCTACATCCATACTACTCCGTTTCTATTTGGAAGCAGATTTGTCAAATAGAAACGATCTCCGTCCACACGGCTGTTTCAGCATCATTCTCGAATTGATCTGCATCCACATGGCAACCTTCGAAGGCGGACAGCAGTGACCATTAACGTACACTGGGCATGCGCGTGACGGTGTAAACAGGAAGTGGATTGGTTGCTTAGTTAAAAAAATTACGACAGAGTAATAAAATACTCTTTAATAATGAAAGGTTGTATTTGATACAAACTTCTAAAATCTTCCTCTATGAACTCAAACAGACACAGTTCGTGGAAAGTTTTAGAAGTTTTATTTTTCAGACTTAGTTACAGCGCTGCGGGTCTCTCTCTCTCTCTCTCTCACATCAAATTTACTTTAAAATCAACACTTACACGTAAACGTTTACTAGATTATGGGTCCATCAATGTGGTCAACACACGTCTCTCACTCGTTTCCTCCGTGTTGTTGATGTCTGTTCTCACTCGTAGCTCTGAACATCATGTAACATGTCTGACTAGCTAGCTTCTAAGCTAATTTTAACATTACCGCCAATGGAGAAATGCTAACCGCGATTAGCATTTAATACAACACAAATGTTATACTAACAGAGCGAATAGAATATATCTACGTACATCTTTTCATGCTTCATAAATACATACAGACTAAGGTCTCTCAAGGCTACCAAACGGAAGAAGTAAAACGTTAGTGCAGCATGTCTTCTCATTAGAATCTAAAAACGAGCTGCTCCATAGGGCTGATGACGCCGCTGGTCACGCCGCCTGCTAATCGCTCCAATAACAGCTGCTTCCTCCACAGAAATGCAGACTTTTACTGCACAACAGCTGCTAGCTGCTGCTAGCTGTTGTGCTAGCAGCAACGTTTGCAATTAGTTATCCATGTTGAAATGAATCGCTGGTAGCCCAGTTTGTTTTCTTCCGGGTACAGGTCACGTGATAGTGAGTGTGACGAATCAGGGACGGAGACGTCATGGTTTCTAAGAACCAATCCAGTAGCGAACACGGGTGTGGGCGTCATTTTTTCTAAACACATCCGTATCGGACCGTCCACACGCAAACGCAACCCCGGAGTTCTCAAACACCTCCAACCTCGGGGAGTTTTCAGACTCCTCCGTTTAGGGTGCTCCAAAACTCCGGCGTAGTGTGGCCGCTCAGTGTAAACGTAGCAAAAACGGAGTAAAAACGGAGTAATGTGGACATGGCCTATAACAATCAACAATATCGTCTCTATTTATTTAAACTCCAAATGGATTCACTTGTAATTCTGAAGGCCTCCGGGCAGATTTTTTTTTACTTGGAGACAGCATAGGGGTGAAATCTGATTGGATAAAAGCTCTACTTAAATCAAGCTGCACTGGAAACAGCGCAACTGATGAAGATCGTAGCTATGCAATGAGATAATAAGCTACTGGGGAAAAATATTTAGAATACATGTAGTGTATTTATGATGGGATTGTGACACATTCCTCTATTTGAGTTCTGACTGCTCTTTTTGTTACATCACCTTGTTGCCCCCCTTCTTCTTCTGGAACAATTTAATATAATCAAGGCAAATTCATTATCCTCTAAAATGGGATTGGAGACAGGCTAGCCCCTCTCAAGGTGAAAACCAGACATGAGCTTGTTAGTTTTGTTGAGCATAGTAGCGAGGAATATAACTGGTTCAGGGGCGGCCGACTGGAGAGTTAGCACACCAACAACTCTTTATTTCAAGGCATCCAACTCCTAATATTCACATAACAGTAATGGATAGAAACGTGCACTCATTTGCATCTTTTGCTGATTTTTTCTTTTTTTTGTGCGGGGGACGGGGGACGGGGGATTCGCTCATAGAACTTTAAGAATGGAAACCTGACCTGAAATGCCTCATCTCTTACAGAACCATTTCCTGCAGAACCACAACATATTTTACATTTCTCTCACAACCATTTAAAACTAAATGAACCACAGCATTTCACAGAGCACTATACAGAAAATAATAAACAATATACAGTCGCAATATGAGCATTATACTACAGAATTTAAATAGGCAACGTTGCCATTTATCCATCCATCCATTTTCCACCGCTTATCCGGGGTCGGGTCACGGTGGCAGCAGGTCAAGCAGGCCGACCCAGACCTCCCTCTCACCGGCAACATGTTCCAGCTCATTCTGGGGGATCCCGAGGCGTTCCCAGGCCAGCTGGGAGATGTAATTTCTCCAGCGTGTTCTGGGTCTTCCCCGGGGTCTCTTCCCAGTTGGACGTACCTGGAAAACCTCCAGTGGGAGGCGTCCAGGAGGCATCCTAATTAGATGCCCGAACCACCTCAGCTGACTCCTTTCGACGCGAAGGAGTAGCGGCTCGACTCCAAGCTCCCTCCTGATGACCGAGCTCCTTACCCTATCTCTAAGGCTGAGCCCGGCCACCCTACGGAGGAAACTCATTTCGGCCGCTTGTAGCCGCGACCTTGTCCTTTCGGTCACGACCCAGAGTTCGTGACCATAGGTGAGGGTAGGAACGTAGACCGAGTGGTAAATTGAGAGCTTTGCCTTCCGGCTCAGCTCCCTCTTCACCAAGACGGTCCGGTGCAGCGCCTGCTTTACTGCTGCAGCTGCACCGATCCATCTGTCGATCTCCCGCTCCATCTTACCCTCACTCGTGAACAAGACCCCGAGATACTTGAACTCCTTCGCTTGAGGTAGGCACTCTGTCCCCACCTGGAGGGAGCAATCCACCGGTTTCCGGCAGAGAACCATGGCCTCAGATTTGGAGGTGCTAACTCTCATCCCCGCCGCTTCACACTCGGCTGCAAACCGCCCCAGTGAATGCTGGAGGTCACGATCCGAGGAGGCTAACAGGTCCACATCATCTGCAAATAGCAGAGAGGCGATCCCGAGACCCCCGAAACTGACGTTCTCCGCCCCCAGGCTGCGCCTAGATATCCTGTCCATGAAAATCACGAACAGGACCGGTGACAAAGGGCAGCCCTGGCGGAGGCCAACACCCACCGGGAACGTGTCTGACTTATTGCCGAGAATGCGGACACAGCTCCTACTGCAGTCGTACAGAGACCGGATCGCCCGTTGTAACGGGTCCGGCACCCCATACTCCCGCAGCACCCCCCACAAGACCCCCCGAGGGACCCGGTCGAAAGCCTTCTCCAAGTCCACAAAGCACATGTAGACTGGTTGGGCAAACTCCCAGAGCCCCTCCAGTAGTCTTGCGAGGGTAAAGAGCTGGTCCACTGTTCCACGGCCGGGACGGAATCCGCACTGCTCCTCTTGAATCTGAGGTTCGACAAGCGGTCGGAGCCTCCTTTCCAGCACCCTGGCATAAGCCTTCCCCGGGAGGCTGAGTAGTGTGATACCCCGGTAATTCGAGCACACTCTCCGGTCCCCCTTTTTGAAGATGGGAACCACCACCCCGGTCCACTGCCCGACGATGTCCTCCGTCCGGGTTAGCAGTTCCCCCCCCCCCCTGCTGAGAACAGCCTGAGGTAAGCCCTGCTTTCCCTTCCTGAGCCGTCGGATGGTTTGCCAGAACCTCCTTGAGGCCAACCGAAAGTCCTTCTCCATGGCCTCCCCGAACTCCTCCCATGCCCGAGTTTTAGCATTCGCGACCACCGCAGCTGCAGCCCTTCTGGCCTGCCGATACCTGTCAGCTGCTTCAGGAGACCCCTGGGCCAACCAGGCCTTGAAGGTCTCCTTCTTCAGCTTGACGGCTTCCCTCACCTCCGGTGTCCACCACCTGGTTCTCGGGTTGCCGCCACGACAGGCACCGATGACCTTCCGGCCACAGCTCCTAGCGGCCGCGTCCACAATAGAGGCTTTGAACATGGTCCACTCGGATTCCGTGTCCCCAACCTCCCTCGGGATGTGTGAGAAGTTCTTCCGGAGGTGGGAGTTAAAGACCTCCCGGACAGGGTCCTCCGCCAGACGTTCCCAATTTACCCTCACTACACGTTTGGGTTTACCGGGTCATTCCAACCGGTTCCCCTGCCATCTGATCCAACTCACCACCAGGTGGTGATCAGTTGACAGCTCTGCTCCTCTCTTCACCCGAGTGTCCAAGACATACGGCCGCAAATCAAATGATACGATTACAAAGTCGATCATTGATCTCCAGCCTAAGATGTTCTGGTACCAGGTACACTTATGAGCCACCTTATGTTCGAACATAGTGTTCGTTATGGCCAAACCGTGGCAAGCACAGAAGTCCAATAACGAAACACCATTCGGGTTCAGATCGGGCAAGCCGTTCCTCCCAATCACCCCCCGCCAGGTTTCTCCGTCATTGCCCACGTGAGCGTTTAAGTCCCCCAGGAGAACTATGGAGTCGGTAGGCGGCGCCCTTTCCAGGACCCCTCCCACCGACTCCAAGAAGGCCGGATACTCCGAACTGCTGTTTGGTGCATAAGCACAAACCACAGTCAGAGCCTTGCTCCCCGCAACCCGTAGGCGCATGGAGGCGACCCTCTCGGTCTCCGGGGAGAACTCCAACACAGCGGCGCTCAGCTGGGGGCTCGTGAGTATCCCCACTCCCGCCCGGCGCCTCTCACCCTGGGCAACTCCGGAAAAGGACAAAGTCCAACCCCTCTCCAGGAGCTTGGTTCCAGAGCCAACGCTGTGTGTGGAGGTGAGTCCAACTATTTCTAGCTGGTATCGCTCCACCTCCTGCACCAGCTCCGGCTCTTTCCCCGCTAGCGAGGTGACGTTCCACGTCCCTAGAGCTAGTCTATCTCGCCGGCGATCGGCATGCCCGGGCCTCCCGCCCGACCCACCGCCCGGTCTGCATAGCACCCGACCCCGATGCGTGTCCCTGCGGGTGGTGGGTCCACAGGGTGGCTGCTCCATGGTGTTTATTCGGGCTGAGCCCGACCGGGCCCCATGGGCAAAGGCCCGGCCACCAGACGCTCGCCTACGAGCTCCCCTCCTGGGTCTGGCTCCGGGAGGGTGCCCCGGTTTCCCTGGTCCGGGCGAGGTGACTATAGTCCGTGGGCTGCTTATCATTAGGGTCGTTTTGAACCGCTCTTAGTCTGGGCTCTCCCCTGAAACCTGTTTGCCTTGGTAGACCCTACCAGGGTCTAATGCCCCGGACAACATAGCTCCCAGGATCACTGAGCCACTCAAACTCCTCCACCACGATAAGGTGGCGATTCGCGGAGGAGACGTTGCCATTTACTGCATTGTATTGACTGTTTCAACATACAGCAACGCGGCTTCGACTGCAGGTGTTCTCCCTGTGCCCATTTATTTTCTGTCTCTGTCTGTGACTTTCTCTCGTTTGAATAGACAACATAAGGCAGCAGCCTGATGAAACACCAGCTTTCACTTTTGCATCTCGTTGGCTCGTTTTTGGCAGTCCGTCATTAACACTGTATGAGTTGATATGAGAGCAATAGGTATTAGAATAAAGTGAGTGTGTGTTTTGAGTTATGTCATTTCAGTACATATTAGTATTATGAGTTAAGCCAATTTTTGTTAATGGGGGAATGTATGTAAAATCAGTTGAATTCATGTGACACCATCAGTAATATAAATTGTAAAACGTTGGTATTAACATGCGCTTTAATCAGAGAAGTAAACGCAAGTGTGAATTGTATGCAATTGTGTCAAGAAATATTCAAGCTCTGGCCTGAGCTCTGACCCTAACTTTGATCCTCTCTCTATCGACAGATATCTACAGATGAACTGCTTCCTGTCCCGTGTAACCCTTTGCTGCCGGACCAGATTTGCCCTTATACTGTAGATCTGGTGATGGTAACATAACTGTGATCACTATAAGCATTCTCGTTTGGATTCTACAGGTTATTAACAAAAGCCAAAAAAATAACTTCCCGGCTTCTTCCTGTACTGACTCACAGAATGAATTCACAGCAACGGGACATCAACCGGGCCGATTCATCCTCCGGCAGTTATATAAATGGAGGTCAAGACGGACGTTACACTTCCGGTCATGGAGCCGTCTCAATGAACAGAGAGCATTCTTCACAGATATGGCAAAAAAGGACGCATTAACCTGAAGAGGGTCAGCAATCCGCGTCTGACTGTGTGAGAGTTATTAGAGGCTCGTTAAAATCATATTTGTGTAAGAATTAATGTTAATGTGTTGAACTGCATCAGTGTGGAGCAGCAGCTCAGCCACATGGTTTGTAATTAAATACTCAACTGCTGCGGCCCCTCCCACTGCAAACACAAAGGTCAGTCAGGAGTAATGGTGTCACCTCTATGTGTGTGTGTGTCCAGGTAAGGTGTTTAAGTGTGTGTTGGTGGAACCTGCTGTCACCTCATTACAGGACACCGCTGGCCACAGCTCACGCTGACATCCAGGGGCCATGTTTCACAGAGTATTTTTTTATTTCACCACCAGGAGTTCTTCTAAATGGCAGTGAAAAGTTCTGAGCTAAGAGTTTTCCTCTTAAGGCCCATTCACAGAGCTGCTGGGAGCAACTTTTACTGCGGAATGGAGTAAACTATTAAAGAGAGTGCAATAACGTTTTTCTACGTTGTTATCCCTCTTACACTCTCTCAAATGTGTCAAAGAAGTAGTATCAAAGTCTATATTTTCACTTTCTGTAGAAATGTGTGTACTGCACTCATTGGCATATGTAGTGCATTAATTAATTATCCAATCCACAAATGTGATTATGGACAAGTTAACCCCATCCATGGTTAAAACCACGCTGGATATTGTTAGTTTTTGGGACACAGTAGCTATCAGAGGGACATGATTGGTGCGCGTTTGGATAATCGGTGTTCGTTTCACACGGTTCCCTAGAAACCAAGACCTACGCCAGACCTGGTTCAGGCGTAATCCATTTTTTATGGGTATATAGTCTGGTCTCATTCAGCATTCGTAGCTATACCTACAAAAAGTAATGAGCCTTAATTTGTAGATATCCCATGTACATTTAAGACTGCAAAAGGCCACAGGAGGGGTCCAACAAACACTCATCTTTCAGCCAGGAGACCGCTGTTTGTTCCCCATGTGAAAAGTGAAGTCAAAGTTGATTTATCAAGTAACTTGCGTACTTTAGTAGCGGCACTAGTTATTTTAACTAAAGTTGTGTTACCAAACCTATCTCAGTATGTGATGATCTTTTCCTAAACCTAACTAAGTGGTTTTGTTGCCTTAAGCGTAATCTATAACTGAGTTGTTTCTTGTGAAGACACAAGTTTACTTGGAAAAGCTCGAAAAAAGAGGAGTAACTCTTTGCAAGATATCCTAAAAATCATTGGGTTATAAACTGGCTCATGGCTCAGACAAAGGAGGAGGAAGACACACACGACACACGTGTGATTTGATACAAATGTGATAATTTGGTAAAGGAAACTAAAACATTACACGTATTAAGTGACATATCTGTGAATTCGGAAATATTCGTGTGTGCATGGATGAGCTGCGACTGTAAAAACTAACACGCACCAATGGAGACCATGCAGGAGCTGAGTGTTTGACGGGGACTGAGCAGACCGGCTTTTAAAGGGTTCCCAGCACAGCAACCCAGGTGAACCTCCTCTCACTGACCTCCACGCAGAGTAGTGGAAGCAGGAGGTGTCGTCACAACCTTTAGTCTAATTAGGTCAGATAGGATCCAGTCTGGATACGTGTGAATTATCCCATGCTCTGCTGCTCCTTTATTGATCACCACACTGCTGCCAGGTCCCTTTCAGATCAAGTGTCATTTTTTTTTTTTAAACGTTAACGTATGCATGTCAGGTTTTGGAAGCATTTCCATATGCCCTATTTGGACCAGGTCAAACATTTTGGACCCAAGAAGAACGTGTGTGCATTTCTTAAAGTGTGTTGTCGATGCACAGCAGATTGCCCGGTCACACCAGGAAGCGGCAAAGTGAAATTCATTCACGCATCTGCGCAAAATAAACTAAGCTTATTGACGGAGTGACTTCTTCTGTTGCACAACACCACTAATATGATAGCTGTCTATGCTGATGATGATGAGAGTGATAAACCAAACGGTATGTGTTATTTAATTAAAGTGACACCTTTTTATTACTCAAAGTCTTTTGGGTCCTTGTTTATATAAAAATATAGACTTTTGGAGCATTAAACATAAAAGAAAATGATCATCCAACCCTGTTTGAGGATTTCCGCAATGCAGTGATCTACTGCATCTGGTTTAGCAGGCTGTTGATTGTACATGCATGTTCCTACATGCAAACATGTGTACGTGTGTGTGACCGAAAGTTTAGGTTAGCATGTTAATGACAGAGAGGCTTGTGTTACCAGGCAGGATACACAGTGATTCCATTATCATTGATTAGGTGACAGAGTGTGTGTGCCAAATGCATGTTGGTGTGACACACACTGTAAAGGGATTAGAAATATGGGAGCCAAGAAGAGTGAGTGTGTGTGTGTGTGTGTGTGTGTGTGTGTGTGTGCGTGTGGTGACAGAACATTAGTCAGAGTGCTTGTGCTATCAAATGGGGCATTACTGTACTCACTATGGAGGTCATTGGAACGATGAGTCTGTGTGTGTTTGAAAGAGAATAAGTGCCTCGCTGTCATCTTTGCCACTCAGATGATGATCTACTCGTATTAAAGGTGCTGCGACATCTAATGGAAGCTGTCAGCTAGCTACGCCAGCACAGACATACTCTATTCTACATTGGTGTTTGGGAATTTGACAAATATTGATGTTACCACTCACTCATTAGGGAATCAATTAATTTTTTAAAGTCTATCTCCAGTACTTGTCTATAGGGTCTCATGATTTAGCTTCCTGCCATTAGCGTACAGCCCATAAACAAACACAACAACATTCACCAAAACATGCCAACCATGAAGTCAGATTCCCTGAATAGTGTTACACTGTCATTTTAAGTTTAGGATTCTCCGAAATTTGTATCACCGCCAAAAATTTGCATTCATTTGGAGTTGTGTTTAAGGTCACTATGTAAATTTGATAATCCCTCTGAGCTCTGTTTTTGGTCTCCACCAACTGATGAAGGAAATATCTGTTTCTTTAGCAGCTAAATGCTCCATTGTGTTCGCCAGCCTTTGTGACATGTTCATTCGTGATTATATTGAAATGTTAAGAGACCATGTTTGTACGGAAAATAATCTTTGTATTATTATTATTATTATTACAGGTCCAATCTGTATGTTTATATTCCTCCACACAAAGTTCAGGCATAATTGATATGACTTTTGAATTTGAAATGGAAAATCAGCTTTTTTTGTGCATATAAGCTGATTTTATTTGAAAATTGGTTTAAGTATGGATACATCTTTGTACAGAACCAGCAAACATTAATCGTAAAGTTTATAAGTGTAAGTATGCGCAATATAAGACCTGTCAGTAAATTTGGAAGTCATGGTGCATTGCTTCTTGTGTTCTGATTGGGCCGACCCCATTGGTCATTAGAACAAATATGAGGTTTGACTATGTTTTAAATGTTTCATTGACACACTTGCCGCTTAATACAATTATGAAATAATTCAAACTTAGCATTGAGCCCCACAAACACATCAAACCCAATGGATGGATACAAAGAGAGCTACAGCAGCCAGTCAGCTCTGGACTCTGAGCTGAAGCCACATTGCCCCCTGCTGGTTGATAGAGGAACAGTATTTAGATTCTTCAGACCCTGTAATTGTACTCTTATTTCAGTGTTAAACAATGTGGTAACCCAGAAGCAGTATAATGTTGCAGCTGATCCAGGTGGAGCTGAATCTAACTGCCTCTTTCTACTTTTTGGTATGCTGTGAAGTGGAAGTAAAAATGTGCATAAAATTGAAATATTAGCAGTAAAAGCACAAGCATCTTAAAATTCAATTAAACTGAATAAATGTGGTTACTTTCCGACATTGTTTTCTGGTTTCTTTTTTGCTTTCCATTCCTTGATTTTTGTTGCATGATTGCTTTATTAAACGTAATTTCCACCACCAAAGAGTTTCTTAAAAAATAAAGCCTCAAACTATTGCCACGAAGTTGGAAGAACACCGGTGTCTAAAATATAAGATTCCCCTTCTCTTGAAGACAGAAATGGACGGAGGGACTGGGAGACAGAAATACAGACGACTGGACACATCCAGTCAGGACGGCTGAGTCATGCTGGCTCCACAGGCTCCATCTCCACTGGTATTGATTATTCGACTCTCATTGACTGTGCATGTGAGAGAGAGAAACTGCAGAGGAAGGAAGGGAGAAAGGAAGCCATTAGCCGATAACATCTGGACCTCTGGTCACGACACCAGTCATTGAAAGCCAGGATTTAAACAAAATGAGTGTGCATGTATCCATTTGTAGTGTTTGTGGTCAACAGACACTATATGCATTTTACCAAGAGGAAATGTTAAATGTAGTTTGTCATACTGGCTCATCAGCTAATTCCCATATCAACCAACTGTTAGCTTTGTTAGCTGCAAGTACCAAGTCTTGCCTGCTTGTTTGATCATTTGAATTAGAGGAATCACAATCCAGGTGAAAATTAGTGCATATCACATATACGTGCATGCACCAATATATATATATATATATATATATATATATATATATATATATATATATATATATATATATATATATATATATATATATATATATATATACAGTATAATCTGTGCTTTGAACTAAATGCTAATACCAGCATGCTAAAATGCTCATATTTAACAGATATAATGTTGTACATATTCACCAACTTCAGCATGTTAGCATGCTAACATATGCCGATTACCAGTAAACACAAAGTACAGCTGTGGCTGATGAGAATGTCATTTAGTTTCCAGATATTTGGTCCTAAAGTATTGGACAAAATAAAAACATTAGCCTGATGAGCCAGAAAAGTGAAGGGGTCGAGGAAGTTATGACAGACAGCTCATCCTGAGGGGGACATGAACATGCGAAGCAAATGTCATGGAAATCCACCCTGTAGCCTGGTTGCCAAGACATTTCACTCAAACCCACAAATGTGAACCTCATGGTGGCGCAAGAGGAAAGAGCAGGAGATCACTAGGATTCATCTTCTGGGGAACATGATTAAATGTCCCAAATCTCATGACAATCCATCACACAGTTGTTAAGATCTTTCAGTCAGGACTAAAAGTGGTGGACCACAGAGTCACGCTGCTATAGGCTGGCTAAAAACAGACTTTTACCCTTCGTCCTAGACCCAGCGAGTGCCGAAGGAGCTCAGGGGGTCCCCAGGCTTCACCGCTGATGTAAAGCTTAACTATAATTTGACTCTGTGGCCTCGTCTGTAACTGAGTGAAGATTCATTTGGCAGGAGGAAAGAGAGAGAGAGTGTTTTAGTTTTAGAGACAGTAAGGAAACACTTCTGAGGCTGCCTGTTTGAGATAGAGTGTGTATTGTGGGCCCCAGAGGGTAAAGTGGAAATGACTTTGTCTTTGACAGCAAAGTGCTGTTGAACAGCCTGAGGCTTCTTCCTTTTCCCGTCTATCTCTGGGCTGCTCCTCTCTCTCTCCCTCCCTCGCTCGCTCTCTCATTCATCTTCCGTTTCAGCTCAGTTGTGTTGCACATCAGAGGACAATAGGAAAACAGTATGATTAAGAAAACTGGCAGAGCAATAAACAGGAAGGGATGAAAAAATATATAAATAAAATACTGAACTGCTTTCATAGATCAAGTCTTTTAAAGGGGACATATGCTCATTTTCATACTTGTATTTTGGGTTTCTACAAGAACATGTTTACATACTTTAATGTTCGCAAAACACATTGTTTGTCTGAATATACTTACCTGTATTCACCCTGTCTGACACACGCCGTGTTATGCGCCTGTCTCTTTAAGAAAAATATTGCTTACCTTTGCAAAGGTAGTTTTCCAGCTGTGGTTGGAGATACTCAGATGGGGGAGGTGGTCACATTCTAATGAGCCTGCGTGTGACATAGGAAGGGGAGCCAAATAGACTTTGGATGTTTTCTGATCTACACAGCCCACAACAAACTGGCAAAACTGCTAATACCCAAATATATGTTCACGTGCACTTAAAATAGTGATTTTTCATATGTAAGAATTATATATGTTTGGATTGAATTTAGTCTGTGGCCAGTGCAAGAAATGGGCAGCTCCCAGTTTCAAAATAATGTCTCACATTGTTTTTCCTGGTTAAATGAAGAATTAAATGCATTTAAATGACAATATTTCAGTGTGAAGTATGTCCTTCTTATGGGTTCAAATATTGCAGTTAAAATGCTGTTGAAACAGCAAAAATATGTCATCCACACATGTAAAAACCACACTTAAAGGCTCTTCTACCTCTTTTACACGTGAAGGTTGGTTTACTGGTTTACATAGTTGGTCATGCTGACCCTATTGGTTGCATTATATAAATGGGATCTGGTGTTTTAGGAGCTTGACCCATTCCAGGGACTAAAAGTATCGCGGCCTCTGCTACACAGATTTTTACCTTTATGTAAAATAAATATATATATTGTAAACCAGATTTTTCTCAATTGTCAAAAGTTTAACGGGTAAAGTCTTTTCTTTGAGTGTTTCAGGAATGTTCTCACAATGTCGGAATAAAAGAAAGACGGTCTGTGAACCTTCACGAGCCTAACGTTACCATCACCCATTGGGAACATTAGGGGAACATACTGGGAGCCAAAGACTACTCACTGGCTCCCTTATTCCCCCCTCGTTCACACCCCAAACTATATCTCTCTCTCTCCCTCACTAATTACTACAACCTGTCAGCCTCTCCCGGTTGCCGTGGCAACCGGCCGTCGCCACGGCAACCGTAGTGGTCTGTCTGGCTCGGTGAGGGGGGTGGCGGGGGTGTTATCAGGCGGGGAGGTGAGATAAGAGAGTTAATTTCTGCTTTAGTTGATAAAAGAGTAGCTGGTCTCTGTCGGTGAACCACTGGAACCACTGGAACCACAGGGAAACGGGCAGAGACACGTAGAGGCCCGGGCTTACTGAACTTCTGATGTGAATGTTTCTGTCAAAATCATTTTAAGAGCTTTACCAAGCCAGAACACCCAACATTCCCTGCTTTTAGCATCTCAAATGTGAGATTTTAAACTACCTGCTCTGATGTCCTTAATCCGCATCTTGACATTCCCCAAGTCTTTTATTTTGAAGTAACCACTTCCTTAAGCCGCATCGTTGCACTGAACATGCAGAGCAGCATACTTGGGACAAGGGAGAGGAGGAGGAGCAGGAGAGACGAGAGTTGCTCAGTTTTACACCAGCACTGATCTAGAAACTATGTTTCATGGTCCTGGATGAGCGGTCTGACAGAACCTCGACACTTCAGTCTCTACATTTTGTTGGAGGAAGATTGCTAAGAATATAAACCCATTGGATGATAGGCAGTCTTCCAGGGAGACAAATAACTTCTTGAAAGAAAACTCTGGATTATGTTCCACCAAGCCTTTGGAGAGGAAAACCTGGCCAGGGACCTGAGCCCATAAATGAATTGGTCTGGGCCCCGAAGTGTTTATTAGTAAAAAAAAAAAAAGCTCCACCAAAACAAGTGACTGACTTTTCAAATTCAGTCCTCCAGTGTAGCTTTATTGCAATTTTTATTAACATCAGCTTTCATATAAAAAGATGCGTCTAAATCTTTGGGAGAACAAACGAATACAAATGTTAAATTCTTTAAAATCGTTGACTGCAAAGAACGTTGTACACTGAAAACCTAATCTAACCAACAATCAAAACAGCATTAAGTCACATTAACACTTATTAAAAAAAAAGGTACTGGTGGATATTCGACAGTCAGAAATGTCCGACCAACCTCACCGACACCCGCACTCGTCCACCACCATGTCCTGGTAATGCCGGAGCACCACATTGTCGTTGTTGTCGTAGTAGAGCATGGAGATCGGGGAGAGGCGGACGGGCACGCAGCAGGGCTGTGGCGTGACGTCCGGGTCCAGGGAGTGCACCAGGGTCTGCAGGATGGCGTGGTTGGTGCCGTTCAGGCTCTCGCTGAGCGGGAACGGGCACTCGCCGTGGCAGTAGTTGGTCATGTAGCCCTGCGGGGCGATGATCCAGTCCTGCCAGCCCACGTCCTTGAAATCGATGTAGAGGCGGCGGACCTTGCACACGTTGCTGGGCGTCACAGGGAGGTGGACGGCGCTTCGCCGCTGTCTGGAGCGACACTGGTGGGGGTTGAGGGACACGGCCACCAGCGAGGCCTGGACCAGGGGCAGGGTGAAGGCCGGCTCCAACGGGAGGGAGTTCCCGGGGTGAAAGGGAAGCAGCTCCTCCGGATCGCCGTCGAGAGGCAGCAGCTCCAGGAGCAAGCCGTAGTTGCGTCCCGGTTTGCGCCAGCTCTCCGCCAGCGGGGTGAGGTCCATGGCGACGGAGGTGGGCTCGGTATGCAGCCTCAGCGACTGGGACAGCAGGAGCCTGCGGCCGGCCTGGGGGTCGGCTCCCCTCAGCGTGGCCCGGATCACTTTATACAGAGACACGCTGAGGGCCCGGGGCCCCTGCAGGAGCTTCCAGTGGAACGTGATTTCCAGCTGAGCCAGAGACAGCAGCTCCACAGGCTGCAGGATGGACATGTTGAAGTAAAGCTGCTTCTCCAGACAGGCCTGACAGCTGCTGCTCCAGCCAGACACCAGCCTGCCTGCAAAAACACAGGTGGGGGGGGTGGAGAAGAAGAATTAAGCAGTAGGCTACAACAAAACCTTAAAATAACAAGCCTTTTGTTGTCTGTTGTAACACTTTGATCAATACATAATAGTGCGTATTCTCTCTCACATCATTTTGGCAACTATAGTTGGCCACTTACAGTTAAATCTTATACGATTACTGTGCAACCGGCTCATTAAATGTAGATGAATACGCAAGAACATGAGAAGTATAACTAAAACTCCACAAGGGATTTACTTCTGCAAACTAATTAATTTACTTTTTTTATTTATTTATTCTAGTAATTTACTGAAACACAGTACCCTCACACTACATGTACAAACGATCTACCTGGGTCGTCAACATTTCTTAAAGTGACAATCCTTAACATTTCAATCCTGGTTGATTTTGAAAACAAAAGGAATTGTGCTCAGGGTTTAGCACTCTGGAGTCCACAATACAGCATTTTTTTGAGCAAAGTCTACACAGACGCCAAGTTCGTAATATACAATGCATATATAAATTGCAATACTTGCATAAGAGTGCCACAGGCTTAAATCACCTTTGTGTTACCTCCCTTTGGCGACAGACAGGGATTTACATTTATTTAAATCTTGAAAGCTGTGCATGTTGATGCGGATACTTAAGTGCAGCTTCACACATGTGTAGGCCTACCATTTATTCAGCTTCTACTTAAATTGAATCATGTGTTTGGCGTACTGGATGAGGTTGTTTAAAGACGTAAACAAAAAGAAAAATAATTTCTAACAAAAACTGCCATGTAAGCTCTACAGTGGACTGTATCTTAAATCAACAAATAAGCCCATATTTATTAGCTAAAGATGAAGTGTGTACATTTTAATTACTGTATATTAAAAGAACAATTAATTTAAAAAAAAAACTTTATTTAAAAACGTTGATGGGTCAGATGTAGTGAGACACGGAACATCTTTATGTTCTGCTTATGCGGAAGCCAATCAACATCACGCACGTGATCACCTACCTTGGTCTTGCACGTACCGGATGATGTTGCCTGGGACTCCGTACTCGGACACCGTGCAGGGGTCACTCTCCCGGGCCTGGTTGTTCTCCGACCTCCGGAACATCCTCCAGATTTCCGAGGGGACGTGGCGCCGGGGCTGCCGGTTCCCCGCGGGCAGAGGTCGCCCGGAGAGCCCCAGGGAGCCGAGGAACAGCCGCTCGTGGCCCCTCATCCCCTCCACTTGTGAGAGCGCGCACGAGCCGAGGAGACACGCCACCGCCAACAGCGCCATAGGCGTCTCGTTCGGCCTCATGATTGTTTGTGGGCCCACTTCGGCTCTGGCGGCTCCTCACCTGAAATGTCTCTCCCCCCCTACAGAGAGCGGGGCGTTTGTTGTAACCTGTGAAACCTCCCGGTGTGCAGCTGCTTAATTATGCTAATGAGAAGCGGGCAGACATGCAGGAGATAAGGTGAAGGGGGGTGGGCAGACTGCTCTCAGGGCAGGTCCTCAGATAGCAGCAAAGAAAAAAACAGCATGGCATTTTAACATTGTTGAATAATGTTTCAGTAATGAAATACATACACTTGTTTTGCTGTGTCCTCAAGTTTCTCTTCCGTTGGTGAATGTTCACTCGTCCTGCCCCAAAT